>NC_089506.1:88518330-89143330 GCF_036850995.1 Saccopteryx leptura | reverse complement strand
TGGGAAGTACAAGATCAAGGTGCTGACAGTTTCTGTATTTGGTGAGGACCCACTTCCTGGTTCATAGATGGTTGTCTTTGTGGTGTGTTCTCTCATAGCAGAAATGGGGAGAAAACTTTTTGTGGCCTCTTTATAGGGGTACTAATGCCATGCATGAAGGCTCCATCCACCCTCATGACCTATTGCCTCAAAAATCCTCACCTCCTAATATTATCATTTTGGGGTTATGATTTAAGTAGATGAATTTTGTGAAGACAAAACATTCAGTACATAGCATTATACCTGTGACCCTCCAAAATTCAGGCCCTTTCCACATGCAAAATATACCCCTTCCATTGCATAGCTCCAAAAGTCTTAACTTGTTCCAGAATCAACTTTTATACTTAAGTCCAAAGTATCATTTAAATATTATTTAAATTATGTGTGAGTGAAATTAAAGGTAAACCTTACTCTAAGATAAACGTTTTTACCTGTGACCTTGTGAAAAAGAACATGATTCCTAGGTACAATAATGGGACATGTATAGAATGGACACTCCTCTTCCAAACAGAGAAATAAAAAAGAAAAGGGTAATAGGTTCTGAGCAAATCCAAAATGAATTGAATTGGCCCTACCTTCATGACCTAATTGTCTCCCAAAGGCCCTACCTCCTAATATCACCTTGGGGACTAGGAATTCAACATATGAATCTAGGGGGACACAAACATTCAGTCCATAGCAATAGTTATTAGAAAGATTGCTGCTCTTCAAACAGTCTACCCATGATTCACTTATTCCCACTCTGATCATTGGTACAATGGTGATAAAATAATATGATGCATTTGAGATACAACAGAGAAGCCATATGGGTCATAATATATTGGAATAGATGTTTTAGAAACAATGAAGCTGAGTATTATATCGATAGTCATGGCTTGGAATTTCTGTGCAAAGTAACTTCAATCAGAACTGTGGAAGTCCTTTGGGATTCAGACACGGAAGTATTCTTGTTTTGCAGCTATCTGGACAATTTTTTTTTCCACAGTTTTCTTGAATTAGATAGAGACACTGCCTTCTGTCATCATGCATTTCTTCAGGAGGAAAAGAACCACCAGGAAGACCATTTAAATGCAAAAGATTTTGAATCTTCCAATTTTGAGCCAACTGGCTCAATCCCTTTGAGTAATCCTGGATAAATTACTTTGCTTCTGTAAACTTCAGTTTTCCCTCTCTGTACTTAGGAAATCAATACAATCTGTATGAATGAATGGGTTAATGAATTACTGCATGCAAAATGCATCACACAGTCCTGGGAGTATGATAAACTTTCCGTAAATTATTTTCTATTTTTATTATCTAGCCTAAATACTTTAAAGCTTCTTATTGTTTGCACTATTTGTTTTTGCTGAACTTTAAGATCCTGAATTTTTAATGATCTACTCTTATATAGATCTGTGTCTTCTCCATAGAGAAGACAATCAATGGGAACAGTGAGATAGGAGCTAAATGCTGAGAGTACACACTAAGAAGCCACCTCTCAGCAGGATAAGATGTGTGAAATTTTAGCATACAGACTGAACTGAAATTATTTGAGAGGCTAATTTTCTGTTTAATACACTAGGTAAATTTACTCCAAAATATATCTATCAAGTCAGTGAAAAACATTTTATGAATTCATGACTTACTATGCATTAGGTAACAAAGTTTAACTGATAAAATTGTGTAAATACTGCAAACCATAGGGGAGATATAAGAATTGTGTGAATTCAGTCATCATTGAATTATATGATATTTTTAATACAAAGAAATATGGAGCACTGGCCTGTTGGCTCAGTGGTAGAGCATTGGCCTGGTGTGTGGATGCCCTAGGTTCAATTCTTTGTCAGGACACACATGCGAAGTGACCATTTGCTTCTCTCCTTCTTCCCCTCCCACAGCCAGTGGCTCAATTGGTTTGAGCGCATTGGTCCCAGGTGCTGAAGACAGTTCTGTGGAGCCCCTGCCTCAGGTGCTAAAAATAGCTCAGTTGCCAGCATAGCCCTAGATGGGCAGAACATCGACCCCAGTCAGGGGTTGCGGGGTGGACCCCGGCCAGGGTGTCTGTAGGAGTCTGTCTCTTGTGTCTCCTTTCCTCTCACTTGGAAAAGAAGAAGAAGAAAAAAAGAAGATAAAATAAATATGGATGTGACTAACAACAAAACTGAATAGTTGGCCCTGGCTGGTTGGCTCAGTGGTAGAGCGTCGGCCTGGCGTGTGGGGGACCCGGGTTCAATTCCCGGCCAGGGCACATAGGAGAAGTGCCCATTTGCTTCTCCATCCCCCCTTCCTCTCTGTCTCTCTCTTCCCCTCCTGCAGCCAAAGCTCCATTGGAGCAAAGATGGCCCTGGCGCTGGGGATGGCTCCTTGGCCTCTGCCCCAGGCGCTAGAGTGGCTCTGGTCTGGGCAGAGCGATGCCCCGGAGGGGCAGAGCATCGCCCCCTGGTGGGCAGAGCTTCGCCCCTGGTGGGCGTGCCGGGTGGATCCCGGTCGGGCGCATACGGGAGTGTCTGACTGTCTCTCCCCGTTTCCAGCTTCAGAAAAATACAAAAAAAACAACAACAACAAAAAAAAAAAAACCAAAAAACTGAATAGTTGGTTAAATGAGAAAAAGTAACATCTTCAATGTAAAATTAAGAGTTATTGACTAGACTAGATCTGGTGTTCAAAGCAATAGAAATACTGAGGTCAAGTATCAAAAAACTGTTACCAAACTACAACCAGTCTGGGGTTCAGGTCACCTATAGCCAGAAACTGGGTATGAGAGAGTAACAGGTATATTTAATCAAGTTTGCCAGAAACTTGAAAAGACTGGCGGCATATCCTAGCCCAAAGCCTGTCTTACAATCTCAGTTGCGAGGGCTGATTATATACTTTTTCAGGTGAGGTTAGTGCAACGGGGGACATGAAGTTAGTCAAAAGGAGGATGGCTCGTTCCTGGGATCATAATTTTTTTCTCCATGGTGTTCTAATCTAATCGCAGTCTTTATTGCTTCTTGGGGTCAGTCATCTCTTCAGGGTTATGGGAGTGTCTGACTACAGTAATTCTCCTGCATTCCTGGGTGTTGGTCAAATAAGTTTGTAAAATATGATTTTTATGTTTGCTCACTTATAGTTTGCATTGGGGGCTGGGCAGTACCAGGATATGTGGTCTGTGAAATTGCAAATTGCCTTCCTGCTTGGAAAGGGCCATTGTTTTGCTAATGTTTGCTGGAGGAGAGGTTTGTGTGCCAGAAAGTTTTGAAAAGAGAGAGAAGAAGGAGAAGAAAGAGAAGCCATGTTTGCAGAGTGAGAGCAGAGAGAATGCAGGGTGCTGAGAAAGAAGCCATGTTGGCAGGGAAAGAGAAGGTGTGCAGATGGAGAACCAGAGCTGAGGGGCTTTGGGAGCTCTACTGAGACTGATGGGGGCCTTTGATTCTAGGAGGAATCATAGAAGATTCTCCTGGTTGTGGAGGCAGAGAATGTGTCAGTGGGTTTGGGAGCCCTGAGTGAAAGGGAAGTGTTTTCCCAGCATGTTTGCTTGTCGGCTGGTGCGAGACTTTAATAAAGGAATGGCCGACCATTTTTTGGCTCCACTGTTTCTTTACTGTCTTCCCAAATCCAATGAGAGCCTGCATGTGCATGGCCACGACAGTGGCGGCTACTGGCCATACACTGGGTGAAGGTGCTAAAGATAATCTAGGAAATAGGTTACTATGGTGCACTAGCAATCATATATATATATCATATATATATATATATATCATATATATATATATGTTATTGATTGTATACTATACTGATACCCCATCAAAACTGTTTTTTAAAAAAACAAATGACCAAGGCAGCAACTTAGGAGAAATTTTTTTTTAACAGTGAAGGTGACACTGGAGTCATGTTGAAAGAGGGAATTAAGGATCTGCACTACTGCTCAGAAAGAAACATCTTTAAAAAGAAAAGTATAAAATGTAGAGGGAGGTCAAACAAGAACCAAGATGAAAAGATTAACATTTTTGTAACTTTAATATTATATGGTCAATGATCCTTCAAAAGAACCAAATTACAGTGTTGTAGATTAGCAAATAAAAAGTGAGATTGCAAAGTCATAATCAGAAAATAAAGATAATAAATATAGATTATGCTTAAAAATCTGATAAATAACAGCAGAAAACAGGGACTTTTATTTTCTGTTATTTATCACACTGCTATTCACACATTCCAGTAAAAATAACTAAAAATAAGTAAAATCCTTATCTAAAAATTAGGTATTAGGGAAATCCTAATTTCAATTTTTAAGAATTCTAAATGAAAATTATAAAATATAAATGTAAAACATAAAAAGATTTGAAATGGAGATATATGCAATGTTCAATGATTAAAAAACACAAATTGTAAAGATGTCAGTTGTCCTTCCAATGATAAAAGTAAGTGTAATTTCAATCCCAGTGATCATCACAACAGGTTATGAAAGGAAAGAATAATTAATTAATTCATTTATTTTTAAAATTTAATTTATTGTGTTTACATAGATTCTGGTGTCACCCCAAAAGCATTTCCCCCCTCCCCTGTATTCCCCTCAACATCTCCCTTGCCCCACTCCTGACAGTGCCCTCCCCCCTTCCCTTCAGGTTTATTCCATTCTATCATACCCTTTCCCTCTGTCCTCTTTTTCTCTGGTCCCTTTGATCATCCCTCTATCTCAATTCTGTTTCTCAGTTCTTATTGTTCCTTGGATTCCTCAAATGAGTGAGATCATATGATATTTTTCTTTCTCTGCCTGGCTTATTTCACTTAATATAACAGTTTTCAGGTCCATCCACATTGTTGCAAAAGGTAATATTTCCTTCTTTTTCATGGTCCCATAGTATTCCATTGTATATATGTACCAAAGCTCTTTAATTCACTCGTCCACTGATGGGCACTTTGGCTGTTTCTATACCTTCACTATTGTGAACAATGCTGCGATAAACATGGGAGTATATTTCTTGTTTTGAATTAGTGATAGGGTGTTCTTGGGATATATTCCTAAAAGTGGGATGGCTGGGTCAAAAGGCAGTTCTATTTTTAATTTTTTGAGAACTCTCCATACTGTATTCCACAGTGGCTGTACCAATCTGAATTCCCACCAGCAATGCAAGAGGGTTCCCCTTTCTCCACATCCTTGCCAGCACCTATAGTGTGTTGTTTCGTTAATGAACGCCATTCTGACTGGTGTGAGCTGGTATCTCATTGTGGTTTTAATTTGCATTTCACTAATGATTATTGATGTTGAACATCTTTTAATCTGTCTATTGGCCATCTGTATGTCCTGATATACAGACATTTGGAGAAGTGTCTATTCATTTCTTTTGCCCATTTTTTGATTGGATTGTTTATCTTCCTAGTGTTGAGTTTCACAAGTTCTTTATAAATTTTGGTTATTAACCCAATATCAGACGTACTGTCAAATATATTCTCATTGTGTGGTTTGTCTTTCTTTTTATTCTGTTCATATTTTCTTTCGCTGTACAAAATCTTTTTAGTTTGATATAGTCCCATGTGTTTATCCTGTCTTTTATTTCACTTGCCGTGAAGATAAATCGGCAAATATATCACTATGAGAGAGGTCGGAGAGCTTAGTGACTATGTTTTCTTCTAAAATGCTTATGGCTTTACAGCTTACATTTAAGTCTTTTATCCATTTAGAGTATATTTTTGTGAATGATGTAAGTTAGTAGTCTAGTTTCATTTTTTTTTTTGCAGGTAGATGTCCAATTTTCCTAACATCATTTGTTAAAGAGACTGTCTTTAATCCATTGTATGCTCTTACCTCCTTTCTCAAATATCAATTGTCTATAAAGGTGTGGATTTATTTCTGGGTTCTCTGTGCTGTTCCATTGATCTATATGCCTGTTCTTATGCCAGTACCAAGTTGTTTTGAGTACAATGGCCTTATTGTATAACTTCATATCAGGAAGTGTGATAGTTCCCACTTTATTCTTCTTTTTCAAGATTGCTGAGGCTGCCTGACCTGTGGTGGCGCAGTGGATAAAGCGTCAACCTGGAAATGCTGAGGTCGCCAGTTCGAAACCCTGGGCTTGCCTGGTCAAGGCACATATAGGAGTTGATGCTTCCAGCTCCTCCCCCCTTCTCTCTCTCTCTCTGCCTCTCTATCCTCTCTCTTCCTCTCTAAAAATGAATAAATAAAATAAAATTAAAAAAAAAAAGTTGCTGAGGCTATTCGTGTTCTTTTTTGGTTCCATATATATTTTTTGAAATATGTTTTATAATGTATTTTTGAAGTATGTCATACTTTGAAGCATGTCATTGGTATTTTAATTGGTATTGCACTGAGTTTATAAGTTGTTTTGGGTAATATAGACATTTTAATGATGTTTATTTTTCCTAACCATGAGCAAGCTATAGGCTTCCATTTGTTTGTATCTTCCTTGATTTCTTTTATCAATGTTTTATAATTTTTTGAAACAAGTCTTTAACCTCCTTGGTTAAATTTACTCTTAGGTACTTTGTTTTTCTTTGATGCAATAGTGAAGGAAATCGTTTTCTTAATTTCTCTTTGTGGTAGTTCATTGTTGGTGTATAAAAATGCTTCTGATTTCTGTGTATTAATTTTATACCCTGCCACCTTGCTGAATTCATTTATCAGGCCCAGTAGTTTTTTGACTGAGACTTTAGGGTTTTCTACATACAATATAATATATCTGCAAATAATGATAGTTTTACTTGTTCTTTTCCAATTTGGATGCCTTTTATTTCTTCTTCTTGTCTGATTGCTGTAGGTAGGACTTCCAGTACTATGTTGAATAAGATTGGTGAAAGGGGGCACCCCTACCTTGTTCCTGATCTTAAGGGGATTGCTTTTAACTTTTGCACATTAAGTATGATGTTGGCTGTGGGTATGTCATAGTTGGCCTTTATAATGTTAAGGTATGTTCCCTGTATTCCCACTTTGCTGAGAGTTTTGACCATAAATGGGTGCTGGATTTTATCAAATGCTTTTTCTGCATCTATTGAAATTATCATGCAATTTTTCTCCTTCCCTTTCTTTATGTGATGAATCACATTGATTGATTTGCGAATGTTTTACCAGCCTTGCCTCCTCAGAATAAATCCCACTTATTTGTTGAGGATTTTAGCATCTAAATTTATCAGGGATATTGTAGTATAATTTTTTTTCTTTGTGTTGTCTTTGCCTGGTTTTGGAACCAGAATTATGCTCACCTCATAAAAGGAGCTTGGAAGTCTTCTTTCCTCTTGAATTTTTTGAAATAGCTTGAGAAGGATAGGAGTTATTTCTTCTTTGAATATTTGGTAGAATTCACCTATGAAGCCATCTGGTTCAGGGCTTTTGTTTGTTGGGAGTTTTTTGATAACTTTTTCAATCTCATTTGTTGTAATCGGTCTGTTTAGGTTTTCTGATTCTTCCAGATTGATTTTGAAAGATAATATGTTTCAAGGGATTTGTCCATTTCACCTAGGTTGTCTAATTTCTTGGCATACAATTCTTCATAGTGTTTTCTTACAATATTTTGTATTTCTGTTTTATTAGTTGTTATTTCTCCACTCTCATTTCTAATTTTATTTATTTTGGTCCTCTCCTTTTTTTCTTGGTGAATCTAGTTAAAGATTCATCAATCTTGTTTACCTTTCCAAAGAACCAGCTCTTGGTTTCATTGATTTTCTATATATTTTTTTAGTCTCTATGTCATTTATTTCCACTCTGATCTTTATTATTTTCTTCCTTTTACTGCTTCTGGGCTTTACTTGCTGTTCTTTTTCTAGTTCTTTTAGATGCAGGGTTACGTTGTTTATTTGAGATTTTTCTAGCTTCTTAAGGTATGACTGTAGTGCTATGAACTTCTCTCTCAGTACTGCTTTGCTGTGTCCTATAAATTTGGAGTTGTTATATGCTCATTATCATTCGTTTCTAGTAATATTTTTTATTTCTTCTTTGATCTCATTATCAACCCATTCATTATTTAATAACATGGTATTTAGTTTCCATGTGTTTGAGTATATTTCTTTTCTTTTTTTTGTGGTTGATTTCTAGTTTCATGCCATTGTGATCAGAGAAAATGCTTGATATGTTTCAATCTTCTTAACTTTGTTGAGACTACTTTTGTGCTCTAGCATGTAGTCTATCCTAGAGAATGTACCATGAGCACTTAAAAAGAATGTATATTTTGCTGCTTTAGGGTGAAAGATTCTGAAGATATCTATTAAATCCAGTTGATCTGGTGTATCCTTTAAGTCTGCTGTTTCTTTGTTAATTTTCTTTCTTCAGGATCTGTCTAGTGATGTTAGTGGGGTATTGAAATCCCCTACTATTATAGTATTGCAGTTGATCTTGCCCTTTATATCCATCAAAGTCTACTTTATATATTTAGGTGCTTCTATATTAGGTGTGTAGATATTTATAATGTTTATATCTTCCTGTTGGATTGCCCCTTTTATCATTATGTAGTGACCTTCTTTATCTCTTACTATAGCCTTTGTTTTAAAGTCTATTTTTGTCTAATATAAGTATTGCTACCCCAGCTTTTTCATTTCCATTTCATGAAAACATTTTTTTTTCATCTTTTTACCATCACTCTATGTGTATCTTTTGTTTTGAGGTTTGTTTCTTGTAAACAGCATATGTATGGGTTCTGTTTTTTATCGACACTGCTACTCTCTTTTGATTGGTTCACTTAACCATTTACATTTAAGGTTTACTATTGATTTGTAGTTGTTTATTGCCATTTTATTCTTTAAAGCTATATTCCTCTTTTACTATATTCTTTCCCCCTTTGTTCTGTTTACAACAGGCCCCTTAACATTTCTTGTGGTATTGGTTGGTTGTAATGAATTCCTTAAGTTTTTTTTTCTTTTTCCTGAGAAGCTTTTTATTTCTCCTTTAATTTTAAATGATAGTCTTGACGGATAAAGTAATCTTGGTTGTAGGCTCTTGTTCTGCATTACTTTGACTATTTCTTGCCATTCCCTTCTGGCCTCAAGTATTTCTGTTGAGAAGTTGGATTTCATTTTTATGGGAGCTCCTTTATAGTTGATAGCCTTTTTTTTTTCTCTAGCAGTTTTTAATATTTTCTCTTTATCTCTTAGCTTTGGTATTTTAATTATGATATGTCTTGGTGTAGATTTCTCTGAGTTTTTCTTTAATGAAATTCTGTGTGCTTCTTGAACTTGTGTGACTTTTTCTAGCATCTATTTAGGGAAGTTCTCAGCTATGATTTTATTAAACAAATTCTCTAACCCTTATTCTTTCTCTTCTTCTTCAGGAACCGCTATAATGCAGATGTTGTTTCTCTTTAGGTTGTCACAGAACTCTCTTAGTGTTTTTTCAGATTTCTTTTAGCCTCTTTTCTTTTTGCTGCTCTGCTTTCATGTTTTCATTTATCTTGTCTTCTAAATCACTGATTCAATCCTCTGCTTCATCCAGCTTGCTTTTAATTGCTTGTAGTGTAATCTTTATTTATGATATTGTATTTGTCATTTCTTACTGGTTCTTCTTTATTATTTCACTGTCCTTTTTGATGCTTGTTATCTCTTTATGTGTTCATTGTGTCCATCTATTGTTGTTCTAAGATTTTTCAGCATTCTAATAATTATTTTAAACTCTGCATCTGGTAGTTTGCTTATTTTCTTCTCCTTCAGTTCATTCTCTGGGGGTTTCTCTTGTTGATTTATTTGGATTGCACTTCTCTGTCTTGTCATTTTGTCTATGTACACCCTCCTCATTTGGGTGTGTTGTTTGTAGAGCTGGCTAAGTCTAGGGTTGATATTGTTTGCCTCCAATTATCAATTGTGTTATTTCTAGGTCTTCTTGGGTTGGCATCAGCTGTTTGTAATCCACTGTGGGCTACTTATCTGCCATCACTGTTCTTTTTGCTGTTTGTGTCAGAGTTTTCTATGTCTTAGCTAGGTCTGGTGTGAGGAGCCCTTCATTAAGCTTCCACTCTAACAAGGGTTGTTAGTTCATGAACTGGTGCTTTCCTTATCTGGCCACTGAATATGCCTGCTCTGGACCTACCTGACCATGGCCTGGTGACGGTTCTTATCCACTTTTGGGTGCTACAGGTTATCCAGATCTTGTGGCTGCCTCTGCTGTGTCCAGGTACCATTCTAAATATCAGCTGCACTTCTAGATTTGCTTTTATCTACTCTTGGTCTGAGAGAAGTTTCTTTAAAATTTTATGTTCGCCTAAAATCTGCTTTCTGTTGCCTCTTATTGCTGGCTACTTGTTGGGCTCAGTACTGTAATTCAGTGATTAGGTATGGTATTAGATGTGGCCAACTTCTTAGCTTCAGGTGTCATTCTATCCAGACATTTTATTTACTTAAATTATTTTTTTTTATTTTGTTTTGTTGTTCTTTTTCAGTGCTCAGTAGGGTGTAGTCACAGGGGTCCAGTGTGTGTGGTCCCTGTGCTCCGTTGCATGGTCTGTCTACCCGGCCACCACTGCTTTGCTGCCTGGGGCTGGTGGTATCAGGTGCTGCTGGCGCCAGACTGCTTCTGCAGCTGCTGCTGCCCTAGTTGGGCTCATGCTTGCCAGCATACTCGTTTGGACTGCTTCGGTGGCTGCCCAGCCTCCACTGCCTCTGAGGGCCAGTGTGTGCCGTGGACACTTTGGCTCACAGGCTTGGGCATCTGCCTTGGCTTTGACCCCCATGGGTGGGGCCCCCGCATGCCTATTTGGACCATTTCTGGGGCTGCCTCATCACCAGAGGTCTGTGCATAGGCTCAGACCTCAGTAGCTGCTGATTAGAGGCCGCACGCTCCCGCTCAGATCACCCTGAGGACATACCCCACCCAGGGCAGGTTTGCACCGCAGGCCTGGATCCCTGCAGCAGCTGTGGTGACTTCCGCCATCACTGGCAGACTCGCGCATGCCCACGTATACCCCTTCCACTGACGCTCGGGCCTCCGCCCCCGCCAAGTGCCTGCCTACCCAGCCAGGAAGACTGTGTGTGAGCCTGGACCTCGGACCTCAGGAGCATCAGTGGCGGTTCTGGGCTCTGTGGGCTGGATTGCGTGGGCTTGCTGAAACTTCCGCAGCCACACCCTACTGCCTCTGGCCTGCTGGCCCGGGGAGCCCTCAGCAGTGTGGGGGATGGTGTATCTTAGACCTCTGCACTCCCTATTTGTGTCCCTAGCATGGCTCCTGGCTCTTACTGCCTTTGTTCTAGCTAGGGTAGAGGAGCCTCTGGTTGATGGGGCACTTCCTTTGCCTGGTGATGCTGTTCCCAGGAAAAATGTTCACTTTAAATTTGGGGAGAGACTCAGGTTAGGTGTCCTCCTGGTACTCCAGGAAAGTGGCTGTGAGCGAAGCTCTCTGTGCAGTTCCTTTAATACGGAGCCTGCATCTGATAGTCCTGCCTCCTTCTCTCAAACCATTTCTAGACTTTTTTCTCTGCCAAATATAGTCTATAATCGCCTTCCAGGCTCCAGGGATCTAGGCTGGGATTCCAGTTTTAGGGATAAGTACCTACAATTCACTGGAGGGCCCTCCCCACTGCGAGAGTCTTTCTCAACTGCCGCTCACTCCCCAGAGCAGGGCAACCCTTTCCACGTCTCCGCCTTTCCTACCAGACTCAGTGTGGGTTCTTTGGTGGTCATTGGCTATAGAATCCTCTTAGTTTGGTCCAAAGTTTGTCTTTCACGATGAGTGTTCTCAGATTTACGTTTTAATCCACCTTGGTTTTGGGAAGTGGGAGTTGGAGTGTCTTCCTACTCTGTAGCCATCTTGGAACCCCCTTAATTTATTAATATACAAATTAAAATCACAAGAAGATTCATTACATGTCATTTAGTATAAAATACATTGAAAAGGAGGTAAAATAAGAGAAATATACAATGTTGAAAACATAACTTGTACTAAGCACTTTGTTAAATATCTCTCCATTAACTACTAAATTTAAAAGATGCCTATGTTTTAAACAGCAGAAACACTAGTATACATATAGGAGAGAAACTCTTGAATGTGTGCTCCAGACAAAAGTTAGCAGTATTTTTGTAGCAGCTATGTTGTTAACTAAAAGAGAAGAAAACAAAAAACAAAACAGAAATAACCCCCATGTAAATCACTGATAGAATCAGGATTGGCTGCATGGGCATGTGATCTATACAGTGTTATAGATCTCCACACTTAAAAAATCCCAATTATGGCTTCAGTGCTCTGCTGTGACCAACTTAAAGTTTTTAATACATTTTCAACTCGGGACCTCCCATTTTCATTTTGAAATGGGCCTTACAAATTATATAGCCAGTCTGGGATAGAACTGAAAGATCAATCATATGTTTACACGGTGGGTTATTACTGCAGTGAAAATGAATGAACCATAACCACATGCGTTAACTTGGACATAGACTGTAAATGGAAATAGCCACTATGACTCCTTTTTGACAAAATTTAAAAACAAGAATTTGTTCAAAGTTGCACAAGCAGGTAAAAAACTATATTTTTATGAAAGCAAGAGAATTTCATCAGATAAATCAATATACTATTTATATTTAAGGAACAGAAAGAGAGATGTGATTAACAGAGGGGTCTTCTACTATCTTAGGACTTTTGGGTTGTTTTTAAGAAGGTTATAGTTCAACATGTTCTTACAGATTCTCCATACATGATTTATACTCTCTTCTTTATGTATGATTTATTAAAAACAATTAAAATTTTAAAATTCATTGATAAGAGTTAAATGACATCTATCCATGAATTTGAACAGAAGCTTTACATCTCTATGTTTGAGACAAAGGGAAGTTGATTGGAGGGTGGGGGTGAATGTGTAAGATAGAAGAAGCAAAATTTGGGAGGGTTCACAAGTTTAATACAGAATTTCAAGTGATTTCCTAGAACTAGATTCTTTAATTAGTATATTTTAAATGATGCATTAAGATATTATTTATAACTGTAGTTTGAAGAGAAACAATGTTAAAGGAATTTTTTTTTTTAGGTGAGAGGAAGGGAGATAGTGAGGCAGACTGCCGCATGCGCTTAGACTGGGACTTACTCAGTAATCCCATCATGGGCTGATGCTTGAGTACTGAGCTATGTTTAGTGCCTGAGGCTGATGCACTCCAACAGCATTATCCTCAGTGCCCCAGGGCCATGCTTGAACAAATGGAGCCACGGCTGTGGGAGGGGAAGAGGGAGGTGGTGAGAAGCAGATGGTCACTTCTTCTGTGTGCTCTGAAGGGGAATCAAACCCAGGATTTCGATATGCCGGGTCAATGCTCTATGCACTGGGCTACTGTCCAGGGCCAAAGGAATTTCTTAATACTGTTGAGTTTTCAGGATAGAGAAATTTCAGCAAACTTTAGGCAAAGGACAAGGCACCATAACAAAGTTAATAAGACACAATTTGCCAATATATCTTGAGCCTGTGGTTGCTGACTTTATTTTTCTTCTAACAGTGGGCTAGAGAGCTTTCTTTTCCTACTAATGATGTTGAAATTGATAGGGATATCCAACTAATGAAATATTTGAAGACATTCTAGCAGAATCAGTATAGAACAGGAGTAAAACACCATGGGCTGTTTTAGTTATGGAATCCATAATTAGATTCCTTCCATACATCAGATTATCTAAGGACAGAGCTATTTGCCTACAAACCATGTCCTAATAACCAGGCATGTAATGATAAGTGCAAGCCAGAGACTTTCAACGTGTCAACTACTTCAGGAGAGGAAATTAAGTAGTTTAAAGCTGAATTCAATATTTCATACCATGAGGGTCTTGTTTATTGTGCTGCTAAATAGGTGTGAAAATTTTAGGGGTTATATAAATAAGCATTATGATAATTTGAACTTCTACTTATTATTCTAGCCACAGGGTTAATATGATTAATAGCCTCAATTATCCTAACTTACTGCAACTGGCTACACAATAGCAAAAAGACCCCATTACCAAATGTTCTCAAGCTGAACTTTTTCCTAGAGCACCATTAGGGATAACAAACCAAAAGGGTAAAGATCTTGGAGATGACCTGATTTTCAAAGGAATTGTTCTATAAATTGAATTCGCTAGTGGAATTTCATTAATGGAAATGTTTTAGCTCCAAATCCTCCAGGGAGAAGCAGGCAACTAATTAAAAACAACATATTGTAACTACCCCTCCTAGAATACTCCAGTAGTAAATTGTGCTGCTCTGCTGTCGGATAAATAGTTGTTTTCCTCTAAAAGTTGTCACACAATTTTCAAAATTATCCCTTGAAAGTAACATTTGCATTTATCTGACAGTGGTATTTATAATATGTGAACACCCTGAACAAAATTTTCTATCTGCCAACTTAGTAATTTACCTTTTATAAACTTAGTTTCACATCAGCTATTCTAATGCATTTTGCCATGCATCACGGTATGGTGTGCAGAAACGTGTGCTCTTCTGGGATGTGTCAAAAGCTCAGCAATCTTATTTTAACCTGAATATACTACTCCAATACATTATAATATAGCATGATTTGGAGGATGCCAAGACCAGACTGCCTCTAAATATCTTCCCCTCTAACTTGGTCTAAAAACATTTCTCTTTTAGGGTCTCACTAGAGGACTAAAAACAGAAGTAAGTGCATTATCTGGAAGGTCACCCTTCCAACAAACCTATTACTCTAAATAGATTTAAATACATTTCATTTTGGCAAGATATCCCAATTAAATTCTAACAGGAATGCTTATAACTTATATTCAACCACTTAATAATTAGTGTTTTGAAAATTGAATGGGCTTTTTAGCAAGGCATTTGCCAAAAAACCAATGTGCTGAAGCTGAGACTGAGTTCCCTTAAATCTGAAGCAACAAGAGAGAATTCAGGGCTTGAGAAGCCTGCGTATCTCTTAAGGATACTGTCATAAAACAGGAAGAATTAAAAAAGAAAAGAGGAATGTCTTATTTTTGCACCAGCTTCTAAGTTAAACCTTTGTAAATGATTGTTTATTAACATTTAACTATATCTTTTGAAGTGGTTTCTAATAAGAGATTAAGGTGATAACATACTTACTGAATACAATGTCATATCTTAGAAATTTTATTGTACAATGGATTAACTACATAGTAAGAATAAACATGTGTCACCATCACTATAAACAATTCAAAAACCTATAACAAGTTTTGTTATTTCTTAAAGCAGTATTTTCCTATAACTTTTAGTTTTTTCTTTAATTATAAAAATGATAAAATAAGTGTAATTATAGAAATATGATAAATTGGGCCATTTTGATTTGCCTAAGCTCTTCTACTTTACAGAAAATAAAATTCCTCTTTCCTGTAAGAGGTTAATTCCTTCTGTTTGTAGGCAGTAGAATAAACTCTTCTGGAGACCATTTAGTTTAAGAGTCATCCCTGTCCAACCAAGATACTCAATTCCCAGGTTCAATGTGATTGATTCAGGATTGACCACATTATCCAAGTGTGACCAATCAGAGCATGTCTGAGACATTTAAGGCTACTGGGAAAGACTCTGACTTGATTTACCTCCTAGAAAACAAGCCTGGAGTTAAAAGGAGGATCTTTTTGTTTGAGGTTCTAATATTTTTTTTCTTATTTTAATTATAAATATATATATATATAATTTATATATATAAATTTTCCATTTTAACCATTTTGAAGTGTACAATTTAGTAGTTATATATCTATATCCTTTGTGTCTTTATTACTATTTATATTTATTACTAAATATATTAGAAATGTATATACCTGATATTTATATCTTCTAAATTTGCAGTTTATAAATTTAGTCAGTACACAATTAAAATATCAGGATATAAAATATAAACACTTAGAATAGAGTTAATAGAATTAAAAAATTAAAAACTCAAAGGGCGATATTAATATAAATATTTATATTTGCCTTTAAAAATATTAAAAAACATATGTTTACTTAATAAAAGATGCTACCTCATTTCTATCTCATCAAAGAAAATGTGAGTTCTAACATTTCTTTTGGATTGGCAGTGGGGGTAGGGTGGAGCAGCTAATGTTAATGATCTTTATCCAATTTTTAAATAATTTATAAATTTAAGTATTCAGAATGATAGGGTTGCAAGTGGGGGCCATGACCCCCTCCTCCCTTAAGTGGATGAAGGGACATTGACAAACTAGATATTCCAGATCACCTTTCCTCAGGCATCTGGGTGGCTAACCTGAATGTGGAAGGTCCCCTAATTATTTACGGTTAATCTTATATAAATTACTAAAAGAGATATGTAAGGCCAGGAGCCGCCATCGTGGCCATTCACATGCAGGTTCCCATTGGATTCGGGCAGACAATAAAGAAATGGCAGAGTCAGAGGATGGGGGGCCATCCTATTTATTGGTGTCTCACCAAGACAGGCAAACCACAAAAGAAGACAAGGGAAAAGCAGAAAACCAGCTCTTCCCATGAAGGGCAAGGGATCAGGGAAGCCCCTGCAATTGTGATAGCAGGAACTGTGTGTCCAAGCTCCTGGTCTGTCCCACTTTATAGTGTAGAAAACCAAAATCCTTTAATCCAATATACAAACAAGGAAGTCTCTGATACAAAGTCACTTATCCAAGGCATAATTGGATTCCTCATGAGAGTGCACCACCCAGATCATACAATCAGTCAAGGGTGTGGGGAAAAGCTTAGTCCCAAAACCAAACCTTAGGCTACAACGACCTGGCCTGCTTATACCCTGTCCCCCACACCCAATATAAGTCACAAGCGAGCAAACATATATATCATATTTACAAACTCATTTGACCAATGTTGGGCAGATAAAATGTATTATGCTCACTTTGTTAAAGAGGCCGTTGCCCAGATGGTATTAATGTGTGTTGGGGTGGGCTAAAGGCAGGCAGAATCCTTGTAGCCTGGGGCTTGGTTTTGGGATTAAGCCTTTCCTACCCTTTTTTGGTGTAGGGTGGTACAATCCAATCATGCCTCAGAGGTGACTTTGTATTAGAGACTTCCCTATTTTGTATATTGGATTAAGAGTTTGGATTGCTACACTATAAAATGGGGATGAAGTGGGAGCTTGGGCTCTTGGTTCCTGAGGTTAGCATGAGAGAGCAGAGAGAATAGAGCCAGCGGTGGGAGGAGGCCACGTGGAGAAGGCCAGGAGAAGCAGCCAAGATGGCGGAGTGCTGAGTGAGATGCCAGTTTGTGTAGAGTTTGTATCTGGGATAAGGAAGAAGATGGGGAACTGAGGAGAATAAGTCTGCTGAGCTAGAAACCTTTGATTCTAGGAAACTCGGATAAGTCAGTGGCTTTGTGAGCACTGAGTGTGACTGGGTTTTGGAGCCCAGTGTGTATTTTTACTTGCCCGCCGGGTGCAAGGTAGGATTAAAGGCTATGGCCCACCAGTTTTTGGCTCCATGGTTTCTTTACCGACTGTCCGAATCCAATGCGAACCTGCATGGGCCAGAAGGCTGCTGTGATGGTGGCCCTGGCCGTGCCTGCTGGCTTTACAACCAACAAGATAGTTTTCCTTAATGATTACCAGCACCCACCCTCAAATCCCCTATTTAACCCTTCCTGTTAGAGAACCAGTTGCTGTTCTCCCTTACGAGACAGCCTGGCAGGTTTCCTTTCATTAAAGCCTGGTACACTGGTCTTTCAGACTCTGATTGATTCTATTACAGAAGAGTATTGTTAGGCCACTAGCCACGGCCACCATCTCAGCCGCCTGGCCTGTGCAGGTTCGCATTTGATTTGGACAGACAGTAATAAAACAACAAAGCCAAGAACTGGTAGGCCATTAGCTTTAATCCTAGCTTGCACCCGGTGAGTGAGAAATACACACAGTGGGAAAACACTTCCCTTTACATTCAGGGTTCCCAAAGCCACTGACTTATCTGAGTTTCCTAGAATCAAAGGTTTCTACCTCACCAGCCTTATTCACCTCTGTTCCCCATCTCCTTCTCTTTGCACAAATTCTGCACAAACTGGTTTCTCCTTCAGCACTTCACCATCTTGGCTGCTTCTTCTCTGCAATGCAAACATATAAATAAGGAAGTCTCTGATACAAAGCCACTTATCTGATGCATAAATGGGATTCCTCATAAGAATGCACCACCCCACATCTTGCAACAGTCAAGAGTGTGGGGAAAAGCTTAGTGTTGAGAAGATCTTAGTATTAAAAGGGTGGGAAAGGCTTAGTCTTAAAACTAAGCCTTAGGCTACTATATGGATCCTGCTTGCTTACAGCCTGTCTCCCACACCCAATGCAAACCATAAGCGAGCAAACATATATATCATATTTGCAAACTTATTTGACCCACAAGAATACAAAGAGTAAACAACTTTGATTCCTTGACATTTTGCACTATGAATGTGTTTCTTAAATTGCCAGTTGCTGTATATTATAAATATTGTAGTTTTGTTTTCTTTTATCATGGTTTTACAACACAATTATTAGAATCAAGTAAGAATATAAATCTGGCTAATTTGGAAAATAGAACTACATTTATTCTAAAATAATTGTTATTCAAGGAGAGTCTATGAAAGCTTCCAGAGAAGAAATCAAGATATGAAGACCATTAACTATTGGACATTAAGACTAATGCTTAGCAAGAGTCCAAAGCTAACTATATTCTGAGATATAACTCAGGTATTGCCTGAAATATTGATAAGTGATTTATAATAAATATCCTTGAAAATGTCAAAATATTTATGAGTAGTGGTAGGGAATAACCTATTTGATTTTGGACCATCTATAACTTGGATTGGGGAACGTTAGTTAAAAAGCCCTGAGTGTGAATGGTGATGTGAATGTGATCCCTGCTGCAGACACAGGGAAGCAGGTTTCTTGGATGCAAACATCAAGAAACTGCTCAGTGTCTGCATCCAAGATATGGTATGAATGAGTGACCTTTGTACAAACACAAAGGAATGCATGTGAATGGGCTTTAGGAAATTAGAGGTTTATAGATTGCCCCTCCCTTTGTGTTTGTTAATCCCCATATCACCTGATCTCCCTCCCCTGTAATCCTGTTACCTTTGTTCTGCTTCTGATCAATAAAAACTCAGGAAGCAGGGGATTTGGGAGGTTAATCTCTCTTGACTGCCTCTCCCTCTTTTCTTGACAACATTTTGTGTCTTGAACAGTTTTTCCATATGACACTGGTAGTTCTCAGTGGGCTGGAGGACTACATGTAGTTAAATGTGAGCCTTTATATACCTGTGACACACACACACACACACACACACACACACACACACACACATACACATGGGGGTCTTGAATGCTGTACAAATGAGGACCCTGGTTTGTATGGGAAGTCTTGATTTTGAAAGTTTTTACTTGATGCATGTTTAGAACTCTGTATAGCTCAACACATCACTTGCAAATAAAGACATTAGTATAGTATATGAATGAATAAATAACTGAATGTAAAACAGGGTGTACAGAAAATTGTAAAGCCAGTAGCCGTGGCCACCATCACAGGTGCCTGACCCATGGAGGTTTACATTAGATTCAGACAGATGGTAATGAAACAATGGAGCCAAGAACTGGTGGGCCATCATCTTTAGTCCTAGCTTGCAAATGGTGGGCAAGTGAAAATACACACTGAGCTCCAAATCCCACTCATTCAGTGCTCACAAAGCTACTGACTTATCCAAGATTCCTAGAATCAAAGATTTCTAGCTCAACAGCCTTATTCACCTCTGTTCCCCATTTCCTTCTCTGGAAGGAAACTCTGCACAAACTGGCTTCTCCTTTAACACTCCACCATCTTGGCTGCTTCTCCTGGCCTCCTCCATATGGCCTCTCTCACTCTCTTTCTCTGCTCTCTCCTCTAATGCTAATCTCAGGAACCAAGAGAGAGCAAGCTCCTGATCTGCCCCCATTTTATAGTGTAGAAATCAAAACCTTTAATCCAATGTACAAACAAGGAAGTCCCTGATACAAAGTCACTTATCTGAGGTATAATGGGATTCCTTATGATAGTGTACCACCCCACATCATGCAATCAGTCAAGGATGTGGGGAAAAGTTTAGTCTTAAAACTAAGCCTTAGGCTATACTGACATTGCCTGCTTACAGCCTGTCCCACACATCCAACACAAACTATAAGCAAGCAAACATACATATCATATTTACAAACTTATTTGACCAACAACCCCCTCCTCCCTTAAGTGTGTGAAGGGACATTAACAAACTAGATGTTCCAGATCACCTTTTTCCAGGCATCTGGATGACTAAACTGAATGTGGAAGGTCTCCTATCTTATTTATGATTAATCTTATATAAATTACTGAAAGAGATATTTTTCCTTAATGATTACCAGCACCCACCCTCAAATCCCCTACTTAACCCTTCCTGTTAGAGAACTGATTGCTGTTCTCCCTTATGAGACAGCCTGGCAGATTTCCTTTCATTAAAGCCTGGTACACTGGTCTTTCAGACTCTGATTGATTCTATTACAGAAGAGTATTGTTAGGCCAATAGCCATGGCCACCATCTCAGCCTCCTGGCCTGTGCAGGTTTGCATTTGATTCAGACAGACAGTAATAAAACAACAAAGCCAAGAACTGGTAGGCCATTAGCTTTAATCCTAGCTTGCACCTGGTTTCTAGCTCTCCAGCCTTATTCACCTCTGTTCCCCATCTCCTTCTCTCTGCACAAACTCTGCACAAACTGGCTTCTTCTTCAGCACTTCACCATTTTTGCTGCTTCTCCTCTCCTCCACGTGGCCTTTCTCTGCTCTCCTCTCTAATGCTAATCTCTGCGAGAGAGCAAGCTCCCGATCTGCCCCACTTTATAGTATAGATTCCAGACTTTTAATCCAATATACAAACAAGAAAGTCCGATACAAAGTCACCTATATGAGACATTATGGGAGAATTCCTCATGAGAGTGCACCACCCTACATTAAAAAGGGTGGGAAAGGCTGTCTTAAAACTAAGCCTTGGGCTATAATGACTCTGCTTGTTTACAGTCCGCACCCAACACACATTAATATAATCACGCCCATCTCAAGCAAGAATAGCAACCAATATCATCACCTGGGCGATGGGCTTCCATGTGGGCAGCACCATCTTTAACAAAGTGAGCATAATATATTTTATCTGCCCAACAAAAATGATATAGGAATTCTGGTGGTTATGTATCAATCAGAAAAAATCTATGGGATGACATCAGAGTAATGGCGGGGTAGGAAGCGATACTGATGAATCTCCCCCAAAACTCAACAAGATCTTCAACCAGAAACAGAAAAACCTATCCTTGGAGCCTCCAGATGTTTCGCAATACACCCGAAGGTATGGTCGAGGGAAAAATTGGCTAAATATATAACCAAACCCCGAAGGAATTAGGGAGTAAGAAATGCTCCGCCTTTCTCACTAACCTAAACAGGGTGGCTTTCTCTGGGATCTGTGAATATAGAAACTGAGGCGGGCAAAGGGGGTGAATAGATCCAGGCCGCGGCACAAATGGCCGAACCAGGCTGTGGCACGGAGATGCAAGCCGAGGAAAAACTGTTCCTGTGGCAATCCGGGCAATACAAGCTAACACTCGTGCCAAACCCAGACAAAGAAAGACAAGTGGGGCAGCCATTTTACCCGATCTCCTGGTCGGCGCGCGCAGATAGTGGGCGAGAGATTTCTTCCAAAGCCCCGGGAGTGGGTGCCCGTGTTACCCCACAGAGAGGCAGAATCAGAGGCCTTTGAGTGGGCTGAAAGCAGAATCTCTGGGCAGCCCCAGTGCCTTGGGAAAGCCGCGCACGGGAGGGAGCGAGAACTAATTCCAAAGGTGGAACTTTTCCGTGCTGGTGGGGGTTTCACTCAGAGGGAAATGCGGCCGGTCTGATATCCTGGTCTGCGCGCGCAGATAGCGAGAGATTCCTCCGAGTGCCTCGGCAATGCGCGCCCGTGTTATTGCACAGAGGGGCAGAGTCACGGACCTTTGTGTGGGCCAAAGCAGAATCTCGGGCCACCCCAGTGCTTTGCAAAAGCCACGCACGGGGACGGAGCAAGAGCCAATTCCAACGCTGCAACTTTTCCATGCGGCTGGGGGTTTCACTCAGAGCGTGAGACTACCGGCCGGATATCCTGGTCTGCGCACGCAGATAGTGAGCGAGAGTTTCCTCCAAGCGCCCCGGGAATGGGTGCCCGCCTGTGTTACTGGACAGAGTGGCAGAGCCAGAGGTCTTTGAGTGGGCGGAAAGCCCACCTGATTATGCTAGCAGCTCTGACTGACTGAGCCTTACCCAGAGCCCTGCGCTGAGTAGAAATAGAGTGGGGACTTGCCAGCTCTTTGAGCCCCTTACTATCCAGGCAGAGGCAGCAGCAACCCCATAGCTGGATTATCAGGCTACTAATTGAGGAAGGAAAGACTAGGAGAAAGGCTCCAGGAACATGGACTCTCTCACTGTCAGAGCCTATAAATGCTAATGAGCCTCGACTGCCAAAGAGACTGAAGCACAATACATGACATCGCCATAGAGACTTATCAACTGCAAACCTCTACCTGAGCGTGCCACAGGGGCAGAACCCAGGGTACAGAGTCACCAACCAGGAAGAGGGAGAGAAAAGAAAAAGCAAGAAGATAACCTCTCAAAATCAAGAATAATCTGCAGACTTTATAACCTATCCCATTTTATTATATTTGTTCGTTTGTTTCTCTTATCTTCATTCTTGATATTTTTTTTCCTCCTCCAATTTGGCCGATTAACTCTCTGCCGGTCTTACTCGCTCCTCTTCTTGAACTACACTACCCATAAGTGTTACATCTCCCATTATCTTTTCTTTCCTCTTCCTTTCTCTCTATGAGGGTTGCACTCCAAAACCCTTAACTCTCTCTCTCTCTCCTCTTTTTTATTTTTTCTTCTTTTAGTGGTTCCCTCTTTTTTCTCTCTCTCTCTCTCTTTCTTTTCTCCCTCTATATTAGTTTCTTCCTTTCTCCTTTACGTCTCCTCTCATTCAAACCTCAATAATGAACAAATTATCTTATCTAGGACTCAAACTTATATTTGTGGCATTTTGGGGTTTTTTTACTTCACCTTTTTAACTCACTAGCAGTGCTCCCATCCCTGGCTCTCCATTTTATCTAGTTCTTGTTCCACTAAATACAATAATAATTTTTTTAATTTGTCCCCCCATTTTCCTGTTTCCCTCTTATTCCTCTCATCATAACTCTTAGTCAACCAACACCTAAAAGCAAATCATTTTATTCTTGACCCAAAATTTTTCCTTATTTGCTTTTTGTGGGTCCATACCCCCTTCTTTTTTCTTTCTTTCTTTCTTTTTTTTTTTTTTTTTTGCCCCTTTATTACTTTTCCCCAATTCAGGCCCTCCATTACAGGCATTGTTTGTTATAATTCACAGTTCACCACAAGATTTTCTCAAGAAAGAGGGGAGAGGAGAGGAGAGGAGAGGAGAGGAGAGGAGAGGAGAGGAGAGGAGAGGAGAGGAGAGGAGAGGAAAAAAGGAGGGGGGGAATAATTTCCTTTTTTTTAATTTTTATTTTATTTTATTTTTCTTTATTTCATTATTAATTTTTTTTAAAAAAAACAACTCTTCAATTTTTTATTTTTTAACTTTTTATTCTTTATTAAATCTCATTAATACTATCAACAAAACCATCCTCAGATGCCATTAAGGAAGAGAAAATCGAATATCATAAATAAAAAAGAGGTAACACAGCTAGATGAGGAAAAATCTATGGAGAAAAAATTTAATATATTGGAAACCTTGGAGCTAAATGACAGAGAATTCAAGATAGAAATCCTAAAAATCCTCCAAGATATACAAGAAAGCACAGAAAGGCAATTTAGGGAGATCAGAAAACAACTCAATGAACACAAAGAATATATGTCCAAGGAAATTGAAACTATAAAAACAAATCAAACAGAGATGAAAAACGAAGTAACAAGCTTAGCTAATAGAACAGGTCAGATAGAAGAGAGGATTAGTGAAATAGAAGACAAGCAACTTGAGACACAACAGAGAGAAGAAGAAAGAGACTCAAAAATTAAAAAAAAATGAGATAGCCCTACAAGAATTATCTGGCTCCATAAAAAAGAATAACATAAGAATAATAGGTATATCAGAGGGAGAAGAGAGAGAAAATGGAATGGAGAACATACTCAAACAAATAATAGATGAGAACTTTCCAAGCCTGTGGAAAGAACTAAAGCCTCAAGTTCAAGAAGCAAACAGATCTCCGAGTTTTCTTAACCCCAACAAACCTACTCCAAGGCACATCATAATGAAATTGGCACAAACCAATGGCAAAGAAAAAAATCTCAAGGCAGCCAGGGAAAAGAAGAATACAACATATAAAGGAAGGCCCATTACATTATCATCAGATTTCTCAGCAGAAACTCTACAAGATAGAAGATAGTGGACCCCAATATTTCAAGTCCTGAAAGAGAGGAACTTTCAGCCACGAATACTATACCCATCAAAGCTATCCTTCAAATATGAAGAAGAAATAAAAACATTCACAGATACAGAAAAGATGAGGGAATTTATCATCAGAAAACCCCCACTCCAGGAATTACTAAGGGGGGTTCTTCAATCAGATACAAAGAACAAAAAAAAAAACAGAGCCACAAGTAAAAGCTCCAGGAAGAACACAATAAAACCAAATTTAAACTGTGACAACAACAAGAAGAAAGGGGGGGGGGGCGAAGATGGAGATTAACAATAGCAAAGGACGATGGAGTGCAAAAGTACTCACAAAATAGTTCGCTACAATGAACAGGGTAGGAACCCTTTTCATTACTTAAAGGTAACCACTATTGAAAAAACCACCACAGAAGCACATGAAATATAAAAGATAGCAACAGAGGAAAGATGTATGGAATACAACCAAATAAAAACAAAAGATAGAAAAACGAAAGAGAAGGATCAAACAAGACACAAAACTAACAGAAAGCAAGATAAAAAATGGCAATAGGGAACTCACAAGTGTCAATACTTACACTAAATGTAAACGGATTAAACTCACCAATAAAAAGGCACAGAGTAGTAGAATGGATTAAAAAAGAAAATCCAACTGTATGCTGCCTACAGGAAACTCATCTAAGTAACAAGGATAAAAACAATTTCAAAATGAAAGGCTGGAAAACAATACTCCAAGCAAATAACATCCAAAAAAAAAGCAGGCGTAGCAATACTCATATCTGATAATGCTGACTACAAGACAGCAAAAGTACTCAGAGACAAAAATGGCCATTTCATAATGGCTAAGGGGACACTGAATCAAGAAGACATAACAATTCTTAATATATATGCACCAAACCAAGGAGCACCAAAATATATAAGACAGCTACTTATTGACCTTAAAACAAAAACTGACAAAAATACAATCATACTTGGAGACCTCAATACACCGCTGAAGGCTCTAGATCGGTCATCCAAACAAAGAATCAACAAAGACATAATGGCCTTAAACAAAACACTAGAGCACCTGAATATGATAGACATCTACAGGACATTTCATTCCAAAGTGACTGAGTATACATTTTTCTCCAGTGTACATGGATCATTCTCAAGAATTGACCATATGTTGGGCCTGGCTGACCAGGTTCGTGAGATTCACTTGGAAATGGGGCAGCTGCTGGAGGAATCACAGGTTCGTGAGTTGCAGATTGCCCTGGACGTTGTGGAGATTTCCGAGATTCAGCTGAGGCAGGAGGCCGGGGCCGGGGCTGGGGCTCTGATGGCAAGGCCCATGGCGGCAGCCCATGGTTCAAGCTCGGCAGTGGGAGCTGGCATTTCCAGCTTCTATTGGGAAGATGAGGAGAATTGGGCCACAGTTGCGATTCACAGACTCCAGAAGGTAAATGCTGGCAGCTTTTGTGGGATCATGAAGGGATGTTTCAGAAGCTAGGCTTGCATTGCCGAGTGGTCACTGGAATGGCAGGGAGTGCCGGCTAAGCCGCTGATGGGTTCGCTGACATTTTGGGACATAGGGTTGAATGCCATCATGCTCTCTAGAGCAGAGATGGAAATGCTGACTGCCATTGCCACATGCTCCTCCTTGGGACAATGTAAGACCTGCCAGGATGGCAGGGATGAGGGGGGTGGATGAGGCCCCGTGTGCTTGGACTGATTCCTGGACTACGACCAGAGTGGGCACTGGCTCCTTTGTTGAATGGACTTATGGATTTTGGACAATGTGAAATACTCCAATGGGGTTGGGGGGCGGCTTTGCTAGAGACCCTTCCCCTGCCCCAGGAAGCTTTTCCCATGGCTAGAAAGAAGGCCGAGGACATTTTGCGCTTTTGGCAAAGTGCTCAGAGACTGGTGAAGTGTACCTTTGTAATTGTTGAAACTGTATGATTTGTCATGCTGTTGTAATTTGTGTAATGTGCCTAATTTCCTTGCACAGGGATGCCGGTGGTGTAGATTGTGGGTAGTAAAGTGAGCATAGGGGTGGATTGTTGGGCAGATAAAATATATTATGCTCACTTTGTTAAAGATGGTGCTGCCCACGTGGAAGCCTGTTGCCCAGGTGATATTAATGTGTGTTGGGGGTGGGCTGTGGGCAGGCAGGATCCTTGTAGCCTGGGTTTGGTTTTAGGACTCAGCCTTTCCCACCCTTTTTGATGTGGGGTGGTGCAATCTCATCATGCCTCAGATAAGTGACTTTGTATTAGAGACTTCTCTATTTTGTATATTGGATTAAAGGTTTTGATTTCTACACTACTATAAAATTGGGACAGACTGGAGCTTGCTGTCTCTCAGTTCCTGAGATTAGTATTAGAGAGGAGAGAGCAGAGAAAGGCCACATGAAGGATGCCTGGAGAAGCAGCCTAAATGGTGGAGTGCTGAGTGAGAGGCCAGTTTGTGCAGACTTTGTGCAGGGAGAAGGAAGGAGATGGGGAACAGAGGTGAATAAGTCTGGTGAGCTAGAAATGTTTGATTCTAGGACATTCAGATAAGTCAGTAGCTTTGCGAGCACTGAATGAGTGGGTTTTGGAGCCCAGTGTGTATTTTTACTTGCCCACTAGTGCAAGCTAGGATTAAAGGTAATGGCCCACCAGTTCTTGGCTCTATTGTTTTATTACCATCTGTCCGAATCTAATGCAAACCTGCATGGGCCAGGCTGCTGTGATGGTGGCCATGGCTACTGTCTTTACAGATATACAGTGGAACTTGATATACAAATTTAATTCATTCTGTAACCAAGCTCATAAGTCAGTCAACTCGAATATCAAACTGCCAATACTAGACCCATACGCCAACATGCCAACTAGCGGCAGCTTCCTGAATCACAACTCATATCTCGGAATTTCGCTCGGATCTCAAACAAAAATATGGACCGAGTCGCAGCTCGTATCTTAAAAAAATTTGTATGTTGTTCTGTTCATATCTCAATGTATCACTGTATGGTAAATTGATTTATTCTAAATTCAGTAATTTAGAGAAACTGCCCACCTGCCTCTGTAATGCACTAGAAAAATCAGAAAAGCCAAACTCAAAGACTGAGTCTTGATAATGGATTTCTTTATCTTAGGTAATAAATATTTATAAATATGCAGTGTCTTTTCATACAATGCCAAATATATGCTAGAACAAAGCTTTAAAAATATGTAAGAAATTGTGTTTATTTAAGTTACTAGGACTGTAATTGAATTTGAGGATAATAATTTTGGGTAGATAGCGTGATATTTGAATATTATGTATTGTTAGTAATTGCATAACAGGCTACTGATGAGTAAACATAAATAATTGTTTCTGAATTTGTATGAGTCATAAAACCAAGAAAATCTGTACATTATATAAGTAACTTAATCTTCTAAAAACTTTATGGCTCTACATAAAGCTCTAATTTGTTGCATATTATTTTAGTACAAAATCATATTTGTTAGTATAATTCCATAATTTATCCTATCCTGGAAAGAGCTACCTTGCTTATGATAATATATGAACTGAACTGTCTAATTACTTAATTATAACTCTACTTTATTATATATATGTTTTTTTCTTCTCCAGGTGAATTATTTTAAATGATAATAGATGTATGCTCTGTGGAACATTTTCTTTTCAGTGAGTTATTAATGGAGATTACTTAAATAATGTATCTCTCTGTTTTAATTCTTTAACTATTTGCCAGTTTGAAGAGAAAGAAATAATATTTGTTATTTTATACATTTCACATTTTGCAGTAACTCGTGCAATTATGTGCATAATCTTTGATGTTCTGGCAATTAAAAAATTATGAATTGTTTAAAGTTAATATATTGCATTAATGCTTTTCTTTTCCTTTTCTTAGTAATTATAATAATGTCTAGCACTTGTATTTTGCCGTTGGTTACTGGCACTAGCACACTACCTGCATTAACATATTTAATCCTCATAACAATTCTTTGAACTAAGCACAGCCTGTAAGCATATCAGCAGCCTTTGCTGCAGGCATAGGGCGCCTACATGGCAAGGAAACGAGGCTAACTCATTTCAGAAAAGAACCGATGCCTTCACTTTAACAAACTCTGAGGCAGTGAGTTGCACCAATCATGACATGAATGAGTTTGAAGGTAGCTTTTTTCAAAGTAGAAGCTTTCAGTGAGACTGTAGCCCTTGCCAGGAACTGACAGATCCTGAAGCAAAATACCCAGCTAAACTGTGCCCCGATTCATGACCAACAGAAACTATAGGATAGAAATATGTTGTTTTAGGCCACACAATTTTTTTATTTATTCTTTCTTTTCTTTTTCTTTTTTTTTTTTTTGCATTTTTCTGAAGCTGGAAACGGGGAGAGACAGTCAGACAGACTCCCGCATGTGCCCACCATGGGGCGACACTCTGCCCACCATGGGGCGATGCTCTGCCCATCCTGGGCGTCGCCATGTTGTGACAAGAGCCACTCTAGCGCCTGGGGCAGAGGCCACAGAGCCATCCCCAGCACCCGGGCCATCTTTGCTCCGATGAAGCCTTGGCTGCGGGAGGGGAAGAGAGAGAGACAGAGAGGAAGGCACGGCGGAGGGGTGGAGAAGCAAATGGGCGCTTCTCCTGTGTGCCCTGGCTGGGAATCGAACCCGGGTCCTCCGCACGCTAGGCCGATGTTCTACCACTGAGCCAACCGGCCAGGGCTTAGGCCACACAATTTTAAGTTAATATGTTATGTAGCAATAGGTAGATAATGCATAAATAAACCCCCAAATTATGGAGAAGGTAATTGCACAAAGATGTGAATAATGGAATAGGGTAACACTGAAGGCTGGCTGTCATAGTCCACACTCTCTCCCCTCCCCCTCTAATTATTAATATCATTTGCATAAGCAGTATAAACTCACATTCTCCCAGGCTTCTCCTAAGACTCCCTTGCATCAGTGCAAAATAAGTGCAAAATCCAGAACCTTGTCATCTCAGTTAGATCAAGGTATATATGAGGCTTCTTGAATGGAGTCCCATAATTTAGCTAAACAAATATTCTCACCTACTTAAAAAAAAATTAAAACAAATTATCTAACCTCTGTACTCCCAGCATACAATGAAGGAACAAACATATGGTAATAGATTTTTGTTTACATAATTGGAGAAATGTGATACATAAAGGAGTCATTAGTCATCACACTTTTGAAATTTAGTGCAGTAAATGTTGGAATGTGTTTGATTAAGTGTTAAGCCCTGTGAATAATTCTCTATGATTCTAGACTCTGCCTTCCTTGGGCTCTTGGTTTCATTCTCTGAATTTTATCCTTTATTTTCCATAATTGGTAGCATTTATTTGCAGCTGAGTAATTTTCTCAGCATCTTCCTGACAATAGAATTTTGGGAGTCCAAATCCCATTTCATGCTGTACTGTTTCTCTTCATCTCAATTTAAGCTGATGGTATTTCTGCTACTATTTGTACATATATATTGAAGTATGTTGGTCTTCTATGAATCTTATCACAATTTACTCCTTTAGACAGTGTTTTCCACTTCAGCACTACTGATGTGGTAGTTTTGAGTTGGTGAATATTAATTGTGGTGGGACGAGGACAAGTATGTTTATTACAAGGTATTTAGCAGTATCCTTAGTCTCTACCAACTACATACTAGAAATACTTCCTCAATGGAGATTTGAGCTGGATTACTGAGTAGGCAAGTCCTTCTTCCCCCTTCAGTCTTGCATCGTTCTTAAGAAAGATGGTGGCTGAGTAGCCATTTTATCTATCATTTCTGTCTTATTCTGGTATTAAAAGATAAGGGGCATTTTTCTTTGAAGACTGCTTTAAGCTGAGAAGGAGCATCATGGACACTTAAGAAAGAAAGCCTATACTTGCTGGGGTATTAGTTGTTATCTGTGTGAGGCCTGGAGGAGGACTAATTGGCTGACAGTTTTATTGGTGAGAGTCTGAATGCAATTCTGTATGAAGCACATAAAAATCCTGAAAAGACAGAGGCCAAAGGGAAGGATTAATAGGAGGGTTAAAAGCAGGCCTGTCCAAAGAGGTGAGGACTATTCCAGAACCCCTGTGGTAGGACCATCCAAGTGAGTTGCTTGGATAGATGTGTGTCAGGATCAGTCCAAGTAAAGGCAAAGAGGTCTTTTGAATTAGGGTTAAGGAAATAGTAAAGAAAGCATATTTTAGGTCTAGTACCATAAAGTAGAAGTTCCAACAGGAATTTGGGAGAAGATAGTATATGGGTTGGAAACAACTGGGAGTAAGGGTTGTACTGCCTGACTGACGAGACAAAGGTCCTGGACCAGAAGATAGGACCCGTCAGGTTTCTTTACAGGGAGGATTGGGGTATTGAAAGGGGAATTAGTGGGGCGGAAGAGTTCATTACAGAGAAGGCTAGTGATAATGAGTTTGAGCCCTCGTTGTGCAGGGGCTGGGATGTTGTTTCTCAGATGGGAACTGACTGGGGTCCTTAACCCTAATCTGAACTGGGTCATGGTGACAGTCTATTGAAGGAGTTTTGATGTCCCACCCTGAAGAGGTGACTAGGGAGCTGGGAAAAGGCAGCGAAGTTTTAGTTAAGTGATTCTCAGCTGTTTGGTAAGAGGAGTAGAAGGTTAGCTGACTCGAAAAGGTCTGGCATGTCCTCAGGGGTAATACAGAAAGCAAGGTAGCATGTAGCTTAGACAGGATTTCTCATCCTAGGAGCAGTGTGGGACATAAGGGCAAAATTAAAAAGGCATGGGTAAAGGTCTGAGCCCCCAAAGAGCAGGACAGAGGAGCAGTCGAATGGGGCTGGGAGACCTGGACATCAATTCCCACACTGAGATACATGAGTCCCTGAAGGGACCTCTATATTCAGGCAAGCAAAGTAGGTTGTCCCAGTGTCAACGAGAAAAGAAATGTACCTACCTGCTACCATCAAGGTTACCTGAGTCTCAGAGGATGTGATGACCATTGGGACATCCATCCTCAGGCACCTTCAGTCTTCAGCAGTCAGGCCTATCAGCTCTGGAAAGGATTGACCAGGCAGCCTATGAAGGGGTCAGGTCTTACGTAGAGAAGTCCGTTCACATTTCAATGTCCAATGGGGCCCACTGCAAAGGGGGCAAGGCTTTGGGGGCTGGCCTGGACCAGGTCACTTGCTGGCCCAGTGACCTTCATTGCCGCACTTGAGACAGGCACCAGGCAGGGCATTATTGTTATTTTGGCCATTGGCCTGAGATTCATTTTGACCATTTAGGGACTGCTGGCCCTGCTGATCCTGCGGGCCCTTGATGGCAGTAGCAAACATCTGGTATTCAGCTACCTTCTCTTTCTTTGTCCCCTCATCTCGGTTATTATCGACCTTAAAAGTCAGTTTTAACAGATTCATTGAGGGGTTTGAGGGCCATCCTCTAACTTCTGTAATTTGTGCCAGATGTCAGGCACATACTGGGAAATAAAATTCCTGTGAAGGACTAGTTGCCCTTCTGTGCTAGAGGGGTCTAGGGTGGTATATCTCTGAAGGGCCTCCATGAAGTGCAAGAGGAAGAGAGTAGGATTTTCAGTGGGGTGTTGGGTGATCTCTTTTAACCTCTCATAATTTATTTTATGGGCTGCCTGCTTAAGGCCCTCTATGGGGCAGAGGATGATGCGATCCCAGTTTCATCTACCTGCCCCCTCTGCCTGGTGGTCCCTGTGAGGAATGGGGTTGGGGACAGCCTTATCACCTACTGGTTGATCGAGGACTTGCTGGTAAATAGAGTTAGCATGGCCCTGAGCATAGGTCCAAATACGTTTCTTCTCCTCAGGTGTTAAAGTTGTAGAGAGGGTATATATGGAGATCATGCCAAGTTTATTCATAGGACTGGGTGAGATACTCAAATTCCTTTCTGTAGTTGATAGGGTCAGAGGAAAAGGAACCAAGATGTTTAGATATTTGTGATAGGTCATTTAAGGAAAAAGGGACATATACTTGGACAATGCCCTTCACCCAACTACCTCCCATAAAGGGCACTCTAAGAGGAGGGCTGAGAGAGGGGAGGAAGAAGGGCCAAAGACCTTTCCAGAGGCAGTATGCACTGGTGAAGAAAGGGTCTGTGATGCGGGAAAATCTGAGGGGAGTTGGGGGAGAGTGGTGGCACTGAATAGGGAGGGGGTTCTGGTTGCAACTGGGGTACATCCGGGGAATCAGGAGTTTGAGGGGCAGAGGGAGCAGAAGGAGGAGGCAGGGTGGGGGTCTGTGTTTGACAGGATCAAAGGAAGAAACACAAGAAGGGTCCACCAGAGCAGGGGGATCCTTTGATTTTAAGTGAAGAAATATTTGAGAGAAGTTCACTTTTCTCTACATTTACTCCAATATTTCTCTTCTCGTGTCTTTTCAATGATGGCCACTCTAACAGACTTGAGGTGATATCTCATTGTGGTTTTAACTTAGATTTCTCTGATGACTAGTGATGCTGACCATTTTTCATGTACGTGTTGACTTTCTCTTTTTTGGAAAAATATCTATTCAGTTTCTTTGCCTATATTTTAAAATTTATTAATTTTTACTAGAAAGAGAGTGGAGAGAAAGAGAGAAGAAAGAGATAGAGATAACAGGGGGAGGAGCAGGAAGCATCAACTCCCATATGTGCCTTGACCAGGCAAGCCTGGGGTATCAAAACGGTGACCTCAGCATTCCAGGTCAATGCTTTATCCACTGCGCCACCACAGGTCAGTCTCTTTGCCCATGTTTTTAATTGGGTTATTCATTTTTGTTGTTATTGGTTTGTATGAATTTTTTTATATATTTGTGATATTAACCTGTTTTAGATATACAGCTTTCAAATTATTTTTTTCTTTCTCTAGGTCATTTTTTTTACTTTGTTGATGGTTATTTTACTGTACAGAAACTTTTTAGTTTGATGTAGCCTCATTTGTTTGTTTTTGATGTGTTGCTTGTGCTTTAGGTATCATGCCCCAAATAGTTATTCACAAGTTCTATGTGAGGAAGCTTTATTCCTGTTTTCCTCTAAGAGTTTTATGGTTTTAGGGCTTATATATGTTTTTACTTCATTTTGAGTTAACATGGCAAGTTATGTAAGATAGAGTCTAGTTTTGTTTTTTACATGTGAGTATTCAATTATACCAGCAGCAATTATTGGAGAGACTTTTTCTATTGAATACTTTTGGTTCTCTTGTCAAATCTTTGTACGCTTGGGTTATTTCTGGGCTTACAGTTGTTCCATTGGTCTATTTGTTTATAACCAGTTACTTTATGTTTTGATTACTGTAACTTTATAGTATAGCTTGAAATGTGGGAGTGTGATGTTTCTTGCATTATTCTTTTCTCTCAGAATTTATTTGGCTCTTACTGTCTTTTGTGGTTCTATATAAATTTTAAAACTGTTTATTTCTACTTCTGTAAAAATGCTATTAAAATTTTGATAGGGATTGAATTGAATATATAGATGGTTTTTGATAATGCTGGCATTATGACAATATTCATTATTGCAATACATGAAACCAACAAGATATCTTTCCCTTTTTTTTTGTTTTCTTTGATTTCTTACATCAATGTTTTGTTTTCAGAGTAACTTTTTTTAAAAATAATTTTATTTTTTAAATAGGATGACATCAATAAATCAGGATACATATATTCAAAGATAACATGTCCAGGTTATCTTGTCATTCAATTATGTTGCATCCCCATCACCCAAAGTCAGATTGTCCTCTGTCACCTTCTATCTAGTTTTCTTTGTGCCCCTCCTCCTACCCCTTTCCCTCTCCCTCTCCCCCCTCCCCCTGTAACCACCACACTCTTATCAATGTCTCTTAGTCTCACTTTTATGTCCCACCTACGTATGGAATAATGCAGTTCCTGGTTTTTTCTGATTTACTTATTTCACTTCGTATAATGTTATCAAGATCCCACTGTTTTGCTGTAAATGATCCGATGTCATCATTTCTTATGGCTGAGTAGTATTCCATTGTGTATATGTGCCACATCTTCTTTATCCAGTCATCTATTGACGGGCTTTTTGGTTGTTTCCATGTCCTGGCCACTGTGAACAATGCTGCAATGAACATGGGGCTGCATGTGTCTTTACGTATCAATGTTTCTGAGTTTTGGGGGTATATACCCAGTAGAGGGATTGCTGGGTCATAAGGTAATTCTATTTTCAGTTTTTTGAGGAACCACCATACTTTCTTCCATAATGGTTGTACTACTTTACATTCCCACCAACAGTGGATGAGGGTTCCTTTTTCTCCACAGCCTCTCCAACATTTGCTATTACCTGTCTTGCTAATAATAGCTATTCGAACAGGTGTGAGATGGTATCTCATTGCAGTTTTGATTTGAATTTCTCTAATAGCTAAAGAAGATGAGCATCTTTTCATATATCTGTTGACCATTTGTATTTCTTCCTGGGAGAAGTGCCTGTTCATGTCCTCTTCCCATTTTTTTATTGGATTGTTTGTTTGTTTGTTGTTGAGTTTTATGAGTTCTTTGTATATTTTGGATATTAGGCCCTTATCTGAGCTGCTGTTTGAAAATATCATTTCCCATTTAGTTGGCTTTCTGTTTATTTTGTTATCAGTTTCTCTTGCTGAGCAAAAACTTCTTAGTCTGATGAAGTCCCATTCGATAATTTTTGCCTTCACTTCTCTGGCCTTTGGAGTCAAATTCAAAAAATGCTCTTTAAAACCCAGGTCCCTGAGTTGAGTACCTATGTCTTCTTCTATGTACTTAATTGTTTCAGGTCTTATGTTTAGATCTTTGATCCATTTTGAGTTAATTTTAGTACAGGGGGACAAACTGTAGTCCAGTTTCATTCTTTTGCATGTGGCTTTCCAGTTTTCCCAGCACCATTTATTGAAGAGGCTTTCTTTTCTCCATTGTGTGTTGTTGGCCCCTTTATCAAAAATTATTTGACTATATATATATATAGTTTTATTTCTGGGTTTTCTATTCTGTTCCATTGATCTGAGTATCTATTTTTCTGCCAATACCATGCTGTTTTGATTGTCGTGGCCCTATAATATAGTTTGAAGTCAGGTATTGTAATGCCCCCAGCTTCATTCTTTTTCTTTAGGATTGCTTTGGCTATTCGGGGTTTTTTATAGTTCCATATAAATCTGATGATTTTTTGCTCCATTTCTTTAAAAAATGTCATTGGAATTTTGATGGGAATTGCATTAAATTTGTATATTGCTTTGGGTAATATGGCCATCTTGATTATATTTATTCTTCCTAACCAAGAACAAGGAATATTCTTCCATCTCATTATATCTTTTTCGATTTCCCTTAACAATGGTTTATAGTTTTTATTATGTAAGTCCTTTACATTCTTTGTTATGTTTATTCCTAGGTATTTTATTTTTTTTGTTGCAATCATGAAGGGGGTTATTCTTTTGAGTTCATTCTCAAATGTTTCATTGTTGGCATATAGAAAGGCTATTGACTTCTGTATGTTAATTTTGTATCCTGCGACCTTACTGTATTGGCTCATTGTTTCTAGTAGTCTTTTTATGGAGTCTTTGGGGTTTTCGATGTATAGGATCATAACATCTGCAAAAAGTGATACCTTTACTTCTTCTTTTCCGATATGGATGCCTTTTATTTCTTTGCCTTGTCTGATTGCTGTCACTAGAACTTTTAGTACCACATTGAATAAGAGTGGAGAGAGTGGACAACCCTGTCTTCTTCCTGATTTAAGGGGGAAGGCCTTCAGTTTTGTGCCATTTAATATGATGTTAGCTGATGCTTTATCATATATGGCCTTTATCATGTTGAGATATTTTCCTTCTATACCCATTTTGTTGAGAGTCTTAAACATAAAATTGTGTTGTATTTTATCGAAAGCCTTTTCTGCATCTATTGATAAGATCATGTGGTTTTTGTTCTTTGTTTTGTTGATATGGTGTACTACGTAAACCGTTTTGCGTATGTTGAACCATCCTTGAGATTCTGGGATGAATCCCACTTGATCATGATATATTATTTTTTTAATATGTTGTTGTATTCGATTTGCTAGTATTTTGTTTAGTTTTTTAGCATCTGTATTCATTAGAGATATTGGTCTGTAGTTTTCTTTTTTTGTGCCATCCTTGCCTGGTTTTGGTATGAGGGTTATGTTTGGCCTCATAAAATGTGGTTGGAAGTGTTGCTTCTTCTTCAATTTTTTGGAAGACTTTCAGTAGAATAGGAACCAAGTCTTTGAATGTTTGATAAAATTTACTGGTATAGCCATCTGGGCCTGGACTTTTATTTTGGGGGAGGTTTTTAATGGTTTTTTCTATTTCTTCTCTACTAATAGGTCTGTTTAGGCTTTCTGCTTCTTCTTGACTCAGTCTAGGAAGGTTGTATTGTTCTAAGAATTTATCCATTTCTTCTAGGTTGTTGAATTTAGTGGCATAAAGTTTTTCATAGTATTCTACAATAATTCTTTGTATATCTATGGTGTCCGTGGTGATTTCTCCTCTTTCATTTTGAATTTTGTTTATATGAGTTCTTTCTCTTTTTTCCTTGGTAAGTCTTGCCAAGGGTTTGTCAATTTTGTTGATCTTTTCAAAGAACCAGCTCCTTGTTCTATTAATTTTTTCTATAGATTTCTGTTCTCTATTTCATTTATTTCTGCTCTGATTTTTATTATCTCCTTTCTCCGGGTGGTTTTGGGTTGTCTTTGTTCTTCTTTTTCTAGTTCCTTAAGGTGTGAAGTTAAGTGGTTCACTCGGGCTCTCTCTTGTTTGTTCATATATGCCTGAAGTGATATGAACTTCCCTCTTATCACTGCTTTTGCTGCATCCCATAGATTCTGATATGTTGTATTGTCATTTTCATTAGTCTGTATATATCTTTTGATCTCTGCACTTATTTCCTCTTTGACCCATTCATTTTTTAAAAGTATGTTGTTTTGTTTCTACATTTTTGTGGCATTTTTTTCCTCTTTTTTGCAGTTCAATTCTAGTTTCAAGGCTTTATGATCAGAAAATATGCTTGGTACAACTTCAATTTTTCTGAATTTGCTGATGTTGTTTTTGTGACCCAACATATGGTCAATTCTTGAGAATGATCCATGTACACTGGAGAAAAATGTATACTCAGTCACTTTGGGATGAAATGTCCTGTAGATGTCTATCATATCCAGGTGCTCTAGTGTTTTGTTTATGGCCACTATATCTTTGTTGATTCTCTGTTTGGATGACTGATCTAGAGCCGTCAGCGGTGTACTGAGGTCTCCAAATATGATTGTATTTTTGTCAGTTTTTGTGTTAAGGTCAATAAGTAGCTGTCTTATATATTTTGGTGCTCCTTGGTTTGGTGCATATATATTAAGAATTGTTATGTCTTCTTGATTTAGTGTCCCCTTAGCCATTATGAAATGGCCATTTTTGTCTCTGAGTACTTTTGCTGTCTTGTAGTCAGCATTATCAGATATGAGTATTGCTACGCCTGCCTTTTTTTGGATGTTATTTACTTGGAGTATTGTTTTCCAGCCTTTCACTTTGAGTTTGTTTTTATCCTTGTTACTTAGATGAGTTTCTTGTATGCAGCATACAGTTGGATTTTCCTTTTTAATCCATTCTGCTACTCTGTGTCTTTTTATTGGTGAGTTTAATCTGTTTACATTTAGTGTAATTATGACACTTGTGAGTTCCCTATTGCAATTTTATTTATTTATTTTTGTTTGGGTTTTTTTTTTGTATTTTTCTGAAGCTGTAAATGGGGAGAGACAGTCAGACAGACTCCTGCATGCACACAACCGGGATCCACCCGGCACATGCACCAGGGGCGACGCTCTGCCCACAAGGGGGCGATGCTCTGCCCCTCCGGGGGGTCACTCTGCCTCAACCAGAGCCACTCTAGCACTTGGGGCAGAGGCCAAGTAGCCATCCCCAGTGCCCGGGCTATCATTGCTCCAATGGAGCTTTGGCAGCGGGAGGGGAAGAGAGAGACAGAGAGGAAGGAGGGGGTGGGGGTGGAGAAGCAAATGGGCACTTCTCCTATGTGCCCTGGCCGGGAATCGAACCTGGGTCCCCCGCACGCCAGGCCGACGCTTTACCGCTGAGCCAACCGGCCATGGCCCCTATTGCCATTTTATAGATTGCTTTCTGTTACTTTTGTGTCTTGTTTGATCCTTCTCTTTCATTTTTATTTGGTTGTATTCCATACATCTTTCCTCTGTTGCTATCTTTTTTAAATCATGTGCTTCTGTGGTGGTTTTTTCAATGGTGGTTACCTTTAAGTAATAAAAAGGGTTCCTACCCTGTTCATTGTAGTGCACTATTTTGTGAGTACTTTTGCACTCCATTGTCCTTTGCTACTGTTAATCTCCATCTTCTCCCCCCCCTTTCTTTTTGTTGTTGTCACAGTTTAAATTTGGTTTTATTGTGTTCTTCTTGGAGCTTTTACTTGTGGCTTTGTTTTTTTTTTGTTTTTATTTTTTTTGTTCTTTGTATCTGATTGGAGAACCCCCTTTAGTAATTCCTGGAGTTGGAGTTTTCTGATGATAAATTCCCTCATCTTTTCTGTATCTGTGAATGTTTTTATTTCTCCTTCATATTTGAGGGATAGCTTTGAAGGGTATAGTATTTGTGGCTGAAAGTTCTTCTCTTTCAGGACTTTAAATATTGGGGTCCACTCTCTTCTATCTTGTAAAGTTTCTGTTGAGAAATCTGATGATAATCTAATGGGCCTTCCTCTATATGTTGTATTCTTCTTTTCCCTGGTTGCCTTGAGAATTTTTTCTTTGCTGTTCGTTTGTGCCAATTTCATTATGATGTGCCTTGGAGTAGGTTTGTTGGGGTTAAGAAAACTTGGAGTTCTGTTTGCTTCTTGAATTTGAGGCTTTAGTTCTTTCCACAGGCTTGGGAAGTTCTCATCTATTATTTGTTTGAGTATGTTCTCCATTCCATTTTCTCTCTCTTCTCCCTCTGATATACCTATATTCTTATGTTATTCTTTTTGATGGAGCCAGATAATTCCAGTAGGGCTATCTCATTTTTTTTAATTTTTGAGTCTCTTTCTTCTTCTCTCTGTTGTGCCTCAAGTTGCTTGTCTTCTATTTCACTAATCCTACCTTCTATCTGGCCTGTTCTATTAGCTAAACTTGTTACCTCGTTTTTCAGCTTGTGAATTGAGTTTTTCATATCTGTTTGATTTGTTTTTATAGTTTCAATTTCCTTGGAAATATAATCTTTGTGTTCATTGAGTTGTTTTCTGAGCTCCCTAAATTGCCTTTCTGTGTTTTCTAGTATATCTCTGAGTATTTTTAGGATTTCTATTTTAAATCTCTGTCGTTTAACTTCAAGGTTTCTAATATATTAAATATTTTCTCCATAGATTTTTACTCATCTATCTGTGTTACCTCTCTTTCTTTTGTATCCATGATATTCGATTTTCTCTTCCTTAATGGCATCTGAGGGTGGTTTTATTGATAGTATTAATGATATTTAATAAAGTATAAAAAGTTAAAAAAATAAAAATAAAAATTCGAAATTTTTTTAATTAATAATTAAATAAAGAAAAATAATATTAAATTAAAATTCAATAAAGGAAATTATTCCCCCCCTCCTTTTTTTCCTCTCCTCTCCTCTCCTCTCCCCTCTTTCTTGAGAAAATCTTGTGGTGAACTGTGAATTATATTTTACTAAATGGAACAAATAATGCCTATAATGGAGGGCCTGAATTGGGGAGAAGTAATAAAGGGGAAAAAAAATAAATAAACAAAAAGGGTGTGTGTACCCACAAAAAGCAAATAAAGAAAAAATTTGGGTCAAGAATAAAATGATTTGCTTTTAGGTGTTGGTTGACTAAGAGTTATGATGAGAGGAATAAGAGGGAAACAGGAAAATGGGGGGACAAATTAAAAAATTACTATTGTATTTAGTGGAACAAGAACTAGATAAAATGGAGAGCCAGGGATGGGAGCACTGCTAGTGAGATAAAAAGGTGAAGTAAAAACCCCCCAAAATGCCACTAACAAATGTTTGAGTCCCAGATAAGATAATTTGTTTGTTATTGAGGTTTGAATGAGAAGAGACGTAAAGGAGAAAGGATGAAACTAATATAGAGGGAGAAAAGAAAGAGAGAGAGAGAAAAAAAAAGAGGGAACCACTAAAAGAAGGAAAAATAAAAAAGAGGAGAGAGAGAGAGAGTTAAGGGTTTTGGAGTGCAACCCTCATAAAGAGAAAGGAAGAGGAAAGAAAAGATAATGGGAGATGTAACACATAGGAGTGGTGTAGTTCAAGGAGAGGAGAGAGTAAGACCGGCAGAGAGTTAAATGACCAAATTGGAGGAGGAAAAAAAAAATGAAGAATGAAGATAAGAGAAACAAACAAACAAATATAATTAAATGGGATAGGTTATAAAGTCTCCGGATTATTCTTGATTTTGAGAGGTTATCTTCTTTTTCTTTTCTCTCCCTCTTCCTGGTCGGTGACTCTGTACCCCAGGTTCTGCCCCTTTGGCATGTTCAGGTAGATGTTTGCAGTTGATAAGTCTCTATGGCAATGTCATGTATTGTGCTTCAGTCTCATTGGCAGTCGAGGCTCATTAGCATTTATAGGCTCCAACAGTGAGAGAGTCCGTATTCCTGGAGCCTCTCTCCTAGTCTTACCTTCCTCAATTAGTAGCCTGATAATCCAGCTATGGGGTTGCTGCTGCCTCTGCCTGGATAGTAAGAGGCTCAAAGAGCTGGCAAGTCCCCACTCTATTCCCACTCAGCACAGGACTCTGGGTAAGGCTCAGTCAGTCAGAGCTGCTAGCATAATTAGGTGGGCTTCCACCCACTCAAAGACCTCTGGCTCTGCCACTCTGTCTGGTAACACGGGCGTGCGCCCACTCCTGGGGCACTTGGAGGAAACTCTCGCTCACTATCTGTGCGTGCAGACCAGGATATCAGGCCAGAAGTCTCATACTCTGAGTGAAACCCCCGCCCACATGGAAAAGTTCCAGCATTGGAATTGGCTCTCGCTTCCTCCCCATGAGCGGCTTATTCAGGGCGCTGGGTAGCCTGGAGATTCCTCTTTTGGCCCACACAAAGGCCTCTGACTCTGCCCCTCTGTGGGATAACACGGGCTCCCACCCCTGAGGTGCTCGGAGGAATCTCTTGCCCACTCTCCGTGCGCGCCGACCAGGATATCAGGCCGGCCGCCTCAACCTTTGAGTGAAACCCCTCCTGCACAGAAAAGTTCCAGTGTTGAAATTGGCTCTCACTCCCTCCCTGTGCGCAGCTTTTTCAGGGTGCTGGGGTGGCCCGGAGATTCTGCTTTTGGCCCACACAAAGGCCTCTGACTCTGCCTCTCTGTGGGGTAACACATGCGCCCACTGCTGAGGCACTCGGAGGAATCTCTCACCCACTATCTGTGCACGCCAACCAGGAGATCAGGGAAAAATGGCTGCCCCACTTGTCTTTCTTTGTCTGGGTTTGGCACGATTGCTGGCTTGTATTGACTGGGCTGCCACAGGCACAGTTTTTCCTCGGCTTGGATCTCCAAGCCACAGCCTGGTTCTGCTGTTTGTGCTGCGGCCGGGATCTATTCACCCCCTTTGCCTGCCTCAGTTTCTATATTCTCAGTTCCCAGTGAAAGCAGCCCTGTTTAGGTTAGTGAGGAAGGTGGAGCATTTCTTACTTCCTATTTCCTTCGGGGTTTGATTACATATTTAGCCAATTTTTCGCTCGACCATACCTTCGGATGTATTGCGAAACATCTGGAGGCTCCAAGGATAGGTTTTTCTGTTTCTGGTTGAAGATCTTGTTGAGTTTTGGGAGAGATTTATCGTTATCGCTTCCTACCACGCCACTACTCTGACATCATCTCCCAGAGTAACTTTTTTAATTCCTGTACTCATGAATTTTTATATGTTATGGTTTTTTTTATAAATGGTATCCATTTTTAAAAAATTTTAATTCAGAAAGTTCTTTGTTAGTGGCTAGAAATGCTACTGATTTTTGCATATTAAATCTGTATTCCACAACTTTATTAAATTCATTGATTAGATTTAAGAGTTTTTTAGTTGTCTTTTTTATTTTTTTTTTAATTTAGTGAGAGGAGGGGAGTCAGAGACAGACTGCATGCACCTGGACTGAGATTTATCTGGCAAGCCCACTAGGGGGCAATGCTCTTCCCATCTGGGACCTTTGCTTTGCTGCAACCAGAGCCCCATTTTAGTGACTGAGGTGGAGACCATGGAGCCATCCTCAACACCCAGTGCCAAGTAATTGCAATTGAGCCATGGCTGCAGGAGGGGAAGAGAGAAAGTGGGAGGGATGTAGAAGTAGATGAGCACTTCTCCTGTGTACCCTGGCCAGGAATTGAACTGAAGACATCCACACACTAGGCCAATGCGGTACCACTGAGCCAAAAGGCCAGGGCTTGATTGAATTTTTAGGATTTTCTATATATAAAATCATGTTATCTACAAGTTGAGAGAATTTTACTTTTTCCTTTCCAATTCTGATACATTTTGTTTTATTTTCTTGCCTGATTGCTCTTGCTAAGACTTTCTATGTTAAATGGGAATTGTGAGAGTGGACCCCTTTGTCTTGTTCCTGATCTTAGAGTAAAAACTTGTAGCCTTTCACCTGAGTATTATGGGCAAAATAAAAGGATATTCTATAATAAATCTGACCAAAAATTACGTTGCAGGTTGAGCTAATCACAACTTCTTAACTGAGCAGATTGTGGGTAATCACACCCCTGGCCTATGAAAGTTTTATCTTTGCCTAAAACAAGACTTTTCCTTTGTTCTTGTGCATCTATGTTAACATACCTTTGAAATGCCAGTGCAATCCTCTTTTTTTTTAGTTCCCTTAGGAACATAACCACTCTCAAGAGAGCACAGAATTTTGTTAACTACCCTATAATCCACCTATAGATGTTTTTGGACCTTGCTTTTTTATCATCTTTGTTACCTTTCAAATGTATGTGGGTGGAGCAGAGTGCATTCCTAGCACCTGTGGCTGATGCAATGCTGTGAGAATACTCTAGCTCCCAGAAGCCTCCTGGGCATACCCAGGAAGGAAGCTCACCCGCTATAAGGAAGTGTCTTAGCATCAACCACGCAGCTCCCTGATCTTTTCAGCCATTGGCTATGAAGGACACGCTGTAACACCCTATAGGCTGAACCCATGTATATAAGCTAGCTTACTTCCTGAATAAAGTGGATCTGCGTCACTGAACCTGGTCCCCTGAGTCCAGTCTTTGCATCTCCGTCGTCCTCACCCCTGGCAGGACTTGTTCACAAATGTATAAAGAAACTGCAACACTGTCATTCTAGGACTCATTTTCTCAGTCTTTTGAGATCTTTCTTTCATCTGTGTCTTCTCATTTAAATAAACTGAGATAAAAATTAGTTTTACAGGTTTGGATGTTCTCACATGGACAGTATGATGTCAGTTGTGGGTTTGTCATATATGGCCTTTATTATGTTGAGATATGTTCCTTTCATGCATAATTTGTGAATTTTTGTCATGAAAGACTGTTGAATTTTGGTAAATGCCTTTTTTTCACCTAGTAAGATGATCTTATGATTCTTTTCTTTTTCTATTATTGTGATGTATCATATTTATTAATTCATCTATGTTGAAACATCCTTGTATTCCCTAGCTAAATCCTACTTGGTTGTAATGAATGATCTTTATAATGGCTGCTGACTTCAGTTTGCTAGGATTTTATTGAGAATTTTTGCTTCTATATTCATAAGGGATATTGACCTATAGTTTTCTTTTATAATTGTGTTCTTTTTCTGTTTTGCATTATGATCATGTTGGCCTCATAAAATAAGCTTGTGAGAGTTGCCTCCTCTTGATTTTTTTGGAAGAGTTTGGGAAGAATTGGTATTAAGTCTTTGGTAAAATTCACCAGCGAAGCTGTCTAGCTCTGGACTTTTTTTCCTTAGAATATATATATATTTTAATTCACTGATCCAAACTACTTATTAGAAATTGGTACATTCCATATTCTTATATCATTCTCATTCAGTCTTGGTAAATTTTATGTTTCGAAGAATTTTTTCATTTAATCTAGATTATCCAGTTTGTTGGCACATAGTTGGTTTTCATAGCCTCTACTGATTCTTTGAACTTTGTGGTCTCTGTTATAATATCTCTTTTATATGTTATAATTTTGTTGCTTTGGGTATTCCCTTTTCCTCTTGGTTAGTTTAGCTAAAGGTTGGTCAATTTTTTTATCTTTTTATTTTTTTTATTTCTTTTTTCTTTTTTTCTTTTTCTTTTTCTGAAGCTGGAAACCAGGAGACACAGTCAGACAGACTCCCGCATGTGCCCGACCAGGATCCACCCGGCACGCCCACCAGGAGGTGACGCTCTGCCCACCAGGGAGCGATGCTCTGCTCCTCTGGGGCGTCGCTCTGTTGCGACCAGAGCCACTCTAGTGCCTGGGGCAGAGGCCAAGGAGCCATCCCCAGCGCCCGGACCATCTTTGCTCCAATGGAGCCTTGGCTGCGGGAGGGGAAGAGAGAGACAGACAGGAAGGAGAGGGGGGGGAGAGGCAGATGGGCTCTTCTCATGTGTGCCCTGGCCGGGAATCGAACCCGGGACTTCTGCATGCCAGGCTGATGCTCTACCACTGAGCCAAACAGCCAGGGCTTGTTTATCTTTTTAAAATACCAACTTTTAGGCTAACAGTTTGTTTTTCTCTCCTCTATTTATTTCTGCTCTAATCTTAATTGTTTTATTTTTCTTACAACTTTGGTCTTGTTTTTTTTTTTGTTTTTTTTTTTAATTTTTTAATATTTTTAGTTCCTTAAAGTGTATGTTTGTTTTCTTGATAATCTTTGATACTTCTTAATGAAGACATTATTGCTATGAACTTCCCTCTTAGAATTGCTTTTGCTACATCACATAATTTGTGGTATATTAACATAATTTTTGTTTGTTTTAAAAAACTTTTTTTTTTTTGTATTTTTCTGAAGTTGGAAATGGGCAGGCAGTCAGACAGACTCCTGCATGTGCCCGACCGGGATCCACCTGGCATGCCCACCAGGGGACGATGCTCCACCCATCTGGGGCACCGCTCTGTTGCAACCAGAGCCATTTCAGCTCCTGAGGCAGAAGCCATGGAGCCATCCTCAGCGCCCGGGCCAACTTTTTGCTCCAATGGAGCCTTGGCTGCAGGAGGGGAAGAGAGAGGCAGAGAGGAAGGAGAGAGGGAGGAATGGAGAAGCAGATGGCACTTCTCCTTTGTGCCCTGAATGGGAATCAAACCCAGGACTCCTGCACGCCAGGCCAACACTCTACCACTGAGGCAACCCACCAGGGCCTTGTTTTAAGAAACTTTTTATTTCCCCTTAAATTTTATCTTTGATTCATTGATTGTTTGAGAGAATGTTTTGTAATTTCCATGTGTTCATGAATTTTCCAGATTTCTTGTTTTTTGTGTTTTTTTTTGACAGAGACAGAGAAAGAATCAGAGAAAGGGACAGATAGGAGATAGGGAAAGATAGACAGAAATGGAGAGAGATGAGAAGCATCAATTCTTTTTGTAGCACTTAGTTGTTTAATGATTGCTTTCTCATATGTGCCGTGACCAGAGGGCTATAGCAGAGTGAGTAACCTCTTGCTCAAACTAGCAACCTTGGGCTTCAAACCAGTGACCTTTGGGCTCAAACCAGCAACTTTTGGGCTCATACCAGTGACCATGGGGTCATGTCTGTGGTCCCATACGCAAGACAATGACCCTGTGTTCAAACTGGTGAGCATGTGCTCAGGCTAGATGAGCCTGCACTCAAGCCAGTGGCCTTGGGGTTTCAAACCTGGGTCTTTCACATCCCAGTCTGACATTCTATCCATTGCATCACCGTCTAATCAGGCCCAGATATTCTTTTGTTATTGACTTTTAGTTTTATGTTTTTGTGGTCAGAGAAAATATTTTGTATATTTTTAACTTTCTTGAATTCACTGGGGAACAATTTTTTTTTTCATTTTCTGTTGCATGAGGTTTTAGAACTCTTTCTATATATTTCTGCATCACTGATTCAAAATCTGAAATCTGCTTTTTGGTGCATGCTCTAGTCTTTATGCAATTTTAATTTCTTTTTGTTACAGTTAATGGCATGCATTGGTTTTTAAATTGGAGTTAAAGGGCAACAACTCTTGGATTGAACATAACCACAAGGAAATTAATGTTTTACAAACATCACTTTTACATATTTGTAGTTGTTTTTAAATGTAAAAAAATTCTATCTGATAAAAACACCCCCTTATTTTGTTTTAAGATTGAATCATGGCTTCTTTGAGTAGGCATAAATGTAAGAATAGTCCTGACACCTTCTGTTATATATATATATATATATATATATATATATATATATATATATATATATATATATATATATGGCTGTTACACACTTCAATGTCAAAGGCGCAATATTTCATCATTTGTGACACATTCATATATTGCCTATTTTCAAGATTCCCTTGGCGATCAAGACAAGAATCGGGCTCCTCATATTGTGTGTCATAATTGTGAGGAAATGCTTCATGACTGCACAAAAGAAAAATGCAAAGAAAGCCTTTAGGTATTCCCATGGTTTGGTGTGAACCTAAGGACCACAGCAGTGACTGTTATTTCTGTGTGATCCATACAAAGGGCATTGGAAAGACAAAACGGCACATGATTGCATATCCTAATATTCCTTCAGCAATACAACCTATCCCACACTCTGAGAAACTCCGGGGTTCTAGTTTTCAATGGTTTTATTTCTTCTAAGGACGAAGAAAGTGAACATGGTGATCAAGTATATTTTGATAAGATGCATGAAGAAATGGTTGTAGAATCTGAAGGGTCTTCTTCTGATGCCAAGCAGTCATTAATGCCTCAGCAGTTTAGCCAACCTGAACTGAATGCCTTAGTAAGAGATGTGGGCCTATCAAAGAAAGCAGCTGAGTTATTAGCCTCTAGGCTTCAAGAAAAGAATGTACTTTCACTGGTCAGCTAAAGTATCCCATTTCAGGAAACATGAACAAATTTTTGTGGGATTTTTTTTCTGAAGACAAACACTTTGTTCACTGTCATGATATCAGTAGTCTTCTCAGCCAGCTAAGTGTTACCATTTATAGTCCAACAGAATGGAGGCTATTTCTTGACAGTTCTAAACAGAGTCTGAAATGTGTTCTCCTACACAATGGTAATGTTTATGCAGTAGTTCCAATTGGTTATTCAACTCATCTGCAAGAAGATTATAATGACATTAAAATTGTCCTCAACTTTTTGAAGTATAAGGAGCATAACTGGATCATTTGTGTGGATCTTAAAATGATAAATTTCCTGCTAGGACAATAGAGAGGTTTCACAAAGCATCCTTGCTTTCTGTACTTATGGGACAGCTGAGCTCAGGAGAAACACTGGACACAGAAGAAGTGGCCAAAACGTGAAGCTCTGGAAGTAGGGATGCAAAATATTGTGAATGAACCTGTAGTTAATTGAGACAGGATCATTTTTCCCCCACTTTACATCAAACTTGGCTTAGTGAAGCAGTTTGTTTAGGCTTTGAATAGAGAAAGTAAATGCTTTCAACATATTATTTCTTCTTTTCCTGCCTTGTCTTTCAAGAAGATAAAAGCAGGTGTATTCGATGGACCTCAAATTCGAACCCTCATACATGACGAAGATTTTGCCAGGAAGATGAATAAGGAGGAGAAAGCAGCATGGCAGTCTTTTGTGGCAGTTACAAAGAACTTCCTTGGCAACAAAAAAGCAGAAAACTATGAACTTCTGTTTCAAAGGATGCTGTTGGCTTTCTGTGACATTGGATGTAACATGAGTGTTAAGATTCACTTCCTGAACAGTCACCTTGATAAGTGTCCCAAAAATCTTGGAGCTGTTAGTGATGAGCAGACTACTGCTGGAGCATCAAACGAGATTGTCCTCAACAAGTACACAAACGCAAGACCTACAAATGGAAATTTTTTCCTGAATAGAATTTAAATAAGTTTTGCACAAATTTTATGATTAAAATAAGTATTTTAATATGTTCTACTTCAAAATTGTAGACAAATTCTGATGCAATCATATCTTTTAGTATATTTACTGCATTATATAAATTATTATATTTTAACAAAGATGATACCGTAGAAGACATTCTACTTCATTATGTTAAACTAAATGTTGAAAATTTTACAATAAGATGAAAACCTAAAATCTTGAATTGCAAAAAAACTGTAGCTTACAGAGAAAACCTAATGTCAGATTTGAGATCAGCACACTTGAATTAGGTAAGAACAAGTGTTTTTGTGGATGCTACAAAAATTTTGTTCCCCAGTGTTATGTAAGAATTGTTTTGTAGCCTAACACATTGTCTAGCTTAAAAAATGTTCCATATTGCAAGTATTATATATTCTGCTGTTATAGGTTAAATTGATGTATTATGTTGTTCAAATCTGCTGTTTTCTTATGATTCTCTGCCTGGATGGTCTATCCATTGTTGAGAGTGGGATACTAAAGTTCCCCATTATTATTGTATAATTGTTTCTTTTTCCTATTAGCTCTGTTAGTTTTTGCTTTACATATTCAAGTACTCTTATGTTGGGTATACACATATTTACAATTATGTACACACACACACAGACATACACACACACACATTTTATCCAGTTAGAAGGTGATTAGGCAGAGAGACAGACTCCCACATGTGCTCCAACCAGGATCTGCCTGGCAAGCCCACTAAGGTGCAATGCTCTGCTCATCTGGGCCATTACTCTGTTGCTCAGCAACTGATCTCTTCTTAGCACCTGAGGCAGAGACCATGGAGCCATCCTTAGCGCCCGGGGCTAACTTGCTGCAGTTGAGTGATGGCTACAGGAGGGGAGAGACAGTTTGTGAGAGAGAGACTAGTGAGAGGAAGGGGGGGGAGAAGCAGATGGGTGCTTCTCCTGTGTATTCTGACTGGGAATAGAGCTGGGGACATCCACATACCAGGCCAATGCCCTACCACTGAGCCAACTGCTCAGGGCTGTATATATTCTTGATGAATTGACCCCTTTATCATTATGACATCATGTCAATAGAACTTACTTTGTTTCTTTTTACCATTTTTAGTTTAAAGTCTATTTGTCTGATTTAACTATAACTACCCCTGCTTTTTTTTTTTTACCATTTGCTTGAAATGACTTTTTCTATATCTTTATTCTCAGTCTTTCTGTGTCTTTAAGGCTAAAGTCTCTTTTCGATAGCAAATCTTTGGAGCTTGTTTTTTTAATTTTTAATCTATTCAGCTATTCTCTGTCTTTTGATTGGAGAATTTAATACATTTTTATTTAAAGTAATTATTGATAAGGAGATACTGTTGTCATTGTGTTAATTGTTTTCTGGTTGTTTTGTAGATTCATTATTGTTTCTTATATTGCTTTTTTTGATGTCTTTTGAAATCACTATACTTTGTTTGAATTTTGATTATTTTCCTTTATGTAATTGCTACAAGTTTTTTTCTTGCGTTTATCATGAGGTGGAGACATTCATTAACTATAGTATTTTGCTGCAAGGAGAGGCAGAGAATTTTCAAAACTCTAAAGTCATAGCTTCATTTTCTTTATTAGCCCTTCCATTAATTTATCTCTGTCCTCTCATATTTTGTTAAAAGCAGCAGAAAGAAACCAGGTGGCATGTTTAAAACTATGATTGAAATCTTACTATATAGTTAGATTATCTGATTCATTAGATATATTTTCTACTTTATTCCTGACTTTGTTGAACAATATTGCTAACCTTAATTTTGTTGCATATCAAAGCTCTTCCATCCTCCAATGTTAGTATTACCTTCCTCTACTTGAAGCCCTCACTCATAGCCATATCAAAGACCATGAGTCTTCACATAACAGCTTCTTATAGGCACTCTAATTTTTCACTAACTCAACAAAACCCTTTTCTCAATCCCAAAGCAGTCCCATATATAATTTTTGTTTTTGTTACAGCAATATGCCACTTCTAAGTATCTAAGTACTAATTATTTATTGCTACATAAAAATATTACCTCAAACTTAGCAAATCAAAATAACAAACACATTACTTTTTAACATTTCTGTGGGTTTTTAAGTGTCTAAAAAGTGCTAAGTTTGTTAATTCTGGCTCAGTCTTGCATGAAGCTGCAACCAGAGCAGCAGCTGTTGCTTTGGGCTTCAGCACAAGGCTTGAATGGTCTGGAGGATCCACTGCCAAACTCACATCCATGGCTAGTAGAAAGATGCTTAAGTTCCTTGCCACAGGGGCCTGTGCATATGACTGTTGACATTGTGTCTTCCACTGGGGCAACTAATACAAGAGAGAGAATGGGTTCAAGACAGAAGCCACGGAGCTTTACAACTTATCTATCGAAGTAACATTCCCTGACTTCTACACTATCTTGTTTGTCATGCAGCACAGTGCTGGAAAATGTGGTGGGGAATAACACACGGGAATGAATAACAGGAGGCAAGAATCATTGAAGACATGTTGGAGGTTGGCTGTTTTATTAGTGGAGGGGAAAATAGAATAGGAGAAATATTCAACTTCTACAACCTAGAATGCAGTAGAATTCAAATATTACAGGACTGAATCACTGATGACAAAAGTCACTGGAAATTTTAGTTTGTTTTAATTTTTCTTAACACTTTGAGATGAAATGCTTTTAAAAGACATTTTCTAGGTTGTTTCCCTGGATGATGACTTTATTTTACAAAATTTAATTATTTTGTATATCTTTGCCTTTTCCAAAATTCTTTCTGCCACATATTTGAATATATTCCCAAGTTGTCAGGTCCCTATTTCTTCTTTCTGTGTTTTACTAAATTTATTTCCTGTGGCCTAGATGTTAGCAATTATAAATTATCTGATACATTTGCATTTATATGTATTTGCTTTATCTCTTCAAATATTTCCAATTTCTAGAAGGCATGGTGACTATTTTTTTTTATGATTTTTATTCATGCTTATGTATCCAAGTGAATTTAAGTCAGGATCCTTAAGAGATATCAGCACTTTATGTTCATTGCAGGGATTATGATTCACAATAGGGATTATAAGGAAACAATCTAAAGGTCCTTTGCAGATGAATAGATAAAGAAAAAGTAGTTTTTACATGTAATGGAATATTTATTCAGTTTTAGAAAAAGGAAATCCTTCCATATATGACAACATAAAAGAACCTGGAGAATATCATGCTAAGTGAAATAAGTCAATCACAGAAGGACAAATTCTGCATGACTCTTCTCATGTGAAGAATCTAAAATAGTAAACTCATACAAGCAAAAAGTGGTGGTTTACAGGGCCTGGTGGGCAGGGGTGGGACATAGGAGAAATGAAAAATTGCTGTTCAATGGGTATATAATCAGTTATGTGAGATAAATAAATTCTAGAGTTCATGTGCCTATAATTAACAGTACATATTGTAAGTTAAAAATTTCAAGAGGTTAGATCTCATGTTATGGGTTCTTATTAGACACACACACTAAAGAATGGGTATGGACACAGAATACTGTGTATGACAAGTTCTTGGTTCCTAGAATCTAGAGATTCAAAATGTGTTTTTTTTTTCATGCAACATAAATATTTGCCTGAATATTTGAGAAGCTGACTCTGTAAAGGGTTACTATAAAGTGAGGATATTAAAGATAATTTCACAAAGAACCCCAGGATCTTTATTCAGATATATCTATGTAAAATCAAAGCAAATCTAGTTAAATAAATAACTTTGGAAAAATAGCATAAACTATATTTACATCTTTCAAAAAAGTCAATAACATTTAGTAAAAGAGTTCCAAAAAATAATAAAAGAAATCTGGACACTATTTTTGATAAAATGTCACAAAAATGTCCTTAATAAAATGGAGTATAGTTTAGTGATTTTTTTAAGGAAATTGCCAGATTTCCACCCATTTACAATTTATATACCTGTGGTAAAATTGTGAGTTATACTTCTTGTCATCTTATCAATTGCTGCATTGATCATAAAGTGTTGCCCATTTTTATTCAAAGATAGCTATACTAACCCCTAACTATGATCAAATAAAAAGCAGACAACCTTGAAGGTGGAGAGAACAGACTTTTTTTTTGTAACACAGAACCAGGAAAATTGGGTCAACCTAATGGACCAAGAAAACACTAAAAGTAAAATGGTATTGAGATGCTCTTTCAAAGGGATTGATGATATTATTCAGAGGACCACTCATTTTGGGCTAAGAACTCTATAGTTTACAGCTTCCCCTTACTTATTTCTTGAATAAAATCTTATTTTATTGTGGCCAGTTATATGTAGAAAATTAGGACTAAAATGATAAATTTCAAATTAAATCAGACATATAAAATATTGAACCTACATTAACTTGAACAATACAAAGCTCACATGTAACATATATATTAATATATATTAAAAATGTGCCAATTATTATATAAACACAGATCTTACTTTTTATTGTTTACCACATAAGATGAATTTTACTTTCCCATATATCTGATGACAGGAAATATCTGTCATTTCCTAACAGTTCATTAAAACTTAAAAACATAATTCAATAGAAAAAGGGATAAAAATCAGTAGTTCAGGTGTGTGTCAAGGTAATATAACTACTGACACATGGAGAAAAAAGTGAACTTTTTCTATTATTTGTAAATAAATGTCAGTTTATTACACATTTTTATATATGTGCTGCCAAAGCGAGGACACTACACATTTTATTAAATCATTTCCAAGTAAAATATTTTTGGGAAATAGATCTTTTTATTCAAAAAAGTTTGTTTGCATTTTTTTATATATTTCATATTCTCCACAATGGTGTGAATCATTATTTAAACAATTCATAAGGGGTAAAAGAAATGGCTTATAGAAATGATGAAATGCATTCTTGTTCTATAAGATCACATCTGAATAGAACGGGTTAGTTAGTCTACTTCACATGGTAAACTTAATCAGGAATAACTAAATCAGCCTACCACATAACTCATTGTACTGTGTAAAATAATAATAAATAATTAAAGAGTATCATTTGTTTCTGATCATGGACAATTTACTGTGCAAAATACATGTAACAATATTTTTACTCGCCCCCTTAATAACAATGTAGGTAACCCATAAATGGCGATTTAACAGCTCTGCAGAGGCTCATTCATAAAGAGCCGAGTAACGTACTAATAAGAGATTGCTGTTATAACAGAATGAATTAAATAGCAGTGCCTGTGATTATATCATAATTATCAACTTAAGTGAATATAATGAAGCATATAGTGAATTCTCAATATCTGTTTCAGAGTAAGTGGGTTACCCTAGTCTACTTTGATCTCATTCTGTTCAAAGTGTATTCTGCTAAAATGAGTGTGGTTTTAGAGATCATAATAATCAGGCATCACATGGAACAAAAATGAAAAGTGTAAAATAAATGAGTGCTGGCATATTCATTACTATTTCTATGGTAGACAGTTTTCTTATTCTCCACAGTTCTTTCCCACATTTTGTCCTATTGAATCGTCTTTCTTGTTCAAAGACACATTTATACACATGATCTGAATAGACATGAAACATCTTGGCTCCTCATTTCAGCTGTTACAATGATGAGCACCTATCGCTGCCTGGCTAATTTGGTCATGGTAGTTAGTAACCACTGTGAAGATTTTAAAGGAATAGATTAGGTAGAAGGATTACATCCTGAGTCACTTGCTATGTAAAGACATTGCTTTAACATCAGATTGTCTGTACTAAAAAATATACAGCATTTCTGAGGTTTATGTTGTAATTAAATAAAAAATGTCACAAGTATTTTGAATTATGCATAGAAGCATATGTTTAAAGCTTAATAGAATATTAAGAGTAAATTTTATGGTGCTCAGAATATGCAAATAATTAAAGTGATTTTTTTTATTCCTATTCTTTCATTTTTTGTAGCTATATTTATTGTTGAAATAAGGTTTTCATTGCCTCCGACATGGTCATATTTTTCATGGGGTGGTAAATTAACTCCTGCTGTTTCTAACTTCATAAACAGAAACTGTACTAGAAAATTCATCATTTTCTTTTATTTTCTTATTCATTTTTACTGATTTTTAACCCATCTTTCCTGAAAATAATACTAAGAAGCAAAAACACAGCTCTAGTACTAGACAGGGATTTTAATTCTAAGAGTGTGGGGTGAATGTAGCTATGTTAATGGTTAGTTTGGCCAACACAATGTTTACAAAAACAGTGAATGCATTAAGGGAGGACATGCGTACTGTATTTTAGTCTCCATGCTTGCATTTCATCTGGTTCTGAAATCTTTGCTATGTGTCATCTGAGCTGCATTTCAGACAATAAGTGTATGATAGTCATTAAATATTCTATTTGCACTTGACTATTAACTACTGCCAAGGAATGTGTGGAGGCTAACAGCTGTAGCCACATGAGTTTTCACTTTAAATGAGCATAGTATCCAGATGGGAATAAAAGTATGGTATGGGCCCTGGCCGGTTGGCTCAGCGGTAGAGCGTCGGCCTGGCGTGCGGGGACCTGGGTTCGATTCCCGGCCAGGGCACATAGGAGAAGCGCCCATCTGCTTCTCTACCCCCACCCCCTCCTTCCTCTCTGTCTCTCTCTTCCCCTCCCGCAGCCAAGGCTCCATTGGGGCAAAGATGGCCCAGGCGCTGGGGATGGCTCCTTGGCCTCTGCCCCAGGCGCTAGAGTGGCTCTGGTCGGCAGAGCGACGCCCCGGAGGGGCAGAGCATCGCCCCCTGGTGGGCAGAGCGTCACCCCTGGTGGGCGTGCCGGGTGGATCCTGGTCTGGCGCATGCGGGAGTCTGTCTGACTGTCTCTCCCCGTTTCCAGCTTCAGAAAAATACAAAAAAAAAAAAAAAAAAAGTATGGTATGGTTTAATTTTTTTTATTATTTTGAAAATATATATTATTTAGTGGTTATGCAATAAGTTCTTTTATGAAAAATAAAAACAATTGTAAAACAATACACATAGTAAGAATATAAAGTAGTATACAAAAAGAGTAAAATGTGCTTTTCTTACACACTCCCTTCTATACTTTACAATAGATTTAATTCTTGTGTATTTTTACAGAAATATACAAATAAACATGTATATATTATACAAAAAACACACATTTTATTATGTTATGCACACCTGTTTGCACCATACTTGACCTGCTTTACAATGTCCTAGAGATCATTACTTAGCAATACAAATAGATTTTACTTGTTTCCATTACACTGTTTAAAAGCAGACTATTATCTATTTCAAGATACAGCCATGTCTTCCTTGATTCTGTAGGATTCTCCTTACTCTGTCTTAGCATCAGAATCCTGCTCATCCTGCTAGTCCTGACCTCCTTCTCCTGTTCTTCATCTCCAATATGTCAGTCACAAGTCTTAAAATTCCATTACCTCACTGTGACAGTAAGTGAAAAATAAGGTATTGTTATTTTGATTGTGATCAATGCACAGGTTATGCTGAAATAAATTCATTTTGTTTAAGGAAATAAATACAAGATATTTTACATAAAGTATATTTTTGAGTATACCACATGCACACTACATAATAAAGGGAGGAAGAGATTGTAAGTACAACAGTCATAGTGTTTTAAGAATGCTTCCTGGAGCTAGGCAGGTTTGCTTTGATAATCCTGACTAAATAAAAGGAGGCAAGCAGCTATTACCATCATGGTTTCAGGGCAATGCTCACAGTTTCCACGGAAGAGCAGCCATGTGGTATACGGTGCTTGGAAGGTTTGAACAATGGAGGGAAAATACAGGATTTTGACAGCGGTGTTGGTAGCTGATGGAGTCTGTAACACTCTTCAGTAGTCATGAGTGCTGAAAAAACAGTTTTACAGTGAGAGGAATGATGGTCCACAAAAGAAATATTTTAGGGATGTTGAATATCATGTAAGGCTGGGTTTTTAAAACTTCTACTCTAGGCAAAAATAAAAGGTAGCATGAAAGCAGAGTTTATCCCAATAAAAATAAATTGGATGGCTCATTTTGTTATTCAAATGGAAGAGTAAGAAAAATTATCTTATTGGAAGGGAAAGAGAACATGACTCATACATACATGGTTTGGAAGGTTAAATGAACCAATCTGAAATCTTTACTTATCCCAGGGTCATGATGGTCTCCTACATGTTCTTCTAAAAGTGTTATATACTGCTCACAAAAATTAGGAGATATATTGCAAAATGAATATGAAGTGATAAAATATCCCCTGCTTTTTGTGAGCAGTATAGTTTAATGTAGGCTGTTTTATTTTGAATTGATATTTGTGTATAGAGTACAATAGATCAACATAAGTCTTATGACTTTAGAGGCAATTATGAGTTATAATGAGGGAGCTATTAGTGTCTCATAGTTAGGTAGGCAGAATCAATTGTTCTAATTTGCCTAGAACAGGCTTGATTTATGTCTTCTATTTGTGAATATTTATTAACAGTGTCCACTTTCTCTCTCTAATGTACCACCACTTGATGCTAAGTAGTCATTACTACCCGCAGGCCACCTTTTGACAAAAAGAAGTGTAGAGTTTCTGAATGATATTTAGATTAAATAATAGCTTAGCTTTAACATGGGTCATCCAAACACAAAATTTTTTTTGATACCGTCGTATTTTCTGTTCTCCATTCACTCCTCATTGCCACCTACCAATTTCCATTTTTAATAGGGTTTAAATGGTGATATTTGAATCAGGTGTCATACTATTGTCAACATCAGCATACTGAAAAGCCCTAAAACACAGTTGAATGAGTAGAATGGGAATCTATTATTGGCTAAATTTTTGTTAGTTTTTGTTGTTTATTAACAAAAATAGACTTTGGCTTTTCTATCTCCTGCATGTGACTATGTCAAATTAAAAAAGAAATGATAGTATAATCAAACAGACTTTTATTTTTACTAATAAAGCAAGCAGCATTGTTAATTATAGTATTTAGTCCATCATGAGTAGAAAGCTGGTATCAAATTAATATTAAATAAAGAATTTAAAAATTTTATTGTAAAAATAAATACTCATGGGTTAGGAATGATCAAACTAGAACTTAGGATATCTGTTGTAACTTTGGAAAAGACCCTCAATCTGTTTAAATTTCTATATAATAGCGGTGAAATAGAACAAGACATAAATACTTCTAATGATTGTTGCAATATTAGTAAATGTAAAATGTTTACCAGTGTGTGATTGAAGTGTTTAGTTCATTTATGTTTAATATGATGTGATTTAGCTCTATCTTCCTTCTTTTTCTTTTTTCAATATTAATTGTTTTTAGAGAGACAAAGAGAGGGTGGGAAAGAAAGAAAGAGAGAAATAAGGAAGCATACATTTGTTGTTCCACTTAGTTGTGTACTCATCGGTTGCTTCCCATATGTGCTCTGACTGGGTATTGAATCTGTAGCCTTGTCTTGAAATGACACTCTGACTGAGCTAACCCACCAAGGCTTTACCTCTACTGTTTTGATTTTTGTTTCATATAAAATTTATATATTTTTGTTTGTTTTTTCTATTTCTTTTTTTTCTTCTTTTTGTTTGTTTTTTCTATTTCTTTAATACTGCCTTCATTCATGTTAAATAGACATTTTCTTATGTACTTTCATCTCTGTTGTTAACTATATTTTTGAGTTATCTTAGTAGTTGCCCTCGGTATTAAATTTAATATCTTAATTTAAAACAATCTATTTTAGTTAATTGCAAAGTAAATTTCAATACTATACAAAAGCTTTGTTCTAATATTGCCCATTTCCACCACTCCCCTTTGTGCTATTTTTCCATACAAATTATGTCTTTATTCATTATAAGCTCATGAAGGCCACTATTGCTTTTTGCATTTTTCTATTAAAACATATTTTTAAAAAATTACAAAAATCCATATATATTATTTTATTTTTGTGTATGTAATTATTTTTATCAGTGCTCTGTATTTGTGTGGATTTGAGTTAGTGTCTAGTGTCCTTAGAGTTCATCTTGAAGGATACTTTGGTGTTTATTGTTGGGCAAGTTTGCAAACAGTAGGCCCTCAGTTTATTTTATCTGAGACTATCTGTGTTCTGTCTTTATTTTTAAAAGATATTTTTGATTTATATAAGATTCTTAGTTGACTTTTTTTCTTTCTTTCAGCAATTTGAATATGCCATTTGTGATGGTTAATATTGCATGCCAATTTGGAGGAGGTTTTTGGGTCAAATAAATCTTTAAATAGGTGAACTTCAAGTAAAACAGATTGCGGTCAACCGTGTGGGTGAGCATCATAAAATCAGTCAAAGGCCTGAGTAGAACAAGAAGACCAGCCCGCTCAGGCAAGAAAAAAAGTCTCTAGCAAACTGTCCTTGAACTTGATCCACTCTATCAGCTCTCCTTGGCCTCCACCTGCTGGCCTTCATACTGGAACTGCACCGTCAGCTCTCCAGAGTCTTGAGCTCACTACCCCCCACTGCAGTTTGGACTTCCTAGCCTGCACTGTTACGTGAGTCAATCCTTACAATAAATCTCTTCATATACTTGTGTGACACACACACACACACACACACACACACACACACACAGTCTATTTCTACGAAGAATCATAACTAATACATATTTTGGTACTGAGAATATTTCTAGAGGAACAGGATTTTAAGAATGAATTTTATGAGTTAGTTCTGGAGTTTCTAGAATTGGCTCTCTAGTCTGATTATATCTAAAGACACTAATGACTCTATTCCCAGTAGGAAAGAGAGACTGTTCACAGCATAATAGGCATTAGAGACACACAAAATATCACCACTGTATATTCCTAATCAAACATTTGTAAGATTCAAGGATGTAGTGACTATGTATCTGATACTTGCATTTTTTGTCAAACTAATCAGTATAATGGGAATGGGCATTTGCTACTAATGTCACTAGATAATGTGGGGTAAGAAATGGATAAGTTCAAGGATTTAAATTCCCAGCTCCAGTGCTGCATAAATGACCCGAAAGCTTCTGTGTCCTGAAGCATACCCTTTTCCCTTGTAGTCACAGGGGTGAGATTGCTGAAAACCAAATCCAGACTCTCATCTTGTAAATGGCTGATTTATAATACAAATTGAAATGTTAGCCTCACCAAGTGTCTACTGTTTAAATAAGGGCGTTGATTGGGAAGGAGTGGAATACTGAAGGTTGGGAATGGGATATATAGAAAGGTCCTGATAAAACTGAGGACATGGGGCCCCTAAATTGTGAGCAATCCTTTTTTCCAGGAGAAGCAGCATTTCTAGCTTTAGCATAAACCTCCTCTCCATGAGGGAGAGTGACCTTGCATTGCCTAGGGACTGTCATAGCCTCCCTGAGGCAGTTATCATTGCAAGACAATGCTGAGGCTCCTCAGAAATCACCCTCAGCAACCCTCTTTATTACTAGTCTTACAAGTAGACTCTATTCTCAGCAGACTCCCAAAGGAGAGGAACAAAGGTGACCCAGGAGGAGGTGAGTTGCACTCTAAAATAACTACTTAAATTTTCTAATTTGTAGAGACAGAAACATGAGAGATATCTGTGGGAATGAATATCAAGAATATTGAATAATGATGAAAAAAGTATAAAATTGAATTAGGCCAAATTTATGGATATGGGCCCACTAACCAGAGATTCTAAATGTAATAGAGCAGGTTGAGGAATTAGAAAGAGCTGTAACAGTTTGGGTTGGTTAAGTTGGCTGAAACTAGGTCTGAAATGTAGCCTAAAGCTATAAATTCCAGACCTGCCATGGTTTACTGTAGAGGAGGGGATACAAATAAAGATATTAGAATATTAGAGTAGATTTGTCTTTTAAGACCTACTCGTCTATCCTGAAGGCCCAGAAGACACATCTTTTACAACAACTCTAAGAAATTAATTTGTGAGGGGAGCCCTTGCATCTTTGAAGAGTTTTACGATTGCTCTTTTCTGAAGACCAGACTTACAGTAGAAATTGTAGTCATTGAATTGGGCAACCTAAATGCAATGGGAATAATTGGATCCTCTGGAGAGAACAGTCAATTGGTGGTACTCAATCTTCACTGGCAAGGTAGGTATGGTTACTGTAATGAATATCAGATTCAAAGTAGCAATCAGAGTAGTCTAACTCATGCAGACGTATGGATTTGGCTAGTTGATCATGATGTTCCTAGAAATGAAAATAGATAGCTCACTGAACGCTTACCTGATCTATATAAGCAGAAGAACTCTAGGTTAAGTGAACAAAAGTCTAGTCTGAATCATAAAATCAGACAGTCAGTGTGTTAATTAGTTCCCATACTTGAGCCAGTTTATAGTCCCAGAACCCCTTGAATGAAGGTAATGCCAATTTCACTTGAGAAAGAGCTTTGGTTCAATGCCAAACATTTGTGCTATTAATTCTCAGTGTCTTCCCTGAAGAAACTTAAGACCTTACACTATGGATTGAAGGGAAAAAAATAATCAAGCCTTTGGGCGCTACTGGATACTGGCTTTAAACTGATACTAATTTCAGGAGACACAAAATATCATTGTCATTTACCACTCATGAAAGGTGATCAATGGAGTTTTAATTTATATCCATCTCACTGTAAGCCTGTGGGTCCCTGATTCCATTCTGTGATTAGATGCCCAGTTTTGAAATGCATAATCATAATGAATATATTCAGCATCTGGCAGAATCCCCAAATTGTTTTCCTGACCTGTGGAGTAAGGACACTATAGCAGAAAGGCTGAGTGGAATCTACTATTAACTTCTTTTACTTTGAAAAATAGTAAACCTAAAGCAATACCATATTCAAAGATTAGTGTCCTCAACTGAAGAATACAGAGGTGGCGATTCCCTCCATGGCCCATTCAACTTGCCTGTTTGTTCTTTGCAGAAGACAGATGGGTCTTGGAGAATGGTGGTAAATTATTTTAAGCTTAATAATGTGGTGACTTCAATTACAGCTTCAGTGTTAGATATGCATTCACTGCTTGAGCACTTTAGCACATCTCCTGGTACCTGGAACACAGCTATCGATTTGGCAAATGCTTTCCCCCCCAAGTCCTATTGATAAAGACCATCAGAGCATTAGCTTTCTGCTTGCTAGGCCAGTAATACCTTTCACTGTCCAGACTCAGGAATATATCGGCTCTCCTGACTATATCATAATTTAGTCTGTAGAGACCTTGTTTGCCTTTCTATTCTACAAGATATCATACTATTCCATTACATTTATGACATTATAATGATTGGATCTCATGAGGAAGAAGTAGCAATAATTCTAGACTTATTGATAAAATGTTTATGTACCAGAAGGTGGGAAATTGCCTGACAAAAAATTCGGGAGCCCTCTATCTTAATGAAATTTCTAGGGGTGCTGTGGTGTGCAGCTTATTGAAATATCCTTTTTAAGGCAGTGGTTTTCAACCTTTCTACCCTTGGGAACCAGTGAGAATAGGATAATTATTTTAGGGACAGCTAAGGCAGAAATCACCCTGACCATAAACAAATTTGACTGAGATCATTGGGTCTATAAACTTCATATGCCATCAAGGTGGTTAACTCTTTTGCAAATCAGACCAAAATTTCTGGTAAACCTATCCATGAACTAGTAGTTGTAAAACACTGTTTTTAGGTAACGGATAAGTTTTTGAGGCTGGCTCCTCCTAACACCAAAAAAAAAAAAAAAAAAATGTACAGTGCTTAGTGGGCCTTTCTGGGCCCATGAAAGCAACCATATTCCTCATTACTTTGGGCACATTTACCAAGTTTCCAGAAGTGGGGACCAGAACAAAAGGCTGCAGACAGCCTTTGGACTTCATCTGCGCCATGATCTTTTCTAGGTCTTTGATTGTCAGCATTCCCACTGGAACTGCACCATCAGCTCTTCTGGCTCTTGAGCCTCTGGCTCACACTGCAGATTTTAAGCTTCCCAGCCTCTATAATTTTATGAGCCAATTATATATATATTTGCATATATATGTAAATATATATGCACACATACATGTATATAATTATATGTATTATATAATATAATTTATATATATTATATTATATATATATATATATATATATATATATTATACACACACATATACAGGGTGGGGCAAAATAAGTTTCCAGTTTGAATACTTGAAGCAGAGTTTATTCTTGTATTATTATTTATTAATTATTGCATTATTTTCCATACAAACATCTGTAAACTTAGTTTTGTCCCATACTGTGTATCTCCTATTGATTCTGTTTCTTTGGAGAACCCTGATTAATTTATTATCTCATTTCCTTTGTTCTTTATTGTTTTTGATGGGGACTTAACTGTAAACTTTATTGAATTATTGAAGTGTACTTGTATATGATGAGTCCTATTTCCCTTTCTGCTTCTAAGATTCTCTTTGTCTTTTTCCCCCGATATTTTTTACTATGATGTGTCTGATTGGATCCCTTTGAGTTTATTCCACTTCTTTGATATATGGATTCATGTTTTTAACAAATTTGAGAAGTGTTTGGACCATTATATCTTTAAATAATCTTGACACTCTTTTCTCTTTGAATAAACCTTGTAGCATGCTTATGTTAGATGCTTGATGATGTTGCACAGGTCCCTAGGGCTCTGTTCATTTCTTTCATTGTATTTCTTTCTGTTCTTAGGATTACATCATCTCAGTTGGCTTGTCTTCATTTACACTGACTCTTTCTTTAGTCACTTCAAATCTGTAGTTGTTCCACTTAAGCGAACTGCTTTATTTATTGCACTTTTTACCTCCAGAATTTTTGTTTGATTAAATTTAAGATTTATATCTCCCTTTGATATTTCGTATTTGGAGAACCATTATTTTCACACTTTAATTCTTTATACATGTTTTTCAAGTCCTTTGAACATGTTTATGATAGTTGGTCTAAGGTTCTATTAAATCTAACATCTGGTCTTCCTCAAGGACAGCTTCTGTGACTGACTGGTTTTATGCTGTGTATCAATCATACTTTTCTCTTTGTGTGTCTCATAATTTTCTGATGAAAAGTAAAAATTTTAAATAATACAACATTACAACTCTGGAAATCAGCTCATACTTCCAGCCTCCTGTGGGCTTGTTGCTGCTGTTACTGTTTATTTCTATGTTTGATGACTTTCTGGACTAATTTTATAAAGTGTGTATTTGTTTGTGTGTGTAGCCACTGAAATATATGCTTAATCAGTCTAGTGATTGGCTAATGACTGGACAAAAATTTTTAAAAAATGCCTTGTACCTGTATGTCTTCTAGCCTTTGTTGAGGGAGGGCTCTGTGTGTTTGAGGCTTGTTTTCCACATTCCAAATGATAGCTTCCAACTCTGCCTTAGCTTTACTTGCTTCTTGCACAGTCTCAAGGTTCACCAGAATTGACAGATTAAGATTTTCTGGATCATTCCTTGGCATACACAGAGTTCTGGACATGCTTTTGGAATTACAGATTTCCAGAAATATGTTGGTACTTTATAAAGTCTCTCCTGGACATCTTATTCCCTACCTTTTTTTTTTTTTTTTTGGTGAGCTAGGAAACTGGTAACTGCAGTTAAGGTAGCTGCCGTATTAAGCAATTGCTCCTGACTGTGTTCATCAAACATTCTGGTGTAGGGCTGTTCAAACAAAGCAAGCTTTGAGTAAGGTGAAACAAGCCCCAAGGAAGGAACTTTATAGCAAATGATCACAGAACTCAAATAGTGATAATTCTCAGGGAACCTCGCCTTTGGGGCAACTCTAGACCCTTTTGCCTTTTCCAGTGGCTTCTGGGCTCCAGGGTTTGACAGCTATTGCATTTACCAGGCTGTAGGTATTTAACATTGCAATGGAGCTGGGAAGAAGGAGCTGGGACTAAGCCAAATTATACATGTTATCAAGTTTACTGCTGTTACCTCAATTTAAATGTTTTCCTTGAATAAATGCTCTTTATCTTGTTGGTATCATTTAATTGATTTCAACTATTCCAGAAAATTTGATATTAATACATTTTATTAATATTCTTGTTGCTTTTATTGAAAGGTGGATTTTCAGAGGTGTTTTCTCTAATTCTGGAAGGGTTTTTCCTCCTCTACCAAACTTTATTTACTGTAAATATTTACTCTAGAAATATATTTATCTATAAAGTCCTTCATGGTTTACTTTTTACATAATATGTAACTACTAACTTTTTATTCACAGTATCAATATTTGAAAGCCAATGATCAAATACACTGCAAATTATCTATACATTCTACATAACTTTGTTTCCAGAAATATTATTTTGTATTTCCTTACTACAAGCATATAATTATTTTCTTCTGCTTAAAGCTAAAACAAAAGAATAAGTAGCCTGGAATTGAAAACTATCATATTTTGACTCCACTTATCTCTCAGTGCATTTACTACTAATTACCTAAAGACTTTAGAATTAAATTAGAAGATTAACTTGACTGGACTTATGATATTTAAATTAGTACAATAACATAATTAGTTCCTATCAATCATGTTCTGTAGTTGTGACATAATATAGAATACAAAAATCTGAGTTCATCAAGTGGGCAGGCATTTAAACACTGGGCATAACATTTTGAATTTTCTGATCCTATTTTCTGAGTATCAGTGTATAAAGTAATACTTATGAGGACCAAGGATCAAACAAAATCAGGTATAAAACACAATTTAAATGTCAGTTACTGCTATTTGTTACATGTTATATTTTTAGCAAATATTTATATGGAAAAGTTTGATGGAAACTCATTATTGCCCAAATCAAATAGGATAGCCAAGGGCCTTATTACAGTTTAATAGAATGACCTCAACAGTGCCCTTAGGAAAGGGTATCTGGGATATAAGTGATGTAAAATGACTTGCAGCACATATGATATTTTTCTTTGCTGTGCTCTCAGCTAGCAAGGTGGTATACTGCATTCTCCCCTGAAAATAAAGAGGGAATGGGAAAAATTTATCAATGTTAATAGAACTATTTTCCAAGCCAGAATGATAATGTTTCTTTCTATAAAATATGAATATTTCAGCCTAATTTTACTTTAAAGCAGTTTATCAGACTTCTTCACAGTTTAAATAAGTTTCCTTTCAAAAATCTGATAATGTTCACCCAATATCCTGTCTAGCCTTCTCTCTTACAGTAATTGAAAGTCTACTTTTTAGAGGAGCATATAGCCATGTAGATTAAAGTCTAAATTAACTTTATTAATAATCTTTTTCTCTGAATGTGGATTTACAGCATAATATTTTGTTTATGATTTTATTTCCAAAGTATCAAGATGCTTGGCAAGGGTTCTACAATTTCTGGGAAATAGAAGATTTCCCAAAATAGATAGTATTTATTAATATACAATTACTAAAACCTATATAGTTAATTATGTATTCTTTAAGATCACCAGAGAACAAAAATATCAAAGTAATAATTTATTCAACAACACTTAAGTAGTTCACAAATACTATAAGTGAGGTATGTTAAAATAAAATTGAAAACCCTTACTTTCTCATCTCCCAAATTAGTGACTTTTCTCTGTTCTTTCATGATTATTGTGTAATACTACCATTTATCAAGTTTTAGAAGCAATTATCTGTTATATCACATTTTCTCTCACTCCTTATCCAATCTATGGATATTTCAGTATATGTTACCTTCTAAATAGCTGTTATACATGTTTATTTTCTCATATCTTTACTGTTATCAGCCTAGCCTAAATCAACACTCTTTTTATAAATTTATTTTAAAAAATTTTTCTTAAGTGAGAAGAAGAGAGGCAGAGAGACAGACTCCCACATGTGCCCTGACCAGGATCTACCCAGCAAGCCCCCTATGGGATGATGCTCTGTCCATCTAGGGCCATTGCTTTGTTGCTTGGCAACTGAGCTATTTTAGTGCCTGAGGCAAAGCCATGAAGCCATCCTTTGCTCCTGGGGCCAACTTGACTCAACCAAGCCATGAATGTGGGAGGAGAAAAGAGAAGTAGAGAGAAAAAGAAACAGATGGTTGCTTATACAGTGGTCAAGACCAGGAATTGAAACCAGGATACCCTAACACTAGGCTGATGCTCTACCACTGAGCCAACCAGCCAGGGCCTAAATCAACATTCTTAATCTCATAGACAGGCCTCCTAAACCGATTTCTCTGCAGCTATTAGTTTTTTCATTTCAGTTCTTTCTCCCTACTGCAGCTAGTGTGTGTGTGTGTGTGTGTGTGTGTTTCAAATTGCAACTTGGAAATGTCACATGCTGCTTGAATTCCAATCAGAGCTTTTCTATTCTTTATATAGTAAGTCCTAAAACTCTGAGAATAAGGGCTGAATGTTCTGAGCCCTTGCCTATCTTTTTGCCTATATTCCATACTATTATCCCTTTTATTGCAGGCATCTAAATTATGGTGCGTTGCACAATGTTTAACACTAGCTTTCTGAAGAAAACATAAAGGGCATTTATTAAGCAACAAAAATGAGATCCTATTATTTAGACAACATGGTTGAATCCTGTGGCCATTATGCCAAGTAAAATAAGTCAGGCAGAGAAAGAGATATGGTATCTAATCTCACTTACATGTGAAATCTAACTCATAGACATAGTCAGCAGACTGGTAGTTACTATGGGTGGGTGGGTTGTGGGGGCAATGGGTGAAGGTAGTCAAAGGATACAAACTTCCATTCATTAGATGAGTAATTTCAGGAGATGTAATGTAACTACATTATAGTCACCACCATGACTATAGTTAAGAATACCATATTATATATTTGAAAGTTGCTGAGAGTAGATCTTAGAAGTTTTTACCACACCACATATAAATCAGCAGAGGCAAAAGTAGGTTTATAGTTGTTCTCTTGGAAAATAACACAATAATTGATAAATAATAATACTATAATAAACTCTGTTTTTTGTAAACTCATATTTGTATTATGGGCAAAAGCAGATTTACCGTTGTGAGTATGTGAAATACAGTTTATTCTTGCATTATTATTTGTCAATTTTTGTATTATTTTTCACAAGAACATCTGAAATGTACTTTTGCCCTGCCTTGTATGGTGTGAGGTGATAGATGTGTTCACTAACTTTATTTTGGTAATCGTATTTCAAATCATTTTGGTGTATACCTTAAACTTACACAATGTTGTATGTCAACTATATCCCAATAAAGTAGAAAAAAAAGTAGAATTCGTAAGAGATGCACATAATTAGATATCATGAGCAAATCCAAGCGGGCTTCTTCACACTCGATCCTAAAACTTGGGACCTTTGTACATGTTATTTTCTACACTTCAAAATTTAAATTCTTTTGTATAATTCTGCACCTTTAGAAAGGTTGTTTTACATTGCCATCAGAATAAAATTAGGAATCCATACTTCTGCTACTCAACCAACTTCATCTTTTTACTACCCTTTATCCACTTTGATTCAACTACACAAGCATTCTTTTATATATATATAAAATTACATATATATATATATATAATTTTTTGAGAGAGGGAGAGAGAGAGAGGGATAGACAGGAACAGACAGACAAGAAGGGAGAGAGATGAGAAGCATCAATTTTTTGTTGCAGCACCTTAGTTGTTCACTGATTGCTTTCTTATATGTACCTTGACCCAAGAGCTCCAGCTGAGCCAGTGACCCTTTGCTCAAGCCAGTGACCCACACTCAAACTGGTGATCCCATGCTAAAGCTGGACGAGCCCATGCTCAAACTGGAGACCTGGGAGTTTTGAACATGGGTCATCTGCATCTTAGGCTGACACTCTATCCACTGTGCCACTGCCTGGTCAGGCAACACAACATTCTGATTGGTCCAATAATTCATAAAAAAATCCTATTAATACTTATGCTTATGATATTTCTGTTTCTTCCATTTATAATAATTTTCTGAGGGTCTTCTTATAGTTGTCCCCTTCTCCTTCAGGTCTCAGCTTAAATGTCACCTCATCAGAAACACCCTTTCTAACCTTGTTATATAAAGTTGTTTTCTCCAGGGTACTTTTCATAATCTATAATTATTTAGTTATTTATTATTTATGCTAATTATTTTCTTATTTATTTTTAATACTCTACAGAAGAATGTAAGCAATTAAAAAGCAGGGACCTGTTCTGTCTTAATTTTTGTTTTTCCAGGTCTGAGCACACATTAGGGCAAGTACATTTTTTTAAATGGTTTAATTTTAAATGGCTTGCTAACTGTGTCATGTGCCACTGTGGGAGTGGATTATCCAGGTCCATTTGAGCCTCCCCAGGAGAGGCCTTCAGAGATGAGATACCCCAGCGGAGTGCTGCCCTATTTGCAGATTTTTGAGCTAAATAAAGTATGTGTTATTTTTTAAGACAATATATTTTGAGGTGGTTTTTATTGTAGTATGAATTAGTCAGAATGAATAATTGGATGATTATACTACAAGAGGATGCCAAATCAGTCAGAAATGTTTATTTGTTTTGTTTTGTTTTGTGTTTTAGAATCCAGCTGTACACTTTACATCTATCCTCAGGTATTTCAGATCTCCAAATACTTGCTTTGGTGATAAAATAATAATTTATTCAATAAATTAGTAATTATCTTTACTTTATACTATGAAATAGCAGTTAGAAGATAATGTGTTACTTGAAGCAGTAATGTTTCACTTTTCATCATTGTTATTATAAGTACTATAAATATTCCTTTCCCTCTAGGAGGAAGCTATTATCAAAGTATTTTTTGTACATAATGCCAAAATAGTCAAATATGTTTTGGTATGATGAAATCTAAAGAAACAGTTGTCATTTGATGAGCTGAATTTAATTGATTGTTTTATTTAATTGACAGGTTAATTAATTGGCTTGGCCAAATGATTGCATATAGGCACAAAGAAAATAACTCAGATAGTATGCACTAATATCAAACAATTTAACAAACCAATAGATAATACAAATATTAGTGACTAGCACATGAATATATATTGAAATTAATAACATTATTGAGTGTTTAATATTTGTTTTATAGTTGACTTTATGAACAAGAAAAACAAAATGATAAATTTTTGTTTCATTAAAATTTTTTATTTTGTCAAAATATAAAAACATTTTCTACAACGTGGCTCTTGAAGATAAGAGGAAAAAGAATTAAACTTTTTGAAATTGAAAATCAACTTTCAGATAGCATTCACGGGAACATTTTGAATTGCCTTATTTTTCACACCATTTTCTTGTTTTTCTTTTTCATCAGTTTATGGGTTGGTCAGCTGTGGGTCATGAACAAGAATTTCCTACTGTGCCCATAGATAATGTGGGTAGAGAATCCCTGCATTATATGGGTAGAGATACTGTCAGTTAGCATAACTACAAAACTGGAACTTAAGAGAAATATATGTGTTGAAATGAAGTAGCCTATGGCATCTATAACACTGGTTCACCCTGGGTGTTGAGATTTGTGTGTCTGAAACTCTAATATTGCCTGGAAAATTTGAAAATATGTCTTACTCTTAATGAGTACAATACCAACTACTATCTTTTATTTACTTATAGCGATGCAGTATTTCAGTGAAGTAGTATTTGTCTTGGGCCAGATAAGAATAAGGAGTCAGCATTGAATCTTGGAAAATACGATGTCCTTTATTTCATGAGCTCTCCATATCTTATCACAAAAAGGGAGTATAAATGCAGCAATGATGAAATTGAATTCACCACCACAGGATTTTATAGTTTCCTTCCATCCTGCAGCCTTCCCCTTTTTCTTCTTTCCTTTCTTCCTTCCTCCTTCCCTCCTTCCCTCCCTCCCTTCCTCCTCTCTTTCTTTCTCTTTCTTTCTCTTTCTTTCTTTCTTTCTTTCTTTCTTTCTTTCTTTCTTTCTTTCTTTCTTTCTTTCTTTCTTCTTCCTTCCTTCCTTCCTTCCTTCCTTCCTTCCTTCCTTCCTTCCTTCCTTCCTTCCTTTCTTCCTTCCTTCCTCCTCCCTCCCTCCCTTTCTCCCTTTCTTCTTTCCTTCTATCCCTCCCCATGTCCCTACATTTTTTCTGTCATTCCAATCTTTTCTGCAACTCTTTCTCCTTCTTCTTCTTATTATTATTCTTACTAGACTTCTCTCACTCCAGTGAGCTTCATCTGATACTTATGGAGAGCACATGTTAGACAAGTACACACTGTATAGTTTAAACAGTTAGAGTTTAATGGATATTTGTATCTACTGTCCTATACCAGTCAACTTTCTGTGACCACTGTGGGCCTTGTATAGCTCCCTTTAGCTCCAGGCCTAGGCTAAAGGAATTAAAGCAGTTATAACCCTTGCATCATTTTCTCTCATCACTCACCCATGAAAACAGGACAAGTATTTATAATCTTACATTCCAAATTTCCAGAGAAGAGTTGGTGTGTAAAGTCTGTTCCACTTTCCTCAGTCAAATCCTGCTTGCCCATAAATTTTTTTTTTTGACAGAGATAGATAATTAGAGAGAGGGACAGGTAGGGACAGACAGGAAGGGAAAGAGATGAGAAACATGAATGCTTCATCATGGCACCTTAGTTCATTGATTGCTTTCTCATATGTGCCTCTACAGAAGCGAGAGGGTCCTAAAGCCCTACAGCAGAGCAAGTGGCCCCTTGCTCAAGCCAGTGACGTTGGGCTCAAGTCAGCTACCTTGGGCTTTAAGCCAGTGACCTTTGGGCTCAAGCCAGTGACCATAGGGTTATCTCAATGATCGTATGCTCAAGCCAGTGACCCCACGCTCAAGCTGGTAAGCCCATGCTCAAGCCAGAGGAGCCCATGATCAAGCCAGTGTCCTCAGGCTTTTGAACGTAGGTCCTCTGCATCCCAGTCGATGCTCTATTGACTATGCCACTGCCTGGTCAGGCTACCCATTAACTTTTAAATGTGAGACTAGAATACTAGTCTCTGTATTTATTCATGTGAAAAATAACATAATGACAACATCCAAAGTATTAAATAGGGGAGATAGATATTTGTTCAATTCTAGATTCTTTCATAATAACTCCACATTTTTCAATAAATCCTCTTAGTTCATCAAAGAACATCATATTGTATTCTCAATTATCAAATATTCTGAATAGGCATAATTCTTTTCACAAATCCATAATAGGAGTATTAACTAACAGATATATAGCTTTAGCAAGGTAGCAGGCACAATTTTCAACAAATTAAATATGTATTAACTCAATCCATCATATACCGATTTTCCCCATGTATAAGATGCTCCCATGTATAAGACATACCTTAATTTGGGGGCTGAAAATTTGAAAAAAAAAATGTATTACATAAAATTATTGAATTCAAGTTTTATTCATCAAAAAATTCATACTATTCCTCATCTGCACTAAAAAAGTGGGAAATGCAATTGAAAAATCTACAACCACTGTATAAGATGCACCCAGTTTTTAGACCCCATATATTTTGAAAAAGGGTACAACTTATACATGGGGAAATATGGTATTTATTTTAAGGGCTAGCTAGAAATAAAGAACCATATACATAGACTACTATGTGATTGGCTTCTCTCAAGCACTGCAAACTCCCAGGATCCACAGTAATGTAAAAAAAAAATTGCTCATCTGCAAATAATGCATAATAAATGATGCTAATTTGTTCATATCCTGATGTACAAGTATCAGCTGTTTTAGGCTTCTGTAAAAGTTGATTCTGCTTATACTTATCCCAACAATTATAAGAAAAGATGATGATTGACATCAAAACTTATGAGTAGATAATAAGTGACTTATGCATAAACTTCTTGCATTTTACATGAAGTCTCATTTTAAGAAGTAATGTAATCACCAATGCAACTAACATAAACCCAAAGGAATTAAAATTTACCTGAAAAATAGCTTCCTTAAAAATAATCAGCATGTTTTGAGGTTTTAAAAGCAAAATTTTACTGGCTCTGTACTTTTCATCAAATATGTCCCAGAAATTCTCATTTTCCTTTGAGAAATATAAACTTTTCAATACAGTAAAACATGAATTTTATTCATTTTTTTTATCTCTTTGGTGGCACACTAATATTTTAATGATATCTTTAAAAATATGCATAAGAAAATATAGCTAAGTATTATTTAATGCAATAATCTTGGTCCCTTTAAACAATAATTCTGGTTTAAAGATTTGAAATAAACATTCTATATGAGTGTCAATAAAATGCATGGAAATAGTACTTAAAGATTAATGATAAGCCCAAGGAAACCATTGCATATTATTTGAGAAAGTTAGTTTTAAAATATCAAGCCTACAACTCCTAACTAGATGTTGAGATTTGTGATGGTATATTCCTTTTAACAAGCAAGAGGAAAACATACCTCTCCTTTACTCCTTTGTGTGTGTGTTTGCTTGTGATATAAAGACACTCAACATACATGCACAGACATAGTTTATTTAATGACTAAACTAAAGTATAACAAAAATCCAAAATGAATTGAATTATACTCATGCAGTTGTTATCTCTTCTATATTCTGGTCCATGGGAAATTAAGAAAACAATAAATTACATGAACTAAATTAAGAGTTAATTTGTCTAATCTCTGTATGCAACTAAAATGTCAGTGACATTCCTCTATGTGTGTCCTTTTTCTAAGAAAAGTCTTCTAAGGAATTGCTTGGTAATATATACAGAAAATCATTTTTCACATTATGAAAGACTTGGATCCTGAGACTAGGCCTATGAATTTTTTCCCAAAGGCTTTTAGTAACATTCTTTTTTGAGGGAATGGATACTGTTTCATAAAATGTTGTATGGCAAAATCCAAAAGTATTTTTCAGATAAAATTTGTCACAATTTGTTATGGATGTATTTTATAACCTATGTTATTTGGGACTTTTTCTATTGGTCAAGACTGAGCTTTTGAGTCTCAGGATATAAAAAAAAAACAGGAAGTAATTATTTTTTTATTATTATTGTCTCAAACTTTATAAAAACAGAATTAACTGACTCTTGTTAATGCCTGTTATATTTACCTAGCCTAAAACCATGGGGTTTTGGCAGAAATATTATCTGTGCTGTGAAGAATAAGTCTAGTAGTAAATTTACCCAACTCCTTATGAAAAGTTACCCTTTTCATCTTCCCAGAGTCAGAGTGATTGAGTGTTTCTCAGAGACATTTACTCATCGTTAATATGATTACTTTCAAAAAGGAAGGCTTTTCTATAACTTACTATGCTGAGCTATGACATTATTAGTCATGATAAATTCAAAAGAAGAGTTAAACATCTACCCCAGAGAAAAATTTCTTCCTTATAATCCAGGGACTCCCAAAGTCAGCATCTTTGTTAACCGATCCTAGCATTGAGTATATGAAAAATAAAATGCCTTTCTCAACTTCCAGGCATGGATTAAGGGGCTGCCAGGCTGTCACCAATTAAAGGATGTTGCACTGTAGAGCAGACTTTGGGACAAAGATGATTGGTAAGGGTTGAGTGAGGCACAGCCATTTATTTGTGAGAGTTCTGCAGAAGCAGAGGGTCCATAATAATAGAAACCTTAAAGACTGTTTTTGAGAATAGAATATCTTATGAAGGGTACTTGACACAATACTGATATCCCATAAATGTTAGCTTTTTTCCCTTTCTTCATGTAGCTTCTGCCAACAATATCATTCTGCCTTATACAGACATAATTTTATTAAAAGCACATTATATTCTGTTGTAGACAGTGAGCGTCCTGAATAGACCCTTATTCTACCATTAAAGTATCAGATTTCATTGAGGGGTGCATTTGAAGGACATTTTAATTATAAATAGCATATTCAAGATATTACTAAAGAATATTTTCTAAACTTTAATGTTACAAAATATTCAATAAGCTAGTGCTACTGTCTTCACTATATACACAGAATTCTACCCATACTCTTGCTTCAGCTTGTTAAATGAGTATTGATATGATGAAAATTATGACTTCAAAAGACTTTAAAAATGTGATTTTATTTTAAAAAGCTGAGGCAGTATATTAATTAGCAATACTGATATTACAGAAAGATCTAGTAATACTGAGGTTAAACAAAATAGAATTTTATTCTCCCTCATATAAGAGTCCAGAGGTAAACAACTGGTTGAGGAAAGATTAGTCATGTTGATTCACATGGTCATTCAAGCATCCAGGGTAACAGAATTTCCTTCTACCTTCATCACGTGGCTTCCACGTGTGAGTCTAAAGTGGCTGCTCCAATTATTACCACTTTCTGTAGTAGGAAAGAGGAAAAAGCAATCCTCATACCAACATAAACCTAAATTTGTTCCCATTATTTCTGCTCACATCCCACTGTTTAATACTTACTCCTAAGGCTACAGTGAATGATGGAGAAACTGGGAAATTTCAAGTCTCCAGCTAAAACTCAAAGGCAGGACATTTTTATTACCAAGTGAAAGAAGAGATAGATGAATTCTAGTGGACAATTATCTCTCTCTTCCACATAAAATGCCCTTCATAGCCCAGAATTTGCTTTGTATCCATAACATTGCTTTAGTAATCAGTATATAAATCCTAAAGTGTAGAAAGACTAATTAATTATGACACCACAAGTATTTAAAAGCTCTTCTTAGATTTCTGAAGAAAAATCTTGCTAAATCACTTATAAGTAGTTAAGAGATATTTGGCATTGAACACTCTTGCCTACTTTATAGAATTTTACTTTGTCAGAAGTTTTAGTTACCCATACAATATATAGTATCAGAGAAAAAGCAGGGTTTTCTCTGACTTACAAATCAACTTTTGTTTTATTAGAATTTATGCCTTCACAGCTCTCAAAAAAGAACAAGAATTCATTATGTAATCATAGTACTTTCTATTAGACTTATTATAGCAAACATATCCTGACTTAACATTAATATTAGTGACAAAAGTTTTCTGAGAAACACACTTAGAATGAAGGAATGTAATAAGAGTTTTTTAGAAGATTTTTCTCATGGCATCCAGGAAAATCACTAAATTACAAAAACATTCTTTTAAAGGAGAGTATAACTCTTAGACAGAAATTAAGGGAATGATTTATCTAACAGATTCCCAAGGACTGCTCTGTAATAATTCAAATATTTCTTAACTACTGCATCTGGGAATAAATCACTCAGTTAACAGGTCCAAGCTCTTTGGCTTCAGTGTTCAGATGGACAGAACGTGGCCTTGAGAGGCTGTCTTGTGGTTTCCTAGGGCGCAGGGTCCTGTTCATATTGCTGATCGTAGACCTTCACTCCACTGCAGATAGGAAGCTGAGTCAGGCTGTGTTCCTACCGCTGGCTCCAGATCCTTCCCATTTTTTGCCTAGGTAGCACTGCATGTTTCGAGTGGGCTTATAACTTTGTAACTGTTCTTTAATTTCACACATTGTTTAGCAGGCTATTAAAACTTGGATTAAAAAGCTTTACTGTAAGAGTATATGAGAAAAGAGATGATTGTTTTATTAAGCCTGGAAGATATTTCATTTTATCTACTCTGTACAAGTGTGCTTGAGTGTGTAGGTATGTGGTGTGTGTGTGTGTGTGTGTGTGTGTGTGTGTGTGTGTGTGTGTGTGTGTTAAATAGAGAGAGCAGTTGTGGTTGGGCTATAGTCAACAGTTTAGTCCTCAGAGTTCAGTTTTCATAATCAAATCACATACATGATTTTGTCACATGGCTATTGTGAAGATAAAATAATAAAATTAATATGTTTATGTGTGTGTTCTAGTAAATTATGATGTGTCATTAGAGTTAAGATTTATTATACTAAAATATAATAAATTATAGAAACCAGATATATATTAATATATATATATATATATATATATATATATATATATATATATATATGAGCGGTATATGTTAATTCAGGATGTTACTCTGAAAAATAGCAGATTTAAAACTTGGAGTTAGGGCATGCATCTATGGCTTAAAAAAATCTCAGCCACTGAAATTATAGGCTGATGGTACATATTTGCTTTCCTTAATTTGTGTCCCAAACAATTTTGTACATTATTATACAAACCAGATTTGGTAACATTTTTAAGCAGAACTGTTTTTCTGTTTACAGTTGCTGAGTTAGAAGTGACAAACATTCCTAATAAATTCTGTTTTATTTAAAACAAGTCCATAATGTTCTCACTTGCATGGCAGCAGATGTTTGCCCATGTCTCTGTTATGTCTATGGGATGTTTTTCTGTTGAAGTCCAAGTATACTACTTCTGCTTTTGCAGAACATAGAAGTTAAGCGATCGTATAGTTATAGTTTGATCATCCACATGACTTTAATTCCCTTCCAGATTTTTATTTTATTATGGCATTATTTAAATACTGCATTGATAAGAGAAATTGTTCCTTTATTCATAATCAGTGACTATAAACTCCCTCTTAAAATTTTTATTTCTATATTTAAATTAAAGAATACATATCAAACCATCAATTCATATGCATTTGAATAGAAGCAGGCCTGCATGAATTGCATGGCTTTTTTCATTCCCTATAGAATACAATGATTCAGTGACTTATTGAATGTAATAACTGTACCTAGTTTCAGGTAAGAATCTGACAATCTAGGCAGTTAGGAAAGATATTCATATGTAGATCCAAATCAAAAAGACCTCTTATTTGGCAATTAGCTAAGAGGATTAGCTTTCTACCTCTTCTCGGAGCTCTAGGGAGCAATGTGCATTCTGTATGCATTTCTCAGAGAAAGGCTGAGTAGAGTACTTGTAAGGATTCTCTCTCACTGCAAATGGCCAATCAAGCCTAAATGTATACATGTCACATTGATACACTTCTCTCTGATAGCAAATGTTACTTCAAAATTAACTATCTTGCAATGAATGAGCTGTGGCACAAACAGCATCTTGGTGCTAATTAGAGGTTGAAACTCAAAAACAAATTTAAATTTTCTATATCTGTGGTCATGCTATATTATTTTTCATGAGAGAATTTTACCAAAGTCAATAAATTAGTGAAGCGTATGTACTTAAAGCCTGGACAGTATTTAGATAATAACCATGCCACATGTTCTTTAAGAAGCACATTTTCTTTTCTTCCCTAATACAATTTGCACACTGGAAGCCCAGTCAGGTTGCGATTTCTTTACTCTTTTTCAGAAGAAAAACTTACTTACACATAGTTACAATATTTAATGTGTAAATATGAGTTTAATGTAGAACATTACATTTACAGGGAAATGGCAAGAGACTGGCTCTAAGAAAAGGATTAGCTCAGCAATTATTTATACATTTGAGACTGTACTGGCAACAGTTCCCCTGGGGGACATTTTATTTCCCTCTGGCTACTCTCCCAGAATCAGCAGCTTCATCTTGTAGCCATATTTTTTATGCAATCACATTCTTTATTTTGAAGCATTAGGCAGCTACCAGCAAAATAGGCCCATATGTCCAGTGACACTTCACATAGAAAAAATCTCTACAAAGCTTTGTCATGGTGCTTGACTCTTTTCTCTGCAAGATGCAACGCTTCAGAACTTGGTTTCCCATTAATTTTCTCCTTTTTGAACTTCTCTGGTCAATGTTATATACCCCTGGTCTGATGGTCGAGCATAAGCAAAATGTCATTCTACTTCTCAAATACCTCTGCATAGATCTGTCAAAGTTCTACAGTGTCCATTTTTGTAGCAAAATTCATGCTCTGTGTTTATAGAGAGATAGTGGACAATTGACTGCTAATCATCACCCAAATTTTAATATTCTATTGCTCCTGAAGTATGTGGAAATAATGTGAACATTCACTCATTTGCTCTTTACATTCATAGGTATTTGACTAAGAAACTGCAATACCCTTGGCTCTGTGGTAAGCTGTGAAAGACTATTTTTATGTGAATCAAAGCCACTGTCTTTTGAGAACTTAAATTTGAATAATTTGAATAAAGAGAAAATATAAAAAAAATAAATATATGCCAATATGGTTGAAAAAGATTATACATTTTACCAATTTCATTCACACTGAATATTTTTTATAAATTTTTATTAATGTTAATGGGGTGACATCAATAAATCAGAGTACATATAGTCAAAGAAAACATGTCCAGATTATCTTGTCATTCACTTATGTTGCATATCCATCACCCAAAGTCAGATTGTTTTCCGTCACCTTTTATCTAGTTTTCTTTGTGCCCCTCCCCCTCCCCCTCCCCCTGTCCTCCTTCCCTCCCGTGCCCCCCCTCCCCCCCACCCCCGGTAACCACCAAACTCTTGTCCATGTCTCTTAGTCTCGTTTTTATGTCCCACCAATGTATGGAATCATGTAGTTCTTGGTTTTTTCTGATTTACTAATTTCACTCCGTATAATGTTATCAAGATCCCACCATTTTGTTGTAAATGATCCGATGTCATCATTTCTTATGGCTGAGTAGTATTCCATAGTGTATATGTGCTACATCTTCTTTATCCAGTCTTCTATTGAAGGGATTTTTTGTTGTTTCCATGTTTTGGCCACTGTGAACAATGCTGCAATGAACATGGGGTTACATGTGTCTTTACATATCAATGTTTCTGAGTTTTTGGGGTGTATACCCAGTAGAAGGATTGCTGGGTCATAAGGTAGTTCTATTTTCAGTTTTTTGAGGAACCACCATACTTTCTTCCATAATGGTTGCACTACTTTACAGTCCCAAGAACACACACTGAATATTTTTATGGCATGTTTAAATCATTAAAAATTGCATACTCATTAAAATAATAAATAATTACATGGATAGTTTTGGTTCATGACTGAGACCATATGCCAGCTCTCTGTTTGTGAGGTTTTGTGATGGTTATTCTTAGAGCTTTAGTATTATGAATCTATATAAATAAAAATGTAAATGTTTGTTCAAAATCTTAAATCTCTGAAAATTCTTTACTGATTGCTTTGAAATTTTGACACAACATTGCATTTGAATATGCACAGGTTTTTATGCTTTTATATACCTATTATTGTATAGATGTCATACCTGTGACAGATAAAAACATGCTTTTCTTGAAAAACATCGCCATCTGTTGGATGTAAAAGCAACACACGCTATACTAAATATTATATTTTACGATTCCATTTCAGTGTTGTGGGAGAAATATAAGTCACACACAGCTGAAGATATTTTCCATCAAATATGCAAGGCAAATTCAAATATGAACATGAATTTCACAGCAGAAATCTAAAACGAAGCGTTGATAATGATTGAAGATTTGTGCTTAGAAATCGCAAACAAAGTTTTCAATCAATTGGGAATGCCATCACTGAATCGATCTGCTGCTGCTTCATTCAATGTAGAATTGTGTCATGAACAAAATTACAACACAGGTGATTTTTTGTCGTATGTGTAATCAAATATGCCTAAGCTAATGCTTGAGCAAAAAGGCATTTACGATCAAATAATGCAAACTGTCAATAACAGGGTTGGAGAAATCTTCTTAGATGTGCCAGGAGGAACTGGTAAAATGTTCCTAATTAGATTGATGCTGGCAGCAATTCGATCTCAAAATGACATAGCCTTAGCTCTTGCATCGTCCAGAATAGCTACAACATTGCTACCAGGTGGAAAAACTGCTCATTCCGCTTTGAAATTGCCATTGAACATGCAATTCATTGAAACTCCCAGGTGCAACATTTCCAAAGCATCTGGCATGGGAAAAGTATTGCAGAAATGCAAACTTATTGTTTGGGATGAATGCACAATGGCACACAAAAAAATCGCTAGAGGCTCTTGATAAATCATTGCAGGATTTACATGGAAACATTAGACCATTTGGAATGCATTAATATTGCTTACAGGAGGTTCCAGGCAAACATTACCTGTAATTCCTTGATCGACACCAGCAGATGAAATAAATGCTTGCCTGTAATACTATACTTTGTGGTGCACGTAAAGATGTTAAAATTAACTACAAATATGCATGTCCAGCTGAAAAACAATTGATCTGCTGAGATATTCTCACATCAATTGCTGGAAATTGGAAACGGAAAGGTGCCGGTTGATTCGACCTCAGGACGAATTTTATTGCCTTATAACTTCTGCAATTTAGTGATGTCAAAAGAAGAATTGGTTGAAGAAGTATTTTCTTTTCTTTTCTTTTTTTTTTTTTTTTTTTGTATTTTTCTGAAGCTGGAAACGGGGAGAGACAGTCAGACAGACTCCCGCATGCGCCCGACCGGGATCCACCTGGCACGCCCACCAGGGGTCGACGCTCTGCCCACCAGGGGGCAATGCTCTGCCCCTCTGGGGGGTTGCTCTGTTGCGACCAGAGCCACTCTAGTGCCTGGAGCAGAGGCCAAGGAGCCATCCCCAGCGCCCGGGCCATCTTTGCTCCAATGGAGCCTCGGCTGTGGGAGGGGAAGAGAAAGACAGAGAGGAAGGAGAGGGGGAGGGGTGGAGAAACAGATGGGCACTTCTCCTGTGTGCCCTGGCTGGGAATCGAACCCGGGACTTCTGCACGCCAGGCCAATGCTCTACCACTGAGCCAACCGGCCAGGGCTGAAAAAGTATTTTCTAATATTCAAACCCAATATTGGCTGAGTGAATGAGCTATTCTTGCAGCGAAGAACAAATATATCTATGAACTTAAAACAATTCTATTCAATCTACCATTCAATGTGAGGCAGTCACATACAAGTCTGTCGACACTGTTGTGGAAGCAGATGAAGTGGTTAATTATCCAACAGAATTTTTTTTTTTTTGTATTTTTCTGCAGTTGGAAACTGGGAGGCAGTCAGACAGACTCCTACATGCGCCTGACCGGGATCCACCCAGCATGCCCACCAGGGGACAATGCTCCACCCATCTGGGGTGCTGCTCTTTTGCAACCAGAGCCATTCTAGCACCTGAGGCAGAGGCCATGGAGCCATCCCCAGCGCCCGGGCCAACTTTGCCCCAATGGATCCTTGGCTGCCGGAGGGGAAGAGAGAGACAGAGAGGAAGGAGAGGGGGAGGGATGGAGAAGTAGATGGGCACCTCTCCTGTGTGCCCTGGCCAGGAATCAAACCCGGGACTCCTGAACGCCAGGCCGACGCTCTACCACTGAGCCAACTGGCCAGGGCCCAGAATTTTTTAATTCACTTGATCTGCCAGGGATGCCACCACACATACTGCAATTGAAAATTGGTGTGCCAATTATCATGTTGCAAAATATCAACCAGCCAAAGCTTTGCAATGGCACATGGCTTGCAGTAAAAAAAATTAATGAGCAATGTCGTAGAAGCAATAATCTTGACAGGACCTTTCAAAGGTGAAGATGTCCTCATTCCTCGCATTCCTATGATTCCAACGGATATGCCATTTCAATTTAAGAGATTGCGGTTTCCAATATGATTGGCATTTGCAATCACCATCAACAAAGCTCTGGGCCAATCTTTAGAATTATGCAGTTCAGATCTAGACATGGATTGCTTCTCACATGGACAATTATATGTTGTGTGTTCTAGAGTTGGCAAACCAGACAATCTCTATATCTGCACAGACAATGGATCAACAAATAATATTGTATACCCACAAGCATTGTGAAATTAAACATATTACAAACATGCACTTTCTCTTTTCTGTTTTTTCCATTTAATCAGACTGAGCCACAGCAACACGTGGTCGGGTACAGCTATTTTATTAACAATTCATCATAATTTAAAACTTTAATTGATATTATTTCCTTAAATATTGAGTGTTTAATAGGAGAGATTTTTTTAAAGTAACTGAATACTGGAAAATTTTATACAGCAGTGTAGCTTTCATTTTTGGCTAGTATGTTGGTACCTCCATATAGCAGCAATTTGTTGTTGCCTATAAGTCATTTCTTTAACCTATGAACCACATTTGGAGGTCCTTTTGCATTTGTTTTGAAAGTTATAAAACACAATATATCTTGCCTGACCTGTGGTGGTACAGTGGATAAAGAATCAATGTGGTATGCTGAAGTCAACAGTTTGAAATCCAGCCCCTGGTCAAGGCACATATGAGAAGTAATTACTACTATGAGCTGATGCTTCCCGCTCCCCAAACCCCTTCTCTTTCTCTCTCTCCTCTCTCTAAAATCAATAAATAATATATATATATTGAATATATGTATATCTTGACTTAATTTCTAAACATGCTTCTCATTTTCTCCTCACAATGAATTGTCAGTGTTTCAAGACTAAGATTCTAGAGGGTTTGGTTGCTGATGGTCTTGGATACTTTTTTTTTTTTTTAATAAATTTTTATTTTAATGGGGTGACATCAGTAAATCAGGGTACATACATTCAAAGAAAACATTTCCAGTTTGTCTTGTCATTTAGTTCTGTTGCATACCCATCACCCGAAGAGAGATCGTCCTCCGCCACCCTCCATCCAGTTCTCTCTGTACCCCTCCCCCTCCCCCTCTCCCTCCTTCCCTCCCCCCACCCTCCGTAACCACCACACTCCCGTCCATGCCTCTAAGTTTCGCTTCTATGTCCCACCAATGTATGGAATCCTGCAGTTCCTGCTTCTTTCTGATTAGCCCATTTCACCCCACACAATGCTACCAAGACTCCACCATTCCACTGCAAGTGATCCAATGTCATCATTTCTCCTAGCTGAATAGTATACCATGGTGTATATGTGCCCCATTTTCTTCATCCAGTCCTCTATTTTTTTTATAGTGATTAAAAGCCTTTAAGCATACTCTTGGCCAATACAGCAAGAATCCCTAAAAGAGTAGTGTCCTTAACATGTTCACCAAGTCCAAGTTGGCCCCATCACCATGCCAAATCCCTGAAAAATGCAACCCAACCACATTTCAGTCTGTTAGGAGCTGTCACAGGGAGCAGGAGTCCAGGAAAGTTCTCCACAGGAAAAGTCCACATGGCACTGGAATTGTTGTCACCATTCTATACTTTGCAGCTCATGTCCAAGTCCCAATGACCACTGCTTCTAGCTGGTAATGATTCAGGTAGACTGGAAAAAGCCATTTGCAGCATGCGTGGATATGGAGCTTCTGTTCTCCTCTGCCTGGAGAGTCGAGACCAGGTTGCTTTTCCCTGGAGCTCTGCGACTGTGGCATGGAAAAGAGAACCTTGGGATACACTAAGCTGGGTGACAAAAGTAGATTCATAATAGAAGTTGGCAAAAGGGGGAAAGAGAGCTCTAATTTAGGAGTAGGTCCCAGCCTGAAATATGAGTGGGGCATTGAGGTGGTCCTGGATACTTTAAGGCAGACTTCTAAATACATATTTACTTTCAGCTTTCTAAAAAGTTTGAATAAGGACTAGTGAATGCATACTCATGACCCTGCATTCTTGAATGAGTGGTACCTAAATGCAAATGCTGCCCATGCAATATATGTACACTGTTATTCCTAAATACACACACAAACACACACACATTCTACTAGCTTTGAAAATAAAAAAGAAAATATATTAATTAAGAGGTAAATCACAATAAAATAGAATAACATTATCAGATTTTATAGATATTTTTATAAATACTATAAATAAATAATATTAATTTTTCAATAAGCTATAAAATTAGTTTAAAATAATGGATATAATTAAAAGAAATGGAGCAAAACAAGTGAGGTTCCTAAAAAGTTTGATGTACATCAAATTCACTTTTTTTTTCAAATTCACTTTTAAATGCTTTCCACAGACACATAAATTCTAGTGTGGATAACAATTTTTTAAACTCATTATGCTTTCAATACTTCTTATATTAAATTTTCTTAAAATAAAGCTTACATATAAAAGTAATAAAATAGAAGGAAATTGTGGTATGATACTCCTGATCTCTCCCTGTGAAATTTCAACAAATTCAACAACTATATGCAGAGAGAAAACTCCAGAAGTATCTGAAATATAAACAAACCAGATAAAGGTATGATTAGGTGAGAAGGCAGGCTGAAGATAGAATCCACGAATGGAAGAAAAAAAGTTTTTCTCTTCCCTCACTGATCTGAGAGAAGGAGGTACTTTTAGCCTGGGTTTTGTTTCAGAGCTGGGGAGAAGTGGAGAGACAAGGGGAAGGAACTGAATTAAGGTGAGGGTGCAACCGAGAGCAGGAACACAGCCAGTTCCCCGGCTTCTACACTTCCTCCTGTGAAAGGCAGAGGTGCAGGCATTTGATCCCTTGCTCTGTTGGGATTTGGGGAGAGACTGAGACTGTCATTGCTAGACTCATAAAACTGCAAAGCCCTAACTATAAGCCCCTCCTACCAATGTGACTGCGGCCCTGACTATGTCATTACAACAGCGATTCCTCAGCAGAACTCCTCCCACATACCCCAAAGAGGCAAAACTTGTGGTACGGCACCACCTACCAGAAAAAGGGAAAAGTTACCTCTCAAAACTGGGAAATACATTGTTTTTGCTTTTTCTCATGTTTTCTTCTTTACTTTTTCTTCTTTCTCTTTTTCCCATTTGAACTTCATTATCATTAGTTGTTATATTACTTTTGTTTTTTTGTGAGGGTTTTATTTCTGACACATTTTTTTTTTACTTTATTTTATCTCTCTTTGTTTTTCTCCTTCCTTTTTTTCCCTCTCATCTGATTTTTTGTCATTTTTTGTCAAAACTATTATATTTTGGACTAATACTTTTTTTGGCATTTTGCTTAATTTTACTTCATTTTTTCTCTTCTTTTCAATATTTCTCAGTTCCAAATTCTTGTTCTCTGTAGTTTTTGTTCTACTTATCATTATTAATGGAATTTTAATTTTTCACTACATTTCTTCAATTATTATTTTTATTCTTTTTAGTTATCTCTTGTTAGTGTTATTAACAATACCACTCTCAAATGCCATCAAGTAAAAAGATATTAAACATCATGGATAAAACAGGACAAAGACATAGCTCAGATAGATGATAAAATATCTCCAGAAAAAACTCAATTACATTAAAACCTTATAGCTAAGTGACAGAGAATTTAAAATTGAAGTTCTGAAAATGCTCAATGTGATACAAGAAAGCAATGAAAGGCAATTTAGTGAGATAAAAAAATTAATGAACAAAATGAGCACTTCACCTAGGAAATTGAAACTATAGAAAAGAAATGGAGATAAAAAACTCAATACATGAACTTAAAAATGAGATAACAAGCTTAGCTTAAAGAATAGGCCAGATAGAGGAGAGAATAGGCCAGATAGAGGAGAGAATTAGTGACACTGAAGACAGACTACTAGAGATACTATAAAGAGAAGAAGAGACTCATGAGTTTAAAAAAATGAAAAAGCACTACAAGAATTGTCTGACTCCAACAGAACGAGCAATATAAGAATAATGGGTATATCAGAAGAAGAGGGAGGGAAGAGGGAATGGAGAATATATTCAAACAAGTAATTGATAAGAACTTCTCAAGCCTGTGGAAAGAGTTAGAACCTCAAATCCAAGAAGCAAAGAAAACACTGAGTTACCCAAGCAGACCTACTCCAAGGCACATTGTAATGAAATTATCACAAATAAATGACAAAGAAAGAATTTTCAAGGTAGCTAGGGAAAGGAATAACATATAAAGGAAGGCTAGTAGGCCATGATCAGATTTGTCAGCAGAAACTACAAGCCAGAAGAGAGTGGACCCCAACATTTCATGTACTGAAAGAGAGGAACTACCAGTCAAGAACACTATATCCATAAAAGTCATTTTTCAGATATGAAGAGGAAATAAAAAATTTATAGACATAGAGAAGCTGAGGGAATTTATCACTAGAAAACCTTTACTACAGAAAATACTAAAGGAGGTTGTTTAAACAGATACAAAAAACAAATCATAATAAAACTAAAAGTTAAAACTACAACTAGACCACAATAAAAACAAGGATAATCTGATACAACAATAACATAAAAGGAGAGAGGACAAAAATAAGCAGTAGCAAAGTAGGATAGAGTGTAGAAACACTCATGAGATACTGGACTCTAATAAATATAATTTTGCTTTTAATGATCTAATGGCAACCACCCCTGACATTGCCACTACTGAAACACATAGCTTAAAAAAAAGAAGAAACAGAAGATGTATGGAATACCACAAAAAAAACAACAAATGACAGAAAAACAAGAGAAGAACCAAACAAGACACAGAGCTATCAGATAGCAATATAGAAAATGGCAATAGGAAATCCTCAAGTGTCAATAATTACACTAAATGTATATGGATTGAGCTCACTAATAAAGAGGTATGAAGTAGCAGATTGTATCAAAAAGCAGAACCCAACTGTATGCTGCCTTCAAGAAAACACATCTAAGCTACACGAATAAAAATAGATTCTAAGTGAAAAGTAAAAATACAAACATACCTGGAGATCTCAATACACCACTGATGGTTCAGACTGTTCATTTAAATGGAAAATCAATAAAGAAATATTGGCCTTAAATAAAACACTAGAACAAATGGATATAATAGACATCTACAGGACATTTCATCCCAAAACATCAGAGTAAGCATTTTTTTCTCCAGTGTACAAGGAACATTCTTGAGAATAGACCATATATTGGGCCACAAAACTAACATCAACAAATTAGAAAGATTGAAATTATACCAACATATTCTCTGACTATAAGGTTTTGAAACTAGAATTCAACTGTGAAAAAAAGAAGTAAACAAACCCACATAAATGTGGAAACTAAACAACTTTAAAAAAATGACAGGGTGAAAGGAATAAAAACAGAAATCAAACAATATATACAGACTAATGAAAATGACAACAGGACATATCAAAATCTCTGGGATACTGCAAAAACAGAGGAAAGTTCATATCATTGCCGACTTATATCAAAAAAAACAAGAGAAGGCCCAAGTAAACAACTTAACATCACATCTTAAAGAACTAGAAAAAAGAAAAATAAATGCAACCCAAAACAAACAGAAGAAATGAAATAATAAGGATTAGAGCAGAAATAAATGAAATAGAGAACAAAAGAACTATAGAAAAAATTAATACAACAAAGAGCTGGTTCTTTGAAAAAGTAAAGAAAATTGACAACACACTGGCAACACTTACTAAGGATAAAGGAGAAAGAATTCATATAAACAAAATCCTAAATGAAAGAGGAGAAATTACCACAGATATCATAGATATAAAAAGGATCATTGTTGAATACTATGAAAAAATATATGCCACCATAATTCAACAATTTAGAAGAAATGGATAAATTTTTAGAACTATAAATCTTTCTAGACTGAATCACAAAGAAGTGGAATGCCTAAATAGACCCAGAAGGAGGGAAGAAATAAAAACACTTATCAAACCCCCAACCCCCAAAATAAAAGTCCAGGGCCAGATGGCTACACTAGAAGATTTGGTTTCTACCCTTCTCAAAGTCTTCCAAAAAATTGAAGAAGCAATACTTCCAAACATATTTTATGAGGGCAAAATAACCCTCATACCAAAACTGGCAAGGACAATACAAAAAATAAAACTACAGACCAATATCTCTAATAAATACAGATGCAAAAAGTCCTAAACAAAATACTAGCTAATCGAATACAACACATTAAATAAACAATACATCATGATCAAGTGGGATTCATCCCAGAAGCACAAGGCTAGTTCATATACGTAAAATGATTAACATAATACACCATATCTACAAAATGAAACAAAAACCATATGATCCTATCAATAGATGTAGAAAAAAGCATTCAATAATATACAACATTTTTTTTATATTGAAAACACTCAATAAAATAGGTATAGAAAGAAAATACCACAACATAATAAAGGCCATATATGACAAACCATCATCTAAAATTATACTAAATGGTAAAAAACTAAAAACTTTTCCTCTAAAATCAGGAACAGAACAAGGGTGCCCACTCTCTCCACTCCGATTCAACATTGTGCTGGAAGTTCTAGCCAAAGAAGTCAGACAGAAAATGATACAAAAGGCATTCATATCAGGAAAGAAAAAATAAAAGCTTCACTTTTTTCAGATAACATCATCATGTATATAGAAAACCCCAAAGAGTCCAGAGATAGGCTATTAGAAACAATAAACCAATACAGTAAGGTTGCAGGATACAAAATTAATGTACAGAAGTCTATTGCTTTCTTATATGCCAACAATAAAACTTTAGAAAAAGAACTCAAAAAAATAATCCCTTTTACAGCTGTAACAACAACAACAACAAAATACCTAAGAATAAACATAACAAAGAATGTAAAGGACCTATATAATGAAAACTACAAAGCATTTTTAAAGAAAATTGAAAAAAACAATGAAATGGAAAAATATTGCTTGTTCATGAATAGGAAGAATAAATATAGTTAAAATGGCCATATTACCCAAAGCAATATATAAATTTAATTCAATTCCTATCAAAATTCCAAAGTCATTTTTTTAAAGAAATGAAACAAAAAATCATCAGGTTTATATAGAACCATAAAAAATCCTAAATATCCAAAGTAATCCTAAGGGAAAAATACAAAGCTGGAGGCATTACAATACTTGACTTCAAATTACACTACTGAGCCACGATAATCAAAACAGCATGGTACTGGCAGAAAAATAAACACAGACCAACAAAATATAATAGAGAGCCCAGAAATAAAACCACATATATACAGTCAAATCATCTTTGATAAAGGAGCCAAAATCAATGGAGAAAAGAAAGCCTCTTCAATAAATGGTGCTGGGAATATTGGAGAGCCACATACAAAAAAATAACTTGATTACAGTTTGTCTCCTTGCACAAAAGTTAATTCAAAATTGATCAAAGAGCTAAATATAAGACCCGAAATAATAAATTACATAGAAGAAAACATAGGTACTAAATTCATGGACCTTGGCAATAGAGAACATTTTATGAATTTGACTCCAAAGGCAAGGGAAGTGAAGGCAAAAATGAACGGGACTACATCAGACTAAGAAGCTTTTGCACAGCAAAATAAACTGACAACAAACAGACAGCTAACTAAATGTGAGATGAAATTTCCAAACAACAGCTCAGATAAGGGACTAATATCCAAAATATATAAAGAACTTACAAAACTGATAAACAATCGATTATTAAAATGGGAAGAGGACATGAACAGACACTTCTCCCAAGAAGAAATACAAATGGCCAATAGATATATGAAAAAATGCTCATCTTCACTAGCTATTAGAGAAATGCAAATCAAAACTACAATGAGATACCATCTCACACCTGTTAGATTAGCTATTATCAACAAGACAGGTAATAAGTGTTGGAGAGGCTGTGGAGAAAGAGGAACCATCATTCCCTGTTGGTGGGGATGTAAATTAGTACAACCATTATGGAAGAGAGTATGGTGGTTCCTAAAAAAATTAAGAACTACCATATGACCCAGCAATCTCTCTACTGCATATATACCCCAAAACTTGAAAACACTGGCACATAAAGACACATGCACCCCCATGTTTATCACAGCATTGTTCACAGTGGCCAAGACATGGAAACAGCCAAAATGCCCTTCAATAGAGGATTAGATAAAGAAGATGTGGTACATCCATACTATGAAATACTATTCAACCATAAGAAACGATGACATAATATTATTTATGACAACATGGGTTGACCTTGATAACATTATACTGAGAGAAATAAGTGAATCAGAAAAAGCTAAGAACTGTATGATTCCATACATAGGTAGGACACAAAATTGAGACTCATGGAGATAAATAGGAGTGCAGTGGTTATGAAGGAAAGGGGGAAAAGAGGAAATGGACTGGGATAGCGGTGAGGGAGAGACATAAAGAGGGACAAATAGAGGGTGACAGAGGATGATTTGACTTTTGATAATGGGTATACAACATAATTGATTGTCCAAGTGATGTGGAGATGTTTGCCCAAAACCTATGTACTCTAGTTGACTACTGTCACCCTGTTATATTTAATCATCTAAATAAAAAGAAAGAAAGAAATAAGAAAGTTAAATCAATACTTTGTAAACATTTCTATTTGTTAACTTGGTCAAGTGAAATAACATTGCTGAGACTTGATTCTTTTTTCCAACTTGTAAAATATACATTTGAATTTTATGTCATGGTAGCTTTTAACTAAAATAATTAAGTAATAAAAATCTATATTACTTTAATATAAATTATTAACTCAAAATAATAAACATTTTTATATTCAAAGAGTAATCAATATCAAAAAAGAGAATGACATGCCATTATCTCTGGCATTAAAATAAAGAGTAATCCATTTTAATATCAGATTTTGTCCTCATATTTAATTGAATATGTTGATTTAGAACTGTAAAGTTTATTTAAAAATGAGAAAATTCTGAATTAATATAAGAAGAGAAACTGTATAATAATACGATTTCAAAAAGGTGGTAATTGATCTTAGTACTGAATATTGTGGTATTTTCATCCAATACTAATTTCTGTGATTTGTTTCTTGAGAAGTTCAACTAATAAGTTATATTCACACAGAGACACTTTGTACACAGACAGCAGGCATACCATTTAAAACACAAAATTAAAGTATATATATTATTACCAACATGTTCCTAAGTATTTCTTTGCCTAAGAGAAATTTTTAAATTGAAGCATTAATCAGAACTCTATTAGAGTTGTAACTTATGGATTTAGAGAATAGTTTTCCTACCCAGTTATTAAATCAGGTGTCCATGGAAACTACTGTGCTTTAATACCCATGATACTTTATTTATTAATATAATCTGCATAATCAAAATAACTTAATCATGTTGCTTTCTGCATATTTATTTTCTCTGGAAACACTGCAAAACTTCATAATCATAATTTTCAGATTTTGAGGCAAACTTTTATCTCTTCCTGTATTGGGAATTTTGTTATCTATGGTATAAGCTCTTCCCAAAACAAAAACCCTCACATTTTTATGTAGTATTTATTTTTCTGCCACTTAAAGTTTGCATTTGTTATTAAATAGTTTTGATTGAATAAGCCCATAACTTATATTCTTTAAGAGTACTTAAAATCTTGGTACAGGAATACATATATAGTTTTAACATTTTTTTCTAGCTTAGGGAAAAATAAACTAGATATTTAACTCAGATCAACCAAAGCAAACTTAGCCTCACCAATTGCAGCAGAGTCTCTCTCTATCCAAGGAATATTCAACTTCCTACTCACAGGACTGTGAGCTAATAAATGCCATTGTTTTAAAACATTACATTTGTGGTAATTTTTTACTTAGCAACAGAAAACTAAAAACCTGCCTGTTAACTAAGAAGTGTTATATAAATATAACAAAGTATTTTAGTTTGTGGATTATTAATGAATCAAGTATTTTTCTTTAACTCAATGGAATTTTAAAAATGAAATAAAAAATTGTGATATTATTTGGATTGTATTGTTTTGATATCTGTAGTTTTGCATTTTTACTATGTTATAATTCATAGGGAAGAATTAATCATTTTATTATACTGTCTTATGAATTTTGACAAACGCATACTGTCATGTAACCACCACCACCACCACAATTAAGATATAGAACAGTTCTATAACTTTAAAGTTCTCTTGGACTTATTTTATTCACTACTTTCCCTTAGCTCCAGACTGAAAACTACTGATGTGTTTGTTCTGCTTTTTTAGAATGTCATCCAAATGAAATCATATAGTATAAAGCCTGAGTCTAGCTTCTCTCAATTTGCAGTATGTATTTGAAGTTCACCTATATTATGTGTATCACTTGTTCATTAGTTTTATTGCATTGTCTGGATACACCAGTTTATTTATCCATTTACTCCCTGAAGGACATTTGGGTTATTTCCAGTTTTGGTGACTATGAATAAAGATTCTATACAAATATTTAGATTTTTATATGTAATCAAGTTTTTATTTCTCATGGCCAAGTACATACAAGTACAATTGCTGAATGTATGGTATGTTTTCTTTTGTAAGAAATTAGCAAATTGTTTTACAAAAAGGGTTATGTCAGTTTGAATTCTCAACAGTAATGTAGAAGTCTTGTTGCTATGATACCTTATCAGTACTTTACCTGATCTTCTTTTTTACATTTTAGCCTATTTTAAAAATGTTTTACTACTGAGTATTTAGAGTCCTTGGTATATTATGGATACATTTGTTAGTTATCTCATTTTCAATTACTCTGTAGCTTGTCTTCTCACTCTCTTAACGGTGTCTTTCATAAATCATAACTTTTAAATTTTGAAAAAATTCTATTTGTCCTTTTCCTTTTATGGAATTATATTCTTATTGTACCTAAGAAATCTTTACTTAATTCAAAGTCATAAAGATTATTTTCTATGTTTTCTCTCACAAGGTTTATAGTTTTAGTATTTAGAGTTAGGTCTGTGATCAATTTTGAGAGGTTTTTTTTTTCACATTACATGATGTATGAATCAAAGTTCAATTTTATGTATTCATTTCTAATTGATCAAGACTATTGAAGGAGCTATTATTTCTTCATTGATGTGCCTTTGCACCATTTTCTCTTCATTTTTAATTTTAATTGAATTTATTGGGGTGACATTGGTTAATAAAATTACATAGGCTTCAGCTATACAATTCTATACTACAGCATCTCTATATTGTACTGTGTGTTCACCATCCCAAGTCAAGTCTCCTGTGATCACTGATTCCCCTTTATCCTCTTCTACCTACCCCACACCCCTTTTGCTCTTGTAATCCCCATATTGTTGTCTGTGTCTAAGATGCGTTTGATTGTTTGTTTGTTAGTTTTTGCTTAATCGCTTCATCATTTTTTTATCTAGTCTCCCCAACCTGCATCATTTTCAAATATCAATTGACTTATATGCATATAAGTCATATGCAGGTCAATTTCTGACCACTACAGGATTTAATTGGTGTCTCTGTGTCTATCTGTTGCGAACACTATCATGCCAGGTTAACTGAGATTTATAGTAATTCTTGAGGACAGGTAGTGAGTGTTTTCTAACTTGGGTCTTCTTTTTCAAAACTGTTTTGTCTATTTTATTTATTTTACCTATCCATGGAAATCTTAGACTCAATTTATGAACATCTATCTAATATTGCTTCTGGGATTTCTTTAGACATATTTTAATTTGTTTCATCATTTTTGGTAGTTTTCAGCTTACAGATTTTGCATATATTATGATATATATATAACTATTTCATGGTTTTGATGCTAGTATAAGTGGTACTTTTTAATTTTCACTTTCCAAGATTTTTTATAGTATATAGAAATATAATTTATTTTGCATATTAATTTTTATATCTTGCAGCCTTGTTAAATTCACTTATAAGTTTAGGATCTTTTAAAACATTTTTAAGATTCCTTCATTATAGCTTTTATATTTATGTCATCTGAGGATAAAGACACTTTTATTACTTCCCTTTCAACCTTTGGACCCTTTAATTATGTTTTTTTCCCTTATTCTACTACTTGAGACTTTCAGCAAAGTGTTGACTAGGACTGATAAAAGTGAACAACCTTATATGTGCCAAATTTTTGGAAGAAAGCATTCAGTTTTTTTTTTCTCTTCAGTAAGAAGGAAGGCAAAGAGACAGATTCCCGTTTGCACCTTGACCAAGATACACCCGGTAAGCCCACTAGGGGGAAATGCTCTACCCATCTGGGATCTTGCTCTGATATCAGCAACTGAGCCCTTCTTAGCCGTGAGGCAGAGGCCATGGAACCATCCTCAGTGATGGAGACCAGCTCCCTTCAATCAAGCTATGCCTGCAGGAAGGGTAGAGAAGAGAGAGGAAAAAAAAGAGAGAAAGAAGCGAGAAAGAATCAAGAAAGAGGAGTGGAGAAACAGATGGACACTTCTCCTGTGTGCCCTAACTGGGAAACAAACCAGGGACATCCACATGCTGGGCTGTATGCTCCACTGAGCCAATGTGCCATGGCCAAGATTCAGTTTTTCACTCTTTTGCATTGTGTGATTCATAAGACTTTAGTAGCTCCTGTGTGTGTGTGTGTGTGTGTGTGTGTGTGTGTGTGTGTGTGTGTGTGACAAAGACAGCTAGAGACAGAGAGAGTGACAGATAAGAACAGACAGGAAAAGAGAGATATGAGAGTCTTCATTGCTTCACCTTCAGTTTATTGATTATTTTCTCATATGTGACTTGATCAGGGGGCTACAGCAGAGCCAGTGGTGACCTCTTGCTCAAGCCAGAGACCTTGGGCTTTAAACCAGTGACCATGGGTTCATATCTATGATCCCATGCACAAGCCAATGAACCCACACTTAAGCTGGTGATCCCATGCTTAAACTGGATAAGCCCATGCTCAAGCCAGCGACCTTGGGGTTTTAAACAATTTTATTTATTTTTTTTAAAGATTTTTATTTATTCATTATAGAGAGGAGAGAGAGAGAGAGAGAGAGAGAGAGAGAGAGAGAGAGAGGGAGAGAAGTGGGAAGGAGCAGGAAGCATCAACTCCCATATGTGCCTTGACCAGGCAAGCCCAGGGTTTTGAACCGGCAACTTCAGCGTTTCCAGGTTGATGCTTTATCCACTGCACCACCACAGGTCAGACCAGCGACCTTGGGGTTTTAACCTGGGTCCCCTTCATTCTATTCCAACATTCCACAGTGCCACTGCCTGGTCAGGAATAGTAGATGCTTTAGTGGACGTTATTCCTAATTTTGCTGGGAGTGTTTTTCATGCTGTTCTTTTCATTTATTGAGATCATTATATGGCTATTATTTTTTAGTATTTACTTATTGTAATTTCTTAGATTGATTTTCTAGTGGTGAACCATCTTGGCATTCCTGGAGCAACTTTATTTTGTTTTTATTATTCTCCTTTATACATCTTGCCATATTCAATTTGATAATATTTTGTGAAGAATACTTGTGTTGGACCTGGCTGGGTGGCTCAGTGGATCATGCATTGGCCCAGAGTTTGGATGTCCTGGGTTTGATCCCTGGTCATGACACACAGAAGAAGTGACCATCTGCTTTTCTTCTCCTCCCTCTGACCCTTCTCTCTTTTTCCCCCTCTCCAAGTCCATGACTTGATTGGTTGAGCATCAGCCCCAGGCACTGAGGATAGGTTGGTTGATTGGTGCATTGGCCCCAGACAGGGGTTGCTGGGTAGATCCTGGTGGGGTACATGCGGGAATCTGCTTCCCTATTGCCCTTCCTCTCACTTAAGAAAAAAAAAAAGGAAAGAAAAGAGTGTCTGTGTTTGTGTTTATGAGACATATTGGTCTTTAATTAATGATGCTGGTAATGTCTTTGTTGTCAGTGTTATTTTGACTTGATAAAATGAATGTGGATATATTTATCTTTTTTGTTTCCTGGAAGCAATTTTGTGAAATTGCTCTTATTTCTTCCTTAAATGTTTAGGTAATTTTTAGAGCAATCAAGACCTTTAATATCCTTTTAAAGAAGGCTTTAATGACAAGCTTAATTTTATTAATTTAACTAATTTTAATTTGATCTAGAGCCATTCAGATTATTTCAATTTCAGTTAACTTTGATAGCTAGTTTCATGAAGGGAATTGGTCCAATTTACCTAAGTTTTTAAATCATAGGTTTCATTTTTTCAAATATTTCTTTATCATTATTTTAATGACTGTTAGTTCTATAATGTCCAAATTCCAGATTAGTAATCTGATGTTTATTAGACTTAATAGTCTATTCAATAAGCCTTTCATAAATTGCAAGTGTATATTTTCTGTATTCCTTACCATATAATAGTTCTTAGAGTTTCTTTTTGTAGGCTATTTTTAATTCAATATGAACCCATATTCATATTGGAAAATTGGATGCCCAAATATTAAAATAATTTTTTCTAGATATTGGGAATTTCTTTTCTCTTCTTTCCTCATCAACTAGAGCAGCGGTTCTCAACCTGTGGGTCGCGACCCTGGCAGGGTCGCCTAAAGCCATCGGAAAATACATAATGCATATCAGGTATTTACATACCAAATCATTACTGTAGCAAAATTACAGTTATGAAGTAGCCACCAAAATTATTTTTTGATTTGGGGTCACTGCAACATGAGGAACTATATTGCAGGGTCACGGCATTAGAAAGGTTGAGAACCACTGAATTAGAGGATTATCAATTTTGTTCATTTTTTAAAGAACCACCCTTTATCTCATTTAAAATATTGTTTTTCTCCTTTGAATTTTATCAATTTCTGGTCTCATCTTCATTTCCTTTACTCATATTTCAAATGCATTTATTTCTTTAATATTTTTTGCATGTGATGTTGACATTTTTTCATTAAATGGTGAGATATAATCTTAAATCTTAGTTGACCTTTTTAACTAAACCCAATGGAATTATGTGTCTTAATTTCCAAGGCTAATTTTAAAAGATAATATGCTCTCAAACTGCTCTCTTTCTAATGTAGCTTAACACTGTAATACAATTACAATACCGTGAGAAAGATAAGGTCAAGAGCATGAGGTGCGCTGACAGTCCTCTGTAGGCCTCGAGGTAACAATATCATCTGTCAGACTGTGAATGGAAGAGATTATTTTAGACATAGTTTACATGTATGTTAAGTCTGCACACTTTGTCAAGCAAGTATAATACATCCCCATATGACCTATGTGAAACATGGCCTACAGAATCTACAGATAATTAGTGCTTATTATTGTTTCAAACCACTTTGCACTTGTTTTGCATAAATGTAGACCTAATACATATAGAATGAATAGAGTTTGAAGAAGATTACTTTCTTTGTTTCCCATTTGATAAAATGTTACTGGTTGATATATGGTGTTCAGTCAAGTAGGCGTTTCTAGATCAGAGTTTTATTCCACCTGAGTTCCAGCTTTATATATTTGTTCTGCAATGAATATGTCTACTTTTACATTTGACAGCTTAAAATTAAATTCTAAAATTTAATTCAATATAATTATCCATATATCTGCCATTTTTTTCAGTCCAGAATTTCCACTGTCATAATAACCAGAAACAATTATTTTAATTTGTTCCTGTTCTAAAGAACTCTCAGGTACAAAGTCCAATTAAATGGATTCTAAAACTACAAATGTATCAAGTTTTACCCTTCCTTTTCATTACAATGGCAATTGTATAGTGTCAGGCCTTCAATATCTCTTGTACAGATTTTATTATAGTTCGGTCTTGCCTCTTTGGCTTTGACTTGGGTTTACCCTCTCAGTTCATACCTCAGTCAGAGCCAGAGTCAGAGTCAGAAGAGTCCTGTGGCACACATTTTATCATGCTACTACTTTTGTTAATTTTTTTTTGGCAGAGACAGAGTCAGAGAGAGGGACAGATAGGGACAGACAGACAGGAAGGGAGAGAGATAATGAGAAACATCAGTTCTTTGTTGCAGCCCCTTAGTTGTTCATTGATTGATTTCTCATATATGCCTTGACGGGGGGGCTACAGCAGACCGAGTAACCCCTTGCTCGAGTCAGTGACCTTGGGCTCAAGCTGTTGAGCCTTGCTCAAACCAGATGAGCCCACATTCAAGCTGGCGAACTCAGGGTCTCGAACCTGGGTCTTCCACATTCCAGTCTGATGCTCTATCCACTGCACCACCACCTGCTCAGGCTGTTAAACTTCTTTATAGTGTTCTTAATATCTACAAAGGACATTCCAAAGCTCTTTGCATTAAAAACAAACAGACAGACTAAACCTAAACAGAATCTTTAGTCTCTTCTGATTTCTTCTCTACACCTCCAAAGTCAAGGGAGTTCTTAATTTGTGTACCCAAATACAAAGCAAGCTTCTGATGTCAAAAATTATTTCTTTTTCCCCAAACTTGATTATTTTTGGTGACTGTGAGTGCTTGCTGATTTCAAGATGCCAGTTTTTTTAATTAATTTTTAAATGACATACTAAATAATATAATTTACCTGAGAGAGTTAACACTTTTTAAAATTTCTATAATATAAAATTACATTTTTATTTTATTTCTAAGTTAATTGATGTTGTCTAAGCAATTATGCAGATTCTCATGAAGTGGAAGTACAATTCAGACTGCCATAACAAAGTATCATAAGCTGGGTGGCTTAAATAACAGAAGTTTATTTTTTCACAAGTCTAGAGGCTAGAAGTCCTACATCAAGGCTCTAGTTGTTTCCAATTTGGGTGAGGGCTCTCTTCTTTGCTTGCCCAGGGCCATCTTTCCCCATGCCCTCATCTGGTCTTTCTTGAGCTCTCTTGTGTCTCCTCTTATAAGTGCTCTAGTTCTTTCATATCAGGATACCACACTTATGACTTTATTTAACCTTAATTATTTTCTTAGAGGTCTTACATCCAAATATAGTCACTCTAGGAGATAGAGCTTAAGCATATGAATTTTGAGCAGAAACAAGCATCCATCCACTCTGACCTGACCTGTGGTGGTACAGTGGATAAAGAACCAACTTCGAATGCTAAGGTCACTGCTTTGAAATCCCAGGCCTTCTTACTCTCCAGGCAGAGGCAGCAGCAACCCCATAGCTGAATCATCAGGCTGCTAATTCAGGAAGGAGAGACTAGGAGAGAGGCTCCAGGAAAACGGACTCTCTCATTGTCGGAGCCTGCAAATGCTAATGAGCCTCGACTGCCAACGAGACTGAAGCCTAATATATGATATCGCCATAGAGAATTATCAACTGCAAATCTCTACCTAAGCATGCCACAGGGGCAGAACCTGGGGTGCAGATTCACTGACCAGGAAGAAGGAGAGGGAAGAAAGAGCAAGAAGATAGCCTCTCAAAATCAAGAAAAATCCACAGACTTTATAACCTTTTCCATTTTTGTTTGTTTGTTTCTTTCTTTCATCTTTTTGTCTTGATTATTTTCTTTTTCTTCCACCCTGGTTGTTTTATTCTCTGCCCATCTTATTCTTTCCTCTTCTTGAACTACACTACCCATAAGTGTTACATTTCCCATTTTCTTTCTTTTCGTCTTCCTTTCTCTCTATGAGGGTTGACACCAAAACCCTTAACTCTCTCTCTCTCTCTCTCTCTCACTCTCTCTTTTTGTTCTTTTTTCTTCATTTTGTTTTTTCATCTTTCTTGTTTTCTCCCTCTGTATTAGTTTCATCTTTTCTCCTGTACTTTTCCTCTCATTCAAACCTCAATCACGAACAAATTATTTTATTTGGGACTCAAATTTTTTCACTGTGGCACTTTGGGTACTTTTTACTTCACTTTTTAACTAATTAGAATTACTCCCAACCCTGGCTCTCCATTCTATCTAGTATTTGCTCCACTTAATACAATAGTAATTTTTAATTTTTTTCCTTTTTCCTGTTTTCCTCTTATCCCTCTCATCATATCTCTTAGTCAACCATCACTTACAAACAAATCATTTTGTTCTTGACCCATTTTTTTTCCTTTTTTGTATTTTGTGGGTCCCTTCCTTCTTTTTCACTCCTTTATCACTTCTCTCCAAATCAGGCCCTCCGCTATAGGTAATTTTTATTCCATTTAGCACAATATAATTCACAGTTCATCACATTTTTTCTCAAGGAGGAGGGGAGAGGAGAGGAGGAAAAAAAGGGAGGAAAAATACTTTTTTTCATTTTTCCTTTTTTTAACTTTTTATTCTTTTTTTTTTTGTATTTCTCTGAAGCTGGAAACGGGGAGAGACAGACAGACTCCCGCATGCGCCCGACCGGGATCCACCTGGCACGCCCACCAGGGGCGACACTCTGCCCACCAGGGGGCATTGCTCTGCCCCTCTGGGGCGTCGCTCTGCTGCAACCAGAGCCACTCTAGCACCTGGGGCAGAGGCCAAGGAGCCATCCCCAGCACCCGGGCCATCTTTGCTCCAATGGAGCCTTGGCTGCGGGAGGGGAAGAGAGAGACAGAGAGGAAGGAGGGGTTGGGGGTGGAGAAGCAAATGGGCACTTCTCCTATGTGCCCTAGCCGGGAATCGAACCCAGGTCCCCCGCACACCAAGCCGACACTCTACCGCTGAGCCAACCGGCCAGGGCCTAACTTTTTATTCTTTATTAATTTCATTAGTATTATAAACAAAACCACTCTCAGATGCCATTAAGGAAAAGGAAATCGAATATCATGGATACAAAAGACAGAGATGTAACAGACAGATGAGGAAAAATCTATGGAGAAAATATTTAATATATTGGAAACCTTGGAGCTAAATGACAGAGAATTTAAAATAGAAATCCTAAAAATACTCAGAGATATACAAGAAAACACAGAAAGGCAATTTAGGGAGTTGTTTAGAAAACAACTCAACAAACACAAAGAATATATTACCAAGGAAATTGAAACTATAAAAACAAATCAAACAGAGATGAAAAACTCAATTCATGAACTGAAAAATGAGGTAACAAGCTTAGCTAATAGAACAGGTCAGATAGAAGATAGGATTAGTGAAATAGAAGACAAGCAACTTGAGGTACAAAAGAGACTCAAAAATTAAAAAATGAGAAAGCCCTACAGGAATTGTGTGACTCCATCAAAAAGAATAACATAAGAATAATAAGTATATTAGAGGGAAAAGAGAGAGAAAATGGAATGGAAAACCTATTTAAACAAATAATAGATGAGAACTTCCCAAGCCTGTAGAAAGAACTAAAGCCTCAAATTCAAGAAATAAACAGAGCACCAAGTTTTCTTAACCCCAACAAACCTACTCCAAGGCACATCATAATGAAATTGGCACAAACCAATGACAAAGAAAAAATTCTCAAGGCAGCCAGGGAAAAGAAGAATACAACATATAAAGGAAGGCCTATTAGATTATCATTGGATTTCTCAGCAGAAACTCTATAAGCTAGAAGAGACTGGACCCCAATATTTAAAATCCTGAAAGTGAAGAACTTTCAGCCAAGAATACTATACCCATCAAAGCTATCCTTCAAATGAGAAGGAGAAATAAAAACATTCACAGATACAGTAAAGATGAGGGAATTTATCATCAGAAAACCCCCACTCCAGGAATTACTAAAGGGAATTTTCCAACCAGATACAAAGAACAAAACAAAACAAAACCACAAGTATAAGCTCCACCAAGAATACAATAAAACCAAATTTAAACTGTGACAACAAACCAAAAAAGGGGGGGAAAAACCGAGATTAACAGTAGCAAAGGACAATGAAATGCAGAAGCACTCATAAGATAGTGTTCTATAATGAACATGGTAGGTACCCTTATCATTACTTAATGGTAACCGCCCTTGAAAAAACCACCACAGAAGCACATGACTTAAAAAAGGTAGCAACAGAGAAAGAAGTATGGGATATAACCAAACAAAAACAAATGATAGAAAAACAAAAGAGAAGAATCAAAGAAGATACAAAACTAAAATAAAGTAATTTATAAAATGGCAATAGGGAACCCACAAGTGTTAATAACTACACTAAATGTAAATGGATTAAACTCACCAGTAAAAAGACACAGAGTAGCAGAATAGATTAAAAAAGAAAATCCAACTTTATGCTGCCTACAAGAAACACATCTAAGCAACAAGAATAAAAACAAATTCAAAGTGAAAGGCTGGAAAATAATACTTCAAACAAATAACATCCAAAAAAAAGCAGGTGTAGCAATACTCATATCTAATAATACTGACTACAAGACAGCAAAAGTACTCAGAGACAAAAATGGTCATTTATTTCATAATGATTAAGGGGACACTGAATCAAGAAGACATAATAATTCTTAATATATATGCACCAAACCAAGGAGCACCAAAATATATAACACAGCTATTTATTGACCTTAAAACAAAAACTAACAAAAAAACAATCATATTTGGAGACCTCAGTACACCGCTGATGGCTCTAGATTGTTCATCCAAGCACAAAATCAATAAAGGTTTATTGGCCTTAAACAAAGCACTAGAGAACTTGGATATGATAGACATCTATAGGACATTTCATCCCAAAGCGACGGAGTATACATTTTTCTCTAGTGTTCATGGAACATTCCCAAGAATTGATCATATTTGGGCCACAAAAATAACATCAGCAAATTCAGAAAAATCAAAATTTTACCAAGCATTTTCTGATCATAAAGCCTTAATACTGAAATTTAACTGCAAAAAAGAGATAAAAAACCCCACAAAAATGTGAAAATTAAACAACATACTTTAAAAAAATGAATGAGTTAAAGAAGAAATAAGTGCAGAGATCAAAAGATATATATAGACAAATGAAAATGACAATACGACATATCAGAATCTCTGGGATGTAGCAAAAGCAGTAATAAGAGGGAAGTTCATATCACTTCAGGCCTACATGAAAAAACAAGAGAGAACCCAAGTAAACCACGTAATTTTACACCTTAAAAAACTAGAAAAAGAAGACCAAAGACAAACCAAAACCAGTCAAAGAAAGAAGAAAATAAAAATCAGAGCAGAAATAAATGAAATAGAGAACAGAAAAACTATAGAAAAAATTAATAGAACAAGGAGCTGGTTCTTTGAAAAGATCAACAAAATTGACAAACCCTTGGCAAGACTCTCCAAGGAAAAAAGAGAAAGAACTCATATAAACAAAATTCAAAATGGAAGAGGAGAAATAACCACAGACATCACAGATATACAAAGAATTATTGTAGAATACTATGAAAAACTATATGCCACTAAATTCAAAAATTTAGAAGAAATGGATAAATTCCTTGAACAATAAAACCTTCTTAGACTGAGTCAAGAAGAAGCAGAAACCCAAAGCAGACCAATTAGCAGGGAAGAAATAGAAAATACTATTAAAACCTCCCCAAAAATAAAAGTTCAGGCCTAGATGGTTATACTAGTGAATTCTATCAAACATTCAAAGAAGACTTGGTTCCTATTCTACTCAAAGTCTTCCAAAAAATTGAAGAAGAAGCAATACTTCCAAACACATTTTATGAGGCCAACATAACCCTCATACTGAAACCTGGCAAGGATGGCACAAAAAATGAAAACTACAGACCAATATCTCTAATGAATACAGATGCTAAAATCCTAAACAAAATACTAGCAAATCAAATACAACAACATATTAAAAAAATAATACATCATGATCAAGTGAGATTCATTCCAGAATCTCAAGGATGGTTCAACATATGTAAAACAGTTAACGCAATACACCATATCAATAAAACAAAGAACAAAAACCACATGATCTTATCAATAGATGCAGAAAAGGCATTCGATAAAATACAACACAACTTTATATTTAAGACACTCAAAAAAATGGGTATAGAAGGAAAATATCTCAACATGATAAAGGCCATATATGATAAACCATCAGCTAACATCATATTAAATGGCATAAAACTGACGGTTTTCCCCCTTAAATCAGGAACAAGACAGGGTTGTTCACTCTCTCCACTCTTATTTATCATGGTGCTAGAAGTTCTAGCCATAGCAATCAGACAAGATAAAAAAATAAAGGCATCCATATTGGGAAAGAAGAAGTAAAGGTATCACTTTGTGCAGATGATATGATCCTATACATCGAAAACCCCAAAGACTCTACAAAAATATTACTAGAAACAATAAGCCAATACAGTAAGGTTGCAGGATATAAAATTAATATACAAAAGTCTATAGCCTTTCTATATTCCAACAATAAAACATTAGAAAACAAACTCAAAAAAATAATCCCCTTCACGATTGCAACAAAAAAAATAAAATACCTAGAAATAAACATAACAAAGAATGTAAAGGACCTATATAACAAAAACTACAAAGCATTGTTAAGGGAAATCAAAAAAGATACAATGAGATGGAAAAATATTTCTTGTTCTTGGATAGAAAAATAAATATAATCAAAATAGCCATATTACCCAAAGCAATATACAAATTTAATGCAATTCCCATCAACATTCCAATGACATTTTTTTTTACAGGGACAGAGAGAGAGAATCAGAGAGAGGGATAGATAGGGAGAGACAGACAGGAATGGAGAGAGATGAGAAGCATCAATCATCAGTTTTTCTTTGCGACACCTTAGTTGTTCATTGATTGCTTTCTCATATGTCCCTTGACCGGGGGCCTTCAGTAGACCAAGTAACTCCTTGCTGGAGCCAGTGACCTTGGGTCCAAGCTGGTGAGACTTTTGCTCAAGCCAGATGAGCCTGTGCTCAAGCTGGCGACCTCAGGGTCTCAAACCTGGGTCCTTCCGCATCCCAGTCCGACACTCTGTCCACTGCGCCACCGCCTGGTCAGGCTCCAATGATATTTTTTAAAGAAATGAAACAAAAATCAACAGATTTATATGGAACTATAAAAAACTCTGAATAGCCAAAGCAATCCTAAAGAAAAAGAATGAAGCTGGGGGCATTACAATACCTGACTTCAAAGTATATTATAAAGCCACGATAATCAAAATAGCATGGTATTGGCAGAAAAGTAGACACTCAGACCAATGGAATAAAATAGAAAGTCCAGAAATAAAACCACATATATATGGTCAAATAACTTTTGATAAAGGGGCCAACAACACAATGGAGAAAAGAAAGCCTCTTCAACAAATGGTGCTGGGAAAACTGGAAAGCCACATGCAAAAGAATGAAACTCGACTACAGTTTGTCTCCTTGTACCAAAATTAATTCAAAATGGATCAAAGACCTAATTATAAGATCTGAAACAATAAAGTACATAGAAGAAAACATAGGTACTAAACTTATGGACCTTGGTTTTAAAGAGCATTTTATGAATTTGACTCCAAAGGCAAGGGAAGTGAAGACAAAAATAAATGAATGGGACTACATTAGACTAAGAAGCTTTTGCTCAGCAAGAGAAACTGACAACAAAATAAACAGACAGCCAACTAAATGGGAAATATTTTCAAACAACAGCTCAAATAAGGGCCTAATATCCAAAATATACAAAGAACTCATAAAACTCAACAACAAACAAACAATCAATTCAATAAAAAAATGGGAAGAGGACATTAATAGACACTTTTCCCAGGAAGAAATACAAATGGCCAACAGATATATGAAGAGATGCTCATCTTCATTAGTTATTAAAGAAATGCAAATCAAAACTGCAATGAGATACCACCTCACACCTGTTAGATTATCTGTTATCAACAAGACAGGTAATAGCAAATGTTGGAGAGGCTGTGGAGAAAAAGGAACCCTCATTCACTTTTGGTAGAAATGTAAAGTAGTACAACCTATATGGAAGAAAGTGTGGTGGTTTCTCAAAAAACTGAAAATAGAACTACCTTATGACCCCGGAATCCTCTACTGGGTATATACCCTGAAACTCAGAGACATTGATACGTAAAGATACATGCAGCCCCATGTTCATTGCAGCATTGTTCACAGTGGCCAAGACATGGAAACAACCAAAAAGCCCCTCAATAGACAACTGGATAAAAAAGATGTGGTACATATACACTATGGAATACTACTCAGCCATAAGAAATGATGACATCGGATCATTTACAACAAAATGGTGGGACCTTGATTACATTATATGAAGTAAAATAAGTAAATCAGAGAAACCTAAGAACTACATGATTCCATAGATTGGTGGGACATAAAAACGAGACTAAGAGACATGGACAAGAGTGTGGTGGTTTTGGGGGTGGGGGGGAGGGGGAGAGGAAGGGACACAAAGAAAACTAGATATAAGGTGACAGAGGAAAATTTGACTTTGGGTGATGGGTATGCAACATAATTGAATGACAGGATAACCTGGACATGTTTTCTTTGAACATATGTACCCTGATTTATTGATGTCACCCTATTAAAATTAATAAAAATTAGAAAAAGAAATCCTAGGCTTGCCTGGTCAAGGCAGACATGAAAAGCAATGAGTTGATGCTTCCCACTCCTCCTTCCCCCTTCTCCACTGCCTTCTCTCCCTCTCTTGATTCTCTCTAAAATCAATAAATAAAATCTTTAAAAAAACAATTAAAAAGACCAATTTACTCTGTAAAACAGATCTTACATTTTTTTTTTACTTGTGACTAGAAAGATTATTATTATAAATTTCTTCTTTCTTTGTATCAGTCTGATTCCTGCTGCTAAAGACCTTGCTTTCACTTCATCTTTTTAAAAAAAAAATTATTGTAGCAGAATCCAGTGCACCAACTGTGTGAGTGTTTGAATAGACTTTTTTGGATTGCCCAAAACACCAGAGCAATTATATTCTTTATGTAAAGGATTTTGAAATGTACCCAATGTTTGTCTTTATGTATGATAGTCTACAAAACTACTTAAAGCCTTTTCTGTTATCTAAAATTATGTGTTTATTACATACTGAATAGGCTTATGTACCATGCCAAATCTCAGAGGTTATATTCTAGCATTTAAAGAAAATAGTTCTTGAACTCAATAGTACATACCTCTTTCCAATAATTATAACTCTAACCATTTGTCTTTCAATATCTATCATATTACACATGGTATTTAAGAGGACTGAATGCTACAATCATTTGAATATAAGTTAGTTTTGGAATACAAGTTAATATTAGTAGTTTATGGTATTTTTCTTTTTAAATTAAATCACCATCATATCCAAATAAAATGATATTTAAAAATTAGTGTTCTAGTCCTGCTTTAAAAAAATACATATGCATGTTCTTACATCTCTTTTATACTATGTCCTGATAAATTCAGTTTACTGTGATTTGACTTTTAAAAAAAAAAATTCCCTGGTAAATCTTGCAATGGGAATTACTTGAGTCAAAGAAGATTAGTTAAAATTTGCTTATTTTCTTTATGTAAATTACTTGAAACTCCAGAAATTATGTAAATTATTGGTTTAATAAAACATGTTATTGCCACTGGAACAAGTACTAACTGTTATCTTTCACTTTTGGATAAATTGGTGTCTGAACAAAAAACAAAATACATTATCCTTTCAAGTATCTACTTGTTCTTTTCTCTGAGTCCAGTTTTTCTATTTTGTTCATCCTGTAATTAAAACCATAGCACTTTATGTACATAAAATTTACTACCATATTAAAATACCATATAAACCTAGTTTTCAGTTCTTTTTACTATTTTTTTGCTTAAATAATGTTCAATTATAGTAAGAATGGTAATAAAGAAAGTAAAAACTGTAGCAAAGGTTTATATGTCAAATGTATAATGTTGAACATGTTATTCTTTTCTACTGTTATTATAGAAATCTTAACAAATGTTTAGAATTCAAGTAGATTGTATCTGACTTGCTATTTTCAATTACTGGTCACTTAAAACAAGATAATGATAAATTATTTGTTATTTTTTGTTATACTAATGTATGAGATGCATTTTAATTCACTTTTCTTGGATAAATTTTAAATAATTTATGTATAAACTTATAAGTGTTGATATAAGTTTTAATTAAAAATAGCTTTAATGACTGTATTCTAATTTGGTATCATGTGACAGATAATCTTATGATGTCAGCAAAAGGTTACTTAAAAAAATTTAGCAAACCTAGGCCTTGGCCAATTAGCTCAGTCAGTTAAGAGCATCATCCTGAAACAACAAGGTTACAGGTTTGATCCTGGGTCAAGGCACACATGGGAGGTATCCAAAGAGTGCTAGACTGAGTGGAACAACAAATGAATGCTTCCCTTTCCCTTCCTCTCTCTCCCTTCCTCTCTCTGACTCTAAAAATCAATGGAAGTCAAGCCCTGGCCAGATAGCTCAGCTGGTTGGAGCATCATCAAGGATTGCTGAGGAGGTTGGTTTGATCCCTGGTCAGGACACACACAGGAGCAGCTCCATGTTTCTGTCTCTCGCTCTCCCTGCCTCTCTTGGAAAATAATAATAATAATAACAAATCTTTATGTGGCCTCTTTGTGTTCTTTTTTGGGACTCTCTGTGCTTCCTGTATTTTTGTGTTTATTTCTTTCATCAGGTTAGAGAAGTTTTCTGTCTTTATTTTTTCAAATAGGTTTTCAATTTCTTGCTTTCTCTCTTCTTCAGGTACCCGCATGATGCAAACGTCGGTATGCTTGAACTTGTCCTGCAGGCTCCTTACACTATCTTCATTTTGGGGGGCAGAGGGATTCTTTTTTCTTTGTGCTGTTCTGATTGGGTGCTTTTTTGCTTCCTTATGTTTCGAATTACTGATTTGATTCTCAGTATCACCTACTCTGATAATGATTACCTATAAATTATTTTTTGTTTCAGGTAGTGTATTCTTCATTTATGACTGGTTCTTTTTTATGGTTTCTATGTCCTTTTTCATGCTGTTGAAGTTCTCATTAAGTTCCTTGATATTCTCACTAAGTTCCTTGAACATCCTTATAACCATTGTTTTGAACTCTATATCTGGTAGTTTGCTTACCTCCATTTTAATTAGTTCTTTTTGAGATTTCTCCTGTTCTTTCATTTGAAACGTTTTTCTTTGTCTCTGCATTTTGGCTGCTTCTCTATGTTTGTTTTTAAGTATGAAAGTAGAGCTGCTATGTCTCCTGGACTTGGTAGAGTGGCCTTGTGTAGTAGGTGTACTGCTGTAGGGTCCAGTGGCCCAGCCTCTCCAGTTACCCAAGCTGGGCATGCCAGGTGCACCCTTTGTGGGCTGTGTGCACTGTCCTGTTGTAGTTGAGAATTGATTGTTGTTGACATCAGTGAGAGGGATTGACCCCCTGGTAGATCAGTTGTAACTACTGCCTGCACCCAACTACAGAGGAGGAGCTTCTGTGCAAGAGCTGACACCATGGAGCAGGACTTACCTCATTAGGGCTTTGGTGCTCAGCGAGTCCACCCCTTGAGTATGTCACTCGTGGAGGTGGTAGAACTGTAATCCAGAGTGGCTTGAAGCTGTCTACTGGGTGCACTGGCTCTGGGAGCACTTCCTGGAGTTTCAAGGTCAGCCACTGCCTGTGCTTTGCTGTGTCATACAGCATGAACTACAAGTGCTCTGCAGATGGCTGCTACTTGTGCTGGGCTTAGAGGTGCCCAGGAGAGGCCAAGCTGCAAACCAAGGCAGGCTACCACTTATGCCAGCTTAGGGCCACTTAGCAAGAGGTACCAGGTGTGCAGAGGCCTGATGCTGCTTGTTTGAGAGATTTTACGAAGTTCCAAAGCATGAGGCAAAAGAGGCCGCTTATATGAAAAAGCCCTTAGAAATGGCTTCAGTGGGCCTGCAAGGATTGGGTGGGGTCTCTGGAAGTCACCAGGGCAGGGTGAACAGTGTGAGCCCGATTGATGAAAACACAGATATTGTGCCTGCCTCCTGGCCCTGTGGGCAAGGGGCCTCAGAAAAGGAACAAAGCCCTCTGTCCTCCCAGCTCTAACTTGATGCCAGACAATTCAGTTCCTCCCTGTATGTCCCTAGTTCCTTCCAAGCTGCTGCTTCAGTGATGGAGCCTAGAGGGGTGAGTTTAAGTAAGTCTATGCACAAGTCCTTTAAGAGGAATTGCCTAGGACTCCTGCTCCCTCAGCTACAATCCCCACAGGTTTTACAGCCAGCAGTTAATGGGGATTTCTCTTCCTCTCAGTGGAACCCTTGGCCAGGAGGCCTGGTGTGGGCCTGGGACCCCTGGCTTCTCAAGGTAGACCTCCACAACTGAGATATCCCTCTCAACTTGTCCCACATGTGGGTGTAGGACCAGTCCTTTCTGTGTCCCTGTCCCTCCTGCCAGGCTTGATGTGCCTTTTTTAACTCCTTAGTTGTAGGACTTCAATTCAGCTAGATTATAGGTAGTTCTGAATGATGGTGGTTCCATAATTTAGTTTTAATTGTGATGTGATTGTGGGAGGATTTGAGTACCCTAGTGAAGCTTTAAATAAATCTCTTGTTAAGTTTTATAAATTACTAATAATAAAGAAATTAATTCAAATGCATTGAATAGTAAATTTTCTGCTCTTAGATCTTAATTTCTTGTTTTCTTTTGCTATCTTCTGTACATTTATTACTGTTCTATATAATTGTTGGTACTTTGTGCTCTCCACTCATAACCACAAAAGCAGTATATGTATTTTATTATTACGTGATATAATTAAGCACTTTTAGATAATTCTCTGCAGGGCTGGCCTGTGTGCTCCCATTATTCCCACCTCCGTGCCAGTGATTAGCATTACCAAATTTTGAAATTTTAACTGATCTCTTGAGTAGAATCTAGTATCTATACTGTTTTACTTTTTATTTCTCTTATTATTAATGAGTATGAACTCTTCTTTTTGTATAATTACTCATTTGGGTTTGCCTTCTGTTGATTACCTGTTTATATTCCTTGCGTACTCTTTCCAGTTTCCTTTTGTTCTTGATTTTAGGATGTCACTATATATTCTGGATTATTTTTTCATTTAGTTTTCAGTGCTACAAATATATTTGTTTAATCTGTCATCTGCCAATGTACTTCATCAACCACATTTTGACATAATGAAATTAATCACACTGCCAAGGAAAACCAGAGTGAGATAGTAGGTACAGCAGTTAAAAACAGATTTTCTGAGGAACTATTGCAATAGGGACAAAGAGACCTCATCATAGAACTGGGCTCAGTTCTGAATACAGCAAGAAAAACTGGGATTTTTTGCCAAGGAGCAGGATAAGGGGTTGGTGAATGAAAAAGAGCTAAAAGGAAGCATCTGGGATGAGCGTTGATTCTAACTAAATAGACATTATAGGATTCTTGCTATATGCATTCCAGGGTGATTAGATATCACCTAGGCAATATGTGGATGAGGAATTTAATCAGATATCTTAGATGATCAGATATTGAGGGTAGAAGATTCTCACTAAACTAACTTTGCCAGATTCTTGCTAAATGTGGGCAAAGCAAAGACAGATAAGGGAGTCTAAATGGAGGTGCAGCAGGAGCACAAAGTAGCTTGACTAACAGTTTGTCGAGGGCAGAATCTTTGTCAATCACAATGTTTTTACATTTCTAGATGCTTTGAGAATTATTCCTCATCTTTGAGCTATAAAAATATTCTCCAGTATTTTCTTTCATTAGATTTACAGTTTTAGTTTCTTCTTTTTTGTTTTTTTTTTGTTGTTGTTGTTTGTTTGTTTTTTGACAGAGACAGAGAGAGAGTCAGAGAGAGGGACTGGTAGGGATAGACAGACAGGAAAGGAGAGAGATGAGAAGCATCAGTTCTTTGTTGCAGCTCCTTAGTTGTTCAGTAATTGCTTTCCTGTATGTGCCTTGACTGGAGGGCTATAGCAGAGCGAATTACCCCTTGTGCAAGCCAGCGACCTTGGGCTTCAAGCCAGTGACCTTTGGGCTCAAGCCAGCAACCATGGTGCTGTCTGTGATCCCACGCTCAAGCCAATGACCCATTGCTCAAGCTGGTGAGCCCATGCTCAAGCTAGATGGGCCCGTACTCAAGTTGGCGACCTCAGGATTTTGAACCTGGGTTCTCTGCATCCCAGTCCAACGCTTTATCCACTGAGCCACTGCCTGGTCAGGTTCTGCTTTTTTCTTTTATCCATTTTGACCAGTAAGATAGGGATAAAATTCTTTGTTTATGGATTTTCTAAAACAGAAAACAAAACAAAAGCATTTAAACAGTTCATTTATCCTTATTAATTTCCAATAAAATTTTGGTTATATCAAAAATTTTTTTATAGATCTTGGCCAGTTGAATCAGTGGATAGAGTAGCAGCTCAGTGTGCAGATGTTCTGGGTTCGATTCCTGGTCAGGGCACACAGGAAATCTGATCATCTGATTCTCTTCCCCGCTCTCTCCCCTTTCTCTCTCTATCTTCTTCTCCTGAAGCCAGTGGCTTGATTGGTTCAAACATTAGTCTAAGCACTGAGTAAAACTCGGTTGATTCGAGCATTGGCCCCAGGTGGAGGTTGCCTGGTGGGTCCCCATTGGGGAGGAATGCGGAAGTCCTCTATCTTCCCTCTTCTCACTTGAAAAAAAATGTCTATTTCTAAAACTTTTTCCCTTATACAGTACACTGAGATTTTACTTTAAGCCTAAGTTGAATTTACATTTGATTAATACATGTCTTGACCTGCTTCAAATGAGTTGCAAATGAGCCTTATTCTTATAGTAGCTTTACACATTTCTTATCTTTTTATAAAGATTTTATTTATTTATTTATTTATTTATTTATTTATTTATTTATTTATTTATTTATTTATTTATTTATTTATTTATTTTAGAGAGAAAGAAAGTAGGGGAGGGCTGAAAGCATCAACTTATAGTAGTTGCTTCTCTTAAGTGCCTTGACCAGATAAGCCCGGGCTTTCAAACCAGTGACTTCAGCATTCCAGGTTGACATTTTATCCTCTGTACCACCACAGGCCAGGATAAATATACATTTCTCCATATGGACATAGGTAATCATCTGTCGGTAGTCAAGATTTATAACTATCCCTAGTGGCTTGTAGATATTACTCTTGAATGGCATTCTTTGTGTGTGTTATGATGTGCTGTAGGGAAAAGTCAGATTTTTAAAGTGGAATCTATATAATTTATTAATTTCCCTTGGGAAAGAAATCTGTTTTTTACTATAATTTTAACCCAAATGACTTCAGATTCTAGTGAATTTAATATGAACATAACTATTGAAGGTATTTGTACAGCCATGAATTCAAGTTAGGCTTCTTCTATTATTTTTGAGCCTATCAACAAACTTACCCTTTCCCATAGTACATATTTATTTTACGTGCCTTGTAAATTTTTACAGATGAGTAGGAATTTTGTATTTTTTCTATATTATAGGGTCCAATATAAAAAAAATATTGGTTTACAGTATTCATAAAATTAGAAAAGAAGTCAAAACTATGTTGAAGATGAATTTGATATTTGCATGTTGCCTAGGTAAGATGAGCTAGAAAGTGTGAGTTATTGAGCTGTGATTTAAACTCTGTGTCATAGTGAGTATATAAATATAAAACATGCTCTTATGTTTTATGATATCACTAGAATTCCATGATAGATATATAGTTCTGTAACTCAGAGTAACCTGTTACTTAGCCCATGTTTAATTTTATTGTACACATAAAGATATTATTATAATGAGTGTTCTCAAATCAGATATGGAAGAAAGCAGTGCAACATCATTTATATTTCATGATTCACATTTCAGCAAAAAGAGAGCATAATTTAGTAGATTAATCATTAAATCACAACAGGATGAGAACCATATAATATATCCACTTATTTTATAGATAACAAAATTAGCATTTAGATTTTTCTTATATTAACTCCTCTGACCACCCACAAAAAGACAGAACTAAATATAATTTTCTGGTTCATTCCTCCTGATGAACTTAAAATGGAGTTGCAAGAGGTTATGATGAGGGTATAAGTTACTTTAAAAAGTAGGGAAATTTTTCAGTGATAATATTTATATTATATGAACTAAAATTTTCATGGCAGGTCCTTAAGTTAACTCGACAGTCTTAGAGAAAAATATTTGCTGATTCAAGTTTCTGACAGAAAATATTTTTTGTAATATGTCTATTGTTATAAGCTAAAAGGGTAGAAAATACATTTTTCCAGTGAAATTGACAAAAATTCATCAACTGGCTAGTATTTTCTATCAATTATAAATTAGTAGACTGCTACTAATTTGATTGAGTTTAGACTAATAGCTTATTTCATAAATGATCAATCACTTTATTAAAAATAATAAAAATAATTATAAACTCTGAGTTTATTATTTGTTTAGCAAAGATACAGTATTAAAAGAAAAACTACTTGATTAAGCATAATATCATTTTATTCTACTACTAGTTTGATTTCCTGGTATAGTACTCCATACTAATAAGAGCTATTTAAAGTTGGTATGGATTAAAACTAAATGCTTCTTCAATTTACATTAGGTAATGTCTGGACCAAAAGAGATTTAAAAAATAATGAGTTTTTTCATAGATCTACTTTAACATGTCCAATAATACAACTATCAAAATTGAATATATAATGGAATCTAGAAATAATACAGGGGAGAAATGTCATTTTTTATAAAATGTATCTTAAAAGATTTAAGATAAAATAAGCTAAAGCATAGTATTTACTAGTATATAACTAGTAATTGATGTATAAGAAGTAGTCATATTTTAATAATGGTTTATTTGCCATGAAAATTTGATTTAGAGTAAAGAGGTACATTAGAAAACTCTGAAATTCCCAGATTATGTTGTGATTTACAGTTAGTTTAATAATGAAGCTATATTGGTTTTCTTAGTAGTATGTAATACATATTTTCAAACCAAAATTACCGGAACAAAACTTTCTATTCAGTTGTTGTCATACTCTATCATAGGACAAGGCAATATTAATGTATGGTGAACTAATTTGATTCCAATAACCAGATGTATAATTCTTTGCCAAAGACCAGTTCACATCTCTCCTACCAGTGCCTCTACTGATTTTCTATTTGTTAGGCTGTCATTCTATAAATCTTGTTCATATAGTAGACACCCCTCATATTTGGTTTTGCTTTTTGAAGTTTTAGTCACCCATGGTCAACTATGGTATGAAAATTTTGGAGGGAAAATTCCAGATATTTTGAAAGAGATCACATTCATAAACATATTGTTTTAGTTTATTAGTTGATATTAATATGTTACTGTGCATAATTTATAGATGAAACTTGACATATGTATATATAGGAACAGCAAAGTATATATAGTATAAGGTTTGGTTCTATCCATGTTTTCAGTCTTCCACTGGGGGTCTTGAATTTTATGATTCACAGGTAAGGGAAGATTATTAATTGATTTATTCAGTGGATGGTCTCTCTCTTTCCCTCTCTTGCCCACTTATCTATTTATTTATCTACTAGTTTAAAGTTTTATAGTTAATGCTAGATATAAAAGTCACTTGAAACCATGTCAACACAATAAGTTAAAAATTAAAATTAAAAAAGAAGTTATTCTCTAGGAGCAGATATTGATGCTTATTTTAGATTCTCTGCTCCAAGTTGTTTTCTATTGAGTGGCGTGTAAAACCAAAATGAAGAAGAGGAATTCTACCACATTATCTGCTGTTTTCTCTTTTTCTCTTTGGTCGATTAGAAGGGAACTTTAAAGGTAAATTATATTATATCTTATAAAATAATATTCTGTGATATAAAAACACATTTATTTACAAAGTTATAAAATATTTTTCTTAATACTTTGATAAGAACATTATGATAAAAGTACAGAGTAAAAAAGATTTATCAATGATGATCTTTTAAAGATTAATTCAATATTTTGTATTTCAGGAAAAAAAACAATTTTAGTTTATATTTTTCAAAAATATTTGAAAATAAACATAAAATGATTTATTTTTGTTCCCCAGTATGAATGTGAAAAGAGCTAAATTGAATAATAGAGAAAACAACCACAATTCAGTAATTATATATAAAGTTAAGTTAAAAAAAGCATGGAAGAAAAGCAAATATGCACATTTAAAAAATCCCTGTTTCTATTTAGTGGAACTTTTGAAACTATTTTGTTCTCAAAAATACTGAACTCTGAAACTAATTTTTATAGTAAATATAAGCCATTATATTTATTAAAAATAATGTCTCTGTGCTTATATACTTTAATTAGAAAGATTCAGATAATCTTAAAAGTAATATTAGAGTTTCCTTTAAGTTTGTCTTAAAATGTCCACAATACTATTCATGGAAAAGAGTAGCCAAGCCTGACCAGGCAGTGGAGCAGTGGATAGAGTGTTGGACTGGGATGCCAAGGACCCAGGTTCAAGACCCCGAGGTTGCCTGCTTGAGCGGCTCATCTGGCTTGAGCAAAATTAAAAAATGCTCAACAGCTTGGACCCAAGGTCGCTGGCTCAAGCAGGGGGTTACTCCGTCTGCTGAAGGCCCACGGTCGAGGCACATATGAGAGAGAACAATCAATGAACAGCTGAGGTATTGCAACGAAAGACTGATGATTGATGCTTCTCATCTCTCTCCGTTCCTGTCTGTCTGTCCCTATCTATCTCTCTCTCTCTGACTCTCACTCTCTCTCTCTGTCCCTGTAAAGAAAAAAATTAAAAAAAAGAAAAAAGAGTAGCAAAATATTTGATCTACAACTAGCATAGTGGTGATCATTTGTATGATTTGCTTGTCTAAAGCTAGAATGATACCAAAATGAAACAAAGTGGAAAAAGAAAGGAAGAAAATAGTTTTTGTTTTTTCCTGATGGTAGCTAAAATTCATGGGAGTTGTAAAAAATTACACAATGGCAGTTGTACTTTATTTCTTTTCTTGTTTCTATTAAGGAAAGATTTTCCTGCTTTGAAATCTACTTATAACAGAGATCAGTTCATGAAATGTTTGGTCTACCTTTATTCTAACTTTGTTGGTATCTCCCTGTGTTACAGTGCTGTGCTAATGATTTTCATTCTTTCCATTTTAATAATGACACACATCATTGATTTATGGAGCTCTAATTCTATATCTAGTGTCATTTTCTTTCTTTGTAAGGTGCTATCTATAACATTTCTTGTCATGCAGATCTAATAATGATATGTTTTTCCCTGCTTTTACATTAAAATTTCTTTATTTTACTTATACTTTAGTAGTTTGCACTGGACATAGAATTCTAAGTTGTATTTTTCTTAATTGCTTTTTCTCTTTCTGCTCTTTTCTCTTGGTTTTCATAGATTTTGACAAGAAGTCAAGAAGTCTTGAACAATGTTGCTCTGTATGAAATGTACATTTCACTCTATTTACTTTTAAAACTTTATCACTGATTTTCTCCAATTTAAATATAATGTGTCTTGGTTTGGTTTTCATTGTATGTATTTATCTCTGGAGTTTTTGAGTCCCTTGGGTATGTGGTATTAGATTGTTTTTAACAAATTTAGGAAATATTCAACCATTTTTTCTTCAGATCTTTTTCATTCCCTCCCCCAAACAACTTCTTCTAGGTATTGCTTAATATTAATCTTTACATCTCTAATGAGCTGTTCATTATTTTGAATTTTTTTCTCTGTGTTTCATTTTTAATAACTCATCTGGTATTTTTTTCACAAAAGATATTAAAAATTTTATCCCCAGAAATTTTGATTTTTAATAGCATCTGTTGATAACCTCATTATGTTCATGTTTCACTTTAAAACATTTAAGCATAATAATAATATATTTTTTGTGTGACAGAGACAGAGAGAGAGACAGAAAGAGGAACAGATAGGGACAGACAGACAAGAAAGAAGAGATGAGAAGCATCAGTTCTTCACTGTGGCAACTTAGTTGATCATTGATTGCTTTCTCATATGTGCCTTGACTGTGGGGCTATAGCAGATTGAGTGACTCCTTGCTCCAGCCAGAGACCTTGGGTTCAAGCTGGTGAGCTGTGTTCAAACCAGATGAGCCCATGTTCAAGCCAGCGACCTTGGGGTTTCAAACCTGATATTCTGCATCCCAGTCTAGTGCTCTATCTGCTGCGCCACCACCTGCTCAGGCTAAGCATAATTATAATATTGAGAATAGCTGCTTAAAATCTTCTTTACTAATTTTATCATTTCTTTATTTTTATTATTAAATTTACTAGGGTTATATTGGTTAATTTATTATTTATCTATTTTTATTGATATATTGTCCATTTATGAGTCATATTTTACTGCTTGTCTAGAAGTTTGGAATGTTAAATATGAATTTTACATTGTTGATAGCTGGATTTAGTTGATTTTTTTTCTTTTTTTTTCTTTTTTTCTGAAGCTGGAAACAGGGAGAGACAGTCAGACAGACTCCCGCATGCGCCCGACCGGGATCCACCCGGCACGCCCACCAGGGGCGACGCTCTGCCCACGGGGGGGGGTGCTCTGCTCATCCTGGGCGTCGCCATATTGCGACCAGAGCCACTCTAGCGCCTGAGGCAGAGGCCACAGAGCCATGCCCAGCGCCCGGGCCATCTTTGCTCCAATGGAGCCCTGGCTGCGGGAGGGGAAGAGAGAGACAGAGAGGAAAGCGCGGCGGAGGGGTAGAGAAGCAAATGGGCGCTTCTCCTATGTGCCCTGGCCGGGAATCAAACCCGGGTCCTCCGCACGCTAGGCCGACGCTCTACCGCTGAGCCAACCGGCCAGGGTGTAGTTGATTTTTTAAATAGACTTTTGGACATTATTTCTGGAAGAGTTAATTTACTTCTAGGTCAAACCAATATTTATCAAATAATTGTTATGTTCAAGACACTGGAGTTATGAATATGAAACACATTTCTTGGCTTCTACAACTAAGGAGAAGATGAATGTAAAAGTATTTGATTTAATGCAATTTAATTATTACTGTATTAAACATTTGACAAGGGACTATAAGAGTATGTGAAAGAGATATTGTTTTTTAGTAAAAGGCTGAAAAAAATAAATGCTGGAAATAACCCCTGACAAATTAAATATGAATTTTCCAAGAAGAAAAAGTAGGAAAAATATTATATATTTAGAAAAAGAAAAAGCAGATTGACTTTCTTTTTCTTGTGCTAAGACAAATGACAGATGCTAGTGAAGCAAAGACAACAATGATTTGAAAGAGAAGAGCTGTAACGTAGCCATGTAAATTGAGCCAGATGCCTTATAGAATATAAAGATATTTTCAGATATTTATGTTCAAGGAACCATTATGTAACTATGGTGTCTTAGTCCTTTTAGGCTCCTATAACAATTGCCACAGACTGGGTAGCTTCTTAACAATAGAAATTGTTTTCTCACAATTCTGGACACAGGAAGTCCAAGATCAAGGTGCCAGTCTGGTAATGTTCTGTTCAGAGCTCACTCCCTGGCTTATAGCCAGCAACTCTTTAGTTGTGTCCTCACATGGTGGAAGGGTCTCTCTTTTATAAGGTATTCCAGAGTCTCTTTTATAAGGTACTGTTCCCATTTGTGAGCACCACATCCTCATCGCCTGAGCCTCTCCCAAAGGCCTCACCTCCAACAACCAACTTCTTTGGTGGTTAGAATTTCAATATATAAATTTGGAGGAGATGAACATTCAAACCATAAGTATATGGTTAACTAGTAGTCCTGAAAAACTGCTTAAGTGGAACAAAATAAATTATCTTCGTTGGGCCACATTGTGAGGACTCTTAACTACACTGCATATAGTTGACTTGTTTATATAAATCTCAAGAACTAGAGATTCAAGGTAAAAATATATTTATTTTTAATTTAAAAAATAGCTACACAAATATAAATAGTCTAAAGAATTACATACCAAGTTTCTCTACCCACAGTGTAGAATAAGAATTAACTACTTTGTGACAGCAGTATTCTAAAGTTGTTGATTCACTGGTAAACAATGAAAACATATTTCAAACCCCAATCTTGCATTCTGATTAGATGTCATGCAATCACACAAATCTTAATAGATAAGTATGCTGTTAGGAACTATGTCAAGTAAAGGAGGATACTGTGCTCCATACAGTCAAACGGGAACCTCATTGATGGATGCTGAAACATCTTATAATAATCTGGAACGTGTAGTTTTATATTATATTAAGAAAAGTCATATATGGACTTTTTTCACTGTTTAAATTCAAAGTCACTCACATTTCCCACATATTTTGTTGTTTGAAAAATTACATGTTCCTAATTGAAAGAAAATGGAAAATGTAGTGGAGTAAAAGGAAATTTGGTAAGTGTCACTGCAACTGATCTAGCAGGAGAATGACATGTCATAGGAACAAAGAAAATAAAATTTTGAAAGACTATGAGATCAACTTTACTGGCTGCTACTGATTTATGGCCCATAATGAACTTCCTATGACAACAGAGATGTCATTAGTAGAGTGACATGTGTAATTTATTGTCCACTTGTGTAACTATAGATGTGAAAAGAGATGCTACTAGATCAGCAAGTGTAAAGCAAGACTGCTCGGTGCCAATTGATAGTTACATTCCCCCTAGTCTGATGATCTAAAACAGAAGTTTCAATGAAATGGACAAAATCAAGGTCTTACTATACTAGAGACTGGGGGGATGAGGATGAGATAGAAGAAAATAAAGAGTTTAGGGACCCCATCTGATAAGTTAATTTGTGAAGGGGATCAGAAAAGCAGGAAGCATATGTACACTTATTTTGTGTGGGGGGATGACAGAGATATTAGAGGACGTTTGTATTTGTAAGGGAGATAGTTGACTTGAGAATTTATTAAAAAGAAAACTGATGATGATGATAATGATGTAGATAGAGTATAATAGGAGAAGTGAAGTCCTTAAGAAGCCATGGGTAAGTTAGGAGAGGGTGATCTGTGTTTGACAGAAGTGATGAAATTGCTGTCACAGGAGAAGCAGAGAGCAAAGGTTAAAATCAATGAGGTCCATAAATTCTCTAATTTTCAGATTAAGGTATTTTCTTAAAATTATTTCTATTTTATCAGTAGAAGATATAGCAAGATTATCATTGAAAACATTTACATAAAAAGAAAAATACCATTGAGTAGGGTGGAAACTCGATATATTTATACTGGTATCTATAGTGATAATACAATTCCTTCATCTCTGTCAGTCTTGGCTTCAGGAAGTCCTATTAATGGAGGGCCTATTATTTGTGTTTTCTTGATGATCCTGGATATGAGAGATTCTTTTTTGTGATACCTTTGAATTTAGTCCGGTCTCTTCTGTGTCTTGCTAAACTCTGAGTGTCTATGCACACGTTATCTGCTACAGCGTTTCTTTAGCCCTAAAGGTTAAAGTGTTTAAGGATTTATTATTCAACCCTAAACACAGGTTTTTTTCTCACAGGTATTTACATTCTGCCAAGTTTTCTGGGACAGGATAAGTTTTGACACTGACACATGTACTCTTGCCAAAGTTATATTTTTGTGAAATATATATATATATATATATATATATATATATATAAATCATGTATATATATACATATATTTTTAGGAGATTGCCTACATTTTATTGTTCCATTTAAGTCAATTAAAGTATTATTACTCATACTTAACGAACTTCATGAAAGAAAAGATATTTTAGCACAAAGTTAGAAAACATAATTTAATGGTAAAAGTCACTAATCTAGATTGAATATTTCAGTTATTCTAATTTCATCACATTTTCCTTTGGTTTGTTAACTAGCCTTAATCCACACTTCTTCAAATAGTATGACATTCTTGTGTTTAGTCTTTTAAGTGATATCATATTTCAGTGAACAACTAAAATGACACACTGTGAGTTGATGCTTCTCATCTCCCTCACTTCCTCTCTCTCTCCCTCTCACAAAAAAAATTACTTAAATATCTCTAATTTGCTTTCTCTTTTTCTTTTTCAGAGAGACAAAGTATGTCTCTTTCTCTATATGGACTTTATATGCAGTTTTATATGTAGTGTTATATGCAGTTTAAATATAGAGGTAGGTAAAAGTTGATTTGTAGTTATAATACAAATAAATAATACAATATTTAATAAATGATAATACAAAAATAAACTCTATTTTGGGTACTCAAAACTGTAAACCCACTTTTGCCCACCCCTATATTGCCATGTTTCAACATACTAGCCATATGCCATATGCCAGGTGACCATATTTGCACTGGTCCCCTATTGTCAGATGAACAGGTTTATAGTTTTTGGATCATGTTTAGACTTCACTAAAAAGAATATACAGTTGCAATAGCACATTTTACATTAGTAATTGTTCACAAAGCTGTAGTAAGTTCTCTTTTCTCAGAGTGGCACAGTCACTTCTTAAATACATTTGACATAAGGCTAATTTATACTTTTTTCAATAGTGAGATAAATTTGAGTTTTTGAAACAGTAGACTACTATATTTGTTACCTATAGATTCTGAATCCTTATCATGGTATTTTTCCATGACAAATGGTTTATAGGACCAGTCCTTACCTTTAGGAATCTGGAGTTCATAACTGACAGCTAAAATTTTCTAATTTTATGATATTGTCTAGACTGCTTAACTTGTAACAGAAAACAATTTAATAACTGAATAATTTCACATATTCATTTAAAAAAATAACTAATACAATTTTACTTGATATGAGAAAATATGCCAATTTGACACTTCTGCACCAAAAGCTCCATAGTGTAAAACTCATGTGCTCTATTTGAATTTGTTGTATTGCGTGTTTACTTAATTGTTTTTCTGGTTTTGTTCCTTGTTCTTGACCTTTGTTCTATGTGCCTCTCTTTTTCCTCCTGGGTTGAGCCAAGGAAAAAGAGGCCACAGGCCTTCAGTTCATAGTCGTCACACTAATGTGTCTTATGCCCAAGTTTACATGGTCCCACAAGGAGAGTGGTTCAGCTCTACTTAGCCTAGCTTGGCGCAGAAATCTGCTAGGACTGAGGCTCTTTCTCTCCTGCCTGGTGTATTGAACAGCTGTTGACTCTGGATCTTAGTACCTCCCAGAGAATGGCCCGGAGCAGACCTAGAATGCCCATGCCAGGCTAAAATATTTAAGTGTGTGTGTGTGTGTGTGTGTGTGTGTGTGTGCAAGTATACTCTTCTACAAAAATACTGAAAAAAGAAACTAGGGGGGATAACATTTTGAAGATTTTTTTGACAGATTTAAGCATTCTTTCAAACATCAATATCATAAACTCTATGTAGATAAAAATAATTGTCCTTTACATCAAATATGTTATTAGATATTGTAGGGGGCAGTTAGTTTTCAAGATCTTTGGTTCTAAAATATTTTCCAGGTTTCATTTTTGCAAATGCCTGTCAAATTTTTTACATATACAATTAGGGGCTTTTGATGTTAGTAACATTTTATAAATTGAAATAAGATAATTTTTGATGGGATAAAGTGTCAAGTTGGTACATAACAGCAGCAAGACTTTCATTATACTGGTGTCACCATGAAAATTTAAAAATAGAATCATTAAAAGAAAGATTAAATTTTGTTTCTTTTTATTATATCACATTTTCTGCACTGCATTTTTGAAAATACTCTATATTTTAGTGTATTTCTTGCTTGTTTCATAAAAAATGTTAAAAATGAATCTCAAAAACATTCTTCTAAGTGAAAAAGCCAGTTACAAAGATTACACATTGCCTGACCAGGCAGTGGTACAGTGGACAGAATGTCTGCCTGGGACTCTGAGGACCCAGGTTCATAACCCTGAGGTCACTGGCTTAAGGGTAGGATCATAGGCATGACCCCATGGTGACTGGCTTGAGCCTGAAGGTCGCTGGCTTGAGCCCAAGTTTGCTGGCTTGAGTAAGAGGTCACTGGCTCAGCTAGAGCCCCCGGGTCGAGGCACATAAAAGAATGAATTAATGAACAACTAAGGTGTTCAACTATGAGTTGATGCTTCTCATCTCTCTCTCTTCCTGTCTGTCTGTCTGTCTCTGTTTCTCTGTCTTTTTTTAAATTTTTTTTTATTTATTCATTTTAGAAAGAGGAGAGAAAGAGACAGAGAAGGGGGGGAGGAGCAGGAAGCATCAACTCCCATATGTGCCTTGACTGGGTGAGCCCAGGGTTTCGAACCGGCGACCTCAGCGTTCCAGGTCGACGCTTTATCCACTGTGCCACCACAGGTCAGGCTCTGTTTCTCTGTCTTAAAAAAAGAACTGCACATTGTATATTTCTATGATTTTATTTGCATAACTGTTAAGAAAAGAAAAGTTGATAGAGATAAAAAGATTTGTTGTAGCCTAGCACTGAGATAAGAAATGGATGTGAGGTTTCCTATGGTATGAGATTTCTTTCTGGGGTGATGGAACTATCTTGAAAGTAGATAATTGTGATGTACTTTGTAAATAGATTTTAAAATGATTGAATTATATACCTTAATGGGTGTTTTATAACATCTACATTATATTTTAATAAAACTATTAAACATGCCAGTCAGTAAAGACTTATATATACTATAACAAAAAAAATTGAGATATTTTGGTAATATGAAAATATTTTTTATTTTTTAATTAAATTTTTTTAAAAATTTAATTTATTTTGGGTGATATTGGTTAATAAAATGACATAGGTTTCAAGTGTACAATTCTGTAATACATCATCTGTATATCGCATTGTATGCTTATCACCCAAACATAAATTTTTTTTGTCACCATATATATGACCCTCTTTACTCTTTATTTATTTATTTTTTAAAGTTTTTATTTATTTATTTTTTATTCAGTTTTATAGAGGAGAAAGAGAGAGGGAGAGAGAGAGACAGAGAGGAGAGAGAGGAGAGAGAGACAGAGAGAGAAGGGGAGGAGGAGCAGGAAGCATCAACTCCCATATGTGCCTTGACCAGGCAAGCCCTGGGTTTCGAACTGGCGACCTCAGCATTTCCAGGTCGACGCTTTATCCACTGTGCCACCACAGGTCAGGCCCTCTTTACTCTTTTTTAATCTTTTTTTTTTTTTTTTTTTTTTTTCTTTTTCATTTTTCTGAAGCTGGAAACAGGGAGTGACAGTCAGACAGACTCCCGCATGCGCCCGACCGGGATCCACCCGGCATGCCCACCAGGGGCGGTGCTCTGCCCCCCAGGGGGCGATGCTCTGCCCATCCTGGGCGTCGCCATATTGCGACCAGAGCCACTCTAGCGCCTGAGGCAGAGGCCACAGAGCCATGCCCAGCGCCCGGGCCGTCTTTGCTCCAATGGAGCCTTGGCTGCGGGAGGGGAAGAGAGAGACAGAGAGGAAAGCACGGCGGAGGGGTGGAGAAGCAAATGGGCGCTTCTCCTATGTGCCCTGGCCGGGAATCGAACCCGGGTCCTCCGCACGCTAGGCCGACGCTCTACCGCTGAGCCCCTCTTTACTCTTTAGTACTCCCAACCACCAGTCCTTCTTTCCCTCTGGTAATCACCATACTGATGTCTGTGTCTATGAGTTTGTTCACTGCAGATGGGATGTAAACTGGTACAGCACCGTGGAAAAAATATGGAGGCTTTTTAATATATTAAGAATAGAGTTAACTCATGATTTAGTAATCCCTCTTTTGGGTATCTACCCCCCAAATTTTAAAACATTTAATCATAATGTTAGGTGTACCATTAGGTTCACTGAAGCATTATTTACAGTGACCAAGACATGGAAACAATTGAAGTGTCCTTTCATGGATGATTGGATAAAAAAGTTGGGGTTCATATATAATATAGAATAATATTCAGCCATAAGAAAAATAAATTACTGTCATATTTGACTATATGGTTGGATTTTGAGAATATGCTAAGTAAAATAGACAGAAAAAGTCAAGAACCATATAATTTCACTTATATATAAAATATGAAACTGAAATCAATAAATGAACAAGCAAGAAAACAAAAACTTATAGATGCAGACAACAGTATGGCAGAAACATTTTTAAAAGTATAAATCACTCATTTTTGCAATAGCTACCAGTTATCTTTTAATATTAATAGACGGATATAAAAGTAAGAAAAATCCATCAGCAAAGTGCTAATATATTTACATTTTTATTAATATAATAATCACATGATACTGAAGATAGACACTGGTTTTCTCATCATTCTGAGTCCCCTCTAATAAAGCAAGAAACATTCTGGTATGGGGAGCAGGCCATTCTTAAAGGGAGTTCCCTGTACAGGATGAATAGATATTATAAGTTCAGGAAAATCATAGGGTATATTGACACTCAAATATATATATATCTCAAAATTCCCATTGTTCCTAGGACTCCATCGGACTGGAAAGTGGGTCTCTAAGGTCCAGTGTTTAAGTGATGGTGAAAGCAGTGACGCTCCTTTTGAGGGGATGGAAAGAGCTATAAGCGGATGATAATATTTGTCACATCAAACAAATATTAATCACATTTGGAGAAAAGTTATTTACTGTATATATAACAGATAGGACTAACTTATTTTATGTGCAAACATCCTTATAATTAATAATTAAGAAATAAAAGCTTAAAAAGTCAAAACTTCTCCTTTTTTGATTGCTTGCTAGACCCTTCATCAGTGGGGTCGGAGCCCCTGATTTCCTCAGTCTTAATCAGGCTATAGTTGCTAAAACTTTTCATTTTACTGAGTGTGGAGGCACAAATAGGCACCCTAGTAGATTTCCCTGAGTTCCAGATCTACTCACCTCTGCCTTTGTTATTCAGTAGTAGCCCTACAGTTTCATGACATTCAGGTCTATAACCCTCATGAATAAGTGACTTAATCTTTTTGCCTATGGGCATAGTGGCATAAGAAGTGTGACATGAAGGGACAAAATGATCACGTGACATCATTGCTTAGGTTCAATGCAACCTGACTTTGCCACAGGTAAAAACATCCCACCTCTTAAACCCAGTCCTGTAGTTCTACCAGCTCTAAAGTTTAAAAAGCAGTGATTCACAAAGTCATGGTCACAGGGGCCACTGCTAATTCTACATCTCTTTCACAGTCCCAGTTTAGTACGATAACAGGGCATGTCGTGCTATATTATCCTATGTGATGCTTTCCAAACCCCGCACACTGCCATCCCCAGTGTGGTAGTATCTGACCCTTGAACAGGCCTTTACAAGGTGCTTTCAGGCCAAAAGTTTCTGAACAAGGCAGTATATGATACGTTAAGAGGATTTGTTAATCAAGTTCTCATTTTCATGTCTAAATGTGGGTCTTTTAGTGTTAGGTGAGGTAATGTGAGATCTTATTTTGTTAAATCAGCTGTTTGTATACCCTCAAATAGTGGTGCTGTTATAGGCTGTTTGAGCAGTTTAAACAAATTCACTAAAATCATGAACTAATGCAGAAATTACTATCTCTTTAGAACAGAGGTTTTGCTATCAACTTGCCAGTAGTAGGTAGGTGTGTCTCCATAAGAGAGAGTACTATATGTACTATATCAGGGACTCAGCCACTTAGTCCCTGCTGCTAACAGGTTGCATATTTAGTACCTGCAGATGATAGATGAGTGGTAGTCAACCTGGTCCTACTGCCCACTAGTGGGCGTTCCAGCTTTCATGGTGGGCAGTAGCAGAGTAACCAAAGTATATATAAATAAAAAGATAGATTTAACCATAGTAAGTTGTTTTATAAAGATTTATTTTGCCAAACTTAGCAAAAATTTAACATAAAGTACTTGGTAAGTAATTATTATTATATGCTTTAACTTGCTGTAACTCTGCTTTATAAATTTTATAAAGTAAAGTTACTTCGCTACTTTATAAATCACCACTGCTGTGGAACCGGTGGGTGGTTAGAAAATTTTACTACTAACAGAGATACGAAAGTGGGCAATAGGTATAAAAAGGTTGACTACCTCTGTGGTAGATCAACCTTACACAGAGGAAACTCATGCTGTTGGGTCCATGCATAACTTGATGCCATGACTGTGATGTTTGTGTGCCATATGAACACATTTGAGGTCAGAGGCTGGAGAGGCATTCTCCCTTTTGGTTGAATACCTTCTCTGCAGCATGTGCTCTCTGGTGAGCATTGTACTTTCCTAGGTTTGTCCACATTCTCCTATCACAGAGTTTTCTCTTGTAGGCTGCTCTATCTTGCTCTTCCCAGATCCCTGAACTAACAATCTTAGTGATACACTCACCAAGTTAATGGCCAAGTACATCCATGTCCACTGGAACAATTTTTTCTTAAGTAACCCCTTCATGGGGCTGTCCAACTTCTGTTCATAGTAACATACTACATTGAGTTTTCTATAAATCAGACCTGGATTTTTATTTCTTTACCAGTTCATCAAAGGGAACTCATAAGGCTGTGCCTGGGTTAATAGAGAGGCATTAGCATAACTGAAAACAATGGGAGTATTGATCACACATTTTTTTTCTTTTTTTTTTTTTTGATTAATTTTAATGAGGTGACATTGGTAAATCAGGGTACATATGTTCAGAGAAAACATCTCTAGGTTATTTTGACATTTGATTATGCTGCATTTCCATCGTCCAAAGTCCAATTGTCTTCCGTCACCTTCTAACTGATTTTCTTTGTGCCCCTCCCCTCCCCCAACCTGCTCCCTCTCCTCCCCCTCAACCTGTAACCCCCACACTCTTGTCCATGTCTCTGAATCTCATTTTTATGTCCCACCTATGTATGGAATCATATATTTCTTAGTTTTTACTGATTTACTTATTTCATTCAGTATAATTTTATCAAGGTCCATCCATGTTGTAAATGATCCAATGTCATCATTTCTTATGGCTGAGTAGTATTCCATAATATATATGTACCAAAGATTGTTTTTTATTAATTTTACTAGGGTGACATTAATAAATCAGGGTACATATGTTCAAAGAAAACATGTCCAGGTTATCTTGTCGATCAATTATGTTGCTACCCATAACCCAAAGTCAGATTGTCTTCTGTCACCTTCTATCTAGTTTTTTTGTGCCCTTCCCCCTCCCCCTTCCCCTCTCCCTCCCTCCCCGTAACCACCACACTCTTGTCAATGTCTCTTAGTCTCGTTTTTATGTCTCACCTACGTATGGAATCATGCAGTTTTTGTTTTTTTCTGATTTACTTATTTCACTTCATATAATGTCATCATCATGAATGACATTTATGACATCATAAAATGTTACCATTTTGTTGTAAATGATCCGATGTCATCATTTCTTATGGCTGAGTAGTATTTCATAGTGTATGTGTGCCACATCTTCTTTATCCAGTCTTCTATTGAAGGGCTTTTTGGTTGTTTCCATGTCTTGGCCACTGTGAACAATGCTGCAATGAACATGGGGTTGCATGTGTCTTTACGTATCAATGTTTCTGAGTTTAGGGGGTATATACCCAGTAGAGGGATTGCCGGGTTTTAAGGTAGTTCTATTTTCAGTTTTTTGAGGAACCACCATACTTTCTTTCATAATGGTTGTACTACTTTACATTCCCAACAACAGTAAACGAGGGTTCCTTTTTCCCCACAGCCTCTCCAACATTTGCTATTACCTGTCTTGTTGATAATAGCTAATCTAACAGGTGTGAGGTGGTATCTCATTGTAGTTTTGATTTGCATTTCTCTAATAACTAATGAAGATGAACATCTTTTCATATATCTGTTGGCCATTTATATTTCTTCCTGGGAGAAGTGTTTCTTCATGTCCTCTTCACATTTTTTTTTCTGTATTTTTCTGAAGCCGGAAACGGGGAGAGACAGTCAGACAGACTCCCACATGCGCCCAACCGGGATCCATTCAGCATGCCCACCAGGGGGCGATGCTCTGCCCCTCCGAGGGTTCGCTCTGTTGTGACCAGAGCCACTCAAGCGCCCGGGGCAGAGGCGGAGGAGCCATCCCCAGCACCCGGGCCATCTTTGCTCCAGTGGAGCCTCGGCTGCAGGAGGGGAAGAGAGAGACAGAGAGGAAGGAGGGGGAGTGGGATGGGGAAGCAGATGGGCGCTTCTCCTGTGTGCCCTGGCCGGGAATCGAACCTGGGAATTCTGCATGCCAGGCCGACACTCTACCACTGAGCCAACCAGCCAGGGCCTCTTCACATTTTTTTATTGAATTGTTTGTTTGTTGTTGAGTTTTATGAGTTCTTTGTATATTTTGGATATCAGGCCCTTATCTGAGCTATTGTTTGAAAATATCATCTCCCATTTAGTTGACTGTCTATTTTATTGTCAGTTTCTCTTGCTGAGCAAAAACTTCTTAGTCTGATGTAGTCCCATTCTTTTATTTTTGCCTTCATTTCCCTTGCCTTTGGAGTCAAATTCATGAAATTCTCTTTAAAACCAAGGTCCATGAATTTAGAACCTATGTGTTCTTCTATGTACTTTATTGTTTCAGGTCTTATATTTAGGTCTTTGATCTATTTTGAATTAAGTTTAGTACAAGGTGACAAACTGTAGTCAAGTTTCATTCTTTTGCATGTAGTGTTCCAGTTTTCCCAGCACCATTTGTTGAAGAGGCTTTCTTTTCTCCATTGTGTGTTGTTGGCCCCTTTATCAAAAATTATCTGACCATATATATGTGGTTTTATATCTGGACTTTCTATTCTGTTCCATTGGTCTGAGTGTCTATTTTTCTGCCAATACCATGCTGTTTTGATTGTCGTGGCTCTATAATATAGTTTGAAGTCAGGTATTGTAATGCCCCCAGCTTCATTCTTTTTCTTTAGGATTGCTTTGGCTATTCAGGGTTTTTATAGTTCCATATAAATCTGATGATTTTTTGTTCCATTTCTTTAAAAAATGTCATTGGAATTTCATGAGAATTGCATTAAATTTGTATATTGCTTTGGGTAATATGGCCATCATGATTATATTTATTCTTTCTATCCAAGAACAAGGAATATTTTTCCATCTCATTGTATCTTTTTCGTTTTTCCTTAACAATGCTTTGTAATTTTCATTATATAGGCCCTTTACATTCTTTGTATGTTTATTCCTAAGTATTTTATTTTTTTGTTGCAATCATGAAGGGGATTTTTTTTTTTTTTAGTTCATTCTCAAATGTTTCATGTTGGCATATAGAAAGGCTATGGACTTTTGTATGTTAATTTTGTATCCTGTGACCTTACTGTATTGGCTTTTTGTTTCTAGTAGTCTTTTTGTAGATTCTTTGGGGTTTTCGCTGTATAGGATCATGTCATCTGCAAAAAGTGATACCTTTACTTCTTCTTTTCCGATATGGATGCCTTTTATTTCTTTGTCTGGTCTGATTGTTCTGGATAGAACCTCTAGCACCGCATTAAATAAGAGTGGAAAGAATGAACAACCCTGTCTTGTTCCTGATTTAAGGGGGAAAGCCTTCAGTTTTGTGCCATTTAATATGATGTTAGCTGATGGTTTATCATATATGGCCTTTATCATGTTGAGATATTTTCCTTCTATACCCATTTTGTTGAGAGTCTTAAACATAAAATTGTGTTGTATTTTCTCAAATGCCTTTTCTGCATCTATTGATAAGATCATGTGGTTTTTGTTCTTTGTTTTATTGATATGGTGTATTACGTTAACTGTTTTACGTATGTTGAACCATCCTTGAGATTCTGGGATGAATCCCACTTGATCATGATGTATTATTTTTTTAATATGTTATTGTATTCGATTTTCTAGTATTTTGTTTAGTATTTTAGCATCTGTATTTATTAGAGATATTGGTCTGTAGTTTTCTTTTTTTGTGCTGTCCTTGCCCGGTTTCGGTATGAGGGTTATGTTGGCCTCATAAAATGTGTTTGGAAGTATTGCTTCTTCTTTAATTTTTTGGAAGACTTTGAGTAGAATAGGAACCACGTCTTCTTTGAATGTTTGATAGAATTCACTAGTATAACCGTCTGGGCCTGGACTTTTATTTTTGGTGAGGTTTTTAATAGTTTTTTCTATTTCTTCCCTACTAATTGGTTTGTTTAGGCTTTCTGCTTCTTCTTGACTCAGTCTAGGAAGGTTGTATTCTTCTAGGAATTTATCCATTTCTTCTAGATTGTTGAATTTAGTGACATAAAGTTTTTCCATAGTATTCTATAATAACTCTTTATATATCTATAATATCTGTGGTAATTTCTCCTCTTTTATTTTGAATTTTGTTTATATGAGTCCTTTCTTTTTTTTTCTTGGTAAGTCTTGCTAAAGGTTTGTCAATTTTGTTGATCGTTTCAAAGAACCAACTCCTTATTCTATTCATTTTTTCTATAGATTTTCTGTTCTCTATTTCATTTATTTCTGGTCTGATTTTTATTATCTCCTTTCTTCGGCTGGTTTTGTGTTGTCTTTGTTTTTCTATTTCCAGTTCCTCAAGGTGTGAAGTCAAGTGGTTCACTTGGGCTCTCTCTTTTTTGTTCATAAAAACCTGAAGTGATATGAATTTCCCTCTTATTACTGCTTTTGCTGCATCCCATAGATTCTGATATGTTGTATTGTCATTTCCATTTTTCTGTATATATCTTTTGATTTCTGTGCTTATTTCTTCTTTGACCCATTCATTTTTTAAAAATATATTGTTTAGTTTCCACACTTTTGTGGGGGTTTTTTCCTCTTTTTTGCAATTGAATTCTAGTTTCAAGGCTTTATGATCAGAAAATATGCTTGGTACAACTTTGATTTTTCTGAATTTGCTGATGTTGTTTTTGTGGTCCAACATATGGTCAATTTTTGAGAAAGATCCATGTACACTGGAGAAAAATGTATACTCTGTCACTTTGGGATGAAATGTCCTGTAGATGTTTATCATATCCAGGTGCTCTAGTGTTTTGTTTAAGGCCAATATATCTTTATTAATTCTCTGTTTGGATGACCGATCTAGAGCTGTCAGCGGTGTATTGAGGTCTCCAAGTATGAGTGTATATTTGTCAATTTTTTTTTTAGGTCAATAAGTATTTGTCTTATATATTTTGGAGCTCCTTGGTTTGGTGCATATATATTAAGGATTGTTATGTCTTCTTGATTCAGTGTCCCCTTAATCATTATGAAATGACCATTTTTGTCTCTGAGTACTTTTTCTGTCTTGTAGTTAGCATTATTAGATATGAGTATTGCTACGCCTGCTTTTTCTTGGATGTTATTTGCTTGGAGTATTGTTTTCCAGCCTTTCACTTTGAATTTGTTTTTATCCTTGTTGCTTAGATGAGTTTCTTGTAGGCAGCATACAGTAAGATTTTCTTTTTTTAATCCATTCTGCTACTCTGTGCCTTTTTATTGGTGAGTTTAATTGGTTTACATTTAATGTAATTATTGACACTTGTGGGTTCCCTATTGCCATTTTATACATTGCTTTCTGTCAGTTTTGTGTCTTGTTTGATTCTTCTCTTTTGTTTTTCTATCCTTTGTTTTGTTTGGTTGTATTCCATACTTCTTTCCTCTGTTGCTATCTTTTTTAAATCATGTGTTTCTGTGGTAGTTTTTTCAAGTGTGGTTACCATTAAGTAACGAAAAGGGTTCCTACCCTGTTCATTTTAATGCACTATCTTGTGAGTACTTCAGTACTCCATCATCATTTGTTACTGTTAGTTTCTGTCCTCTCCCCCCCTCTTTTTTTGTTTGTTTTTGTTGTCACAGTTTAAATTTGGTTTCATTGTGTTCTTGGTGGAGCTTTTACCTGTGGTTTTGTTTTGTTTTGTTTTTTGTTTCTGGTTGGAAAACACACTTTAGTAATTCCTGGAGTGGGGGTTTTCTGATGATAAATTCCCTCATCTTTTCTGTATCTGTGAATGTTTTTATTTCTCCTTCATATTTGAAAGATAGCTTTGATGGGTATAGTATTCTTGGTTGAAAGTTCCTCTCTTTCAGGACTTTAAATATTGTGGTCCACTCTCTTCTAGCTTGTAGAGTTTCTGTTGAGAAATTCGATGATAATCTAATAGGCCTTCCTTTATATGTTGTATTCTTTTTTTTCCTGGCTGCCTTGAGAATTTTTTCTTTGTTGTTGATTTGTACCAATTTCATTATGATGTGCCTTAGAGTAGGTTTGTTGGGGTTAAGATAACTCGGAGTTCTGTTTGCTTCTTGAATTTGAGGCTTTAGTTCTTACCACAGGCTTGGGAAGTTCTCATTTATTATTTGTTTGAATATGTTCTCCATTCTATTTTCTCTCTCTTCTCCCTATGATATACCTATTATTCTTATTTTATTCTTTTTAATGGAGTCAGACAATTCCTGTAGGGCTTTCTCATTTTTTTAAATTTTTGATTCTCTTTCTTCTTCTCTCTGTTGTGCCTCAAGTTGCTTGTCTTCTATTTCACTAATCATACCTTCTATCTGGCAGTTTTATTAGCTAAGCTTGTTACCTCATTTTCCAGATCATGAATTGAGTTTTTCATCTCTGTTTGATTTGTTTTTATAGTTTCAATTTTCTTGGTAATATTTTCTTTGTGTTTGTTGAGTTGTTTTCTGAGCTCCCTAAGTTGCCTTTCTGTGTTTTCTTGTATATCTCTGAGTATTTTTAGGATTTCTATTTTAAATTCTCTGTCATTTAGCTCCAAGGTTTCCAATATATTTAATTTTTTCTCCATAGATTTTTTTCTCATCTATCTGTGCTGCCTCTCTGTCTTTTGTATCCATGATATTTGATTTCCTTTGCCTTAATGGCATCTGAGGATGGTTTTGTTGATAGTACTAATGAGAATTAATAAAGAATAAAAAGTTAAAAAAAATTTTTCAAAAATTAAAAAATTATTATTTTCTTTTTTTTTTCATTCTTCTCCTCTCCTCTTCTTCAAAAAATCTTGTGGTGAACTTTGAATTATATTGTGCTAAGTAGAACAAAAACTACCTATAATGGAGGGCCTGAGTTTGGGATAAGTGATAAAGGGGCAAAGGAAATGGGGTATGGACCCACAAAATGCAAAAAAGGAAAACTTTTGGTCAAGAATAAAATAATTTGCTTTCAGGTGATGGTTAACTAAGAAATATAATGAGAGGAATAAGAGGGAAACAGAAAAAATGAAAAAAAAATAAAAAATTACTATTGTATTTAGTGGATCAAAAAGTAAATAAAATGGAGAGCCAGGGTTGGGAGCACTGCTAGTGAGTTGAAAAAGCAAAGTAAAAAACCCCCAAAGCACCACAAAGAAAAAATTTGAGTCCCATATAAAATAATTTGTTCGTGATTGAGGATTGAATGAGAGGAAAAGTAAAGGAGAAAGAAAAAACAAATATAGAGGTAGAAAAACAGAAAGAGGAAAACACAAAATGAAGAAAAAAGAACAAAAGGAGAGAGAGAGAGAAAGAGTTAAGGGTTTTGGGTGCAACCCTCATATAGAGAAAGGAAGAGGAAAGGAAAGATAATTAGAGATATAACACTTATGGGTAGTGTAGTTCAAGGAGAGGAGAGAGTAAGACCAGCAGAGAATTAAACGACCAAATTGGAAAAGGAAGAAAATAATCAGAACAAGAAGATAAGAGAAATAAATGAACAAATATAATAAAATGGGATAGGTTATAAAGTCTGTGGATTATTCTTGACTTTGAGAGGTTGTCTTCTTGCTCTTTCTTTTCTCTCCCTCTTCCTGGTCGGTGACTCTGTACCCTGGTTTCTGCCCCTGTAGCATGCTTAGGTAGAGGTTTGCAGTTGATAAGTCTCTAAGGCAATGTCATATATTGGGCTTCAGTCTCACTGGCAGTCGAGGCTCATTAGCATTTGCAGGCTCTGACAATGAGAGAGTCCATTTTCTTGGAGCCTCTCTCCTAGTCTTTCCTTCCTGAATTAGCAGCCTGATGATCCAGCTATGGGTTTGCTGCTGCCTCTACCTGGAGAGTAAGAGGCTCAAAGAGCTGGCAAATCCCCACTCTATCCCCACTCAGTGCAGCGCTCTGGGTAAGGCTCAATCAGTCAGGGCCGCTAGCATAATCAGGTGGGGCTGGGAGCCAGTTGTTTTCAAGGTGCCTTTCTATGTGCCTCTAGGCACGTCCCAAATGCCTCAGCACTCTGTGGGACCCCTTTCCCCAGGCCTTTGGCACTTTGCAACCTGTTTTGGCTGGGTAGAAAATGCCCTAGTCACTGTTTGCAAAGCAGGAGGACTTACAAGCTGCCAAATCCCTCTTTTTAACATATAGCCCTAAGTATGCAAGCTCTGCCAATCAGAGGTTGCCTCCACCCCTATGTGCATGTCATAACAAGAGGTACTAAAAAATATCTCCCCTCTTGTCTTAGATTGCTTACCTGAGATAGATCTTGTCAGTTAGGGTCGCATAGGTCAGTTGGGAGTTGAGCAGGCTGTGGGTAAGCTAATACTTCAAGGATCTGTTAGCTTGTATGGCTGGGTGAGGCGCCCCAACCACCTGGAGAAGTTCAAGCGTAAGGAATCTTGCTTTTACATGCCGCTCTTCAGGGCGCAGAGGTAACCCCCGAGACTCCAGTCAGAGCCCATGCAAAGGCCTCTGACTCTGCCCCTCTGTCCAGTAACATGGGCATCCCCTCCTGGGGGAATCTCTCACCCACTCTCCACACTCGCCAACCAGGATATAACGCAGGCCACCTATCACTCTGGGTGAGGTGCCCAGCTCGCACGAAAAAGTTCGAGGGTAGGGAATTTTGCTTCCGCTCACTCCCCATGCGCCGCTTTTCAGGGCACAGGGGCAACCCCGAGACTCTGATTTTGGCCCACACAAAGGCCCTTGACTTTGCCCCTCTCTTTGGTAACACGGGCGCCCACTCCCAGGACTCTAGGAGGAATCTTTTGCACACTATCTGCATGCACTGATCAGGAGATCAGGGCGGATGGCTGCCCCCCTTGTTTTTCTTTGTCTGGATTTGGCACAAGCGTTAGCTTGTATTGACTGGGTTGCCACAAGCACAGTTTTTCCTTGGCTTCGATATCCATGCCACAGCCTGGTTCGAGAGTTTGTGCTGCAGCCTAGTACTATTCACATCCTATGCCCACCTTAGTTCCTATACTCTCAGTTCCCAGTGAAAGCAGCCATTATTTAGGTTAATGAGGAAGGCGGAGTGTTTCTTCCTCTGTCTTATTTCCTTCAGGTTGATTATATATTTAGCTCAATCATACCTTTGCGTTTAGTGTGGAACTGCTGGAGGCTCCAAGGATAGATTTTTCTGTCTCTGGTTGAAGATCTTGTTGATTTTTGGGGGAGATTTATCAGTATTGCTCCTTACAGCACCATTTCTCTGACATCACTGCCTCTCATTATTTTAATGAAGGGAACATGGTCATCAGGCAGCTGCTCTAGTCTTATGTAACAAATCCATTTTAATATGTTTCATTATAATAAAACACCTAAGCTTACTGAAAAACTTTTTTTATACTCTTTGGATAAAAATATGGCATTTTATTTCAATTACCATAGCCCACTCTTCACTCTAAGCTTCAAGGAACCATTCTGTAAGTGTAGCAAGATGGACTTGTCAGGATCACTGACAAGATTTGCTACATTTTCCCAGACTCTCTCTCACTCACCGCTCAGGAAAAAAAAATTTTTTTTCAAATAAAGGGAATAATGTATAAGCATGCATTTGATAGATATACTTCCATCCCAACCTTTTATATGCATCCCATAAGTGTATAGACCTAAAGAAAAAATAGATTATTTTATTTTTTCTATTAAATTTCCATAGAGACTATGATATTTATTCAGTATGGATTTAATAATATATATATAACAACCTCTTCTGGATGACAGGAAAGCATAAGTGAGCAGCGAACACAAAAAAACCTCTGCTTTCATGCAATGTACATTGCAGTGGATGAATGCAGATCCACAAATAATTAAAATAGATAGCATATTATATGATGATATATGCAGTAGAGAAAACCCATCTGCCAGGGAGTAGGCTGTTGAGTTAAACACTGTTACCACAGAAGAATTTAATGAAAAGGAGACATTCACTGCAATACTTGAATGAGTTCAGGGAATAGTCCTCATAGATTTCTGGGGTAAAGGGTATACCTGTCAATGGGAACAAGAAGTAAAATAACCTTTAGGAAGGAGTGTGATCTTTTGGTTGAAAAGTTAATGAGCGAGTGCATCAATCTTGGGATAGGCGGCAGGAAAGTGAGTGGCTAAGGGTCAGAGGAAGTGCAAAATCTTTTTCTCCAACACATTGCTGGTCATTGTAAAGAGTTTGGCTTTACCCTGAGTGAAATGAAGAGACATAGAAAGATATTGCGTGAACAGATGAAATTAATTTTAATGCATTGTTTCTAGCATTGTGAGGAATTAATCGGATTCAAATGGATCTCCAGAAAGTCACAAAGTCTGAAGCAAGAAGCCTGTGACTGGGACAGCTTGGAAAACAAGCTGTTGAGACACCGCGTTTGCCAGTGTCACCATGCCGCATGTGGTGTGCTTTTTTTGCCACCCCTATTTCCCATGCCATGTGCTTCAGCCTCTCTCTCTGGCTTTGAAAGATCTGATAGGGAAAGATCAGCAGCCTTGGCATTCTTCGCTGACTCTGTAGGAGGGCTGCAAGGGAAGGGGAGCACAGTGGGACCCTGTGCACTCCTGTTGCAGCATTTGAGCTCCCTTCTGTCTTCTGCAATTCAACTTCTTGTCTCAGGTCCTCTTCCCAGTCAGAAATGCATTTTATATAATTGGAAACAGGAACTGGATTTCAGATCCTATCCTAATGTTTTTCACCTTCTACACACCCAATTCACAAACAATTAACATCGTTACTCATCAGCTGCTTCCTTAGCCAGTACTAAGAATAAGGCAGTGCCTGCCATATTCACTCATGTGGACTTCTGGAATAGCCTCCAAACTGACATTTTTGCTGCTGTTTCTTTTTATTCTGAATCCTGTTTTCCACAGTCTCCAATATGACCTTTTTAAAAAGGCAGAGCACATTATATCACTTTCCAATTTTAAATATTTCTATATCTTCCAGTTCCATTTCAAATAAAATATCAACTCTCTGTAGTATGCATGATCGGGCCTCTTCCTCTTCTTTATCTTATTCTCCATTTGTCTTACTGTTGCTCATTTTTCAATTTAGTCAGGGAACATGATGGACCTGTTTCCCCTCAGGACCTTTTGTTCCTTCTCTGACCTGTGCTTGGATTGCTCTGTCTCCTGATCTTTGCCCCACTGAATCTTTCATTCAGGCTGCAGTTCAAACAGTGTTGCCCCAGGGAGGCCCTGCAACCCGACCCAGTAGTGCCATTCTCTCACCCTAGTTACTCTCCATTGCATTATCTTTACTTAAATCATTTATCATGACATGAAGTAACTTGTATTCTATACTTTTATCCTATATCTCTCTCACTGACTAGAATTTCAAGTCCCTAGGAAGGGAGACCCAAACTATCTTACTTTTGTCATTGAAACTATCTGGAATAGTTGCTATTACTTAGCAAGTGTACAGTGCAGATATGTTAAATAGATGAATGGATGAGTGAGTGTGATGAGCCTAGTGCCTCCGCTTCTGTCGCTTAACCTTTGTGTTTGTTTACTTTGCCTGTTAGACAAGACTGACTCTTCAGCAGGTATTTTCATTACTCGCCTCCACAAGAAGCCAGGACAAAATCAAAGAAAAGAAAGGGGATACATTTTTCATTATTTCTCCTCAACAACCCCAACTCTACTTTATTCCAAGTGGTGAGGAACTTCTGACAATTCTGAGTGTTTCTGTGTTTATCTTACTTTCTCACTAAGGTCAGGGCTAAGGTTAGAAGCCTTTTTGGTCTATGCCAGAATATTATTTTTTTAGCCTATTTTTTTTCAAATTTCACAGAATATAGTTTTGTTCCTGTAATTTGGCATATATATATATATATATATATATATATATATATATATACACACACACACACACACACTTGCTTTTTTGTATACATTTCAACAGATATCGGGAGAGGAATGTGTGTAATCAACTTCACCACCTATTGATAGAATGTCAGATATTGTTTAAAAGATTATAAAACTGAAGACATTTCATAATACTTCTATGAGTGTATGTGGGGAAAGTTTTCATAAGATGGAAATTATCCTTAGAGAATGTAATCCCAAATATTAATAGTTTGTTTTCTTTGATAATGGTAAAGTCATTTTAATTTCTGGTATAAAAATGTCATTTTGATTCCTTTATTAAAGAATATCCTTATTTAAGATAACATATAAATGGTGTTTTTCTAAAATGAATTAGAAATAATATAAATATTAGAAAAATATTACTGAATATTATTTAAATATTTAAAAGATTTAAAATCTACATCTGGGTTAATTCAAGCTGTTCATAGAAAAAAATGTATATAGGCCATATATCTTAATTTACACGCTTATGAATATGAGATTTCCAATAATAGCTCAATACAAAATAACCTTTTTAACACCTCAAATTAGATAGTATTTGACAATAATTTCACAATTCTAATTACTTGGGAAAAGGGTATTATCTTAAATATCTTCATAGGTTTAAAATGTAAAGTAACTCTGATATTGCTTTTGAGATTCAGTCTCTATAAATATATTATGCATAATAAGTATTATATTGGCCAAACCTCTTGAAGAGACACAATTTATAATAATACAGAAACTGTGAATACTTTCTGAATTATAACCAAGGTACTAGAATAGGAAAATGAGTGAAGGACATTGGAAGAGGTTGAGGACATGTGGCCATGTAATGAAAGCACAATGAATGTTCCATTATCTGTAGAGCAGATAATATTAACAATGGATAGCCATTTAAAAAGACTGTATCTAGGATGATTTTATCTAGTTACAAGAAATATTGCAATTGAAAAACTGTTTAATGACATTCCTCTCTGAGTATACTGAAATCAGCTATAACTATAACTTAATTTTAATTATGAAATATAAACATACATTAAAGGATGTGAATAGAAAATAATTTAGAAAGGAGAAATTTAATAAAGCACATACAAGGGAAAAATAAGTATAAATGAATACTTTGGAAAAGTAGAAAAAATGTACATGTGTCTCACCTTGCTGCTAGAACAAACATGCTATAGATTGGGTAGGTGGCTTTTAACTGAAAGAAATTTACTTCTTGTACTTTTGGAGGCAGGACATTCAAGATCAGGGTGCTACCATGGTTGGGTTCTGTTGGCAGCCCTCATATAGGTTGCAGAAGCCTACTTCTCTTTATGTATCTTCACATGGCAGAGAGCAGAGAGAAAGGAAAAAACCTCTCTCATGACTCTTAGAGGGCACTAATTCTATTCATGAGAACTCTACTCTTAACATCTCATTTAATCTTAATTGCCATCTAAAGGCTCCATCTCCTAATACCATCACATGATGGAGGTCAATGTTGGGGATATAAACATTTAGTCTATAATACCATGTTATATGTTAAATAATTTCAACAAAAAAAACAAAGAAGAGTTTACCAAAAGTTTCCTGAAAGGGAAGTTACAAATTATAAAAAATTAGAATTTGATATCCTGACTTTGAAATCTTGCTATGTGAGATTTGACTCTTATTATGATTTAAATGTATTTTGATTCATTTTTAAAATTAGTGCAAAGTTTTAAAAATAGTAAAGTGATTTTTTTAATATGGGAACATTTTAGTCACCTTATTGTAGTATAATGAACCTACAGTAAACTGCAATATAAAAATTACACAATTTTGGGGTATATACCCAGTAGAGGGATTGCTGGGTCATAAGGTAGTTCTATTTTCAGTGTTTTGAGGAACCACCATACTTTCTTCCATAATGGTTGTACTACTTTACATTCCCACCAACAGTGGATGAGGGTTCCTTTTTCTCCACAAACATTGACTTGTAAAGACACATGCAGCCCCATGTTCATTGCAGCATTGTTCACAGTGGCCAGGACATGGAAACAACCAAAAAGCCCATCAATAGATGACTGGATAAAGAAGATGTGGCACATATACACCATGGAATACTACTCAGCCATAAGAAATGATGGCATCGGATCATTTATAGCAAAATGGTGGGACCTTGACAACATTATATGGAGTGAAATAAGTAAATCAGAAAAAACCAGGAACTGCATTTTTCCATACATAGATGGGACATAAAAGTGAGACCAAGAGACATTGATAAGAGTGTGGTGGTTACGGGGGGAGGGAGGAGAGGGAGAGGGAAGGGGGTGGGGGAGGGGCACAAAGAGAACTAGATAGAGGGTGACAGGACAATCTGACTTTGGGTGATGGGTATGCAACATAATTGAACTTTAAGATAACCTGGACATGTTATCTTTGAATAAATGTATCTTGATTTACTGATGTCACCCCATTAAAAATAAATACAATAAAAAAATTACACAATTTGATAAATGTCTATGTTTATGTGCTTACAGAAAGTGAAAGTAAAAGTAAATAACAAAATAATAAACATGTTCATCACTCCAGTTTTCTTTAACTCCCACATATACTTTTAACTTACCTTCCTATCATTACCCTCTTTCCTGTTCCTAGGCAACTAGTTATCAGTTTGTATTTTCTAAAATTTTATGTAAAATGGAATTATAGACTATATATTATGTAGTTGCAATACACTGTTTTTCTTTATTCATCACAGTTGTTTAGATTCATCTGTGTTATTGCATATATCAATGAAATATAACTTTTTAAAATGCTCTCTTGATCCAATTTTGAGGTACTGGCTATGGGCTGGTTAGTTCTCTTTCATGAATAGTAGAAACCCCTACACCACGTCTCTTATATAGCACTCACACTAAAGGGTCATTGTTCACCCAGGGGACAGGGCCAGATAACGCAGGAAATAGACCATCTGCCCTGGAGCTGGAAAATTCATTCAAATTAGCCAGTCCACAAAGATACCTGGAAATCCACCCTGCTTGCTAAACATAATCTGCCCCCTGCAGTTCTAGTTTGCTATTACCCTATTTTTGGTACAACTACCCATGTGTGGCCCTGCCAGGGAGTCTTCTATATTTTGGAGCTGTAAAAAAAACAAATGGCTTTGTCTTTCTAGATGTGTGTGTTGTATCTCACTTTAAAAAAAGTCTTATGAAATAATCGGTTTTATGTTTTTGATTGATGAGTTACATTGTATAGATATAAACACAGTTTGTCCACTCCTCTTTTATTTCATTTATTCATTTTTAGAGAATACAGAGAGAGGGAGAGAGACAGAGAGAGAGAGAGAGAGAAGAGAGAGACAGAGAGAGAGAGAAGGGGGGAGGAGCTGGAAGCATCAACTCCCATATGTGCCTTGATCAGGCAAGCCCAGGGTTTCGAACCGGCGACCTCAGCATTTCCAGGTCGACGCTTTATTCACTGCACCACCACAGGTCAGGCTGTCCACTCCTCTTTTAATGAGTTTCTCAGTTATTTTCCCAGTTTGGGGTAATAAATATACAAATAAGAAATCAATAAATTAATTAATAAAGCAAATAAACAGCAATATTTATATAGATATATGCCTTTATTCTTCTTGGTTTTATACCTAGAAGAGGAGTGGCTAAGTTATATGGCAAGTGATTTTTACCTTTTTAAGAAACTACTGACACGTTTAACAATAGTTTTACAATTCAATTTTTTGATATTTTTTGTTTTTTTTTGTATTTTTCTGAAGTGAGAAGCAGGGAGGCAGAGAAAGAGACCCGACCGAGATCTACCTGACATGCCCACCAGAAGGAGATGCTCTGCCCATCTGAGGCATTGCTTTGTTGCAACCAGAGCCATTCTAGCATCTGAGATGGAGGCCACGAAGCCATCCTCAGCACTTGGGCCAACTTTGCTCCAATGGAGCCTTGGTTGCAGAAAGAGAAGAGAGAGATAGAGAGAAAGGAGAGGGAGAAGGGTGAAGAAGCAGATGGGCACTTGTCCTGTGTGCCCTAGCCAGGAAACGAACCCAGGACTTCCACACACCAGACCGACGTGCTACCGCTGAGCCAATCGGCCAGGGCTTACAATTTCTTTATGCCAACTAGTAGTACATGAAAGTTTCAATTACTCCATATTCTTAGCAACACTTGACATTTTTAACATTCTAACAGACATGTAGTGGTATCTCACTGAAGTTTTAATTTGCATTTCCCTAAAGACTAATGATATTGAACATTATTTCATACACTTAGTAGTCATCTATGTATGTTCTTCAGTGAATTATCAGCTCACTTAAAAATTATTTTGATGAGCTGTTTGTTAAATTTCTTATATCAAGTTCAAGGAAACTTAAAACTTAATTTTTAAGTCAACTTTATAAATTGTGAATATAAAACTTTGATCAGATATATAATTTGAACATATTTTTTCTCAATTTGTGGCTAATAGTTTTAAACATTTAACATTTTTTTAAGTGAGAGGAAGGGAGATAGACAGACTCCCGCACGTGCCCTGACCAGGATCCACTCGGCAACCCCGTCTAAGTCTGATACTCCAATTGTCTCTATTCAACCGAACCATCCTCAGCATCTGAGGCCAACGCTCAGACTACCTCGGGCCAACCAAGCCACTGGCTGTGGGAGTGGAGAGAGAGAGAGAAGGAGGAGAAGGAAAGGAAGAGAAGTTAATGGACACTTCTCATGTGTGTCCTGACCGGGGATCAAACCTGAGACATCCACACACTGGGTCAACACTCTATCTACTGAGAGAAACAGCTAAGTCTTAAGATTACTTTTAAAGAAGACACAGGTTTCAATTTTGATTAAGTTAATTTTTTTATTTTTGAAATTGATGTTTTGTTTTGGTTTGTTTTGTTTGGTATCTAAGAAATATATTCTCAAGGTCACAAAGATTATTCTCTATATTTTCTACTAGATATTTTCAATTTAAATTTATAATACATTTGAGTTAATTTTTAATTTTAATTAAGCTCATGGTATATTTTTTGCACATTGATATTAAATTTTGTTTGCAAATAGATATTTAATTTTCTAGTACTATATGTTGAAAATATTGTTTCTCCAATGAATCACTATGTACTATTGTCAAAATCAAATGATCATAACAAATATATGCTAAGAAACTGGACAATTTGAACAAAGGAATAAATTCCTAGAAACATGCAATCTTCCAAAACTGAATCAGGAAGGATCAGAGAATCTGAATTGACTAATGACAACAAATGTAATTGAAGCAGTGTAAAAAACTCCCAACAAACAAAATTCCTGGACTGCTTCATAAGTGAATTTTACCAAACATTCGAAGAGGAACTAACACCTATCCTTCTCAAACTGTTTTAAAAAATTCAAGAGGAGGGAAGATTCTAATGCTCATTTTACAAGTCCAGCATTATCTTAATTCCAAAACCAGGTGAAAACACTAAAAGGAAAGAAAACTACAGGCTAATATCATTGATGAACATAGATTCCAAATCCTCAATAAAATATCAGCAAATCAGATCCAGCAATATATTAAAAAGGTCATAACCGTGATTAAGTAGTATCTATTCCTGGGACCTAAGGTTGGTACAGAAACGGCAAATAAATGAATATGATACACTACATAAGTAAAATAAAGGGTAAAAGTCACACAATCATATCAATTGATGCAGAAAATTATGTGATAAAATTTATACCTTTTATGATTTAAAAAAAAACTTTCAGCAAAGTGGGAATAGAGGGAATATAATTCAATGTAATGAAAGTCATATATGATAGACCCACAGCCAACGTCATACTCAATGTACAAAACCAAACAGTGTTTCCCTTAAGATAGGGAATAAAACAGATATATCTGCATTCACCACTCTTAGTCAACATTGTACTAGAAGTCCTAGCCACAGCAATCAGACAGCCTAATATTGTCATAAAAAAAAGACATATAGATTAATGGAAAAAATATAAAACCCAGAAATAAACCCATGTCTTTATAGTCAATTAATATTTGACAAAGAAAAGAAGAATATACAATGGGGTAAAGCTAGTCTTTCAATAAATGGTGTTGGAAAAATCAGACATATACATGGAAAGAAAAATGAAACCAAATGACCTTCTTACACTATATACAAGAAGAAGCTCAAAATGAATTAAAGACTTAAATGTTAAACTCAAAACCATAACAATTCAAGAAGAAAATATAGGCAGTAAGTACTGGACAACTTTTCTAGCAATATTTTTTTTCTGATATATCTCCTCAGTCAAGAGAAACAAAGGAAAAAACAAACAATCTGGACTATATCAAACTAAAAAGTTTATATACAGAAAAATAAACTATTAACAAAATGAAAAGACAACCTACTTAACAGGAGAACATATTTGCTAATAATGCATCTGATGATGGGTTGATTTTTAAAATTTATAAAAAACTTATAAAACTCAACACTAAAAATCAAACAATCCAATTAAAAATGGGCAAAGGACATGAATAGACACTTTTCAAAGAAGACATGCCAATGACATATGAAAAGATGCTCAACATGATTAATCATTAGAGAAATGCAAATTAAAACCACAATGAGATATCACCTAACATGTGTCAGGATGGTTATCATCAATAAATCAACAAACAGCAAGTGCTGGCAAGAATGTGGAGAAAATGAAATCTGTTTACACTGTTGGTAGGAATGCAGATTGGTGTATCCACTGTGGAAAGCAGTAGGGAGTTATCTCAAAAAATTGAAAGTGGAACTGCCTTATGACACAGTGATTTCACTTAAGTAGTTTATCTGAAGAAACCCAGAACCCTACTTCAAAACTGTATGCACCTATGTGTTCATTACAGTGTTTACAACAGCCAAGATTTGGAAGCAGCCCAAGTGTCCACCAGTAGATTAGTGGATAAAAAAAAAAAAAACTGTGGTGCATTTATATAATGGAATACTACTCAGCCATAATAAAGAAGAAAATTTTACCTTTTGTAACAGCATGGATGGACCTGGAGAGCATTCTGCTAAGTGAAACAAGCCAGTCAGGAAAGCATAGGTACTGTATGATTTCACTTATATGTGGAATCTAATGAACAAAATGCACTAACAAGCAAAATATAAACAGACTCATACATAGATTGACAGCTGCCTGGGGAAGAAGGTGGGTGAGGGGGTGGAGGGATTGAGCAAAAAAATAAAAATAAAGCTCATGGACACAGACAACAGTGTGGTAATTTCCAGAGAGAACAGGGTAGAGGGAGGTAGACAAGGGTCTTGGGGGATAAATGTTGATGGATTGAGACTGATTTGGGGTGAACAAAAATACAGTATACAGATGATGTGCACCTAAAACCTGTATAATTTGATTAATCAGAGTCACCCAATAAATTCAATAGAAAGGAAAAGATGAAAAAAATCAAATGTTTAAAAATATGGAAATAAATTTGCCTCTTCTGATCCTTTTATTTACATATGAGTTTTAGAATAGGTTTACCCAATTTAACAAAAAACTATTGGTTTTTTATATTACATATAATTCAATGTATGGAGTCTTTGTGTCAATTTGGGGAGAGCTGACATCTTAATAATATAGAGTCTTCTAATACATAAACATAAATACATAATTCTTTAAATCTTAATTATTTTCCCCAACAATATTTATAATTTTCAATATAGGGGTTTTACACATATCATATCAGATTTATTCCTAAGATTTATTTGCTTCTATTACAAAGGAAACTTTCAAAAGTCAGTTTTCAAATGTTAATATATAGAATTACAGTTGAATTTAATATTGATTAGTGATTGCACAAATTTGCTAAACTCACTGAATCTGGTATGTGTTGTATAGATTTTATATGACTTTCTACATAGCAATCTTGTAATCTTTGATTTAAAAGACAGTGTTACTTTTCCCTTAAGAATAGATATGCATTTTACTTTACTATCTTGTCTTAGTGTAGTGGCTACAACCTTTAGCTCAATATAGAAAAATATGTAGAGTAAGAGAACATCCTTTTTGTGTGCACTGGGGAAAAAAATGTAATTCTCTTGTTGCTTGATAGATTATCAATTATTTGTAGATGTCGAAATTGCATTTTTCAAGGACTTGGTTCATTTTATCAGCTTATGAAATTTTTGGACATAGAGATGTTCAAATATTTTTTTTATTATCCTTTTAATGTTCATGGAATCTGTAGTAATGTCCACACTTTTATTTCTGATATTTGTATCTTATTTCTTTTTTTTTTTTTTTTTTTTTTTTTAGCTTGGCTAGAGTTTTACTAATTTTATTGATCTTTCCAAAGAACTAGTTTATGGTGACATTGATTTTTTCTATTACTATCATTTTCAATGCCAATCTTTTTTGGTATAATATATATTTTTTCTTTCACATAGTTTGAATCTAATTAGGCCTTCTTTTTCTAGATTCCTAAGGTAGAAACTTAAGTTATGGATTTTAGATTTACTTTTCTTCTAATATATGGTCTCAATCTTACAAATTTCCCTTTCACTGCATCCTGAAAATTTTGATAAGTTGTTTTATTTTAATTTAATTCAAAATATATTCAAAAATTTCTTTTTTGGCCTGACCTGTGGTGGCGCAGTGGATAAAGCGTCGACCTAGAAATGCTGAGGTCGCCGGTTTGAAACCCTTGGGCTTGCCTCGTCAAGGCACATATGGGAGTCGATGCTTCCAGCTCCAACCCCCTTCTCTCTCTCTATCTCTCCTCTCTCTGTCTCCCTTTCCTCTGTAAAAAAAAAAAAAAAAAAATTCTTTTTTAATTATCCAGAAAAGAGATTCCGCCTGACCTGTGGTGGCGCAGTGGATAAAGCGTCGACCTGGAAATGCTGAGGTTGCCGGTTCGAAACCCTGGGCTTGCCTGATCAAGGCACATATGGGAGTTGATGCTTCCAGCTCCTCCCCCCTTCTCTCTCTCTCTGTCTCTCTCTTCTCTCTCTCTCTCTCTCTCTCTCTCTGTCTCTCCCTCTCCTCACTAAAATGAATAAATAAATAAATTTTAAAAAAGAAAAAGAAAAAGAAAAGAGATTCCTGGATCATGTGGTTTTGTGTTCTTAATTTGTGGTAGTTTACATTTTCATCAGCAGTGAATGAGGGTTCCTTTTTCTCAACACCCTCTCCAACACTTGATATTACTTGTTTTGTTGATAACAGCCATTTTGATAGGTATGAAGTGATATCTCATAGTAGTTTTCATTTGTATTTCCCTATAGCTGGTGAAGTTGAGCACTTTTTCATAGATCTATTGGTCATTTGATTATCTTCTTGGGAAAGGTGTCTGATCAGATCTTTTGCCTCCCTTTTTTTAATTTTTTAATTTTATGTGGAAAATTAACTTTAATGGGGTGACATTGATCAATAACAGTACAGAGGTTTCAAATGAACATTTCTATAGCATTTGAACTGTTGTTTCTGTTTTATACCCATCACCCAGAGTCAAATCATTTTCTGTCACCTTATATTAATCCCTCTTTACACCCTTCCCCCTACCCTCTCTCCTTTCCCATTCTTGCATGTCCCCTTTCCCCTCCCCTATGCCCCTTCCCACAGGTAACTACTTCACTTTTATATATGACCATAAGTCTCAGTTTTATATTCTACCTATGTGGGAAAAGTTCTTAGCTTTTTCTGATTTACTTATTTCACTCAGTATAATGTGCTCAAGGTCCATTCATATTGTCATAAATGTCACTATGCCATCATTTCTTATGGCTTATTAGTATTTCATTGTATACATGTATCAACACCCTCTTTATCCAATCCTCTGAGGGATATTTTGGTTATTTCCATATCTTGGCCACTGTGAATAATACTGTGATGAACATAGGGATGCATGTGCCTTTACATACCAATATTTTTGAGTATTTGGGGTAGATACTCAGTAGAGGAATTGCTGGCTCATATGGCAATTTTATTCTTAATTTTCTGATGAACCACCATACTATTTTTTAATAGTGGCATATTAATTTGCATTCCCACCGACAGTGAATGAGGGTACCTTTTTCTCCACAGCCTCTTCAACACTTGTTATTACCTGTCTTGTTGATAATAGCCAATAAAACAGATGTGAGGTGGTATCTCATTGTAATGTTTGTTGTTTGTTTGTTTTTTGTGGCAGAGACAGAGAAAGAGACAGATAGGAACAGGCAAACAAGAAGGGAGAAAGATGAGAGGCATCAATTCTTCATTGTGGCACTTTAGTTGTTCATTGATTGCTTTCTCATATGTACCTTGACAGAGGGGTTATAGCAGACCAAGTGACCCGTTGCTAAATCCAGCAACCTTGGGCTCAAGCTGGTCAGCCTTAGATGAGCTTGCACTCAAACCAGCACCTTCAGGGTTTCAAACCTGTATTCTCCACTTTCTAGTTTGACCCTCTATCCACTGTGCCACTGCGTGGTCAGGCTCATTGTAGTTTTGATTTGCATTTCTCAAATAGCTAGTGAAAATAATCATCTTTTAATTTAGAAAATTAACTTATACAGAGTGGCATTGATCAATAAGAGTACATAGGTTTCAGGTAAATATTTCTATAGCATTTGAACTGTTGATTATGTTGTATACCCATCACCCAAAGTCCGATCATTTTCATTTTTTAAATTTTATTTATACAATTTTAACAAGGTGACATTGATCAGTTAGAGTACATAGATTCAGAGAAAATATCTCCAGATCATTTTGACATTTGATTATGTTGTATATCCCTCACCCAAAGTCAAATTGTCTTCCATCACCTTCTATTTGGTTTTCTTTGTGCCTCTCCCCTCCCTCCACCCACTCCATGTCCTCCCTTCCCCTCCCCCTACTCAGACTAATGGAACAGAACAGAGAGCTCAGAAATAAAACCACATATATATGGTCAAATCATCTTTGATAAAAGAGCCGAAAACAAACAAGGAGAAAAGAAAGTCTCTTTTTTTTTTTTTTTTTTTTCATTTTTCTGAAGCTGGAAACAGGGAGAGACAGTCAGACAGACTCCCGCATGCGCCCGACCGGGATCCACCCGGCACGCCCACCAGGGGCGACACTCTGCCCACCAGGGGGCGATGCTCTGCCCATCCTGGGCATCGCCATGTTGCGACCAGAGTCACTCTAGCGCCTGGGGCAGAGGCCAAGGAGCCATCCCCAGCGCCCGGGCCATCTTTGCTACAATGGAGCCTTGGCTGCGGGAGGGGAAGAGAGAGACAGAGAGGAAGGAGAGGGGGAGGGGTGGAGAAGCAAATGGGCGCTTCTCCTGTGTGCCATGGCCGGGAATCGAACCCGGGTCCTCCGCACGCTAGGCCGACACTCTAAGAAAGTCTCTTTAATAAATGGTGCTGGCAAGACTGAAGAGCCATATGCAAAAGAATGAAACTTGACTACAGTTTGTCCCCTTGTGCCAAAATTAATTCAAAATGGATCAAAGACCTAAATATAAAACCTGAAACAATAAATTACATAGAAAAAAACATAGGTACAAAACTCATGGACCTTGATTATCTTTTTATACATCTGCTAGCCATTTGTATGTCCTCTGAGGAGAAGTGTCTGTTCAGGTCCTCTCCCAGTTTCTTAACTGAATTATTTGCTTGTTTGTTTCTAATATTTGTGAGTTTTTAAATATATTTTGAAAATTAACCCCTTATTGGAGCTGTTGTTTGCAAATATCATATCCCATTTAGTTGGCTGCCTATTTGTTTGTCAGTTTCTTTTGCTATACAGAAGTAACCTTTGCCTTTGGGGTCAAATTCATAAATTGTTCTCTACAACCAAGGTCCATGAGCTTAGTACCTATGTTTTCTTTTATGTAGCTTATTGTCTCAGGTCTTATATTTAAGTCTTTTTTCCATTTATAATTAACTTTTGTGCAGGGAGATAAATTGTATTTGTTTCATTCTTTTGCATGTGGCTTTTCAATTTTCCCAAACCATTTATTGAAGAGGTCTCATTTCTCCATTGTGTATTTTTGGCTACTTTGTCACAGATAATTTTTCCATATTTATGTGGTTTTATTTCAGTGCTCTCAAATGGTCTGTATGACTTTCTGCCAATACCATGCTGTTTTGATTATCATAACTCTATAGTATAATTTGAACTCAGTGTGATACCTCCAGCTTTATTCTATTTCCTCAGGACTGCTTTGGCTATTCGAGGTTTTTATGGTTCCATACAAACCTTGTAATATTTTGTTGTTTCTTTAAAAAATGGCATTTAGATTTTGATGAGATATTGCATTAAACTTGTATATTGCTTTGGCAATATGGCCATTAAAACTATGAACATGGAGTACTTTTCCATTTCATTGTGTCTTTATTAATTTATTCCAATAATGTATTGTAGTTTTCAGTACATAGGTCCTTCATATCCTTTAAGTTTATTCCTAGGTACTTTATTTTATTATTATTATTTTTTTAGTTCATTTTCTGAAATTTCATTGTTGGCATATAGAAAAGCAATAGACTTGTGCATATTAATTTTGTATCTTGTGACTTCACTTTATTGGTTTATTGTTTCTAATAGTTTTTTGGTGGAGTCTTTGGGGTTTTCTACATACAGGATCATGTCATATGCAAAGAAGTGATACCTTTACTTCTTCTTTCCTGATATGGATGCCTTTTATTTCTTTCTCTTGCCTAATTGCTCTGGCTTAAACTTCCAGAACTATGCTGAATAAGAGTGGAGAAAGTGACCAGCCTTGTCTTGTTCCTGATTTTAGAGGAAAAGCCTTCATTTTTTCACCATTTAGTATAATATTAGCTGATAGTTTTTCATCTATAGCCTTTATTGTATCAAAGTAATTTCATTCTATTTTTATTTTATTGAGTGTTTTATACATAAAGGGATGTAATATTGAATGCATTTTCTGCATCTATTAATAGGATCATATGATTTTTGTTCTTTGTTTTACTGATATAGTGTATTACATATTATGTTGATCAATTTCTATATGTTGAAGCATCCTTGTGCTCCTGGAATGAATCCCAATTGATTGTGATGTATTATTTTTTAATGTGTTGTTGTATTCAATTTTAGTGTTTTGTTTAGAATTTTTACATCTGTATTCATTAGAGATATTGGTCTGTAGTTTTGTTTTTTTCTGTTGTCCTTGCCCAGTTTTTGTATGAGGGTTATGTTGGCCCATAAAATGTCCTGGGGATTATTGCTTCTTTTTCTATTTTTTGGAAGACTTTGAGAAGGATAGGAACCAAATCTTCTTTGAATATTTGGTAGAATTTACTAGTGTAACCATCTGGTCCTGAACTTTAATTTTTGGAAAGCTTTTGATAGTTGTTTCTATTTCCTTCCCACTTATATGTCTATTTAGGTTTTCCAATTCTTCATGACTCAGTCTGGGAAGATTGTATAGTTGTAGGAATTTATTCATTTCCTCTATTTTGTTGAATTTGGTGCCATATAACCTTTCATAATATTCTACTATTACCTTTTGTATATCTATAATGTCTATGGTAATTTCTCCTCTTTCATTTCAGATTTTGATTATAAGTCCGTTCTCTTTTTCCTTAATGAATCTAGCAGATAGTTTGTTAATTCTATTGATCTTTCAAAGAACCAGCTTTTTGTTATGTTAATTTTTTCTGTAGTATTTTTGCTATTTCATTTACTTTTGCTCTAATTTTTATTATTTGCTTTCTTCTGCTGACTTTGGGCTGCCTTTGTTCTCCTTTTTCTAGTTCCTTAAATTGTAATGTTAGATTGTTTATTTGAAATTTCTCTTGTTTTTTGATATAAGCATGTAGTGATGTAAACTTCTCTCTTATTACTGCTTTTTCTGCATCCAGGAAATTTTATGTTATTTTATCAGTTTAATTTGTATGTAAATATCTCTTGATCTTTGCTTTTATTTCTTCTTTGACCCAGTAATTTTTAGAAGTAAGTTGTTTAATTTGCACATTTATGTGGGCTTTTCACTTTTTTTTTTTTTTTTACAGATACAGAGAGTGAGTCAGAGAGAGGGATAGACAGGGACAGACAGACAGAAATGCAGAGAGATGAGAAGCATCAATCATTAGTTTTTCATTGCGCGTTGCAACACCTTAGTTGTTCATTGATTGCTTTCTCATATGTGCCTTGACCGCGGGCCTTCAGCAGACCCAGTAACCCCTTGCTCGAGCCAGTGACCTTGGATTCAAGCTGGTGGGCTTTTGCTCAAACCAGATGAGCCCAAGCTCAAGCTGGCGACCTCGGGGTCTCGAACCTGGGTCCTCGGCATCCCAGTCCGATGCTCTATCCACTGCGCCACCGCCTGGTCAGGCTTGGGCTTTTTACTTTTTACAGTTGAATTCTAATTTCAAAGCCTATGATCAGAAAATATGCTTGGGATAATTTCAGTCTTCCTGAATTTTTTGATATTAGTTTTGTGGCCCAACATATGGTTTGTCCTTGAGAATGTACAATGCACACTGGAGAAGTATGCATAATCTGACGTTTTGGGATAAATGTCCTATAAATGTTTATTATGTCCATTTGGTCCAGAGTGTCGTTTACAGCCAATATTTCTTGATTTTCTGTTTGGATGATTTATTTAAAGCCATCGAAGTTGTGTTGAAACCTCCAAGTAAAATTGTGTTTTTGTCTTTTATTTTTAGAACAGTTAGTAGATGTCTTGTGTAGTTTGATGTAAATATATTAAGAAGTGTTATGTCCTCTTCATACAATGTCCCTTTTATCATTATAAAATGTCCAGCTTTGTTATTTTATAGTCATTATTTGTGGACAAGTCCTGCCGGGGGTGAGAACTATGGAGACGCAAAGACCCAATTCTGGGGACCAGGTTCAGTGACACAGATCCACTTTATTCGAGAAGTAAGCTAGCTTATATACATGGGTTCAGCCTATAGGATGTTACAGCATGTCCTTCATAGCCAATGGCTGAAAAGATCAGGGAGCTGCATGGTTGGCACTAAGTCACTTCCTTATAGCAGGCTAGCTTCCTTCCTGGGTATACCCAGGAGGCTTCTGGGAGCTGGAGAATTCTCACAGCATTGCATCAGCCACAGCTGCTAGGAATGTGCTCTGAACTCCACCCACAAGTATTATAAGATATGAGTATGGCTACAACTACTTTTCTTTGGATATTAATTTCTTGGATAATTGTTTTCCAACCTTTCACTTTGAATCTACTTGCAGCTTTGATGTTTCACTTGAAAGCAGCCTATTGTTGGCTTTTGCTTTTTGATGCAATCTGCTACTCTGTGCCTTTTTATTGGTGAGCTTAGTTCATTTACATTTAGGGTAATTATTGACAATAGAGGATTTTCTATTGTCATTTTCTGTTTTGTTTTCTGGTAGCTCTGTGTCTTGTTTGGTTTTTCTCTTTTTTGTTTCTGTCAGCTGTTTTTGTTTGGTGGTATTCCTTACTTGTTTCCCCTGTTTCTTCTCTTTTTGTGCTGTGTCTTTCAATAGTGGCTTGTTCATGGGTGGTTACCATTAGGTTATTAAGAGAAAAATGTTTATATATACAAGAGTACTTTGTCTTATGAATACTTCTGCACTCCATCCTCCTTTGATACTGTATAATTTTATCCTCTTCCCTTTTAGATTATTGTCACAGGTTATTCTTGCTTTTATTGTGACCTTGTTGGAGATTTTCCTTGTAGTTTTGATTTGTTTTTGTTCTTTGTATCTGGTCAAATAACCTCCTTGAGTATTTTCTGGATTGGGGGTTTCTGCTGATAAATTCCCTCAGCTTCTGTATGTCTCAAAAAATTTATTTCTCCTTCATATTTGAATGATAACATTGATGGATAGAGTATTCTTGGCTGATAATTCCTCTCTTTCAGTACCTTGATTGTTTGGGTTGACCCTCTTCTGGCTTCTAGAGTTTCTGCTGAGAAATCTGATGACAGTCTAATGGACTTTCCTTTATTTCTAATGTTCTTCTTTTACTTACCTGCCTTGACAATTAATTTTCATTGATTTTTGACAGTTTTATTGCTAATGTGTCTTGGAGTAGGTCTGTTTGGGTTGAGATAACTTGGCATTCTGTTTGCTTCTTGGATTTGAGGCTCTAACTTTTTTCATAGGCTTGGGAAATTCTCATCAATTATTTGTTTGAATAGGCTCTCCATTCCCTTTTTCCTCTCTTCTTGTGATATACCCATTATTCTTATATTGCTCTTTCTGATGAAGTCAGACAATTCTTGTAGAGCTCTCTATTTTTTTGTTTTGTTTTGTTCTAAATTTGTGAGTCTCTCTTCTCTTCCCTCTGAGTATCTCTAGTTGCCTGTCTTTAATATCACTGATTCTTTACTCTATCTAGTTTGTTCTATTTACTAAACTTGCTAACTCAGTCTTCAATTTATGTATTGAGTTCTTCAGATCTGTTTTTAAAGTTTCAATCTCCTTGGTGAGGTATTTGTTTTATTTATTAATTTGTTTTATGAGCTCATTAAGTTGCCTATTGGTGTCTTCTTGCATCTTGTTGAGTATTTTCAAAACTTCAACTTTGAATTCTCTGTCATTTTACTCCAAGGATTCCATGTGATTTTTTTTTTCTGGAGATTTTTCATTTTCCTTCTGAACTACATCTCTGTTTGTTTAGCCATGGTATTTGATTTCTTCTTCCTTGATGGCATTTTAGAGTGGTATTGTTAAGAATCCTAACAAAAAAAATAACTAAAAACATTTAAATAAAAGTAAAATAAAAATATAAAAAAGAATTATAAAAATATAAGAATAAATAATAAAAGTATATATAAAATTTTAAAAAGTGAAATTGAAAAATGAAAAAGAGAAAAAAAATAAGGGGGAAAAAAGAAAAATAAATTTTAGTTCTGTGAGGTTTCTTCCAGTAGCTGTTGCTGTATTACAACTTTTAGCTCTGTGAAATTCCTTGGGTGTCTGCTGAGATATTACAGTTACAATGATGTAGGTGGGGCCATGGTTACATTGGTGGTTGGGGCATGTTTTGATTACTTTATAGCTTTGGCTTTACTGCTTCAGCTTTCCAACTGTACAGTTCTAGCAGTGCTGATCTCTGGCTTCTGAACATTCCTTCCCGTTATTCAGTAGAACTGGACACCAGACATGGAGCACCTCTGTTCTTCAGGGGAGAGAGTGGTTCTGGAAAGCTAATTGTGGTATTTGTCACTGCCACTCTCAATATTGTGAGATGAGGGAGGCAGGGCCTGGGAGGCTGGGGGTTGCACTTTAGCTTTCTCTGTTTCTGCCAAGTATGGACTGCAGACAGACTGCAGAAACACTGGCTGTGAACCCACATAGTTTTCTCTGTTTCTGCTGAGTACAGGCTTCAGGCAGACTGCAGAAACACTGGCTGTGACCCCATGCTCTGGTCACTTTGGTTTATCTCCCCCTCTGCCACTCTGTCTCACTGTTTCTTCCAGCAGAAAGAGGTCCAGTCACTTCAAATTTCTCTCTCCATACCACTCAAACAAAATCCAGAGAGCCCAAGATTCCCTATTCCCCATAGTCTAGCAGAGAAAAATAAACTCAGTCACTCCAGGTTTGTCTCCTCTTCTCTCCAAAGCTGACCACAGCTGCGTTTTATATTCTGCCCCCCTTTTTGCCCCATCCCACCTTTAGTCCGTTTGATGCATGGAATCTTTCAGGAATTTTTGTGAGCCCAGCTAGGGATACTTCACTGTGTTATAGTTGTTCAATTTGTTGAAATATCAAGGGATGAAATCAGGAGTATCTCTCATGCCATCCTTACTCTGACATCATCCTCTGCCCATTTTTTAATTGGATGTTTGTTTTGTGTTGAATTGTATGAGTTCTTTATGTAGGTTGTTGCTTGCATATATCATGGTTCATTCGGTTGATTGCCTTATTGTTTTGTTGGCTTTTCTTTTGTTGTGCAGAAGCTTTTAGTTTGATATAGTTCCATTTATTTATATTTGCCTTTACTTCCCTTGCATTCAGGGTCAAATTTATAAAATCTTCTCTAAGATCAAGGTCCATAAATTTACCACCTCTATTTTCTTTTACATAATATATTATTTCAGATCTTATATTTTGGTCTTTGATACATGTCTAATTAATTTTTGTACATGGGGACAAACTATAATCTATTTACATTTTTTTTTATTATGGCTTTCCAGATTCTCCAGCACCATTTGTTGAAGAGGCTTTCTCTTCTCCATTGTGTATTTTTGGCTCCTCTGTCAAAAATTATTTGCCCATATACATGTAGTTTTATTTCTGGGCTCTCAATTCTCTTTCATTGGTCTGGTGTGTGTTGGTCTGCCAATACCAAGTAATTTTATATTTTATTTTTTGCAATGAGAATGGTACACACAAAAAAATCTCCTTTAATATATAAGTGAAAAGCCTATAAATTTACTTCTACAAATGTCTAAATTGTTTAATACAAGTCTCAAGTTACTGACATATTTATTGGCAAAATGCTCTCTGCATACAGTACAGTGGTGTCTTGTACACACTTCTCATTCTTGTATGGGACTAAGATATCTAGTTTATGGAAGGGATTTGAAAATGGCCAGAAAGTTGTGTAGATCCAAGTTTTGATTATCATAGCTCTGTAGTATAATTTGAAGTCAGGTAGTGTAATAATTCTGGCTATGTATTTTTATTGTCAGGATTGCTTTGGCTAATTGGGGTCTTTTATGGTTCCATACAAATGTAATTTTTTGTTGTATTTCTATAAAAAATGAGATTTGGATTTTGATGGAAATTGCATTAAGTCTGTATATTGTTTTGGGAAATATTGTCATTCTAACTGTGTTGATTCTTTCATGAACACAAAATATCTTTCCATTTTATTTTGTCTTTTTCAATATCCTTGTCCTTCATATACTTGGTTAAATTTATTCACAGGTGTTTTATTCTTTTTGTTGTGATTACAAAAGAAATTGTCTTTTTACTTTTATTTCTTTTTCTGAAATTTCATTATTAGTACATAGGGAATCAGTACATTTTGTACATTTATTTTTGTATCCTTAAGCTTTACCATATTTTCATTGTTTCTAGTAGTTTTTGATGGAGTATATGGTTTTCTCTATATAGAGAATTATGTCATCTTCAAAAAAATGACACTTTTACTTCTTTCTTTCCATTTTAGATGCGTTTTATTTCTTTCTCTTGTCTGACTACTCTGACTCAGGCTTCCAGAACTATGTTGAATAAGAGTGGTGAGAGTGGACATTCTTGTCTTCTTGTTCCTGATTTTAGAGGCAAATCTTTACATTTTTCAAACATTGAATATCATATTCGGTGAGGGTTTGTCATATATGACCTTTATTAAGTTGAGGTACTTTCCTTTTATATCCATTCTATTCAGTGTTTCAGTCTTCTTTTATTGATTTTAATTTTTTGTGTTTACATAGTTACAAGTGTACCCCGAATACATCTCCCTCCTTCCCCCCGTGTTCTCCTTGATACCCCCTTTGTCCCCTCCCCCACCTTAAATGGATGTTATATCTTATTTTACTGCATCTAATAAAATGTAATTTTTATCATTTATTTTGTTAGTCTGATGTACTAGATTGGTTGATTTGCAGATGTTGAAAACTTCTGGAATTAACACCAAATGATCATGTTGTATAATTTTTTAAATATATTCTTGTGTCTGATTTGCTACTATTTTGTTAGAGAAAATGCTTGGAATGATTTCAATCTTTTGGAAATTTTGAGGCTAGTTTTGTGACCTAAAATATGATTTATTCTTGGAAATGTTTTATGAGCACTGGAGAAGAATATATAATCTGATGTTGAGGGATGAAAGGCTCTGTAAATGTCAACTATGTTCATTTGGTATGATGTTTCATTTAAGGCTGGTGTTTATTGATTTTCTGTTTGAATGATCTGTCAAGAGCTGTCAATGAGATATTTAGTATCCAACTATGATTCTGTTTGTGTCAGTTTCTTCCTTCAGTTCTGTTAGTAGTTGTTTCATATATTTTAGTGCTCCCTCACTGGGTGCATATATATTGAGAATAGCCATGTCTTTTTGATGTAGTGTCCTCTTTATCATTATAACATATCCATCTTTCTCTGATATTATGTTTGTTATCTTAAGGTTGGGGTTTTTTTTAGATATAATTATGGCTATACCTGCTTTTCAGTGGATGCTATTTGCTTGAAGAATTATTTTCCATGCTTTCATTTTGACTCTGTCTTTATTTTTGCTGCTTAGATGTATCTTCTGAATGCAGCCTATGGTTAGTTTTCTTTTTTAATTCACTTTACTATTCTATGCCTTTTTATTGGTGAATTCAGCCCATTTACATTTACAGCAACTATTGATGCATGAGAATTTTCTATAGCTATTATATCTTTTGTTTTCTGGTAGCTCTACATTGGTTCTTTTCCTTTGTGTTGTTGTCTGTTGTTTTTGTTTGGTGGTATTTCATACCTCTTAGTTTTAAGTTATGTGTTTCAGGTTTATATGGTGTGTGTGTGTGTGTGTGTGTGTGTGTCTGTGTGTGAGTGTGTGTGTGAGTTTGTGTGTTTACTATTAGGTTTCTTTAAAAGAAAGTTTTATATATACAGGAGTCCTTCTTCATTTAAATGCACTGGATTTCCCTCCTCCTTTGCAAATTCTGATATTTATTCCTTCCTCCCCCCACTTTTTTATCATAAATTATTTCTGCTTATGCTGTTTGTTTTTTAGTGATCTTACTTATAGTTTTGTGACCTTTTGTTCTTTGGTTTAGGTTGAATAAATACCTTGAATATTTTCTGAAATGCTGGTCTTCTGGTGATAGATCCTCTCACCTTCCATATGTCAGGAAAAGTTCTGGGTTGTTTTTTGTTTGTTTGTTTGTTCTCATATCTAGAGGATAGCTTTGCTCATTATGTTATTTTTGGTTATTAATTTCTCTCTTTCAGTAGTTTGAATATTGGGTTCTACTCTCTTCTAGCTTTTAGAGTTTCTTCTGAGAAGCCTGATAATATTTTAATGACCTTTTCTCTATAGCTGACTTCCTTCGTTTATCTGGATTCCTTGAAAAAAAATTTTTTTGTCATTAATAGTAAACAGTATTAATGCTGTTTACCTTGGGAAAGACCTTTTGACCTATTTAAAATAAGATATTTAGGTATTCTGTTTGCTTCTTGGATTTGAGGATCTAACTTTTTCCACAGGTTTGGGAAATTCTCATTCACTATTTGTTTGAATAGGCTCTCTGTTTTCTTCCTCCTCTCTTTTTCTTCTGGTATGCCTATTATTCTTGTATTGCTCTTTCTGATGGAGTCAGATAGTTCTCATAGAGTTATTCTACTATTTTTATGCTCAAGTCTCCCTCTTTTTTTCTCTGCATTATTTCTAGATTTCTGTCTTTAATATCACTAATTCTTTCCCTCCTCAGGTCCACTCTATTTCCTATGCTCGCTAGTTTAGCCTTGATCTCTTTAATTGAGTTTTTCATATCCAGAATTTCTCTCTTTTTAAAAAATATCAATCTCTTTGGTAAAATACTCATTTTGTTCATTAATTTGTTTTCTGAGCTGATTAAGCTGCCGATCTGTGTTTTCTAGCACCTTGAGGTTTTTTTTAGAACTGCAGTTTTGAATTCTCTTTTTTTTCCCAAAGTTAGAAGCAGGGAGGCAATCGCCGGACCAGGATCCACCTTGCATGCCCACCAAGGGGCAATGCTCTGTCCATCTGGGGTGCCACTCCACTGCTGCCAGAGCCATTCTAGCACCTGAGGTGGAGGCCATGGAGCCATCCTCAGTGCCTGGCCAATTTTGCTCCAGTAGAGCCTTGGCTGCAGGAGGGGAAGAGAGAGACAGAGAGGAAGGACAGGGGGAAGGGTGGAGAAGCAGATGGGCACTTCTGTAATCCCTGACCAGGAATCAAACACAGGACCCTCACATGCCAGGCCAACGCTCTGCTGCTGAGCCACTGGCCAGGGCCTGAATTTTCTTTCTTTTAAAGCACATATTTTGATATTATTAAGTTTGTTTTCTGATAATATTTTAATTTTTTTCTGAGCTGCCCTTGACCTTAGTTATTCATAGTATTTGATAAATTTCTTCTCTGTTTTGGCATCTATGTATGAGTGGCAGTTCTCTAATAGATTTACACAAAAAAGTATTTCTATTGTTTTCCCATAGGTATCACTGAATCCAAGTTTGTTTGTTTTGTTGTTCTTGTTGTGGTTTTACGGTCTCTTTCCTTTCCCTGGATTTTCAGATCTCTGCAGAGTGATGGAATATGGGAAGTGGATGCCTCTTCTGATCTGGTCACCCCAGTCCTAGGGTAACAATTACACAAGGGAATACAGAGAAAGATGGAGCAATAAGTGTTTGAAATACTAGTGGTGTCCCCTGCAGTCAGACACTGCCATTAGTGTAGCTGTGATGTGTGAAGTTGTGGTGGGCTGGGATAAGGTGACAGCCTTCTACATTGTATTTCCCTCTCAGTAATGACAATGTTGGACTTCCACAGATTACCCCTTTAGCCTTAATCCTGGGACAAGTCACAGAGTGCAGCTTTGCTCAGGGTAAATGTATGGATGGCCAGGCTCCACAGCTTTCTTCCTCTGTCTGGGTTGCTGACTTTCAAGCAACCAGGGTCTCAACTCTGAGCTGTGTTCCTGCCTGGGTTACTGAGCGCAGCTGTTTCTGCCCACTCCTGCAGGAGTGCCCACCAAATCTCTTTGCCCCTCCCAGCTGAAAGGAGTGCCAGCCACAACCTGTTTTCTCCCCTTTTTGGGCTGCTCCACTCTGTGACTTTACAGAGGGTGACTTCCCCTTATAGGGCTGCATCCTTGGCTTATGTCAGCATCTCTCCTCTCACCTCCTTGGTTCACTCCCAACTTTTAGTTGTGTCAATTTGCAGATCTCTTGTGTGTTTATAAATTGAGCAGGGAATTCATCATTGAATTATAGCTGTTGAAATTGTTGAAACTTCAAGGGGAGAGACCAAGTGTATCCCTCATATTGCCATTGCTCTGACATCATCAATCATAACATTTAATCTATATGTGCCTTTATGTGTAAAGTGGGTTTTTCATAGACAATGTACCATTCAGTCTTGTCTCTTGATCCACTCTGACAATTGCTGTCATTTAATTGATGCATTTAGATCACTGACAACTTCCAAGCTTCTTATACCCAGAACTAAAACCCCAAAGTTCTGGTTTTGACTTTGATGTTATTGAAAACACATTATTTTAAAAACATTTCTTTTCTTGTTTTGTTATCGATATACAAAGAAATGAGTGTGTTTATCTCTACTTTCCTGGAGACCTCAAATATTTACTCATTGATTCTAAAAATTTATTTGCATGTTATTTTGAACTCTACATAATTACATCATGAGGATATTTTTATTTTATCTTTTAAAAAATTATATTTATGTTTAATCTATTCCCTTTTCATTTTACTGATTTTATCTTCTGTATACTTTGTAATAGAAGTGATACTGGGAAGCATCAGTTTTACATTTTAATTTCAAAGTGTGCATACATTTTCAACATTTATTTATTAAATTTATTTGATACAGACTTTTACAATTTTGTTTCTAGTTTTCTACATTTTTTTCATAAATGATATTAACTTTATCAAGTACTTAAAAAATTTTAAAATATTACATATTTTTCTTTTCTACTTTAAAGAACAGTACATAGGCCCTGGCCAGTTGGCTCAGTGGTAGAGCATTGGCCCTGCACAGTGGTTAATTGTAGTTCAATTCCTGGTCAGGGCATAAAGAAGAAGTGCCCATCTGCTTTTCCACTCCTCCGCTCTTGCTTTTCCTCTCTCTCTCTCACACACTTTTCCTCCTGCAGCCATGGCTTGATTGGAGCAAGTTGGCCTAGATGCTGAGGATGTCTCCATGGCCTCCACCTTAGGTGCTAAAAAGAGCTTGATTGCTGAGCAACAGGGCAATGACCCCAGATGAGCAGAGAATTGCCCCCTAGAGGACCTGCCAGGGGAATCCTGGTCAGGGTGCATGCAGAAGGTTGTCTATCTGTCTCTGCTCCTCTCAGTGAATAAAAGATAAATAAACAAACAAACAAATAAAAATCAGTACATAGATTTCTAAATTATATACTAATTTTGCATTTCTAAAATATGTCTAATTTGAACATCTAAAATTATGTTTTTACATATTACTAAACTGTTTCAGCAAATATCTCTTTAAAGAATTTTGCATTTACTTAAGAATTGTATTCATTTGCAATTTTCCTCACCAGCTTGAGCAAGGGGTTGCTGGCTTGAGTGTGGGATCATAGACATGACTCCATGGTCACTGGCTTGAAACCCAGGATCATTAGCTTGAGCCATGGACACTGGCTTGAGCAAGGGGTCACTCACTCTGCTGTAGACCTGTGGTCAAGGTGCATAAAAGAAAGTAATCACTGAAAAACTAAGGAGTGACAATGAAGAATTGATGCTTCTCATCTGTCTTTTCCTGTCTGTTTGTCTCCATTAGTCCCTCTCTCTGACTCTCTGTCTCTATCAAAACAATAACAACAACAAACAAACAAACAAAAACCTTTTTTCCCTTAAATGCAAATAACTTTTGAAAACTATGGATTGACATTTCTTAATAGAAGGTTTTAAACTATTGGTAGAATTTCTTAGAATATTCAGATATTTTGCTTCCTTTTTGTCAATATATGATGTGGTTTTCCAGGATTTGTATAATTAAGTTTTGAATTTATTGGAATAGTTTTTAAACTACACTCTTACAAACTTATTAATATCTGAAGGTTTTGTATTGAGTGTATCATTCCTAGTATTAAATATTGTACTTTCTCAGGTTTATTTTTGAACAGTTAACTAGGGGTTCAACAATTTCATTAGTATTTTTCAAAGAAACAACTTTTAGAACTGTATATTTGTTTTTCTTTTATTTATATCTGCTCTTAACTTTATTTTCTGTTCTTATTAATTTCCAATCTAATTTAATATCTTTTGATGTTTACTGTTATTTTATTTTTTCATTGAGATAGATTCTTAACTCAGAGAGATGGAGCTTTCCTTTTATATCATAACTAGCTGTACCCAGCCACGCGTTGCTGTGGTTCAGTCTGGTTAAATGGAAAAGAGAAAGCGCACATTTCTAATATGTGTAATTTCACAATGCTTGTGGGTATATAATATATATTTTTGGCTGTTCCATTGTCTGTGCAGATATAGAGATTGTCTGGTTTGCCAAGTCTAGAACATGCAACATATAATTGTCCATGTGAGAAGCAATCTGTGTCTAGATCTAAACCGCACAATTCTAAAGATTGCCCCTGAGCTTTGTCAATGGTGATTGCAAACACCAATCGAATTGGGAACTGCAGTCTCTTAAATAGAAATGGCATATCCATTGGAATCATAGGAATGCGAGAAATGAGAACATCTTCACCTTTGAAAGGTGAAGATGTCAAGATTGTTGTTTCTACGAGATGTTGCTCATTAAATTTTTTACTGCAAGCCACGTGCCGTTGCAAAGCTTTGGCTAGTTGATATTTTGCAATATGATAATTGGCACACCAATTTTCAATTGCAGTATTTGTGGTGGCATCCCTGGCAGATTGAGTGAATTAATATATTCTATTGGATAATTAACCACTTCATCTGCTTCCACAATAGTGTCAACAGACTTGTATGTGACTGCCTCGCTTTGAATGTTAGACTGAAAAATATTGTTAAGTTCATAGATGTCTTTGTTCTTGGCCACAAGAATAGCTCATTCACTCAGCCAATCATGATTCTTATAATTGGTTTGAATATTGGGAAATACTTTTTCAATCAATTCTTCTTTTGAAGTCACTAAACTGCAGAAGTTATGAGGCAATGAAATTTGTCCTGAGGTCAGATCAACTGGCACCTTTTCATTCCCAATTTCCAGCAATTGATGTGAGAATATCTCAGCTGACTGATCGTTTTTCAGCTGGACATGCATATTTGTAGTTAATTTTAATGTCTTTTTGTATTGCCATAAAGTAGAGTATTTCAGGCAAGCATTTATTTCATCTGCTGGTGTAAATCAAGGAATTATAGGTAACGTTTTCCTGAAATCTCCTGCAAGCAGTATTAATGCATTCCCAAATGGTCTGATGTTTCCATGTAAATCTTGCAATGATCAATCAAGAGTCTCAAGCAATTCTACATTGAATGAAGCAGCAGCAGATCAATTCAGTGATGCCATTCCCAATTAATTGAGAACTTTGTTCATGATTTCTAAGCACAAATCTTCAATCATTATCAATGCTTTAATATAGATTTCTGCTGCGAAATCCATGTTCATATTTAAATTTCCCTTGCGTATTCAAGAGAAAATATCTTCAGCCATGTGCAATTTATATTTCTCCCATAATACTAAAATGGAATTGTAAAATATTTAGTATAGTGTCTGTTGCTTTTACATCTAACAGATGGCACTGTTTTTCAAAAAAAGCATGTTTTTACCTGTCACAGGTGTGACATTTATATAATAGTAGGTATATAAAAAACATAAAAACATGTGCATATTCAAATGCAACGTTGTGTCAAAATTTTAAAGCATTTGGTGAAGAACTTTCAGAGATTTAAAATTTTGAACAAATGAACATTTACATTTTTATTTATATAGATAATTGATTTTCTTCTAACAGAATTCTAATATGAAGAAATTTCCTAGGATTTCTTAGTTTCTTTAAAGTTTTAACTTTTTTTGAGGCATAATTTACCTTCAATAAAATTTATCCATTATAGTTAAACTGTTTGAGGGTTCTTAAAAAAGCATATAATCATGTACTTTTACCACTAAAGACATGATGAGAATATCTCCATTTTCTGGCCTTCACCAGTTGGCTCAGTGGTACAGCAGTGGCCCAATGTGTGGATGTTCTGAGTTCTATTCCCAATCAGGGCACATAGGAGAAGCAACCTTTTGGGATCGAATTGCTGCCAGAATCAATCTAATTAGGAACTTTTTACCAGTTCCTCTTCAGCAACCACTGAAGTGGTTCCTTCTTCAGCAACCACTTTCTTCCCCTCCCATGGCTTTATGGTTTGAGCCATTTAACCATGAGCACCGAGGATAGCTCCTTGGTTCTCGGCTCCCTGGCCTCTGCCTCAGGTTCTTAAAATAGCTCCATTGCCAAGCAATGGAACAATGACCCAGCTGCACAGAGCATCCCCCTAGGGGGCTTGCACCCCACCAAGCATGTGTAGGAGCCTGTCTCTCTGCCTCCCCTCCTCTCACTTAATAATAATAATAAAAGAATATTTTTATTTTTAAAAGTTTTTTAGTCAATACCACCCTTTACTCCTTGGGTTCTGAAAACCCCTAATCCTTTTCTAATGCTATAGAATCACTTGAGAGTTTGATATATATATGTATATGTGTGTGTGTGTGTGTGTGTATATATATATATATATATATATATATATATATATATATATATTTGTAATTCCTATGAAACTCTTATGCAGTATACAGTTTTTTTTTAATCTGAATGCTTTTCCTTAACCTCACATTGCTAAAATTCAATGAATTTTTTGTGTGTTAATATTGTATTTGTTTTTTAATGATGAGTAGTATTCCATTGTGTGAACATATAATGTATATTTTATTCATTCATATTTAGTTCATTTTCAGTTTGGGGTTATAATTAATAAACTTACATGAATATTTGAGTACTGATATTTGCATGAGCAAAGGTTTTCATGTCTTTTTGGTAAATATATAGGCTATGATAATAAGTTTTATAGTAAGTATATGTTTAATTTTCTAAGATACTGAATACTATTTCTTTGACTGCAATGTTTTGCATTTAACCATCAATAAAGAAACATTCCAGTAGTGCCACAGCCTCTGCAACACTTGGTTTAGTCTCTGCTTTTAATTTTAACCCTTCTAGTATACATGTATTTGTTATTTTAATTTGAATTTCCTGGAGGCGTAATGATGTTGAACATCTTCTAATGTGTTTAGTTGCTATTTATATATCTAAACTGGTAAAGTACATGTTTAAAATTGCCCATTTATTTTGAATATTTTATCTTATTGAATTGTAACACTTTTTTAGAATATAGGTCTATAATTGAATACATGTTTTGTAAATACTTTCTTCCTGATTTATCTTTTCATACATGTGTGCTATTTTTTAATTTTGTATAACCACATTTATTATCTCTATTTTTGTGCTTTTTGAAACCTATTTCCTAGGTCAGTTTCTAGTACAAAAACATAGATTTTTTTTCTCATATTTTCACTGATGCTTGATAGTCTTAGTTTGTTCCTTTAAGGCTTTGATCTGTTACATCTCATTTTCATGTGTACGGTTTAAAATGTGTCTAATTTTTTATTTTATTTGTTTGCTTAATTTACACATGGATAAATATGTTTCAGCACAACTTCTTAAAAACAATATTATTTACATAGTGAATAACCTTGCCAATCTGTCAAAAATTCAGTTCCTTCATTATTTCAAGGGCAGTGAAAGTCTCATAAAAGTGAATCATGCTGCACTCAAAGCAGGAGTCAACCACACATTTTGATATCTAGTATTTTAAAATTCATTTTAAAATGTTATCTAATTTTGATTATTTTTTAAATAAACAATTATAGCTTTATTTCTAAACATAAGATGATTTGCCTGGAGTGTTCTTGTTGTTAAAAATATAGCTTAATTCTATTTTGTTCAGAAAACATAATTAATATATTACATTTTAAAACATGCTGATACTGTTTTCTGGCTCAGAATGTGATCAGTTTTGTAAAATATTCTAATTGCACTTGACAACAATGTGTATCCACAGTTGATGGGTGCAGTCTTCTATAAATGAGCACTGAATAAATTTTTAAAATTATGTTTTTCAAATCATCTATATCCTGTGGATTTTTCCTGTCAGTTACTGAGCAATACACGCTAAAATCTTTCCATGCATAAGGTACAACTTTTTACTATGATATCTCTTGTAATGTATTTTGCCTTATAATCTACTTTATGACCAATATATTTTTACAAACTTTTATTGGATAGTGTTTTCATTGTATATCTTTATCACCTGTTTTCCACCCATTCTATTGTAACATTCTTTTAAAATTCAATTTATTTTTTATTATCTTATTAGATTGGTAGTTATACTTTCATTCTTCTTTTATAAACCATATAGATTATAACATGCATGCTTGGTTTAGCAAAGTCAAAAGTTACCAGTTTTTTTCACATTACCAGACAATACTGGCAATTTATCTCTAGTTACCCCTCTTCCAAAATTATAAACTGTTAACTTGCATATTTTAAGTCTACAAGTTATTCCTAGTATTGTCTTATAGAGTCAATAATATAATATCATACTTTACCTACATATTTACTCTGGCTCCTTATTAACTTAAGTATGTGTGTGTGTATCACTGAATTATTTTTTTTTTCAGAAATTTAGTCCACCGTTATATTGTTTTATGTTGCTATTGTTTTGTCCCAGTAGAGCCCAAGTTCTATGTCGATCAGGTATCCCTGATTCGACTTCCGTGTGCAGTGGGACACTTCCTGCTTATCAGCAGTGCTGGCAGCCTCTTCGAGACTACTCTTGAGGTGGCTATGAGGATGCTACTTATCAGTGCTGACACTAACTGCCACCAGAGAAAAAACACAATCAACACACAAGTTAGTTGCAAGAATCACACAGGCAATTTATTACTCACAAATCCTTTTGGCGTGCCTGGGTACAGCTTAAGGGGGTCCCGTTGGCGTGCTTCTCTCAGCTGTCTTTGGTCAGAGCTCAGAGCAGCATGGAGACAGTTCAAGTTCACGTTGAAGTCTGAGTGACTACCGCAGCAGGGGGGCTCCTCAGCTTTAGTACTTTTACTGGCCAACACCTTCTAACCCCTTCTAACTTGGTGTCAACCTACAGGATTATCACCTCAAACCACCTTTTGGGGAGTTCCTCACAAGGAGCGCTTTTTATGTTAATCTAATTATTAATTCCTAAACAGATGACACAACTTCAATTTTCTTAATTAATTTTAATATTATATCTTAATTACTTTTATTATATATCTTCTATATTTTTAATATTTCTATATATTTAATTATTATAACATTATATTACTACAACATGTTTCTATTGAGAAGTGGCACTTAGGCTCATCTTGGCACCTTTAAAAGCATCTTTTGAGATTTTTTTATGTCTTTAATATATATATATATATATGTTTTTGTGTCTTCAAGGTTATTTCTATATATTTTCTATCATCTTTTTTATAAATTACAATGACATATTTATAGTATTTATTGTTTATCTACAGAGCTTTATCTTATTTTTATTATTTTTATTACTTCATCCCTGTGTGCTTTTTTCTTGATACTTTTATTTTGATCTATTTTTCAGTTCCATAAGACTCTCCTAAACTGTGTCTTTTTTCCTGATAAGTCCCTACATTGAGTATTTAATTTCATTTATTTGCATTCCTGGATTTATTATTTTTTTATATCTTCTAATTCTCTGCTGAAGTTTTAAGTATTATATTTAATTTCTTTGAGTATACTAAATATACTCTTTTTAAATTTTATTTTGAGAACTACAGTGTTTAGAATCTTTGTGAATGTGTTTTTAAGATCTGTTGCAGCCCTGGCCGGTTGGCTCAGCGGTAGAGCGTCGGCCTGGCGTGCAGGAATCCTGGGTTCGATTCCCGGCCAAGGCACACAACACAGGAGAAGTGCCCATCTGCTTCTCCACCCCTCCCCCTCTCCTTCCTCTCTGTCTCTCTCTTCCCCTCCCGCAGCAAGGCTCCATTGGAGCAAAGATGGCCCGGGTGCTGGGTATGGCTCTGTGGCCTCTGCCTCAGGCGCTAGAATGGCTCTAGATGCAACAGAGCGATGCTCCAGAGGGGCAGAGCATCGCCCCCTGGTGGGCATGCCAGGTGGATCCCAGTCAGGCGCATGCGGGAGTCTGTCTGACTGCCTCCCCGTTTCCAGCTTCGAAAAAATGAAAAAAAAAAAAAAAAAAAAAAAAAGATCTGTTGCATCACGCGGGCTAATTCATATCGCCTTTTCTTCATATGTCCTCATTATTAATTATTATTACTATTGAGTGGTGGTATGATACTTAAAAGGTTAAAGAAATAATTTATACTGGTTAAGATTATCTCCTTCAGAGAGGGTAGATATTTCCTTCTATTAAACTGGTTAGTGGCATTGGCATTTCTTCTTGATTGAATGTTGGAAAATAAAATGATTAAAAGCTGGTTTCAAACTCTTTAAGGAACTATATATATTTGGTTCTCACCAATAAGGCTTTGCTTTTAGGGTGTCTGTACAACATAAGCATGGTCGGTCATTCCCTCCCCTTGTTTGTCTCTGGACTCCAGACTTATCTCCCATTCTCATGAGGCTTTACAAAGCATTGTTCAGCTTTAACCGTCTCATTTACCACTTTGCAAGTCACCTGGAAACTGGTAATTGAAGAAAACATGGACCTCACATGTTCAGCTTAATTCTCTGGGTTTTTTTCTTTTCCCAAATTTTGTCACAGTGATTTAGCTTTTATGTTTCTTTGTTATCGCTCAAATGTTTGCAGGCTTAAAATAAATTATTTCCTATGATTTTTTAGTTGCTTCAACCTTTCTAGTCCACCATTGCACAATTCTACCACCAATTTTTTAAAGTATTTCTTTAACTTAAAATACTATATCTGTATAAGTTGATAACCGCACATTCTGTCACTTAAGACTGTCCAAAGTAAAAAGAATACAAAAGTAAGTAGAGCCCTAGCTGGATAGCTCATTTGATTAGAGCATCATCCAGAAGCGCAGAGGTTGCCAGTTCCATCCTGGGTCAGGGCACATACAGGGACAGCTTGATATTCCTGTCTCTCTCCCTCTCCTTTCTTCTCTCACTAAAATCAATAAATAATAATAAAAAAATTTCTTTTTTTAAGTTTTTATGAGGTGACATCGATAAATTATGGTACATATGTTCAGAGACTGTCTCCAGATTATTTTATTTTATTTTATTTTTTGTATTTTTCTGAAGCTGGAAATGGGGAGAGACAGTCAGACAGACTCCCGCATGCGCCCGACCGGGATCCACCCGGCACACCCACCAGGGGGTGATGCTCTGCCCCTCCGGGGAGTCGCTCTGCCGCGACCAGAGCCACTCTAGCGCCTGGGGCAGAGGCCAAGGAGCCATCCCTAGTGCCCAGGCCATCTTTGCTCCAATGGAGCCTTGGCAGCAGGAGGGGAAGAGAGAGACAGAGAGGAAGGAGGGGGGGTGGAGAAGCAAATAGGCGCTTCTCCTATGTGCCCTGGCCGGGATTCGAACCCGGGTCCCCCCGCACACCAGGCCAATGCTCTACCCCTGAGCCAACCGGCCAGGGCCTCTCCAGATTATTTTGACATTTGATTATGTTGCATACCCCTCACTCAAAGTGAATTTGTCTCTGTCACCTTCTATCTGGTTTTCTTTGTGCCCCTCCCCTCACCCCCTCCATCTTCTTCCTCCCCCCCCTTCCACCCAGTTACCATCACATTCTTGTCCATGTATCTGAGTCTCATTTTTATGTCCCATCTATGTATGGATTCATATAGTTCTTAGTTTTATCTGATTTACTTATTTCAATCAGTATAATGTTATCAAGGTCCATCCATATTATTGTAAATGATTGGATGTCATCATTTCTTATGGCTCAGTAGTATTCCATAGTATATATATATACCAAAGCTTTTTAAACCACTCGTCCACTGACAGACACTTGGGCTGTTTTCAAATCTTTGCTATTGTGAACAATGCTGCCATAAACATGGGGGTGATTTATCCTTTTGGAACAGCTCTATGGTGTTCATAGGGTATATTCCTAAAAGTGGGATAGCTGGGTCAAAAGGCAGTTTGATTTTTAATTTTTTGAGGAATCTTCATACTGTTTTCCACAGTGGCTGTACCAGTCTGTATTCCCACCAGCAGTGCAGAAGGGTGTCCTTTTCTTCACATCCTCGCCAGCACTTATTCGGTGTTGTTTTGTTGATGAGCACCATTCTGACTGGTGTGAAGTGATAATTTGTGGTTTTAATTTGTATTTCTCTAATGATTAGTGATGTTGAGCATTTTTTCATATGCCTATTGGCCATCTGTATGTCCTCTTTAGAGAAATGTCTATTCATTTCTTTCGCCCATTTTTTGATTGGATTGTTTGTCTTTCTGATGTTGAGTTTTCCAAGTTCTTTATAAATTTTGGTTATTAACCCCTTATCAGATGTATTTTTGAATATGTTCTCCCATTGTGTAGTTTGTCTTTTTATTCTGTTTTTATTGTCTTTAGCTGTGCAAAAGTTTTTCAGTTTGATATAGTCCCATTTATTTATCTTGTCTTTTATTTCACTTGCCCATGGAGATAAACCGGTAAATATATTGTTGCAAGAGATGTCAGAGAGCTTACTACTTATGTTATCTTCTAAGATGCTTATAGTTTCACAGCTTACATTTAAGTCTTTTATCCATTTTGAGTTTATTTTTGTGAATGGTGTAAGCTGGTGGTCTAGTTTCATTTTTTTGAAGGTAGATGTCCAATTTTCCTAACACCATTTATTAAAGAGGCTGCCTTTATTCCATTGTATGCTCTTACCTTCTTTGTCAAATATCAGTTGTCCATAGAGCTGTGAGTTTATTTCTGGGTTCTCTGTTCTGTTCCATTGATCTATATGCCTGTTCTTATGCCAGTACCAGGCTGTTTTGAATACAATGGCCATGTAGTACAACTTGTTATCAGGAAGTGTAATACCTCCCACTTTATTTTTTCTTTTCAAGATTACTGAGGCTATTCATGTTCTTTTTTGGTTCCATATACATTTTTGGAATATGTGTTCAATATCTTTGAAGTATATCATTGGTATTTTAATTGGTATTGCATTGAATTTATAAATTGCTTTGGGTAATATATACATGTATTGCTCTTATGCTATCTTCTTTTTCTACTGTGATCTATTTACAACAGGCCCCTTAACATTTCCTGCAGCATTGGTTTGGTTGCAATGAATTCCTTGAGTTCTCTTTTGTAAGCATCCTTACAATATTATTTTAAACTCTGCATCCGGAAGTTTGGTTATTCCCACATCACTCAGTTCATTTCCTGGAGATTTCTCTTGGGTTTCATTAGGATTGCATTTCTCTGTCTTCTCATTATGTCTTTTTTTGTTTGGGAAGCTTTTCATTTTTCCATCAGTTTTAAATTATAGCCTTGCTGGATAAAGTAGTCTTGGTTGTAGGCTCTTGTTCTGCATTACTTTGAATATTTCTTGCCATTTCTTTCTGGCCTCAAATGTTTCTGTTGAGAAGTCTGATGTCATCCTTATGGGGGCTCCTTTGTAGGTGATAGCCTTTTTTTCTCTAGCAGCCTTTAATATTTTCTCTTTATCAATTAGCTTGGTATTTTAATTATGATGTGTCTTGGTGTTGATTTCTTTGAGTTTTCTTTAATGGAGTCTATGTGCTTCTTGAACTTGTGAGAGTTTTTCCTGCATTAATTTAGGGAAGTTTTCAGCTATGATATGATTGAACAAAGTCTCTATCCCTTGTTCTTTCTCTTCTTCTTCAGGAACCCCTATGATGCAGATGTTATTTCTCTTCATGTTGTCACAGAGCTCTCTAAGAGTTTCCTCAAACTTTTGAGTCTCTATTCTTTTTTCTGCTCTGCTTCCATGCCTTTGTTCAACTTGTCCTCCAGTTTGCTGATTCGATCCTCAGCTTCATCCATCCTGTTTTTAATTCCTCTCATTGTGGTCTCCATTTCTGATATTGTATTTGTCATCTCCGACTGATTTTTAAAAAATATTTCAATGTCCTTTTTTATACTTGCTATTTTTTTATTTAGGTGTTTATAATGACCATCCATTGTTTTTCTAAGATCCCTAAGCATCCTTACAATATTATTTTAAACTCTGCATCTGGAAGTTTGGTTATTTCCATATCACTCAGTTCATTTCCTGGAAGTTTCTCTTGGGTTTCATTAGGATTGCATTTCTCTGTCTTCTCATTATGTCTGTGTGTTTGGGTGTATTGTTAGTAGAGCTGGTTGAGTCCAGGCTTGGTGTTGTCTACCTCTAGTTTTCAGTTTTGTTATTTCTAGGACTTTTTGGGTTGTCATCAGCTGTTATTTGTAATCCACTTTCTAATTTGGCTTTTCTAGTAGAACCACTTTGAAGTCTTGATTTCAGTCTCATTTACTGATCTCAGCAGGGGGCTCATTTGAAACTGTATCCAGGAATATGGTGGGTATAACTTGAGACTCTGAAGGCCTGATCTGCCAGTTACTCTCTCTGGGGGTGGGATGCTTTCTCCACTTCAGTAGGGGTAGGTGTATCTCAGATCTCCATTGAGACCTGAGTTACTGCCCCTCCTCCCCACTTCCTGTTTTCAGCTGTGTCTTGTTGTGCTGATTAGAGCTGAAGAGATGTCTGAAAATAGGTGACCCAGAACCACTTTAATCTTGTGTTATGTGGAAGGATCAACCCCTCCCCCAGTTATGGACACCTCCAGCACTGGATGAGTCAGCTTCTCAGGTCATCTCATGCATTCCTCAACCCCTCACCATCTGTCTTTCTCTCTCCCCTTTCCTTTTGGAAGACAAGCCAGCCCTTTCAACATACCTTGTTCCCAGGTCTCCAGGCAAGTCAAAAAAAATTTTTTAAGTGAGTAGACAATATCAGAAAAAAGAAGTTTAAAAACAGTGTAATAGCCACATTAATATGAAATTAATTTCTATAATATAGGTGTAGGGGATTCATATGAGAAGGAATAGGAGACTATGGAAAATAGTTGTAGAATAATCAAGAAATGATAATTTAAGGAATTTTCATGTATTTTAAAATTATAAACAAATTGAAAATTCGACAAGGATAAAACATTAAGTTTCTGATTACCAAAATTTAAAAATATTTCCAATCATTCACAGTATTTCCTTCATGCTTTTATCTAAACCACTATAATTTTCACTGGAATGTCAGGGTCCATGTGTATTTTCTATAAATGAATGTGTCTACATTAATTCATATTACATTAATGAAATAAAGAAAAATGAGACAACCTTTCTGTTTAGTTAATCTAAAATGCTTTACCTTAAATGTAATAAGAAATATTGACCTGTATTGAGAAGTGTGACATTTTAAATTCTCATCCTTTGTTTTTCCCCTTTTTGCACTTTCCAGATGTATTTATTAACACACTCACCAAATAGTTATTTTGCACATGATATGTTCCTAAAATTGTCTTAGAATCTGGAGACAGAATAATTAAAAACACAGGTTTATTTCATGTCCAAGTAATGCTTTGAGTTTAGGGTAATAATAACCATATATTTAGAAATTACTATGTGCCAAATAATTTGCACAATAAGTTATCTCATTTAGTCCTAAAAATATCTCACTGAAACATTATAATTATGCTTGTTTCCCACAGGATAAAATAAAAAATTCTTGAAACTTTTTAAAGTCTTTAAACACACATAGTAAAGTCAGACACATAGAATCCAGGTCTTTCTAACTTTAAAACCAATGTGATGTTGCTTCATGATTTACATTTTTTCCTAATTTAACTCCTATTTAGCTTATATTATTTTTTATTTAGCTTTTATGTTACAGAATACTTTTTATCAGATTCTACAATATCCCCAAATCATCTCAAGAGATAGAATCTGTAAAATACATTCAAAAATATTTGTTTTGTTATTGCAGTCTAGTTCCTAATTAGGTTATAGGGATGCAAAATTTCCTCTCTGGTGCATGAGATTTTGTAGCCTGAAAATATTTTATGTGAAGATCCAAGCCATTGCAGAATGATACATAGTTTCCTGAAAGTTAAGTTTCTCTAATGTATTTGGATTCATTAATTTATGGACCAATTAGTATTATAGTAGTTCAAAAGATGGCAAAATCTTATAAAAATATGATACACAGGATACTTTCATAAGACGAACATTCTTGATTTGAAGATGGACATTAATGTTTAAAGTTTATTCTTAGCATATATTTTGACATGGTTTATTTGCCTACTTTGAAACTTTATTTTAGGAGGAAGCTAAAGTGGGAAGAAATTATAAGTCATGGAAGTTCTTACCTTATGTAAATTTTTGCAACTACTTACAACTTTTGAGTTATGTTTCAAAATCCATGTTTGGTTGATGCTTACAGGCATCATGATTTAAATGAAAAGATCAAATAGGTTTCTTCTCTGTGTGGTTCCAGAAAATTAAGAGCTTGGGTTTGCCCTAAAAATTGTGACATGAATGCTTATAGAAAAGATAATGTTATAAAATAAAAAGGTATCAGTGGATAACAAAAACTGATTTACTGTATGTGTAATTTGTTTGAATTTAGAAGTGAGTTTATCTTTCTTACAAGTAGAAAGGATAAATTTTAAATCTGAAAATAGACAATTATAAAAAAAGAATTAAAGTCATTTCAAATTAGGATTCTAAAAATATTTCATATAAAGAATAAAATTTTATAATATTATCATTAGATTACATTTCCCAAAGAGATTAGAAAATTTTAAATGTAAATATTTTATAAAATTATAAACAACTGTGTTCCTAGCTTAATCAAAGTATTCATCTTCAGAGATTATCAGAAAATCTCTTCATATATATATTTTTCTCTCAAGTTCACATTATTTTTCAAATATTGGTGTGCTAGGTCATGAATGAAATGATTAGCAAAATTTCTCTTAACATAAAAAGAATTGTCAACATATGCAATTATTTTTATCTTGCTGTAATTTTTAGTTTTTCTTGACATCATTCATTTGTAATTTTCTAACCCTTTTTCTACTAAGTTGCCTTTGGAGGAAGAAACATAAAGAGTATCACTCAGAACAAAAGCCTGAAATTCAAATGCTCATTATTTAAGTAATATAATCATTAATTTCCATAACCTGGTTGTTATTAATTTTTCAAGCAACAAAAGATATCTATAAAGTTTATTTTACAAATCTTATCTGGACTTACCTGTAAGAAAGCATTCTAAATTATGTATGACAAAATCAGGCAATAGAGAAGTGTTTGTTAAAGGAAAATCATGCTAAAATGTTTGAGACTAATTGCACTGATAACTTCTATTGTTTAATCTCTTTATGATTTTGGACTTTTCAGCCTCCATTGTTTTTTGAGCCAGTTGCCTATAATTATTCTCTCTTTCCCTCTCACTCATTTTCTCTCTCTATGTATACATACATAATATGCTCATGTCTTATATATTCCATTTCTCTGAAAAACACTGATTAAGACACATCAGAACTATTGGAGGATGCAACATAAGTTGAAGAGAGTTTCCATACTGGCCCCAGCTGAAGCCATTGTAGATCAATCACTAGCCAGTCAATCCAGATAAGATGACCGGTCTCCGAACTGATTCCAGGTGCATTAGCACTTATTTCTGTTACTGGGATGTTTTATTGGTATTTAGCATCATTATAACAATAAATTATTTATATAGGAACTAAATTTTTTCAATGCCTAAGATAATTTCCAATTATTAAGCACTTTCTGAAGCTTTTTTAATACTTTGATTTTTTTTGAGATGATAAGATAAATTTCCATTGCAAGATTCATATATCTTCATCTCCTGCAAAAGTGAGACAACACAAAAGTCTTCAAAGATGGTGACATCTCCTTGAACCTAAAGAAAGAATGTATCCATTCTTCTAGGTTGTCTAATTTGTTGGTGTATAATTGTTCACAGTAGACTCTAATGATTCTTTGTATTTATGTGGTATCAGTTATAATGTCTTCTCTCTCATTTTTTAATTTAAACTTTAATTTTATTGATTTTTCTATTATTTTTCTAGTCTGTGTGTTATGTATTTCTACTCTAATCTTTTTCTTTGTTCTCCTAATTTTGACCATAATTTTTTTTTATGTCCTTGAGCCATAATGTTAGGTCATCTAAGATCTTACTTTTTTTTTTTAATTTAGGAAGAACTGCTTTTTCTGTATCACATACACTTGGGTTTGTTGTGTTTCCATTTTTGTTTACCTCAAGCTATTTTTTATTTTTCTTTTGATTTCTTCTTTAATCCATTGGTTGTTCAGGATTGTGTTGTTTAATTTCTACATGTTTGTGAAATTTCCAGTTTTCTTTCTGGTATTGATTCTAGTCCATAATATGGTGGTTGGAAAAGATACTTAATATAACTTCAAACCTTTCAAATTTGTTAAGATTTGATCTATCCTGGAGAACATTCCTCGTATGCTTGATGAGAATGTGTTCTGATGTTGTTGACTAAAATGTCTGTGTGTGTGTGTGTATCTCTGTTAAGTCTATTGGCTCTTTAGTGTTTTTAAAATCCACTCTTGAGATACCCAAGATGGCAGCAGAGTAGGCGGACGCACAGACGCCCAGCTCTCAACACCAAACTGTAATACAAATCAATTTAGGAAAAATCAGCATGAAAAACCAACACTGAACTGCAAGAACAGCTCTCAAAAACCAAGGAGCAAAGAGGAAGCCACAATAATCCTGGTAAAGAGTGCCTGAATCTCCTCTGCTTACAGGAACGGAAGGGGGGGTGAGGCTGAGAGCCCAGAGAGGATTTCACAGAGGAAAAAGAGCAGAAACTACTGCTCACAGCCACTTACCTGGCGACCAGGGAGCAAGGTGGGTTGAAAAGACCAGCTTATCTCCCAAGTGGAAAGGACAGGGAGAGGGACAGACTGTGAGGGGCTAAGGAATGCAAGAAACGAAATAAAAAAGCTGACTCATTCGTGCTGGAGGTGGTCATAGCTGGGGGAGGGACTGAACCTTTCAAAAAACAGAGCTGAAGTGCTTCCGGATCAGAGATCTCCGGACATCTATCCAGCTCCAATCAGCACAACAAGACACAGCTGAAAACAAGAAGTAGGGAGGAGGGGCAGTAATTCAGGTCTCCATGGAGATCTGAGATACACATCCCCCTACTGAAGCTGAGAAAAAACCCTGCCCCCAGTGAGATTAGTTGGTGGAAGAGAACTTCACCATCTCAGGTTACACCCACAGAATTCCTGGTTACAGTTTCAAGGAAGCCCCCTGCTGAGATCAGTTAACAAGACTATCACCTGTTAAGAAAACAAACAAATCAAGACTTCAAAGCTGCCCAAATCCGAAAGTGGATTACAAATAATAGCTGATACCAACCCAAGAAGACCTAGAAATAACACAACTGAAAATTGGAGGCAGACAACACCAAGCCTAGACTCAATCAACTCTACAAATAAAACACCATGATGAGAAGACAAAGGAGTGCAACCCAAATGAAACCACAAGAGACACCTTTGAGAGATGAGCTGAGTGATATGGAAATAATCAAACTTCCAGATGCGGAGTTCAAAATAATGATTGTAAGGATGATTAGGAATCTTAGAACAACAATGGAGGGGCAGTTTGAAAACCTAAATAAAGAAATAGCAAGTATAAAAAAGAACCAGTCGGAGATGACAAATACAATATCAGAAATAAAGATCACAATGGAAGGAATTAAAAACAGGATAGATAGAGCAGAGGATCGAATCAGCGAGTTAGAGGACAACTGGAATGAAGGCATGAAAGCAGAGAAGAAAAGAGAAAAGAGACTCAAAAAGTCAGAGGAAACTCTTAGAGAGCTCTGTGACAACATGAAGAGCAATAACATCCGCATCATAGGGGTTCCTGAAGAAGAAGAAAAGGAACAAGGAATAGAGATGTTGTTCAATCATATCATAGCTGAAAACATCCCTAAATTAATGCAAGAGAAACTCTCACAAGTCCAAGAAGCACAGAGGACTCCATTAAAGAGAAACCCAAAGAAACCGACACCAAGACACATCATAATTAAAATACCAAAGCTAAGCGATAAAGAGAAAATAATAAAAGCTGCAGGAGAAAAAAAAGTTATCACCTACAAAGGAGCCCCCATAAGGATGACATCCGACTTCTCAACAGAAACACTTGAGGCCAGAAGGGAATGGCAAGAAATATTCAAAGTAATGCAGAACAAGAACCTACAACCAAGACTACTTTATCCAGCAAGGCTATCGTTTAAAATTGAAGGAGAAATTAAAAGCTTCCCAGACAAAAAACAACTCAAGGAATTCATTACAACCAAACCAATGCTGCAGGAAATGTTAAGGGGCCTGTTGTAAACAGATCAAAGTGGGAAAAGAATATAGCAAAAAAAGGAATACACCTTTAAAGAAGAAAATGGCAATAAACAACTACATATCAATAATAACCTTAAATGTAAATGGATTAAATGATCCAATCAAAAGACATAGGGTAGCTGCGTGGATAAGAAAACAGGACCCATACATATGATGTCTACAAGAGACACACCTTAGAACAAAAGACACACATAGATTGAAGATAAAAGGACGGAAAAAAACATTTCATGCAAACGGAAATAAAAAAAAAGCTGGGGTAGCAATACTTATATCAGACAAATTGGACTTTAAAACAAAGGATATAGTAAGAGATAAAGAAGGCCACTACATAATAATAAAGGGAGTAATCCAACAGGAAAATATGACTATTATAAATATCTATGCACCTAATATAGGAGCACCCAAATATATAAAACAGACTTTGATGGATTTAAAGGGCGAGATCAACAGCAATACTATAATAGTAGGGGATTTCAATACCCTACTAACATCACTAGATAGATCCTCAAGAAAGAAAATTAACAAAGAAACAGCAGACTTATTGGAAACACTAGATCAACTCGATTTAATAGATATCTTCAGAACCTTTCACCCTAAAGCAACAGAATATACATTCTTTTCAAGTGCTCATGGTACATTCTCTAGGATAGACCACATGTTAGGGCACGAAAGTGCTCTCAACAAATTTAAGAAGACTGAAATCATATCAAGCACTTTCTCTGATCACAACGGCATGAAATTAGAAATGAATCACAACAGAAAAGCTGAAAAATTCTCAAACACATGGAAACTAAATAGCAGGGTGTTAAATAATGAATGGATTAAGAAAGAGATCAAAGAAGAAATAAAAAAATTCCTAGAAGCGAATGACAATGAGCATACAACAACACAAAATTTATGGGACACAGCGAAAGCAGTGCTGAGAGGGAAGTTCATAGCACTACAGGCACACTTTCAGAAGCTAGAAAAAGCTCAAGTAAACAACTTAACCATGCATCTAAATGAATTAGAAAAAGAACAGCAAGTAAAGCCCAAATGTAGTAGAAGGAAGGAAATAATAAAGATCAGAGCAGAAATAAATGACATAGAGGCTAAAGAAACAATACAGAGGATCAATGAAAATAGGAGCTGGTTCTTTGAAAAGGTAAACAAGATTGATGAACCTTTAAATAGACTCACCAAGAAAAAGAGAGAGAGGACTCAAATAAATAAAATTAGAAATGAGACTGGAGAAATAACAACTGACACAACAGAAATACAAAATATTGTAAGAAAATACTATGAAGAACTGTATGCCAAAAAACTAGACAACCTAGATGAAATGGACAAATTCCTTGAAACATACAATCTTCCAAAAATCAATCTGGAAGAATCAGAAAACCTAAACAGACCGATTACAACAAATGAGATCGAAACAGTTATCAAAAACTCGCAACAAAGAAAAGTCCGGGGCCCGATGGCTTCACAACGGAATTCTACCAAATATTCAAAGAAGAACTAACTCCTATCCTTCTCAAACTATTTCAAAAAATTCAAGAGGAAGGAAGACTTCCAAGCTCCTTTTATGAGGTGAGTATAATTCTGATTCCAAAACCAGGCAAAGACAACACAAAGAAAGAAAATTATAGGCCAATATCTCTGATGAATATAGATGCTAAAATCCTCAACAAAATATTAGCAAACTGGATCCAACAATATATGGAAAAAATCATACACCATGATCAAGTGGGATTTATTCTGGGGAGGCAAGGATGGCACAATATTCGTAAATGAATCAATGTGATTCACCACATAAACAAAAAGAAGAAGAAAAACCATATGATAATTTCAATAGATGCAGAAAAAGCATTTGATAAAATCCAGCACCCATTCATGATCAAAACTCTCAGCAAAGTGGGAATACAGGGAACATACCTCAACATGATAAAAGCTAACTATGAGAAACCCACAGCCAACATCATACTCAATGGGAAAAAATTAAAAGCAATACCCTTAAGATCAGGAACAAGGCAGGGGTGCCCCCTTTCACCACTCTTATTTAACATAGTCCTGGAAGTCCTAGCCACAGCAATTAGACAAGAAGAAGAAATAAAAGGCATTCAAGTTGGAAAAGAAGAAGTAAAACTATCATTATTTGCAGATGATATGATATTGTACATAGAAAACCCTAAAGTCTCAGTCAAAAAACTACTGGACCTGATAAATAAATTCAGCAAAGTGGCAGGATATAAAATCAATACACAGAAATCAAAAGCATTTTTATACACCAACAATGAACAGTCAGAAAGAGAAATTAAGGAAACAATCCCCTTCACAATTACAACCAAAAAAAATAAAGTACCTAGGAGTAAACTTAACCAAGGAGACTAAAGACTTGTACTCAAAAAATTACAAAGCATTGATAAAAGAAATCAAGGAAGATACAAACAAGTGGAAGCATATACCGTGCTCATGGTTAGGAAGAATAAACATCATTAAAATGTCTATATTACCCAAAGCAATTTATAAATTTAATGCAATACCAATTAAAATACCAATGACATACTTCAAAGATATAGAACACATATTCCAAAAATTTATTTGGAACCAAAAGAGGATACGAAAAGCCTCAGCAATCTTAAAAAAGAAGACTAAAGTGGGAGGTATCACACTTCCTGATATCAAGTTATACTACAAGGCCGTTGTACTCAAAACAGCCTGGTACTGGCATAAGAACAGGCATATAGATCAATGGAACAGAACAGAGAACCCAGAAATAAACCCACAGTTCTATGGACAACTGATATTTGACAAAGGAGGTAAGGAAATACAATGGAGTAAAGACAGCCTCTTTAACAAATGGTGTTGGGAAAATTGGACAGCTACCTGCAAAAAAATGAAACTAGATCACCAGCTTACACCACTCACAAAAATAAACTCAAAATGGATAAAAGACTTAAATGTAGGCCGTGAAACCATAAGCATCTTAGAAGAAAACATAGGCAGTAAGCTCTCGGACATCTCTCGGAGCAATATATTTGCTGATTTATCTCCACGGGGAAGTGAAATAAAAGACAGGATAAACAAATGGGACTATATCAAACTAAAAAGCTTTTGCACAGCTAAAGACAACAAGAACAGAATAAAAAGACAAACTACACAATGGGAGAACATATTTGACAATACATCTGATAAGGGGTTAATAACCAAAATTTATAAAGAACTTGTAAAACTCAACACCAGGAAGACAAACAACCCAATCCAAAAATGGGCAAAAGAGATGAATAGACACTTCTCCAAAGAGGACATACAGATGGCCAATAGGCATATGAAAAAATGCTCAACATCACTAATCATTAGAGAAATGCAAATTAAAACCACAATGAGGTATCACCTCACACCAGTCAGAATGGCGCTTATCAACAAAACAACACAGAATAAGTGCTGGCGAGTATGTGGAGAAAAGGGAACCCTCCTGCACTGCTGGTGGGAATGCAGACTGGTGCAGCCACTGTGGAAAACAGTATGGAGATTCCTCAAAAAACTGAAAATCGAACTGCCTTTTGACCCAGCTATTCCACTTTTAGGAATATACCCCAAGGACACTATAGAATGGCTCGAAAAGGAGAAATGCACCCGCATGTTTGTGGCAGCATTGTTCACAATAGCGAAGACCTGGAAACAGCCCAAGTGTTCATCAGAGGACGAGTGGATTAAAAAGCTTTGGTACATATATACTATGGAATACTACTCAGCCATAAGAAATGATGACATCGGATCATTTACAATAACATGGATGGACCTTGACAACATTATACGGAGTGAAATAAGTAAATCAGAAAAAAAACTAAGATGAATCCATACATAGAAGGGACATAAAAATGAGACTCAGAGACATGAAGAAGAATGTGATGGCAACAGGGGCGGGGGGTTGGGGGAGAGGGGATGGGGTGAAGAAGGAGAGAGGGGTTAGGGGAGGGGAGGGGCACAAAGAAAACCAGATAGAAGGTGACAGAAGACAATTTAACTTTGGGGGAGGGGTATACAGCACAATCAAATGTCAAAATAATCTAGAGATATTTTCTCTCAACATATGTACCCTGATTTATCAATGTCACTGCATTAAATTTAATAAAATAAATAAATAAATAAATAAATAAATAAATAAATAAATAAATAAAATCCACTCTTTTCGGCCCTGGCCGGTTGGCTCAGTGGTAGAGCGTCAGCCTGGTGTGTAGAAGTCCTGGGTTCAATTCTCGGCCAGGGCACACAGGAGAAGCGCCTATCTGCTTCTCCACCCCTCCCCCTCTCCTTCCTCTCTGTCTCTCTCTTCCCCTCCGGCAGCCGAGGCTCCATTGGAGCAAAGATGGCCCGGGCGCTGGGGATGGCTGCTTGGCCTCTTCCGCAGGCGCTAGAGTGGCTCTGGTCGCGGCAGAGCAACCCCCTTGAGGGTCAGAGCATTGCCCCCTGGTGGGCAGAGTGTCATCCCCTGGTGGGCTTGTCGGGTGGATCCCGGTTGGGCGCATGTGGGAGTCTGACTGTCTCTCCCCGTTTCTAGCTTCAGAAAAATACAAAAAAAAAAAAAAAGTAAATCCACTCTTTAATCACTCATATTCCTCCTGAATGTTTTAATCATTGTTGAGAGTAGGGAATTAAGTCCCTTACCATCATTGTGCAGTTGTTTTTTTCTTATTTTAGTTTGTTAGTGTTTGCTTTATATATTTAGGTTGCCAATGTTGGCTGCCTGAATATTTACAGCTGTCTCTTCTTCATGAATTTGTCCCTTCATCATTATATGACATTTTTTGGTCTCTTGTGACCATTTTTTTTTAAGTCAAAGTCCAAATTTTCTGACATAAAGATAGCCATCCTCTGTTCTCTATTTGTTATTCATTTGCTTGGGATATCTTTCCATCTTTTCCTATTCAACCTTGCCTGTCCCTAAAGCTAAAGTGAGGCTTTTGTAGGCAGCATATCATTGAATCTTATATTTTTATTTATTCAGCCATTTTTTGTCTTTTGATGGGAAGATCTAATTCATTTACTTCTAAAGTAATTATTGATAGATAAGGAATTATGATTTCCATTTTTTTAATGGCTTTCTGACTGTGATGTAAGACCTAAGTTATTCTTATGTTAAGTGTCTTATACATCTGGGGAAGCTGGAAGACAACTTTGGGAACTCTTTTTTGTACTGTAGAAACCACATGCACTAGCAGATACTCTCAAAGCAACACTGTGTCATTCTGGGGGAAGGGAAATGTGTTCAAAGTGAAACACCTTCCTCATAACTTTCTAAAGCTGTTTTTGTTAGTTTTTGTAGTCCAAGAGACTTAGCCTCATTCATAGTCTAGGATTGTAACAAAGACATCTATTCATGGATGGTTGCTAATTAGTCTGTCAATGAGAAAGGTTGAAATCAGGAACCACCTATTCCACCATCTTTTGACATCACTCTCAATAGCAACTTTAATTCCTGAGTTGAACAATTCTCACTTTACACCATTTTTATACCCTGAGAATTTCTTTAGGACCCCAAATAGATTTTATTTATATGAATAAAATCTATAGATATAAAAACAAAAATTAACTATTTATTTATTGATTCATTTAAAAAATCATAACAAGTCATTACAGTATGATTTATCATACATAATTTTATAAAACCACATATTTTAAAAAGTAAAAAGAGTGTCATTTTTTATAATTTTACAAATCACTTCAATGTCTGAATTAATAGAACAAAGTTGAATTTTCATAGATAGTTTTATGTTGCTTTATTAAAAGAATATAAAGAATACTTGATTTTCAATGACATGTAGTTAGAGAAGAGAGGCACACTTTAAATAGCATTTCATATAATTAGGGCTATTCTTCATCAACACTATAGCAAATGTGCAAAGTGGTAGTTTTTTAAAGATTACTTACAATACAGACTTGGAACCATATCAATAAATTTCACACCCTATTACATAAACCTATTTGCACTTTAAATGGATTTTTTTCATGTCTACTTGATTTTATACTATCATACATTGATTATTTACAGATATTAATTCATGGTGTTATTCAGAGCATTTAAATGCTGACAGTTTTTCGAATGCAGTGCCAAAAATCTCATTCATAAATACAATGATGAATCTTATTTGAATAGGCTTTAAATATTGGGAAGCTGTCAAGTTCATGGTAACAGATAGAAGACTTCCAAAATTATAATTTTCCACTTGAAAGATAAAATTTTATTTTTGGCAAAAAAAATGATCTCAATTATTTTGAAAAGAGAAACTCACTTTATTTCTTTTCAATAAATTATTAGCCAAATGCCTGACTTTATTGTTATAACTCTTCTACCAGCTAAACTTCCAAGTGAAAACCTTGTAGTATGAAATAAGTTATTTCAGCTCATAACAGAAACAAGTACACTAGTACTTTCACTGTAGACAGTCATTGAACATTCCTTTTCAGCAAAAGTGCTTTATGCATACTTCCCATTTCCTCACATACAGTAAGATGTTAAAATGACACTATTCACTGTTTCCTTAGGATGACCTTAGGTAAATTTCTTTTTCAGTATGCATGTCTATTTCAAATGCATGGCAAAGAATAATACAGTGAGCGGATGACATCAGAGTAATGGTGGGGTAGGAAGCGATACCGATAAATCTCCCCCAAAACTCAACAAGATCTTCAACCAGAAACAGAAAAACCTATACTTGGAGCCTCCAGATGCTTCGCAATACACCCAAAGGTATGGTCGAGTGAAAAATTGGCTAAATATATAACCAAACCCCGAAGGAAATAGGGAGTAAGAAATGCTCCGCCTTCCCCACTAACCTAAACAGGGTGGCTTTCTCTGGTAACTGTGAATATAGAAACTGAGGCGGGAAAAGGGGGTGAATAGATCCAGGCCGCGGCACAAACGGCCGAACCAGGCTGTGGCATGGAGATCCAAGCCGAGGAAAAACTGATCCTGTGGCAACCCGGGCAATACAAGCTAACACTCGCGCCAAACCCAAACAAGAAGCGGGGCAGCCATTTTACCCAATCTCCTGGTCGGTGCGCAGTTAGTGCACGAGAGATTTCTTCTTAAGCCCTGGAAGTGGGTGCCCATGTTACCCCACAGAGAGGCAGAGTCTGAGGCCTTTCTGTGGGCCGAAAGCAGAATCTCTGGGCAGGCCAAGTGCCCTGGGAAAGCCACGCATGGGAGGGAGCGAGAACTACTTCCAACGGTGGAAATTTTCCGTGCTGGTGGGGGTTTCACTCAGAGGGAAACGGAGCCAGCCTCATATCCTGGTCTGCGCGCGCAGATAGTGGATGAGAGATTCCTCCGAGTACCTCGGCAGTGCGCGCCCGTGTTATAGCACAGAGGGGCAGAGTCAGGGGCCTTTGTGTGGGCCAAAGCGGAATCTCAGGCCGCCCCAGCGCCTTGCAAAAGCCACGCACGGGGACGGAGCGAGACTAAATTCCAACGCTGCAACTTTTCCATGTGGTTGGGGGTTTCACTCAGAGCATGACACTGCTGGCCGGATATCCTGGTCTGCGCACGCAGATAGTGAGTGAGAGTTTCCTCCAAGCGCCCCAGAAGTGGGTGCCTGCCTGTGTTACCGGACAGAGTGGCAGAGCCAGAGGTCTTTGAGTGGGTGAAAAGCCCGCCTGATTATGCTAGCAGCTCTGACTGACTGAGCCTTACCCAGAGCCCTGTGCTGAGTGGAAATAGAGTGGGGAGTTGCCAGATCTTTGAGCCTCTTACTATACAGGCAGAGGCAGCAGCAACCCCATAGCTGGATTATCAGGCTACTAATTGAGGAAGGAAAGAATAGGAGAAAGGCTCCAGGAACATGGACTCTCTCACTGTCAGAGCCTATAAATGCTAATGAGCCTCGACTGCCAACGAGACTAAAGCACAATACATGACATTGCCATAGAGACTTATCAACTGCAAACCTCTACCTGAGCGTGCCAAAGGGGCAGAACCCGGGGTACAGAGTCACTGACCAGGAAGAGGGAGAAAAAAGAAAAAGCAAGAAGATAACCTCTCAAAATGAAGAATAATCTTCAGACTTTATAACCTATCCCATTTTATTATATTTGTTTGTTTGTTTCTCTTATCTTCATTCTTGATACTTTTTTTCCTCCTCCAATTTGGCCGAATAACTCTCTGCCAGTCTTACTCTCTCCTCTCCTTGAACTACACTACCCATAAGTGTTACATCTCCCATTATCTTTTCTCTCCTCTTCCTTTCTCTCTATGAGGGTTGCACTCCAAAACCCTTAACTCTCTCTCTCTCTCTCTCCTTTCTTTTTTCTTCTTATAGTGGTTCCCTCTTTTTTTCTCTCTCTCTCTTTCTTTTCTCCCTCTATATTAGTTTCTTCCTTTCTCCTTTACATCTCCTCCATTCAAACCTCAATAACAAACAAATTATCTTATCTGGGACTCAAACTTATGTTTGTGGCATTTTGGGGGTTTTTTACTTCACCTTTTTAACTCACTAGCAGTGCTCCCATCCCTGGCTCTCCATTTTATCTAGTTCTTGTTTCACTAAATACAAGAGTAATTTTTTAATTTGTCCCCCCATTTTTCTGTTTTTCTCTTATTCCTCTCATCATAACTCTTAGACAACCAACACCTAAAAGCAAATCATTTTATTCTTGACCCAAATTTTTTCCTTATTTGCTTTTTGTGGGTCCATACCCTCTTTTTTTTTCTTTTTTTTTTTTTTCTTTTTTTTTTGCCCCTTTATTACTTTTCCCCAATTCAGGCCCTCCATCACAGGCATTGTTTGTTATAATTCACAGTTCACCACAAGATTTTCCCAAGAAAGAGGGGAGAGGAGAGGAGAGGAAAAAAGGAGGGGGGGAATAATTTCCTTTTTTTAAAATTTTTATTTTATTTTATTTTTCTTTATTTCATTATTAATTTTTTAAAAAAAACCTCTTTTCGATTTTTTATTTTTTATTATTTTTTATTTTTTTTAACTTTTTATTCTTTTTTTTTAACTTTTTATTCTTTATTAAATCTCATTAATACTATCAAAAAAACCACCCTCAGATGCCATTAAGGAAGAGAAAATCGAATATCATGGATACAAAAGAAAGAGAGGGATCACAGCTAGATGAGGAAAAATCTATGGAGAAAAAATTTAATATATTGGAAACCTTGGAGCTAAATGACAGAGAATTCTAGATAGAAATCCTAAAAATCCTCCGAGATATACAAGAAAACACAGAAAGGCAATTTAGGGAGCTCAGAAAACAACTCAATGAACACAAAGAATATATGTCCAAGGAAATTGAAACTATAAAAACAAATCAAACAGAGATGAAAAACTCAATTCACGAGCTGAAAAAAGAAGTAACAAGCTTAGCTAATAGAACAGGTCAGATAGAAGAGAGGATTAGTGAAATAGAAGACAAGCAACTTGAGGCACAACAGAGAGAAGAAGAAAGAGACTCAAAAATTAAAAAAAATGAGATAGCACTACAAGAATTATCTGACTCCATCAAAAAGAATAACATAAGAATAATAGGTATATCAGAGGGAGAAGAGAGAGAAAATGTAATGGAGAACATACTCAAACAAATAATAGATGAGAACTTCCCAAGCCTGTGGAAAGAACTAAAGCCTCAAGTTCAAGAAGCAAACAGAACTCCAAGTTTTCTTAACCCCAACAAACCTACTCCAAGGCATATCATAATGAAATTGACACAAACCAACAGCAAAGAAAAAATTCTCAAGGCAGCCAGAAAAAAGAAGAATACAACATATAAAGGAAGGCCCATTAGATTATCATCAGATTTCTCAGCAGAAACTCTACAAGCTAGAAGAGAGTGGACCCCAATATTTAAAGCCCTGAAAGAGAGGAACTTTCAGCCACGAATACTATACCCATCAAAGCTATCCTTCAAATATGAAGGAGAAATAAAAACATTCACAGATACAGAAAAGATGAGGGAATTTATCATCAGAAAACCCCCACTCCAGGAATTACTAAAGGGGATTCTCCAATCAGATACAAAGAACAAAAAAAAACAGAGCCACAAGTAAAAGCTCCAAGAAGAACACAATAAAACCAAATTTAAACTGTGACAACAAAAAGAAAGAGGGGGAGAAGATGGAGATTAACAGTAGCAAAGGACGATGGAGAGCAAAAGTTCTCACAAAATAGTTCGCTACAATGAACAGGGTAGGGACCTTTTTCATTACTCAAAGGTAACCACCATGGAAAAAACCACCACAGAAGCACATGAGATAAAAAAGATAGCAACAGAGGAAAGATGTATGGAATACAACCAAATAAAAACAAAAGATAGAAAAACGAAAGAGAAGGATCAAACAAGACACAAAACTAACAGAAAGCAAAATATAAAATGGCAATAGGGAACTCACAAGTATCAATAATTACACTAAATGTAAATGGATTAAACTCACCAATAAAAAGGCACAGAGTAGCAGAATGGATTAAAAAAGAAAATCCAACTGTATGCTGCCTACAGGAAACTCATCTAAGTAACAAGGATAAAAACAAATTCAAAGTGAAAGGCTGGAAAACAATACTCCAAGCAAATAACATCCAAAAAAAAGCAGGTGTAGCAATACTCATATGGGATAATGCTGACTGCAAGACAGCAAAAGTACTCAGAGTCAAAAATGGCCATTTCATAATGGCTAAGGGGACACTGAATCAAGAAGACATAACAATTCTTAATATATATGCACCAAACCAAAGAGCACCAAAATATATAAGACAGATACTTATTGATCTTAAAACAAAAACTGACAAAAATACAATCATACTTGGAGACCTCAATAAACCGCTGACGGCTCTGGATCGGTCACCCAAACAGAGAATCAACAAAGACATAGTGGCCTTAAACAAAACACTAGAGCACCTGGATATGATAGACATCTACAGAACATTTCATCGCAAAGTGACTGAGTATACATTTTTCTCCAGTGTACATGGACAATTCTCAAGAATTGACGATATGTTGGGCCACAAAAACAACATCAGCAAATTCAGAAAAATCAAAGTTGTACCAAGCATATTTTCTGATCATAAAGCCTTGAAACTAGAATTCAACTGCAAAAAGGAGGAAAAAAATCCCACAAAAATGTGGAAACTAAACAACATACTTTTAAAGAATGAATGGGTCAAAGAAGAAATAAGTGCAGAGATCAAAAGATATATACAGACAAATGAATATGACAATATGACATATCCAGAATCTATGGGATGCAGCAAAAGCAGTGATAAGAGGGAAGTTCATATCACTTCAGGCATATATGAACAAACAAGAGAGAGCCCAAGTGAACCACTTAACTTCCCACTTTAAGGAACTAGAAAAAGAAGAACAAAGACAACCCAAAACCAGCTGAAGAAAGGAGATAATAAAAATCAGAGCAGAAATAAATGAATTAGAGAACAGAAAACTATAGAAAAAATTAATAGAACAAGGCGCTGGTTCTTTGAAAAGATCAACAAAATTTGCAAACCCTTGGCAAGACTTACCAAGGAAAAAAGAGAAAGAACTCATATAAACAAAATCCAAAATGAAAGAGGAGAAATCACCACGGACACCATAGATATACAAAGAATTATTGTAGAATACTATGAAAAACTTTATGTCACTAAATTCAACAACCTAGAAGAAATGGATAAATTCCTAGAACAATACAACCTTCCTAGACTGAGTCAAGAAGAAGCAGAAAGCCTAAACAGACCTATCAGTAGAGAAGAAATAGAAAAAACCATTAAAAACCTCCCCAAAAATAAAAGTCCAGGCCCTGACGGCTATACCAGCGAATTTTATCAAACATTCAAAGAAGACTTGGTTCCTATTCTACTGAAAGTCTTCCAAAAAATTGAAGAAGCAATACTTCCAAACACATTTTATGAGGCCAACATAACCCTCATACCAAAACCTGGCAAGGATGGCACAAAAAAAGAAAACTACAGACCAATATCTCTAATGAATACAGATGCTAAAATACTAAACAAAATACTAGCAAATCGAATACAACTACATATTAAAAAAATAATACATCATGATCAAGTGGGATTCATCCCAGAATCTCAAGGATGGTTCAACATACGTAAAACGGTTAACGTAATACACCATATCAACAAAACAAAGAACAAAAACCACATGATCTTATCAATAGATGCAGAAAAGGCTTTTGATAAAATACAATACAATTTTATGTTTAAGTCTCTCAACAAAATGGATATAGAAGGAAAATATCTCAATATGATAAAGGCCATATACGATAAACCATCAGCTAACATCATATTAAATGGCACTAAACTGAAGGCTTTCCCTCTTAAATCAGGAACAAGACAGGGTTGTCCACTCTCTCCACTCTTATTTAATGTGGTACTAGAGGTTCTAGCCAGAGCAATCAGACAAGACAAAGAAATAAAAGGCATCCATATCGGAAAAGAAGTAAAGGTATCACTTTTTGCAGATGATATGATCCTATACATCGAAAACCCCAAAGAATCCACAAAAAGACTACTAGAAACAATAAGCCAATACAGTAAGGTCGCAGGATATGAAATTAACATACAGAAGTCAATAGCCTTTCTATATGCCAACAATGAAACAATTGAGAACGAACTCAAAAGAATAATCCCCTTCACGATTGCAACAAAAAAATAAAATACTTAGGAATAAACATAACAAAGAATGTAAAGGACTTATATAATAAAAACTATAAACCATTGTTAAGGGAAATCGAAAAAGATATAATGAGATGGAAGAATATACCTTGTTCTTGGCTAGGAAGAATAAATATAATCAAGATGCTATATTTCCCAAAGCAATATACAAATTTAATGCAATTCCCATCAAACTTCCAATGACATTTTTTAAAGAAATGGAGCAAAAAATCATCAGATTTATATGGAACTATAAAAAACTCCGAATAGCCAAAGCAATCCTAAAGAAAAAGAATGAAGCTGGGGGCATTACAATACCTGACTTCAAACTATATTATAGGGCCAGGACAATCAAAACAGCATGGTATTGGCAGAAAAATAGACACTCAGACCAATGGAACAGAATAGAAAGTCCAGAAATAAAACCACATATATATAGTCAAATAATTTTTGATAAAGGGGCCAACAACACACAATGGAGATAAGAAAGCCTCTTCAATAAATGGTGCTGGGAAAACTGGAAAGCCACATGCAAAAGAATGAAACTGGACTACAGTCTCTCCCCCTGTACAAAAATTAACTCAAAATGATCAAAGATCTAAACATAAAACCTGAAACAATTAAGTACATAGAAGAAGACATAGGTACTCAACTCATGGACCTGGGCATTCATAAAATGCTCCTGGTTTTAAAGAGCATTTTATGAATTTGACTCCACAGGCAAGAGAAGTGAAGGCAAAAATTAATGAATGGGACTACATCAGACTAAGGAGTTTTTGCTCAGCAAGAGAAACTGATAACAAAATAAACAGAAAACCAACTAAATGGGAAATGATATTTTCAAACAACAGCTCAGATAAGGGCCTAATATCCAAAATATACAAAGAACTTATAAAACTCAACAACAACCAAACAAACAATCTAATAAAAAAATGGGAAGAGGATATGAATAGACACTTCTCCCAGGAAGAAATACAAATGGCCAACAGATATATGAAAAGATGCTCATCTTCTTTAGCTATTAGAGAAATGCAAATCAAAACGGCAATGAGATACCACCTCACACCTGTTCGATTAGCTATTATTAGCAAGACAGGTAATAGCAAATGTTGGAGAGGCTGTGGAGAAAAAGGAACCCTCATACACTGTTGGTGGGAATGTAAAGTAGTACAATCATTATGGAAGAAAGTATGGTGGTTCCTCAAAAAACTGAAAATAGAACTACCTTATGACCCAGCAATCCCTCTACTGGGTATATATCCCAAAAACTCAGAAACATTGATACGTAAAGACACATGCAGCCCCATGTTTATTGCAGCATTGTTCACAGTGGCCAGGACATGGAAACAACCAAAAATCCCATCAATAGATGACTGGATAAAGAAGATGTGGCACATATACACTATGGAATACTACTCAGCCATAAGAAATGATGACATCGGATCATTTACAGCAAAATGGTGGGATCTTGATAACATGATACGAAGCGAAATAAGTAAATCAGAAAAAAACAGGAACTGCATTATTCCATATGTAGGTGGGACATAAAAGTGAAACTAAGAGACATTGATAAAATTGTGGTGGTTATGGGGGTGAGGGGGGAATGGGAGAGGGAAAGGGGGTGGGGAGGGTCACAAAGAAAACAAGATAGAAGGTGACAGAGGACAATCTGACTTTGGGTGGTGGGTATGCAACATAATTGAACGACAAGATAACCTGGACTTGTTATCTTTGAATATATGTATCCTGATTTATTGATGTCACCCCATTAAAAAAATAAAATTAAAAAAAAAGAATAATACAGTGAATACTAGTGTCAGTAATGTCACTGAATTGATTTTTTTTATTGAGAGAGGTGGAGAGGCACCAAGAAAGACTCCAGCATGTGCCCTGACCAGGTACTACCTGGAAAGCCCCAACCAGGGAATGCTCTGCCCATCTGGGGCTCTTGCTCTGATTAGCAAGCAACTGAGCTATTTTAGCACCTGAGGCAAAGCCATGCAGCCATCCTCAGCACCCAGGGCCAACATTGCTTGAACCAATTGAGCCATGGCTGTAGTTGACGAGGAGGAGGAGGAGGAGGAGGAGGAGGAGAGAGAGAGAGAGAGAGAGAGAGAGAGAGAGAGAGAGAGAGAGAGAGAGATAAAGGAAGAGGGAGCGGGGAGGGGGGAGAAACAGATGGTTGGCCAGGCCTGAATTGATTTGTGCTAAATTGCTATATTTATACACTATTGGTTTTGCACCGTTGCTGCAAATGCTAGTGCAATGTATGTGTGTGTGTGTGTGTGTGTGTGTGTGTGTATATATATATATATATATATATTTATACACATACATAAATTAAATCTCAGTATAAAAATTGTTTTAATAGAGGAAACAGATCAGAATTTGAGGTTTATTGGTCTTGCCCCTTTATGATTCAGGAACTGATGAAATAACCAGAAGATGATCTCATGGATATATTGGGTTAACTGTGAGATGAATATTGGCCAATATTCCATTTATCACATCACCTCCATAGGTCTTCACTCTCACTCATCAATGGTAGCAGCATTCTGTGCCTTCAGGGGTTAATGATGACTCTGAACCAGTGATCAATAACTATACAAACATCTCTGTCCCTTTCCCATGTATTCTATTATCAGAAATGGCCTTGTTTACCTTTGGCAGATGGTAGTAAGAAGATTCGCAGTATATTCTTGTGGTACGATAATAAAAACTTTTTTCAGTGGTCCTAGGTATAGTCTTCTTCTGCATCTGTAAATTAATCCATGCCTGATCAAAAAAGAGATTTTTACTCTCTCTATTACAGTGTCTTATATCTAGAGCTTATGCAGTAATTTAGAGTTATTTCACACGTACACACATATACACATACATATGCAAACATACACTCAAATCAAATGGGATTTGGAGAGGTTGGCTATGTATAATATTTTACTCTTTGGAACTTCATAATTAATTAACTAGAAATCTTACTGTATCAAACCATTCTTTAAGTAATCAGTATGCTTACTTATGTCATGTTTCTGGTGACATATGATGCATTTAGCTTCTGTAGCTTCAGGATTCCACCTGTCCTTCAATATCATTTACAGTCTGCAAAGATAGCCAATACACGCTTTTTAAGGATACTGTTATTCTTGTCTTCAATTTATTTTTTACCACCTTGTTGTTTGGGGCTCTTCTGGCGGATATAGTTCAGATAAAGGGAAGCACATTCTTATTTGATAATCTACTTGAACATTTCTGTTTTATTCATCTTTTTGAATTTCACTTATTATAAGATAGAAGGAATAATTGCTATTTCAACTCCATTGAGTCTGGATTTCAGTCAACCACATGAGCAAACTTCAAAGCCACATGCAGAGGTTTAATTTAGTTCTTTGAATCCAGCATCTCTGTTCTGCACACTTTGGGGGGGGGGCTTGTTTAAATACATGTTTCTTATTTATGGTTCTAACAAAATAATTTTCTAGATTTATATTGATTTGTTAAAAATAATGCTTTTAAATTTGTGGCATCTAAGTCTTCTCATTTCAATCAGAACATTGCACTTGTCTTCCTGAGGGTATGTTGAGATCTGAGTCTATTTATGGATGTGATGGCAATAGAAATAGCTGGGGTCAACTGGTATTCTCTGGCAAGGTAACTCCCCAAGCATTAGTCACTAAATAGTTTATAAATAAGCCAAGACTGGACCATTAGGTGACCATTAGGCAATTCTATCATATTATTGTCATCATAATTATCCAGATTAATTTGTAAACTCTCTTGTCAGTTCTTATAGTCCTAGTTTATTCCATGCATTTCCTAATTTTAAATAATTGTGCTGACAAGAATGTGAATTAAAATTATATAGCAATTCAGACAAACCGACACTAACAGACCTTAAATCTGATATTGTATAAAAACAGCTTTTTAATTTCAAGAAATAAGGTATTATTTTGAATGTTGAATCTCTTCAGTTCTCTGTGCTTTGAGCTAATGATTTAAAGCTTTGCTCTTGCTCTTTTATTTCTTTAATCTTTCTTGTAAAGGGAGAAGGAGACAGCCTATGCATGTTTTTCATTTCCATCAATATGTTTTATTGAAGTAGCCTTTGACATTTTATTTGATCTTTCAAAGAGTTATCTTAATTGACTACTTTAGATGACCACTGACTAAAATTTAATTATTTTGCCATTACAAGCCATGGCTGACTAGTGTTCTATTTTCAAACAATAACCAGATAATAAGTGCCTGCAGTGGTAAGCCATTCAAATAATCAAACTGATTTCCTTTCAGTGTAACAACTTCTGGCTCCAATTTTGTGCCATTCAAAACTGATATTTGAAAAGAGAAAATACCCTCAGTAGTCTATAAAACATTATTATTGTAAGAATATACTTGCTTATACAATCTTTGAGGTCCTAAATAATGGAATTCAATAAGCTACTTTTATAACTAGTAAATTCAAGACAAAAAATAACCTGCCAAAGCTACAATTCAAGAAAAGAAAAATAGAATAGACTGTTCCTCCTGTTCAGCTCCCATAGTTTCCTATTTTCCAGGAAAAGAGAAACTAGACGTGGGAATGCTGAGAATAGCCCTCACCTCCAAGGTTGCCATGAGAAACTCAGATCTCTCCAGTTTTGCTTATTGGCAGGAAATTTTAAAACAGCAAAAGATATCTGTCTTACTCTTTTCTAAATATTTTATGAATGTCTATTCTGTATCCAGAATTCTAACTCATGAGTGTGTATAAAATATAGTTTATATGTTCTAGATTTTTATAGTAAAAAGAAACAAAATTGATGCTGCAAATGAATAGAGAATTTGCATCTTTTATATTCAACTTACTATGTGTCTGTATTGTTTGTAACCTTCAGCAGTCTATACTTTTCAAGTATTAAAAATTTATTGAACAGACATGATGTTTAAGAAACAATAATTTTATAAAATCTAGTATTAACAAGTTAAGACAATATTTAAACAAATAATGTGGGCAACTAAAGGGCAGAATACAATATGCTACGGCAATGCAAGGAGCAGGTATATTAAAAGGTATTGATAGTGAATTGTAAGCTGAAAAACAAAAGCAGAAATTGGTCAAGCTAGTTGATGACTGTATATGTGTGGAGCGAAGGGCATTAGAACAGGTAGATGACCCAGAGAAAGGAAAGAGAATGATAATATCCTGAAGTTATAAGGAAAGGTGGCATATCATAAGAATAAAGAAAATAACATCATGTGCAGTAAGAAAGAAAATAGCTCAAGATATACCTGACAAGGTGGATATCATACAACATATTTTAAAGATCTATTTTTTTTTAAAAAATTGAGAGCATTGACATTCTACTGAGAACATGGAGAATGGAAGTGGCATAATTATATATTTGATTTTTCATAAAACAATTGGTTGCATACTGAACCATGTAATAAAGGAGACTGGGATATAAAATAGATTTTTCAAAATGGTGATTAAAGCAAGAGTGAAGTATAGGTGAAGTAGAGTGAGGACTGCAGGGATGGGAGGAAGAGCGCACAGATTTGGATGAAAGGCAGCGGCATAGCGAACATAACTGGCGCCCGGAGCACTATTGGCGCCCCCCTCCCCTTCTACTACGCTTTTCTTGTTTGTCTTGGAGACCATTTGGTGCCCCTCTGCGAGTGGCACCCGGGGCATGGTAGAGCCCCCACACTACGCTACTGATGAAAGGGGATTTACTGTGTATATCCTTTGGAAAAAAGGGAATCACAGCATTGCTTATGATTGAAAATTTGGGGGAAACTATCTAAATTCTATGTCAATATGGAATTTAGGTGATTGTAATATACTGATATAAACAAATAATTAAATTTTTTCCATATAATTAAGAACATTATCAATATATTTAAAAATTCTTACATTATATTTTTCAATAAAAAAGCTATTATATTAAGTGAGATTACCCTAATTTCATGACAAAGTGTGTGTGTATGTGTGTGTGTGTGTGTGTGTAAAGACAGAAAGTAGGTTGTGACATGGTGAAGATCACAAGAATAGATTTAAAATGTTATATTTTAATTATATTTCAAAGTTTTTAATATGTTATGAAAAATATGTTATGTCCTGGTTTGACTATTTAAAAATTTTATATGACAAATATAACTAACCATATATTGCACTTTAAAAATAAAGATCAATTAGAAAAACCAAAAGCTAGAGGCTCTATAATTCTCGATTTTAAAATTCAGGGGTGGGCAAATGTAGGTTTACAGTTATAATATAAATAAAAGTACAATTAATAAATAATAATACAATTAGATAACATACAGAGCTGTAATTTAAAATGCCTTCTTAGTGAATCAATTATAGAGAAAATGATTTTCTTCTAATTTTTCCAGTTTAGTTACTTAATTCTGTGAACAAAAATAGTTGATGACTATTGATTTGTAGAATACAGATCACTAAAAAGTTTCTACATGTACTTAAGATTTATAAAGAATTAGAATGAATCAGGAGAGAAACTTTTAATCTTTCCATACCTCACACTTGGCTATTTTCTCCTCAAAGCCCAAAAGTTGTAACAAAAAAAAAAACCAAAATATTTTTCTGTTGTTTCTATAGTTCGTTTGGCATCCAAACTAATTGCTTCAGATTACCACACAACTGCTCATATCCCTCTAGGCAGTAACAGGTACAATTTGGATAATGCATATATTTAATTTGTATTGCTGAATTTATTGCTAGTTCTGTTAGTCAAGTCATATCAAGAGACAAATATCCTGGAGAGATAGAGTTTTCTGGTCTCCCTTGTTGCCTGTACATCTAGATCAATGCCAGATACTAGAACTTGGCATATTCTAAGGAAATAATTATAGTATCCAGGCTTATACTTTTTTTTGGATGTGTGTGTGTGTGTGTGTGTCAGAATTGCCTGATTTCCACAGTGTAATGGAATCTCTGTGAACAATAAAAGTTTGGAGTATTGTATATTAGTTATGGGACTTTGGATACTAACAATAGAAACTGAGCCTTACCACTTATGCTGAAGGGTACAGTGAAATTTGTAGAGCAGTCTGAAAACTAGGCTTTATAATAATCTTAACAAGAAATCATGATGCTGTTATGAAGAAAAATTGATTCCAATTTCCCAAAAATATGTCATCAAACATTATAAGTCAAAATTATATATGCCATATATAGTTTAGCTCAATCTGGGATTCTAGCGGTTGCACACACACACACATAAACACTCACACATTTTAAGTGCTATTTTTTACCTTTAAGGATTTTGAAAATTAAAACATTTGGAGAAAATTAAGCTCAGATTTAGGTTGTGTTTTATATATATAATATATAAAACTTGGAAGTTATATTTAGTTTAAGCACAATATATTTAAACTTTTTAATTCTGAAAACATCACAAATAATTTAATATAGTACTGAATATTTAGAATATTAGTTGTTGTGTTGCAGTGGATAAAGTGTCGACCTGGAATGCTGAGGTTGCTGGTTCAAAAGCCTGGGCTTGCTGAGTCAAGGCACATATGAGAGTTGATATTTTCTGCTCCTCCCTACCCCCCCCTCTCCTTCTCCTCTCTGAAATGATTAAAGTCTAAAAAAACAAAAAGAATATTAGTTGTGTAAACAGCAGTAAGTTAATTCTTTCTCTAATAGAGGGCAAATGACCTGACCAGGCTTGGTTTTATATCTGAAAAATAACTTACCGTGCAAAGGGCATTTTTAATAAAACATAATGATAAGAAATTTCTTTATGCATTTTCTTGACCAATTTGAAATGACGATTAGAATGCCTTTTCCACTATCTGATGTTTTGTATTCTATATGCTATTGATTTGATACCATTTCTGTGAGACGTTTGCCATTAAGAGGTCAAGCTTTATATAATTGCTATTCTAGTTTTATATTAGTCACTACAACATTAAAACCTCTGCTTAAGTAATGGGTGATTCCAAAATGTTTACCATTCTCCATAATTTATACAACTTATGATAGAAATAACCTTTCTCTTTAAACAAAATAAGTTGTAAGGTATTTATTCATATTAATTTAAGAACCATATTCCAGAGATAGATGAACATAATCTTTTTTTTTTTTTGTATTTTTCCTAAGCTGGAAACGGGGAGGCAGTCAGACAGACTCCCGCATGTGCCCGACCGGGATCCACCTGGCATGCCCACCAGGGGGTGATACTCTGCCCATCTGGGGCATTGCTCTGTTGCAACCAGAGCCATTCTAGCGCCTGAGGCAGAGGCCATGGAGCCATCCTCAGTGCCCGGGCCAACTTTGCTCCAATGGAGCCTCGGCTACGGGAGGGGAAAAAGAGACAGAGAAGAAGGAGAGGGGGAGGGGTGGAGAAGCAGATGGGCGCTTCTTCTTTGTGCCCTGGCTGGAATCAAACCCTGGACTCCTGCACGCCAGGCCAACGCTCTACCACTGAGCCAACTGGCCAGGGCAGAATATAATCTTTTTTTAAGAGGTCAGTATCCTTGACTAAATAATTAAATATTGCATTTTTTTCTTTTTATTTATTGATTTTTAGAGAGAGAAAAAGGGAAAAAGGGAGAAAGAGTGAGCTATATATAGAAAGAGAGAAAAAGAGAGAAGGGGGTAACATTGTTCTATTCCTGAATGTGCCCTGACTAGGGGTTGAACCAGCTACCTCCGCCCTTCAGGTCAATGCTCTGACCAACTGGGCTATCCAGCCAGGGTGATAAATATAATTTTACATAAAATCAGTTACTGGTTGAGAAAAGTGAATCTCAATTTTGGCTCTGAAGTCATACCTAGAGCCCCTCAAGAGCTAGAGCTCCATTGTGAACCCAAGTCATAAGTGACAGTGCCTTAGGTACCACTGTCCTTCCCTGTGGGAAGAGGGCAGAAATGCTTCTGTGCTATGTTCAAAGCATCAGTGACTACAAATGGATTAACAATTTCCCTTTAAGTGAAGTACCATATTTTTTGCTCCATAAGACACACTTTTTCCCCCCAAAATGGAGGGGAAAATGACCATGCACCTTACGGAGTGAATGTTCATTTTTTTTTAGCTGTTGCAGGGTGCACTGTGCTGGTAAACATATGTAGAATGAGCACTAGCAGGAGCGTCATCATACCCACCAGGGCAGCATGCAGAACTCCAGCATCTGCTGAGTGATCTCCTGGTTCCAGTTTCCACAGTTGCATGCAGTGCAGGAGGGAAGGCGAGTGATGTTGTGTGGGCACATTCATCTGGCATCATCGAGGGCAGATGTGAGAGGCATACTGCAGTGATGGAGGGCTGTGTTGCAGCTGCTGGAGCTCTGTGTGAAGTGCTGACGTCACTTGCTGCCCTATTAGTGCTTGACCAGTTTAGAGCACATATTAGTGAAACCACAAAAAAAAAGCTTTAAAGAAGTGAAGATTCATCTAGCTGTAATTCCTGGGGGTCTTACCAGCCAGTTGCAACCTCTCGATATTTCCATCCACAACCTGTTTAAAGTCTTTATATGAGAAGAGTGGAACAAATGGATGGTTGCTGGTAATCATGATCTGACACTAACTGGATGAATGAAGAGACCCACTATTACTCAAGTTTGTGAATGGGTGAAAACATCGTGGCAGTCAGTGAAGAATGAAACCGTATGGTCATTCAAAAAATGTGGTGTTAGCAATGCCTTAGATGGCACTGAATATGGTATCATATATGAAAATAGCAAAGAAAGTGATACCAGTAATTGTGAGCCATTGAGTTTCTTAAATTCTAACACTAGTACTGATGAGTTCCTGGGGCTCCCAGACAACTAGAAGAGTATTTGAACATTAAAGTCTCTTCTCACTTGTGAATAACAGTTCTAAATGGTTGTTAATACTGCTGTTGAGTTTACATTGTTGAAATATTATTGAGGTGTATTTTATTAAGTATATATTTTAACACACTATTTGGTTCAGAATATTTTTTTTCTTATTTTCCTCCTTAAAACCCTAGGTGTGTCTAATGGTCAGGTGCATCTTATGGAGTGAAAACTATGATAACTGTTTTAAATTGTTTGTTTTTGGTTCCCTCAAGGGATATTGCTGCTAATTCCAGGAACAGATTAATAACAATTGATGTTTCAGGCCATGTGCAAGGGAAACTGAGAAGTTGTAGTAATACTTACCCATATAACATTCACTGAAAACAAGACACTATTTGTAGCACTTTACATATATGTCTTATTTTATACTCACTACTATAGTTACTGTAGTCTACCTATATTGCAAATGAGGAAACTACAAAGAAATGCAAGGTAACTCCCAATGTCAGACAGCTAAGAAACTATTTAAGTCAGATATTCTTAGCCTAGGGCTTTGTGAAATGTATGGTATTACAAAGGAGGGGTTGGTCCCTAATTAAGTGACCTGGCAGTTTGTATAAATGAGAAGCTTTGGGCTAGATTAGCCAACCTACTGCTTTCTTCTGAACTGCGGGACCAGTGCTCCCAAGTGGCCCACATGCAGGGTTGTAATAGGAGATGTAATAGGAGGTGAATATATAAGCAAAATTTTCCTACCAGTAAGTTACAGAGCCAGTGCATTTGCTGGAAAATATATCTCCGTTATTTTTGAGAGTTATTTTGCTAATATTATGGTAGATAGAAAACAATTGAATCTGGATTTATGGAATACAACTGGAAAAGATGAGTAGGACAGATTATACCCTTAGTCTTCTACACAAACAGATACATGTATAATTTGTTGTTTGTTTGCTTTTATTGTGAGTCTTGCATCATTTAAAAACATCTGTGTAAAGTGATAAACTAAAGTATGGCACCATTATCTCAGTACTCTTCTCCTAGTGGAAACTATACTTGATCATAGAAATGATAAAGGTATATTTGAGAGACTATCAGAGAAGAAGCTAATCCCCATCACTCTTCACAGGGTTTAGATGTGGCTAATGGGTTCGGATATATAAAATAAGTGGACTGCTCGGCTGTCCCACAGCAGAACCTCAGGATGTTTCTGATGAAGCTATTTCAGCAGTCCTTAGTCTCTCTAATCAAGAAGAGGATAGAAAATGCCTGCTGTAGCAAATATCTGAGCCCCTTATTCCTTGTCCTGTCCCTCTGGAACCTTTGTACACTTTGCTTCAAAATGGTGAAGCCTTTTCTTTTAATGCCCAATTTTGGTTACAGATTATTTTTTCCATGAAACCATTTTGAACCAGTCAGATATTTCAGTTTTTTTTATTTAAAATATTAGTTCAAAATTTTACATGCTTTTAAAATTTATCCCTAAGATGACAAGACTTCTTAAAGACTTACTAGTCAGTGGCTTCTATTCTAGCTTAGATAGAGTGACAAAAATATCCTTTGAACTAAGTGGCATTATGTGCTACAAACAGTGATCACTAAATTGTTTGACAGGTCTTTGCCCTTAAGAAGATTGTAGCTTCTGATACTAGGAAAAATTCTTGACACTTTCTAACTAGTTTTCGTCTGTGTAAAGCCAAACATCCTCCTTAATGAAGTATTACATTTTAATATATTCAATAATTTGTTGTCCAATGTCCATTACATAATTTGTACCACACATCATAATATATAGAAGAAGTATAACCACTCAATTTTTTGGATCAGTCTTTCTAATTCTGTCATCACTGAAAAAATTGCTTATTATCTCTTGCCATTATTTTGATCAAAATCTTACTCTTGTTTCCTCTAATAAAGTATACTGTTCTTAGTTGTGAGTATTGCATGAAACACATAATCAAAGGTTGAAGACAGTATTTTAACAAAATATGAAGCAGAGAATTTACAGTATGCAATACATGTAATAATTAAACAATAAAAGTGGCATGGATAAAAGTTTTAAAAGATTAATTTCTGTCAAATGCAATAGATGAAGAATAGTGGGTATTATCAGCATTTCCTTTAACTTTTACTTTTTTTTACACCTGTCATCTGTCTTCAAATTGGGCTTTTATTTTATCATTGAACTGGTCTCTCCTATAATTAATAATTTACTAAGTGCTTTTTATATTGAACCTCTTTTTAAGGAGAAGCAAGTCTCTTTATATTATAAAATCTTTCTAATAATATAGTAGAGCTCTTTGTTTAGATTAGTAAAGATGCATTTCTGTTTTCATGTAACTTTATTCAAAATTAATACATGCTTTCCTTTGTTTTCTACTAAGTAGGTATAAAACTCATGTTTTGCAGGTTTACAGTTTGTAAAATATTTTGTTAAACTATGAATCTTAACATCACTGTCTTGTTGGATTACTAACACTGTGACTCGATTAATAAGGACCCTACTCTTTACCTCAACTAGGTGACACACACATCTAGTGTTGCTTTTCTTAAAATGTTATTTTATGTCTAAAAACTCAATGCTAGTTCTAAAAATTCAGTACAACTTACTGGAAGGATACCATGTTAAAGCTTTTAGCCATTTTCAATAAAAAATTTTAAACAGATAGTTGCAGAATTGTGGAGTGTTTGACATTGACTTTTCTGCTAATGCAGTTGGCAGCGTATTTTGCATGTGTGACTTAATAAATTTTTGAATCACATGGTAGGATTCTATGAACAACTCTATACCCTAATTCAATAACTTAGGTGAAATGGAAAGATTTCTTGAATGGCACAAACTAACAAAACTCACAAAAAGAGAATATATAATTTAAAGAGCCAACATCTATTGAGGACACTGAATCAACAATTAATAATCTAAAAAAGGAAACATCAGGCCCAGATGCTATCATGGGCAAATTCTACTAAACATTTTAAAAAAATGATAGCAATTCTCAGCAAAGTATTCCATAAAATAAAGACAGAAAGAGCAGAAAGAATATATTTTAACTCATTTTAAGAGACAAACATTACCCTAAAAACAGCTGAAGACATTAAAAGAAAGAAAAACAACAGATCAGTATCTCTCATTAACATAGATATGAGATTTTTACCAAATATTAGCAAGTTAAACCCAAAAATGTATTTAAAAATTATTCACTGTGCCCTGGCCAGATAGCTCAGTTGGTTAGACCATTGTCCCCCTATGCAACCATTGTGGGTTCGATCCCTGGTTGGGGCACATACAGAAACAGATGGATGTTTCTGTCTCTCTGTCTCTCTCTCTTCTCCTTCCTGTCTATCTAAAATCAATCAACAAATTAAAAAAAATCATTTACTGTGACAAAGGATGAACTCAATTAATTTAATATAGATACAAATGCTAACATAGAAATATTTCTACAACTATGCAGATCCGCAGATTACTGTATACACATATATACATTGTCAGCTCAAAGGTTCAATAAGCAATGACACTGCATTAACAATGAGCACATCTAATGCCTAGTCTTAGTTTCTAGTACCTTTCTCTCATATAAAGAACTCTTTGGAAAATGGTTTGTCTGAGAATGGGGGAAATAATATTGAAATATCATCTGAAAAATATGAAAGACCCTCACACAAGCTATGAACCTTTGGTCAAAGTTATAAAAGGCCTGTACAAATGACAAGACTGCCAGATTCCCAGAGAGATCCCTTTGTATTGCAAAGATGACAAATATTTCCTAAATTAGAGTATGCATTTAAAGCCATTAAATAAAAAAATTTCAAAGACTTTTTAAAAATTATAATTGAATTTTGATTTAAGTTATATTTATCCACTCTCCTACAGAAAAGATTTAACATCAACAGCTTACAATGAAATAAGGGAAGATGAGTCTGGAGCATGATATAATATCAGAAAGTAAGATAGTGCTTAAAAACAAACAACAACAATAGCAATAGGAACAATAAATACATATTGATGAGGGTATGATGAAGGGGTACAGGAGCTAAATGAAAGAACTTCTGATGGAAAAAGTTGAAACAATTTGAAGAAACCAAATAAAAATACTATTGAATTATAGCTCAAAATTAAGATAAATGTTCCTGAGTCCACACTACTATATACTACTAACTGAATACATTACTGGAGAAAAAAGATAAATCCCCATGTGGAGAAATTCCAAAACATGTAGACATTTTGCCACAGGAGAAAAGCATAAGTCTCAACTCCTTAACTATGGGCTACACATAGTGACTTCCTTTCAAAATTATAGTATTGAAAAGTGGATAAAAAAAATAATCTTACAAAAAAAATAATCTTACAATAGTGAAACCTGACAAATACTATTATCTCAACCAAGTGATCAAGGTCAACATGAACAGTGATAAATTGTTGATAGTATATATCCTCAAAATAATATAAAAAATATGACATTTTAGATTCCAATATTTTTCCAAAAACATATAACCTTAGTTTAATCATGAGGAAATTATCAGTAATTGCAGTAGGGGGCCATCCTACAAAAGTACCTCACAAGTACTCCAAAAAACTTTCAAGGTCACCAATAATAAGGAGAGTCTGAAAAACTCAGGCAAGAGGGTACTAAGAGGACCTAACAACTAAGTGAAATATGATATTCTGGATGGGATACTGGATTTGAAAAAATGACATTATGAAAAAGCTAAGAAAAATGAAAAATTAAGAGATAAAAGTAGAAAGGACAGAACCCCTTCCAAACAAAATAATTCATTCTTTGCAGCAACCTGTATATCAGGGGTAGGGAACCTATGGCTCGCAAGCCAGATGTGGCTCTTCTGATGGCTGCATCTGGCTTGCAGCCAAATCTTTAATAAAAAAAATAATAATGTTAAAAATATAAAACATTATCATGTATTACAATCCATTCATTTCCTACTGCTTATGTTCATGGTTGCGGGTGGCTGGAGCCAATCATAGCTGTCCTCCGGGACAACACCAAATTTTTATTGGATAATGCATAAGGTACACAGGTCATTGTATGGCTCTCATGGAATTACATCTCTTATTATATGCGGCTTAAGTGTCTGTTTGTCGCCGATAGCTTATTGGTTGCTTGCGTAACTGTACTAGCCAATGGGGTGAAGTTGCCATGGCTGAACGCAAATTGAGCGGGTCAGGGGAAAGGTGAACATTTGTTTGCATTGGCAATCATCTGATTTTGAAACAATTTAAGGCTGAACGCAAATTGAGCGTGTCAGGGGGAAGGTGAACATTTGTTTGCATTGACAATCATCTGTTTTACATAAAAACTACGTCTTAACGTAACTTCTTTTAAGAATGCCTCCTAGAAAATACAGCACTGAAGAGGAAAGAAAAGGAGCTAAAGCTGCACAAAAATGGCTTTCTCGACAAAAAGAAACCACTGAGCAGAGAAAGACAAGGCTTGCTTCAGTCGCAGAGCAAATGCGTCTTTCTGGGCAAAATGAGACTGATGAGCATAGAGAAACAAGGCTTGCCTCAGATGCAAGACAAAAAAGCCTGTCTCGACAAAATGAGTCCCTTGAACAAAGGCAGGAGAGAAATGCAAAAAAATGACAGAGTAATGCTGACCGAAACTCAAAAAGGATTAAAACAGTTTTAAACGGAGAAACTTTAATTTTTGAGCATTCCTCTGGTGACATGAATATTAAATGTGAACTGTGTCAGTCCTTAAACTTCAAGTTAGAAACTAATCGATTTGACCGTGGCAAGAAAGGATTTTCTCAATGTTGCAAGTACGGAAACATTGTAGTTCCACTAATTGAGAATTATCCACCACTCTTGAATAAATTGTTGCCTGTTCAAGAGTTCGTGAAAGAATGGACGTAAAATTAAAAATAATTGATGGTCCTCTGCAAGACGAGCTTAAAAATGATGGAAAGATCTACACAAGAAATGTGTACAAAGAGATCTTTGACATGTGAATTAACATTTTATTATTTAAATCACCTTTATTTATTGAGCTAGCGGTGGCTCTTAAGAAATGTACCGCCAGTGGTTTCCTTCATTGCACTCTACTTTAAGCAATTAAGCAAGTAGAAGGGGGAAACCCCATGGGGCACTAAGCAAAGAGGCGTCCTCGCCGCCTGCTCTGGGTAATTCAATTTGAATTAGCAGACACCTTTGCACAAATCATTTTAATTACAATTTATAATATCTAGAACAGTGGTCATTTTGTATGACCGCCGGGCTTTCTAGTTTTAAAATATGTGGCATTCATGGCTCTCTCAGCCAAAATGGTTCCCGACCCCTGCTCTATATGTATTGGTAAGTATCTCATAATATGGATTCAGCAGAGGAGGAAGTACTTCTCAAAAGTGCTCATAAAAATGACTTTACATGTAAAACCATGCCAACATATTATTTCTTTTAAAAATAAGTATGATATGCTGTTACATTGCTCTAGATTTTGAAAACAAATTTGATACTGTGTTACAATCAACAGTGATTCATTAAATGTGAAGAATGTGAACTGTTGATATTTTTCTTTTCCTACCAACAATTTCAAAAACTTTCTCAGATTAAAATCAAAACACACAACAAAAGAATTAAAGTTTCTTAATCATTTTTTAAAGATTGGTAAATGAATCATTTAAAGAAGACTGTCACATCAAACTTAATATTTGATTAATTGCTGTAATAAAAGAGGTGACAATTTATAAGAAAACTGAGGACCAAAAATAATATATTTAGTTGTATCTTAAATTCCACATTATCCTCAGTGTTTATATTAATTGGTATAAAATTATTATTAATTATGTTTCTGTTTTTCTTACAAATTACATGTTTATTTGTCATATAAAGTACATGATCCCATGTGCTCAGTTCACTGTGAAATAGTATGTTTTAGGCAATTATAAAAATTAAAAAAATTACATATAAGTAATTAAAAATTTTATATAAATTTTATATCACTAACAAAATACAACTAAGATTTAGTATTGGCAATAAAAATATTGACAAATAATTTGTTCTATAAATACTATAATTTATTTTATAGTTAGATATTTACACATCATTATTATTGGTTTATGACAAATCATTTCTTATTTTTTCTCTGAAATTTTTTATTGCTTCAACTACTTATATATGGAAAGGTAGAAGTTTTTTATTTTAACAACTCTAAAAATATAGAACATTCCTAAATTATATTAATGTATTTGTTATAAAGAGTACATATATTAAATATTATCATGTATATATTTACTAAATTTAAATGGAACTATAAAAATAGATGGCTGTTAAAATCTATCAAAATTGTAACAATTCAAAATTTGTTACAATTTTTTTTTCTTGTGAGAACTTTTAGGATCTATTCACAGCAGCAACTTTTAAATATATCACACAGAGGTGTTAAATATAGCCATCACAGTGTACATTATATAAGTTAAGTAAATGTATCATGGTTATTTTGCAATATATGTATGTGAACTCATTATGCAGTACATCTTAAACTTATACAGTTCTGTATGTTGGTTATATCACTATGAAACTGACATAATAGTGGCTATTTTAAACAATTCATATATGATAGTTCAAGAAAAGTTTTTATGAATTTATTTATTTATTTATTTATTTATTTATTTATTTATTTATTGAAAGAAACATAGATTTTGTTGTTCCACCTATCCACACATTTCCTGGTTGATTCTATATGTGCCCTGGCCAGGGATCAAATGTACAACCTTGGCCTATGCTCTTACAAACTGAGCTACTTGGTTAGGGCTGGACTTCTGTTTTATTTGTATTGGTAAATACCTAGGAGTGGAACTGCTGCCTGTATAATTGTAAGTTTTAAATATAAGAGACTGCAAAAATGTGTTCTATAGTAGTTGTACAATCTTCATTCTGAAAGTTCCACTTGCAGCACATTTCTTCAATCATTGGTTTTATAAGTTTTTAAAAACTTTAACAAGTCTGGTCTATAGTTCATAGTTTGTTTGGTTTTCTGGTTGTTTAAGTGAATGGGAGAAGGAGGGTAGTAAACTCAGTCCCTGTTACTTGATCATAAAACAAAAGCATAAGTCTTTCAATTTGACTTAATAAATAAAGCACTAGCATTGTTAAAAAATAATTTAAAAATAGCAATGTGAGAACAGGAAATAGTGTTGTAATCAAAAGAAAAAACAAAATTGCTGAAATCAAATTTGTATGTCTGTAGGTAGCTTGCAAACAAAGAATATTACCAAAATCAGAACTAATTATTTGGAAAAATAATAAAAGGACAAACAAAATATGGAGAGAAATAAACTAGGAAATCTGGTATAAGAATAAATGTAGCTACAGCAGGAAGTAAAGGATCCCATGAATAGCATTAATAAATAAAGATAATGAAATTATAGTAGCTTAAAGAAATGTAGGTTCTCAAATAGGAAGGATCACCAAAATCCAAACAATCTTAACACAATAATATATTTAGTTGTAACTTTTTTTCCAACAATAGCAATATTTCTCCCTGCTGAACTCCTTGATAATCCTCTGTAGACTGAAAAATACACAGGCAAAGGCAATTCCTCAGACAATGTTGGTTAGAGACCTAACCTGTAACAATAGTAAACATAAACCCCTATTAACTGTAATGTCTAAAAACTGCTATTTCTTCTATTGAACATAGTATAGGAGCTACTACTAATAATATATGATAAGTATCATCTCTTAATGAACATACCTATGTATTCTTTCACAATACCTACTTATGTATTAATTTAAATAACACCCAAAGTCATGAAGCTTGTAAGCATCCTGTCCCAAATGTACCTCCAGGCTGGATGAGCCCCCAATGGAGTTTCAACTTCTATTCTATATGGGGGCAATTAAAATAGTAATTCCAAATCAACATAACCTATTTTCATCATGTAACTATGCCACCCAGGCCAATTTGTATTTTAAATGACATCAGGAAAAACAACAGAGAAAGTACCCCAATTAATTTTCTTTGAAATGTAATGCTGGTGAAAATACAGTAATGAATATCTATGAAAATTACTGTGGGATTCAAAAATATATCTGAAATCTAATTTTATAGGATCAGTAATTAAATTAATTTGATAGTATTTTTATACATAGCCTTTCCTGAAATTTATATATATATAAACTCTAGGGTGAGAATTTTCTCATTTCTATTATAAATGTATTTTTTCTGATATTAGGATCATAAAATTGTTGAAGAATTTTTAAAATCAGAAACTAAAATGACTTTAATTTGAACAAAACTAAAATAGGCCCTGGCCGGTTGGCTCAGTGGTAGAGCATCGACCTGGCATGCGGAAGTCCCGGGTTTGATTCCCGGCCAGGGCACACAGGAGAAGCACCCATCTGCTTCTTCACCCCTCCCCCTCTCCTTTCTCTCTGTCTCTCTCTTCTCCTCCTGCAGCCAAGGCTCCATTGGAGCAAAGATGGCCCAGGCGCTGGGGATGGCTCCATGGCCTCTGCCTCAGGCGCTAGAGTGGCTCTGATCACAACAGAGCGATGCCCCGGATGGGCAGAGCATCGCCCCCTGGTGGGCATGCAGGGCGGATCCTGGTCGGGCGCATGCAGGATTCTGTCTGACTGCCTCCCCGTTTCCAGCTTCAGAAAAATACAAAAAACAAACAAACCAACAAACAAAAAAACTAAAATAGAATATCATCACACTTCTATGAGAAGTATGACCCCTATCTTATTAAATCAGATGAAATGACTATTCTAAGTCTAAGGCTTCCATGATGAGTATTTTGATTTTCTGTTTCTCTTCAACTAAATTGATATCTTTTCCAGTAACATATAGGAAAGGATGTATTTCCCCATGTATAAGATGCACCTTAGTTTTGGGGTCTGAAATTTGAAAAAAAAAATATGTAGTACATAAAGTTATTGAACTCAAGTTTTTTGTTTTTGTTTTTGTTTTTATTTTTTTTTTGTTTGTTTTTTTTTTTTTTTGTATTTTTCTGAAGCTGGAAATGGGGAGAGACAGTCAGACAGACTCCCACATGTGCCCGACCGGGATCCACCCAGCACGCCCATCAGGGGCGACGCTCTGCCCACCAGGGGGCGATGCTCTGCCCCTCCGGGGCATCACTCTGCCGCGACCAGAGCCACTCTAGTGCCTGGGGCAGAGGCCAAGGAGCCATCCCCAGCGCCCACGCCATCTTTGCTCCAATGGAGCCTTGGCTGCGGGAGGGGAAGAGAGAGACAGAGAGGAAGGAGGGGGGGTGGAGAAGCAAATGAGTGCTTCTCCTATGTGCCCTGGCTGGGAATTGAACCCAGGTCCCCCACACGCCAGGCCGACGATCTACCGCTGAGCCAACCGGCCAGGACTGAACTCAAGTTTTATTCATCATAAAATTCATACAACTCCTCATCACTGTCAAACTCTCATCTAGTAGCTTGTTCTCATCTGTGTCTGATGACGAGTCACTGTCTTGAACAATGAGTGCTAAAACAAGATAAAAAAATGGGAAACGCAAGTAAAAAAACTATAACTACTGACTGTATAAGACGCACTCAGTTTTTAGACCCCAAATATTTTGGAAAAGTGTGCATCTTATACATGGGGAAAGATTGTACCTTGAGCCAAGGCTGTTGAAATAAATCATAAACAGAATTCAAGCATTTACATACAATTTCCTTTTATGGAATACAATTCCAATTACCTATCTATAATCCCTACTTACTATAACTTTCTTTATGAATCTGTGTTGAATGCATAAAAATGGGATATTTGCATGTTTTTAAATTGTAGCTTGGAATAAAATACTTATTCTTCTATATTCATTCTTTTATACACAGTTGCTTTCTGATTGAAAAGTTTATGTTCCTACTAATTTATTTCCATTTATAATAAAAAATAATGTATCTTCCATAATTTTATTACAAACATTCTCATTTCCCTGAGACTCATTGTCTGTGTAAATTAAAAATATCTCTACAATCTGAAGTTGGGTGAGCAAGTTACACCTGCACTCTACTCTACAAAATCAGATGGTATTGCCTGACCAGGCCATGGGACAATGGATAGAGTGTCAGCCTGGGATGCAGAGGATCCAGTTTTGAAATCCCAAGGTCACTGGCTTGAGTGTGGAGTCACTGGCTGAAGTGTGGGATCCTAGACATGACATAGTTGCTGGCTTAAGCACAAAGGTCACTGGCTTGAAGCTCAAGGTCACTGGCTTGAGCAAGGGGTCACTGGTTTAGCTGGAGCCTCCTGGTCAAGACACATATAAAAAAGCAATCAATGAACAACTAAGGTGCTACAATGAAGAATTGATGCTTCTCATCTCTCTCCCTTCTTATCTGTCTATCTCTATCTCTCCCTCTCTCTGTTTGTCCCTCTGTCTCTCTTGGTAAAAAAAGAAAATAAAAAGATCAGTCTCATATTGAAGGATCAATATAATCTCGTACCCTCAATATTCCTAAGGAAAATAATTTGTTCCCTCTTTAAAATATAAATAATACACCATGTATCTTTTTTTATTATTAATTCCATAGTCAGTTAATTTGCACTGCATATATGTTAGGGATAAGAAACCACACCAAATCTTAAATTCGCCTAAATGGGAGCTAGTAGAGCATGAACACATAAGCATTTTGTTTTCTGATTGAACATCAGAGGGTTTTTAACAAATACGCATGTCAAAAAACTCTTGCAAAATTTTCAAAGGTTTTACATATACTGCTCACAAAAATTAAGGGATATTTCAAAAAGGATATGGAGTTGGAAAATATTCTCTAATTTTTGTGAGCAGTATATTATACAGTATATCATATTTTGATGTAATAAAATCCAGATCAAATCATGACATATTTCATCAATACTGTTAACCTTATGGGGATTATAGTTGGTTAATTGAACTTTTTTCTGGAGACCTTACATTATTTACACACAGCGACATTTATGTTTTTTAACTTCCATATAATAATGACTAGCACAAAATGAAAGGTGTTTTCTATGAATTTAATGGAGTACAAACTTAGTTGCAGGAGCAAATAAAGATTGACTCAATTCATTTTAACTGAGATACATGACAAGTACATTGCAAAATCACTTCCAAGAAAATGAAATTATCTATTTATATATCTCTTTATATATCGATCTAAAATCAAGGAATCCATATCCATATATACTTTTACTCCCTGCAGAAAACCTGAGCTTATAGAATTGTGAGTTTTGTTTCCTTTTCTTTTTTATTTTTCTTAAAACTCTTTAAAATGAAATGCCTAAAAATTTTAACCTATATTCTTTTAAAAGTAAAATTATCTTCCTGATCCTTCTCTACCAATTGCATATAATATAGTCCTTCTTTGCCAAATGATACAGATACATTTGGTTAAAATAACCTAATACAGAAGTGGTAGGTGCCACAATAAGCACAGTGTTACTCTGTTTTCATAGAGCTTTTAGTTCATCCTATTAAACTGTTCTTTATTCTTTCAAGCAAAAACACTCAGGTTTGACCTTAGGATTAGAAGTTTATCAGCAGATATTACTTGGAAATGACTTTACAATGAAAGTAGCAATATTCAACAAGGGGCATCTGGGAATGGAATTAGATATTTACAAAAAAAGAGTTTCTCTCTATTAATTTCTCTTATTGAATAACATAATGTCTAGTATCAGGAGTGTTGTACAACCATCACACATGCAATCAGGCTTGATGTACTCCTGCCTTCAGTGATATTTTTATCCCTCCCAAGGGTATAGAAGCTATAAGGCCAGCGGCCACCGCCATGGTTCCCACTGGATTCGAGCAGACAGTGAAAGAACTGTGGAACCAGAAAATGGTGGGCTGTTTTGTTCATTAAAGTCTCATAATGGCAGATGAGCAAACAGGCAGGGAAGACGGCTTCCCTTTCTTCAGACTCACCTAGACTCAGGCCCCCACAAGCAAACCAGCACTCCCCAGCCAGACAGGCTGGCACAAATCTCAGCTCCCAAGCCCTTCAACTCTCTCTTTCTCTCTCTCAATTCTTCAGCAAAACAGGCTGGGGGAAAACCCTTCTCCAGCAAACAATAGCAAACAATGGCCCCTCCCACGCAAGAAGGCAGTCTGCAGTCTGCAATCTGCCTCCAGAGACGGATTAACGGGCACACTGGCACGTGCCATGGGCCTCGACTTCTGAAGGGCCCCGCAAAACCCCAACTGTACATTTTTTTCTAATGTCACCAAGTTTGGTTTCACATGTGCAATTTTAACATTAATAGTACATAATATTTTTTATTTATTTAAAAATATGGTTAATATGTGTTTTTATTTTTCTTGTCTCATTTTTTTAAGGGGCCCAATATTTTCTTCTGAACCCGGGAACTTAACAGACCTTAATTCGCTTCTGTCTACCGCCCTGAGAGCAAGCATCTGCAGACTTCCATAAACTATACATACATGGTGCTGCCCCAATACGGGTGAGCAAACTTAAAAAACATTTGCTTACCCAACACATGGTTAAGGCAAGCACAATATATGACCATCATTTCTGTTTGTACAGGCCGTGGACCTGGTTTTTAATACTGACTATTTAAACTTGAAACCTGGTTCTCTTGCCAGAAAACCATAGCTGTGAGAGACTATTCACTATCTGACTGAATGCAGTAGAACTTCTGTTTTTCATCTTACAAAGTAATTTGTTTTCAACCTAAACTTTTGACTATTTGGGGACATACAATGAAAGCACATGTATATCTGATCCCGGTTAAAGACATGGTATTTTTCCTCATATCTGTATTTTGTGTTTAATACTGTTTTCTACTCTTTACCGTATTCTGTGATAATTAGAAGAATCCTGTCACATAGTTCTCTCTCTGGTGTCATAATGTCATCAAGACTATAAACTGGGCTACCACATTGACACTTGAAACTGGAAGATCATTTCTTGGATAAATTCATCCTATTTTGACTTGTGAGTCAGAAACTGAGGTGTGTGCATCTTTAGATAGTGTGTTGAAATTCCAATGCCTAATTATTTTTTCTCTTGATATCACACATTATTAAATTCTAAAGGAGTTCATAGGATGATTTTTAACTCTCATATATAGATGTGAAGATGTGTGAGGGCTAAAAATTTTAGTACTTTTCCTCCTAGTTTCTAAATTCTTCTAGCTGGGCCATCAATCATATTAACAGAGACAGATTAATAGGAGAAAATCAAAGTTTTAGTGAATGCCCCTGAGGAATTCACATGATTTCAAAGACAGTGAGGCAACATTAGGTATATGTGACATTTTTAGACAAACAGAAAAGGAGGAGGAGGAACAGGGTATTATATTTCAGAAGTGAGAATGGGTAATTTACAGGTAATTGAGGAAGATCAGAAAATACCTGGCAGGGAAATTCTTGCTGTCTAGCTCAGAAACAGCAGGACACAGAGGCTAGCTGGCTACTGGCCCCTGCCTGAAGCCCTCTATTTACCATACTCATTCCAGTTAGGCTAAAGTGGCCATCCTAGGGTTTCCCTCCTAAAGCAGGTTTTTCTGTCTGATTCTCTTGGGTAGGAAGGAGGGGAGACTCAAAGATACCTTTTGGGTCTTGTTTCTCAATAGCTTAAAGTCAGTATTCCAAAGAGGCAGCTTCAGGGCTGAAAATTTTTTATTTCTTTCACTTGTAAATGACCATCAATCCCTTTCCACTGGTTTTAATAATAGCTTTAACATACCATAATTTACATACTATACAATTTCCTCTTTCAAGTTGTATAGGTAGTGGTTTTTAATGTTCTGAGAATTCTACAGTCATCACCACTTTTTTAAAAGCATTTCATCATCCCCAAAAGAAACTGTATTCTCATTAGCATTCACACTCCATTCCCACAGCCCCCAGACCCTAGCAACACTGATTTACCTTTTGTCTCCATTGACTTTCCCAATATGAACATTTTTCATCAATGGAATCACACGTGTGATCTTTCTTGCTGGCTTTTTTCACTTGGAATACTGTTTTCATGTGTTGCTGATGGTAAAGGGGTTCCGTTCTTTCACAGGGTTGCAAGAAAGGCATTCTGGGGACCCAAGTGTGGGAGCAGAAGGTGTAGTGATCAGTTTCACTGTAGAATCAAAATGAAAGAGCTGCCCTGGGTTCCGCTGTATCCAGCTATGAAGGAAGTTCAACCTTGTCTCCATCAGGCAGGGAACAAAGGCCATGGCACACAAATCCTGTGCCCTTGGTTCAGTCCGTATCAAAGCTTAGTCCAGTTCAGCTTTTGTTTCTGGTTTCACTTCCCAGCTGTGCTTCAGAGGGTGCTGTGTGGCAGTATCCAGGTTCATCCTTGGCATCTGTGCTTAAGAGCCCCAAGGCTGTCAGCCACTCGGCTGCCAGGGCCACATCGCTGCTATGGAGAGAGAACATGCACGCTCATGGGGCCAGCACATGTTATCCAGCCAGAAAGAGAGAGAGAGAGAGAGAGAGAGAGAGAGAGAGAGAGAGAGAGAGAGAGAGAAAGGAAAAGAGAAAGAGAAAGAGAAAGAGAAAGAGAAAGAGAAAGAGAAAGAGAAAGAGAAAGGGGCCCTGCCTTTGTTAGGCTCTGATTATATTATCTTGAGCTTAGAAAGGACTAGGCACTTTTTAAAACTAAATAATCAATTTCCCAGGTTTTTGTTTTTTGTTTTTTTTTTAGAAAAAAAAATTTAAAGATTTTATTTATGCATTTGAGAGAGTAGAAAAAGAGAGAAGAGAGACACAAGGGGGGAGGAGCAGGAAGCATCAACTCCCATATGTGCTTTGACCAGGCAAGTCCAGGGTTTTGAACCTGGGGCCTCAGCTTTCCAGGTTGACGCTTTACTCACTGCACCAGCACAAGTCAGGCCTCAATTCCCCAGTCTTTCACAGGCTTGCTAGTTGGGTCCTTTCCCTAACTAGTCCATTTCCTAGAGGTTCTGTGTCCCTTATCCAATCCAATCCCTTAGCCAGACTAGGCTCCTCTCTTTATGGTTGCTACCTTAGTTTCTGCTGCACATATCTCAAAGTGGAAGCACCTCACCTGGGCTGTGTCATCTTAGCTTCTACTGGGCATGTGCTCAGCAGAGGACTTTCTCTGACTGTTTTTATTCTTTCCTCCCATCTGCTAGGGGAGTGAACTGGTTGTACCCTGTGGGGATTTGAAAATTGGTCTTTCCACCCTGTATGGGGGAGGGAGGGGTGCTAATCCCCTAGGTGAGGCAATGCTATGATCCCTGGGGTGTCTGAAGCTGTAATTTCCTGGTGATACAGGCTTATGCTCCCTAGTTGATTATGCTGAATAATGTCTGATTCCCATTGCTCTCTTCCATTATGAATATCTAGCCATTCACGCTAACATGAGGTTCATCCAGGTTGTAATATGTATCAGTATTTCACTCTTTTTTACTATGTAGACAGCACATATTTTTATTTATTCATCATGTCAGGGATATTTGGGTTGTTTCCATTCTTTTTTTTTTCTGTTCTGAATAATGCTGCTATTGACATTTGTACCAAAGTGTTTGTGTAAACATATGTTTTCAGTTGAGACATACCTATGAGTTAAATTGCTGGGTATAAGTTTAACATTTTTAGTAACTGTCATACTGTTTTCCAGAATGTTTGAACCATTTGTAAGTTCCACTTAAATGCATTAAATTTCTAATTTCTCCATGTCCTCAGTGTATGACCAGTAGTCGCCGCCATCATCATGGCCATTCACATGCAGGTTTCCACTGAAGTCAGGTAGATGATAAAGAAACTGTGGAGCCAAAAAATGATGGGCCATTCCTTTATTCAGATTCGCACCGGCTGATGAGCAACACACATAGGGAGAACAGTTGCCTTTGTTTTTTCATAGAATCAAAGGTCTCACCAGTCTCAGCAGTGCTCACAAAAATCACTCACCTCTGGTTCCCCATCTGCATACCCTCAATCTCTGTTCTCACTGCACAAACTCTGCAAAAATGGCTTCTCTCTTTCCTTCTTCTTCTTTTTAAAACTTTTCTGGCACAAAAATCTCTCCTCCAGCAAACACTAACAAGACAATAGCCCTTCCCAAGCAGGGAGGTAATTTGCAATTTCACAGATCACATACCTCTTAACACAAATTTTACAAACTCCTTTGCCCAATACTCAGCAATATTTGTTATTCTTTACCTTCTTGGTTTTGGTTGTTTTTGTTTTTGTTTTTGTTTGTTTGTGACAGAGATAGAGAGAGACAGAGAGAGGGACAGATAGGGACAGACAGGCCAGAAGGGAGAGAGATGAGAAGCATCAATTCTTCGCTGTGACACCTTAGTTTGCTTTCTCATATGTGCTTTCATGGGGGGGGGGGGGATGCTGCAGCCAACAGAGTGACCCCTTGCTCAACCTAGAAACCTTGGGCTCAAGCTGGTGAACCTGGCTCAAACCAGATAAGCCCGCGCTCAAGCCAGTGACCTCGGGGTTTTGAACCTGGGTCCTCAGCATCCCAGTCCGATGCTCTATCCACTGCACCACTGCCTGGTCAGGCTCTTTACCTTCTTGTTTTAATCATCTTAGTAAGTGTGAAGCATAGCTCATTGTAGTTTTGATTTACATTTCCCTAATAATGAACACTACTGAGGACCTCTGCATGTGCTAATTAGATACATGCTTTAAAGAAATATCTATTCAGATTCTTTTCCATTTATCAATTGGATTGTTTTTTTTATTGCTGAAAAATAAATATTCTTTATATATATTGGATGTAAGGTCCTTATTGTATGTATAATTTGCAAGGATTTTTCTCCTGTGTATATTTTACTGTATCAAAAAAATGTTGTTGCCAACCCAAAGTTATAAAGATTTGTTTCTGCCTGACCAGGCGGTGGTGCAGTGGATGGAGCGTCGGACTGGGATGCAGAAGAACCCAGGTTTGAGACCCCGACTGAGGTCGCCGGCTTGGGTGCAGGCTCTTCTGGTTTGAGCAAAAAGCTCGCCAGCTTGGACCCAAGGTCGTGGGCTCGAGCAAGGGGTTACTCAGTCTGCTGAAGGCCCATGGTCAAGGCACATATGAGAAAGTAATCGATGAACAACGAAGTGTCGCAATGAGAAACTGATGGTTGATGCTTCTCATCTCTCTTCGTTCCTGTCTGTCTGTCCCTCTCTCTGACTCTCTGTCCCTGTAAAAAAAAAAAAAAAGATTTGTTTCTATGTTTTCTTTTAAAAGTTTTATACATTTACCTCATATTTAATCATATAATCCATTTTAGTTGATTCTTCCATATGGTATGAGATGAGTCCAAGTTCTTTTTTTTCCCTTCCCCTTTTTTATCCCTTTCTTCCTCCATCTTATATTCACTTCCTCCATTTTTCTCTCCAGTCCCTTCTCCTCTCTTTCCCTTCCTTTTCTTTTTGTATACATATGACCAGTCATCCCAGTACCACTTATGGGAAATAATATAGGGCCCTGGTTTGATGGCTCAGTTGGTTAGAGCATCGTCCTGAATCATAGAAATTGCCAGTTTCATCCCTGATTAGGGCATTTACAGGAACAGATCAATGTTTCTGTCACTCTTTCTATTCCTTTCTATCTAAAATCAATAAAAATATATTTGAAAAAAGAAAATAATATATTTCCACATTGAATTGTTTGGACACTGTCAAATATCAATTGACCATAAATGTGTGGCTTTATTTAATTTATTTTTTTTATATTTTGTGACAGAGACACAGAGAGAGACAGAGAGAGGAACAGACAGAAAGGGAGAAAGATGAGAAGCATCAATTCTTTGTTGCAGCACCTTAGTTGTTCATTGGTTCCTTTCTCATATGTGCCTTGACTGGAGGAGGGGGGCTACAGCTGACTGAGTGACCCCTTGCTCAAGCCAGTGACCTTGGGCTCAAACTGGTGAGCCTTACTCAAGCCAGATGAGCCTGCGCTCAAGCCAACTACCTTGGAGTTTCAAACCTGGGTCCTCCACGTCCCAGTCCCATGCTCTATCTACTGTGTCACTGCCTGGTCAAGCTGTATGGGTTTATTTCTATGCATTGATCTACATGTCTATACTAATGCAATTACAACAGTGTCTTGTTTACAGTTCCTTTGAAATAAGATTTGAAATCAGAAACAGTTTTAAAATTTGTTCTTTATTATTTAGATTGTTTTTTCCAGTCTGAGTTTTTACATTTACCTGGTACCTTTAGTGCCATTTTATAGTTTCTAGGAAAAAAAAGTAGCTTGAATAGTAATAGGAATGAATTTGAAGGTTATTGGCATTTTAATAGTATTTTTTTCTGTTTGTGGCCTGCGACGTTTTTATTATTATTATTATTTAGTTAGTTCTCATTTAACTTCTCTCAACAATGGTTTGTGTTTAGTGTACAACCTTGTATTTTTGTTAACTATTTATTCTTTTTTAGGGATTATAATTGAGTTTTTTTGTTTGTTTGTTTGTTTTGACAGAGACAGATTGAGAATCAGAGAGAGGGACAGTCAGACAGGAAGGGAGAGAGATTAGAAGCATCAGTTCTTCGTTGCAGCACCTTAGTTGTTCACTGATTGCTTTCTCATATGTGCCTTGACAGGGGGGGCTCCAGCAGAGCAAGTGATCCCTTGCTCAAACCAGTGACCTTGAGCCCAAACCAGCAACCTTGGACTTCAAGCCAGCAACCTTTAGGCTCCAGCTAGCAACCATAAAGTCATGTCTGTGATCCCATGCGCAAGCCAGAGACTCTATGCTCATGCTGGTGAGCCAGTGCTCAAGACAGATGAGCCAGCACTCAAGCTGGCTACCTCGAGGTTTTGAACCTGGGTCCTCTGAATTCCCAGTTTGATGCTCTATCCAATGTTCCACTGCATGGTCAAGGAATTTTTTTTTTTTTACTTTATTTGTAGAATTAACATTGCTATATACATATACAGTGGATTTTTGATATATTGAATTTGTATCTTGCCACATTGCTGGACTCATTATTTCTAATAATTGTTATTCTTTTCTTTTTTAATGTGTATATTTTTTCTTAAGTGCAAGATTATGTCATATTCAAATAGAGTTTTACTTCTTTTCTAATCTGGGTACACTGTTTTCTTTTTTCTGCCTAATTATAGTGTATTTCCCAGTACAATGCAAAATAAAAGTGAAGACAACCTTACTTTGTTCCTGATTTTAGGGGAAAACATATTGCTTTTTATCATTAAATAATTTCTTTGTATGACTTTAATGTCAAGGTGATGTTAGCTTCTAGATTATGCTGGGAAATGTTCTCTTCTACTGTAATTTTGAAAATGTTTGTGGGCCCTGGTTGGTGCCCAGTGGATAGTGCATTGGCTCAGCATATGGATGTGCTGGGTTCAGTTCCCAGTCAGAGCACACAGGAGAAATGACCACTGGCTTCTCTCTCCCTCCCCCTTCTCTCCTTACTACTCTCACAGCTGTTTCAAATGTGGCCCCAGGTGCTGAGGATAGCTCAGTAGGAGTATGAAAGGCTCAGGTGCTAAAATAGTTCGGTACTCGAGCATTGACTTTCCGAAAAGGTTGCCAGGTGGATCCTGGTTGGGGCACATGTGGGAGTTTATCTCTCTATCTCCCTTCCTCACACCTAAAGGGAAAAAAATATGTTTGTGAAGAAAGGATGTTAATTCTCCTTTAAAAGTTTGGTAGAATTAACCATTGATGCCATCTGACCCAGTGTTTTTCTGCATAGAAACTGTTTTGATTACTAATGCAGATTATTTACTTGTTATAAGATTCTTTCATTTTACATTTCTTCTTGTCATTTTGGGTAGTTTTTGTCTTTCTAGTACAAATTATTTTTGTTCATTTCATCTTTGATATCTAATTGGTTGGCAAATCCCTTATAATTTTTATTTTATAAGGTCAGTAGTGATGTGCTCCATTTCCATCTGATTTTAGTAATTTAGTAGTTTGAGTTTTCTTTTTGTTTTTGTTGTCAATTTAGATATAGGCCTGTTGGTCAGATGTTCTTTTCCAAGATGCAACTTCTGGTTTTGTTGATTTTTTCTATGCAGGTTTTATTCTTTTCTTGTCTAATATTTATTATGTCCTTTCATCTGCTCGCTTTGAGTTTTGTTGGTCCTTGCTTAGAACTTTCCCTTCTTGCCTCTATACCATTTGCACAAAATTATTATTTTCATTCTCCTAAGACCTCAACTTCTTATTAGAAATCTCAATACTATTAATATTTTTACTAACAATTAGCTAAGGATTCTATTTTCTTGAGTGTGTGTATATAGTTCAAGATTTTCAGGTTTTTACTATTTCTGTAAGTATTGAGAGTTTGCCTTAAGTATTAACAGTATATTATTTTTATTTCTGTTTTCCACAGGATGGTTTCTAATACTACACTTCAGCAATGATAATGATGATAACAATAATGATAATGATAATGATTTATAATAAAATTTAAAGTCCTACTCTGGATCAAGTGGCATTAAAATTTAGGCAAAAGATCATTTCATGATATACTGCAATTTATATAAAGAAAAATAATTATCATTTATAAATAAAGAAAATTAAAGTTGATTAAATAAATTTATTTAACAGTGACAGCCAGGCAGGGTAAAGAGAATAAATGAAAATATAAATAAATACCATAATTATTTGAGTGACATTTTTATGTTCTTGCAAAATACAGATATATACATATTACATTTTACTTTTAAGTAGGCCTGTGTCTCTGTCTTATTTCTTATGCTATCAAATAATATTCTCCAACTTGATTCTAAAGAGAATCCTACTTTTAAGAAAATCTAACTAATTTATTTCCTGAGTAAATAAATGTAAGCACCTAAATTTATGGGATCACCACTGAAACTAAGATTTATACAACTGAAACTTTGGTCTCTGAAAACTGTCACCACTTAAAACAAGTTTATATATGTGCATTTAGGGTTTTCTAAATTTTTTTCAAAAAACTTTATAATATTTATATAGCTTGAGTTGATATTAGTATTTATATATCACATTATACACATTATACTTCATTTCATAGTGACTCTTTATAATCATTTCATAATTTCCTCTTTTCAAGAATCTTCTTGTTTAAAATAACTGAAGATTGGCATAATTGAAAGGGAAATAGACATGACCCTGGTTCTTTGATTCCAATATCCGTAATCTCATAAGCCAAGTATTGGGATTCTGCTATTTTATTTTCTTCCTAGACAGAAATTTCAGTTATATTCTCTGATAAAAGATACTACTAAAGCAAAAATAAAAATGACTTTAGAATATCCGAATAATATTTTATATAAAATAATATGAATGGAATTTTGAAAAGCTCAAAAAAGTTTATGAAGCTAAAAACTTTTAGTAAATTTAATCATGGTATTTTTAAAAGGCCTTAGAAATTATCTAGTTCAAGCTTAATCATTATACAGATGGGGCAATAAAACACAAAGAGGTTAAACCACTTCCAGGTTGTCAATAGCAAAATATTTTTCAATCAAAAATATAAACAAGGAAAACGGAAGCCATATGGGAACTGGAGCAGGTTGTACAAATAACCAAACTGCTAAAGTTTGAAAACAGCATCTAATGCCTGTTGTGTAGCAATAGGCCAGTTTCCTAAAATGCCTTAGCTTCAAATTAATCATCTGTAAAATAAGAATAGCAGTCATAGCACTTTTGTCTCATGGATTTTTGAGGAAATGTTAGTTAATGCTTAGAGGATATTTCTTATCACATATTAATCACTCAGTAAATTATATTATTTTAAACTCCAGCCCATGCATTTCACTTTTTGTGTAAAAATAAAAATTATTTCCTTAAATTCACATCTAAGTTAAGTTTTTACTTACTCTTTCAGATTTCTGAAAATACTTATAATTACCACCTTTTTCTGATGTCATTGATGTGGAGAATTGGAATGTTGTCACTTATGTGTCCCTAGTTCTACCAGTTCTTACATTTGTGTGTTCTTTTAGACAACTTGTGAAATCTCTCTCTCATAAAATATTTGATAGGCTTGCATATGTCCTTAATACCTATCAATAACAAGAATAATAATTGCAGCTAAGTATAATTGTATATATTATCAGTTTTCACTGAAGATTTATGTTTTTTATAAGTGGAGGATATTAGTTGATGGTGTGAGACTAATTCAGAGTGGGAAAACTACAGTCTTAGCCCATTGCCTGTTTTTACAAATAAAATTTTATAGAAAAGCAGCCAAATATCATTTGAGTATTGTCTATGACTGGTTTTGTACAAAAATGGAAGAGTTAAGGTGCTGTGAGAAAGACCATATGGGATACAAATAATGAAATATTTACTATCTAGTTCTTTTCAGGAAAAAGATTGCCAATACTCGAGTTAATTCCTCAAAATAAGTTAGGCAAACCCCAAAATATCAGTTGACTCCTGGCTTATCCAATAGAGAACTAGACAATGCCACACTGTTACTGTAGCCCTTTAAACCCTGCTGTTGTATGCTGATATGCCAGAAAATGCATATGGGAAATTATTTTATATGCTTGTCATGGTATGAGTAGTATATAACCAATCTAAAAAAAATATGTAAATATTACCAAAATGTAATATATATTAGATAAGATATAAACTGATGTATGTGAATATGTGCATTATTTTATATACTATAATGTATAATAGTACACTATAATTAAAATATATTTTGAGCTGAATTAATCATTTAGTGAGCTAAAACCATAATATACTCAGTAACACAGGAAATAATTTAATTCCACTTTAGTTTAGATGTCAGACAGTAGAAACATTTTCATGAAATTTGAAGTCCAGGTAAGAGTTTATTGGGTATTGTGTTTATATAATGGGTGAAAATTTATTTTAAGACATAAATTGAAAATTATTTCTGAAAACAACACAGTGTGATCTTTTAGGGTATGACTGCAGTTCCAGTTGCAAAATTTTCCATTTCAGGAAGACAAGATGCCTCACAAAATGTCTTTTGGTCGCTCTCCTTCTCTTGTTTACAGCCCTGTAATACGCAAAAACCTAATTGCATTAGCAGTTGTCTTGGTACCTAAGCAGTTATACGGAAAAAGATAGGTAAGAGTTGTATGTATATGGTTTCCATGTGGACTTAAAATTTAGCTGCCACTTGTGATTTCTTTGTCCAGCACATCCTTAGTTTTTGTCACCTTGAAATAATGTGTTAGCTATTCTAACAACAGACATCATTACCCAGAAGTATTTCTTTGGAGTGAGCTTAGTGTGATCCATTTTCCTTTTAGTACATTTCCAATTCTCCTGGAAATCCAAAGAAACTAAAATGTTTTCTAAAAATTGCCAGAGTGGACATTTTAGTTGGCAGAGGCCTGATTATTAGTTCTTTATTTAAAGCCTCCTGACATGGAGTCATGGCTGATACACTTTTGATTTTTGTTTGTACATTTGCTCTACATTTCTTACATTTAGAAGATATTAATTTAGAATTTGTCATTTTGACCATCTTGATAGGTAAAGGAAAAGGATAGTTTTTAAATATTTTTCTAATGGCTCTGGTTTGAGTATTTTCATTATAATTGTCTGCTTTGACCAGTTCAATTACAATGCAAGTAAGTATGTACCTAGAAGTTATAAAGCCACAGAGAAAATGGTATAATTTAACTCCTAAATTTAAAAGTTAGAAAGGTGTCTATAAAACAAAACCTGACATTAGTATTATATGATAAAATGCCTTATACAGTATGATTATATTATGTCAAGTCAAAACAATGCAATATAAATTTTGCAATGTGTATGTGGTATAATGAGGAATTACATTTGGTGGGAAAGAAGAAATGGCTGGGGTCACATAGACAAATTCTGAAATATTGATAACATATTTTTCTTAAGTCACTTTATATGCATAAAACACTTTGTGATTTTATCTATAGTTTAAATATATGTTTGAATATGGTTTGATATAGGTGACATGCTGTCATAATAAAGCAATGACACTTGAAACACCCCAAGTATGAATGGATAATTTCCTGAGTCTTCACATGATAGCCTATTTATTTTTCCTTTGGCACAGACAGACATCAAGATGGACATCAATAACTAGACAGCTAGGGGAATGGGCAGAATACTGAGTCATATTTCTAAAAGAAAGAAATATAGAGCCTGGAATTTAACTTAAAAGATTAATATTGCACATTATCTCTGATTTGGGTCCTGGCCACCATATTCAGGTATTGCAAAACCTCCAAACCATTTCATTTAAAGGCCTGAATAAGGATAAAGGGTGATTTTTATTTCTGTCATTATGCATTGGGTTTATTGGGATGTGGATTAAGAAATTAAATATAAATATAAAGCAAGCACACATAATATATGTATATATGAATGTATATGTTTATATTGTTAAAAGATAAATGGAGATATACTATGAAGCATAATTACTGTTGAAAGTTTGCTTATAAACTTTTATCTTACATCTATTTAATTTACTTGTTCTTGGCTGACCTGTGGTGGCACAGTGGATAAAGTGTCAATGTGGAACACTGAGGTCACTGGTTCGAAACCCTGGACTTGCCTGGTCAAGGCACATATTGGAGTTGATCCTTCCTGCTCTTCCCCCTCTTCTCTCTTCTCTCTCTCTCTCATTTCTAAAATGAATAAAGTCTTAGAAAATAAAATAAAATAATGTCCTTGCTTTTAACAATCATGTTTTGATTACTCATAAGAATTTATATTTCTTGCTAAACCTCAGAGTAGATAATTTTGTCTAACATGGGTAAAATTTCTCCACGGGGACCACTGTACTTGATTAACTTTGGTAGGGTTAACCTGCTTGTTCAGCCTTAAAACAAAATATTACTCACCTGAGGCCTCACAATGGATCTAGTCCAGTTTTTAAGTCATATCCAGCCCTACTCCAGCTGGTTTTCAGACCCGGTCCAGAAAAAGAAATGCTCAAAGAAAGACTGAAAGCTTATAACCCAAAAGTTTTAGAACTAAGAGCAGAGGGGGTCTTTTCCACCATATCCAGAGGCAGAGATGAGGTGGGGAGTTCAGGAGATTTGACAGGGATTTATATTTGCTTTTTCATGCTCCTTGGAGCTGCTGTTGAGTTCTCCTTTGGTCCTCTCCTCTAACACCAGAACTGTTAAAAGATAAACTGAAGCATGTTGCCAATTTTAAGAGTTTATTTGAGCAGAAATTAGTTTGAATTTGACAACATTCAATATAGAAGATAGAAAAGAACTTTTAGTAACTTTATAAATTGAAAGACTTTTATAGGTGGAAATAAGCAGGGACAAGAAAGTTATACTAGATTTAAATAAAAAAGAAGAATAGTATTTCAAGGTTACTCTCCTTTAGGGGATGGCAGGGTTTGATCAGCAGATTAGCTATCTCATGCCTATCAAGTGACTCCTGATTGACTATTTTAAGATTCTATTTCTGAGAGAGCCAAAATTGTAGTTAAGTCTTAATATGCTGATATGGGGCTTAGCATAAACAACTCCATTCTGGGGCTTTTGTCTTGTACTTTTTAAAGTGTGTATTATGTGTATATATATTATATAAATATTTGTATGTACAATATATATACACATTCATATATATATATATATATATATATATATATATAATCATATATAGAGAGTAAGAAGAAATGATAAAGCAAATGAAGGAAATGTTTACAATTATACCAAAATAAATCGTTTTCCAAAAATAAGGTCTGTTAACTTGTATTTAAATGATGATATATTTGTAAGTAGAGATAATTCTGAAGAGCACATAGTATCATAGGGGTCTTTGCTATCTAAGCAAAATCTGTGATTTAGAGGCATGGAAAATATCACATGGGTATATAGAAAACAAGGGATTAATTTTACCATTGGCATGGGTCATATAACACTTAAACCAGTCTACATTTAAGTATGTGTTTTGACTTAAGTTAGATTTCTCAGAGTTCATTGAATATATTTCCAGAAGGTATTATAATATAAAAGACATGATGGCATTATATAAAGTTTCAGATTAATTAATATACAACCCACAGTACTAGTTAAAAATTAAGTTGGGATAGAAATCTTTGATTCACTAGTAACCTCTTTCTGTGAATCTGGTTCTTTCTGGGCTCCAAGAACCAGAAGCCATTATCTGATAAGTATGGTTCTGTTCTTGGAGGCCCAGTGAAATTTAACAGAATACAGTGATTATTAGTCTAGCAGAATCTTAGAAAATGGTAATGATGGCATGTCTTATAGGTCAGAAAATATTCAGATTTGGAAAAATAAATTTAGAATGTTTTAATGCACTATTTATAACTTTTTCCTCATTGCTCTCATTTTTCCACTTTTAGTTCCTTAAAATATCACAGGATGAAAAGTTATTATATCTTTTCCAGAGTTCTTGACTGATTAATATTTAATCATCCACACACAAAAAATGTAGTGCTGCTTATATTGTATATTTCAATGAAATGCCTTCTTATCAGGGGAATGTATTCAATAACAAAGGAATTCTATTGCAATTAGCTGGCAATGAAAGAGAAGAAATAGCATTGACCCGACTGTGTTACCACTCGAAGAGTTTATTCTTAAGAACATAATCAATAGCATTCAGTGGGCAAATGAATTTTCTCTTCATTATAGTTTTCTTTAAATATTAAATATCTCTAATAAGCATTCTTTCAAACTGAAAAGTGTTCAGCAATGTGTGAGCAATAAACTGATTCATCACTGACGAAGTTTACAATTTAAACTTGAAAGTCATGTTTTTAAAAGAAATGCATATTTGGCATTGCTGCTTATAAAAATAATTTTAGTAAAGCCTATTGTACTGTTTATCATAAAAAAGGAAAACAAAGCAGACAATAATAACTCTAAACTGGTAGATTTAGCTTATTACCTTTCAGAATGAGCAATGGATAGAAATCATTTAGATTCAGGATGTGCTTTTCCTGTTATTATTTAAAAATCCTTACTTGGTGGGAAATTATTCTCCATATCAGGGAAAGTATTATAAATTTGGCAAACAAATTCTATGACAGTTAACGGTCCATGCAAGGTTAGGAGATAGGGGAATAAAAACATATATATTGTATCATTAAACCCTAAAATAAAAGAGCAGTGTTCAAGAAACTATATTCTAGATAGAGATGGACTATTTTAATGTTTTTCTATTTTGTACCTAACTTGTTACCTACCTTGTTCAAACAAATTATATTACTGGCCTCTGCTCATGAATAAAAAGAAAAGCATTATAAACTCTATCCTCAAATTCACTAGAGACTTGGATCCTCATTCGTGTCATAACCTGATTCAAAATTGCCATCATTATTTTAAAGCCCCCTGAGAATATTTTGCCACCTGCTTCACAATTATTCCATTTTTTTCCCTGCTCTCTTGCCTTTTCCTAATACACAAAGTGACTTTCTTACTTCATGTAACTGGCTCCCTTCTCTGAAGCTCATTCAATCTGTGACTCTTTCCCAGTACTTTATTATTGCAGGGATTTTTTTCCCTCTTTCAGATCTGTTTTCATGTAATAAATAGTTGCTGGTTTATTGCAACATACATTTCTGATTTAAGATTTTATTACAGTAATATTTTAATATAAAAATTAGCCACCAAAAATAATTCTCTACACAAGCTTTTTGAAGTACTTTTTATCCAAATGAATTTTGTGGAATGGGGGATGAACGTATTCTGGGGATGAGGGAGATTAGGACAACCATTTATTTATTGAACAATATATCCAGGTACCTGTAGTATATAAGATACTATGCCAGGAGTTGTAGCTTAAGAAAAGATGATAGTATACTCCTTCTATATAATTTACATACAATTATAATGGCATAATATTCACAATGGTTCTGTATACCAGGTTTAAAGGGATCATGGAAGAAGGTAGGTATTTGCCAGGGTACATAAGTATGTTTCACAGAAGATGAAACTGATCTTGGGAGGAATTTTATGATAATTTAGTTCAATCTCTTTCAAAAGAAGAACCTTAGGAATATAGTACTTATGTGAATTGCTAATGTTTACCTGGCTTATTAGTTATTATTCAGAACTACAATTTCGATCAAGAACCATAGTCATAAAATCCTCAAAAGTCTGTAGAGAGAAGGCAGGATGAAGGATGATGGAAATATACAGCCTTACATTATATGAGCAGAGATAACTGGAATGGGATAGAGAGTAGCAGAATCCAGAAACCTAGGTTATTAGGTAAAATGTTGGCTAAGAGTTTTGTTTCTTTGTTCAACTGGCAAAGTGATACAGTCAAACAAAACCCTTCTACAGGGTAAATATATTGTCACCATTTTAGAAACCTATAGAGGTTTTCTAATTACCCAATGATTCAACCTCTTTCTACTGGATACTTTACCAAGAGCAAGGACTGATCAATATATGTGGTTTAAAATTAATAAAAATATTCCTTATAAAATTAATAAAATATTCCAAAAATAAATCTCTGTTCTTTCGGCATTTAAAAATATTAAAAGACATAAATTTTATATACTTACATTGATACCCTCATCCACTGTCTTTACTTTTGAAAGGATATATGTCCTTGGACAATTCTTTGGAAAGTTTTGTCTTGTATATACTTTGATGAGTATAGATAAAATGATCCAACCAAGTCTAACATAATAGGGAATTTGATGATCTTTAGTAAAAATAGATTGCACTTTCTAATTAGTAAATTTATACCATTTTTACAAGTATTATTTGATAGTCTATCGGCTTATAGACAACTATTACTCTTCTGCTATTTTAAATAAGAAATAGAAAGTAGCCGCCCATTAGGATTCCTGCATTCAACAAATCAAAGGCTGGAGAGCTCAGAAGAGCTGATCCTTTTAAAGTTAACCAATGTCTTTTATTTTTTCTCCATAGAATAATGCAGATTTCCAACCTTCAGTATGAAAAATGACTAGTTCACAAATCCCATACTCAGCATCAGTATATGGTTTGGTTGTTAAATTATCATTATTTTTTTTCTTCTTATAAAGGAAAAAAATAGTGAAGTTAAAAAAATTTGTATTTGGCTGGTCAAGAATTTTCTTTTTCAAAGGTAATTTGTTCTTCCAGGAGTATAAGCAGTATGATTTTCTTCATCTTCATTTCTACCTTTGACTCAATAGTGTCATTTTATAAGCTTGTTCAACACAGTTTCTACCTCAGAGGACAGTTTTCTAGATTTCTGTTGGGAAATAATTTGTTTTCTTACTTGCTAAACATTATTATGAATATTTTTTAAATATTAACAGTGATATTAATTTATTATATATTTTTAATTTTTTTATATTCTAATAACATCTTAAAGTTTTCAAGATGGTGGAATTATAACCAACCTTGCAGTTTACAAATGACTTCAGCTCTTTGAAATTTCTAATTTCCCACTCTGCTTCTTTTCTTTTAAATGTTATAAAAATACAGATATTTTGAGTTTTTCTACAGAGTTTTAGAATTAATTAGGCAGTCCTTAAAAAATATACCCCTTAATACTGTAAATCAGCCATTATTTTGTCATTGTTTTTTATAAACCATCTAGGATGCCATAGAGAAATAATCATTATTTTTCAATGTTTTCTTCTCTGCTTGCATATTTTCCTTGACAGTCCATAATTCATTAAGTATATGAATTTTTTCAATATTTTATTTCCTGGTAAGTTTCTATTCACTCTGTGTTTATGAACAATGTTACTTGATTTGCCAATTTAGAGTGATATTCTGAATATTATGTCACTTCTGTTGGGTGTTCTTCAGTATTTATCATTTTTTTTCTGTTAGCCTCTGGGCAGTATTCCTTCAAGACATGTAAAATAAAAACTTCTCTGGGGTTATATCAGCATTTGAAAAGAATCACTTATTTTGTGAAGACTTTTCCCAGAGAAGATGAAATGTATTTATTAGTTATTTTGAGTCTATGGGGATTTAAAATAAAACAAAGTCAGAAAGCATCAAGCAAAATAAAACCCCTGCATTTCTAGTGGGGTTTTTTTGTTTTGTTTTGTTTTGTTTTTTTTGTATTTTTCTGAAGCTGGAAACTGGGAGGCAGTCAGACAGACTCCCACATGCACCCGACTGGGATCCACCTGGCACGCCCACCAGGAGGTGATGCTCTGCCCATCCGGGGCGTCGCTCTGTGGCGACCAGAGCCACTCTAGCGCCTGGGGCAGAGGCCAAGGAGCCATCCCCAGCGTCCGGGCCAACTTTTGCTCCAATGGATCCCTGGCTGTGGGAGGGGAAGAGAGAGACAGAGAGGAAGGAGAGGGGGAGCGGTAGAGAAGCAGATGGGCGCCTCTCCTGTGTGCCCTGGCTGGGAATCACGCCAGGCCAACGCTCTACCACTGAGCCAACCGGCCAGGGCCTGTAGTGTGTTTTTAATATAACAAAGGATATATTAGGTAAAACAGAACTGAAATTTCTACATGTGTTAATGTAGTGTTTAAAGATTTTCTGAAAATTCAGTATTTGTATTATAAAATCAAAAATAGATCCAAACAGAGTAATACTAATGATGCATTTGAAAATAATCTAGAATCACATTCTCATATAAAAAACCCATGAATTTGAATTCTTAAATATATAATGTTCACTAAATTATGCCTTGGACAACTCAAATATTATTATTATTATATTTTTTATTAAGTGAGAGGAGGGGAGGGAGCATGATAGACTCCCGTATGCTCCTTGACTGGGATCCACCCGGCAAGCCCTCTAGGGTGATATTCTGCCCATCTGGGTTGTGGCTCTGTTGCTCAGCAACCAAGCTATTTTTAGCATCTGAGGCAGAGACTTCCACCATCTCCATGAGCTGGAATGATGAGCCATGGCTGTAGGAGAAAAAAGAGGGGTATGTGTGTGGAGAAGCAGATAGTCGAACCTCTGTGTGCCCTGACCAGAAATCAAACTGGAACTTGAACATGCTGGTTGATGCTCTACCATAAACCCTATTGGCCAGGGCCCCTAATATTTCATTTTACTTTTTTATTATTTTTTTTAATTTTTATTAATTTTTAATTTATTGTGTTTACATAGATTAAAGCGTCCCTCTGAATATAACTTCCTCACCCCCCACCCCTGTGTCCCTTTTTATACCCCCTCTGTCCCCTCCCTCTATTTCCCACCCCCCTTCCCTCTAGGATTTGCTGTCCTGTTATCTCTGTATTATATATATATATATATATATAGTTTCACTAATCATTTTACCTTCTCTGATTCCATCCCATCATTCCCCTTCCCTCTGACTGCTGTCCCTCTGGTCTCTATGACCCCAACTCTGCCTCTATTCCATTCCACAGTTTACTTTGCTCATTAGATTCCATATATATGTGAGATCATATGATATTTTTTTTCTCTGCCTGGTTTATTTCACTTAGCATAATAATCTCCAGGTCCATCCATGCTGTCACAAAAGGTAAGATTTACTTTTTTACAGCTGTATATTATTCCATTGTGTTTATGTACTATCACTTTTTAATCCACTGACAGACACTTAGGCTGTTTCCAGATCTTGGCTATTGTAAATAATGCTGCAATAAACATGAGGGTGCATATCTTCTTTGAAACAGTGATTTGGTATTCTTAGAATATATTCCTAAAAGTGTGATATCTGGGTCAAAAGGCAGTTCCATTTTTAATTGTTTGAGGAATCTCCATACTGTTTTCCACAGTGGCTGCACAAGTCTGCATTCCCACCAGCAGTGCAGGAGGGTTCCCTTTTCTCTACACCATCACCAGGACTTATTCTATATTGTTTTGATAATGAGCAGAATTCTGACAGGTGTGAGGTGATATCTCATTGTGGTTTTAGTCTGCATTTCTCTAATGATTACTGATGGTGAATATTTTTACATATGCATATAGGCCATCTGTATGTCTTTTTTTGAGAAATGTCTATTCATTTCTTTTGTCCATTTTTTAATTGGATTGTTTACCTTCCTAGTGTTGAGTTTTTATTTTATTTTATTTTATTTTATTTCTTACAGAGACAGAAAGAGAGTCAGAGAGAGGGATAGATAGGGACAGACAGACAGGAATGGAGAGAGATTAGAGGCATCAATCATCAGTTTTTCGTTGCAACACCTTAGTTGTTCATTGATTGCTTTCTCATATGTGCCTTGACCATGGGCCTTCAGCAGACTGAGTAACATCTTGTTCAAGCAAGAGACCTTGGGTCCAAGCTGGTGAGCTTTGCTCAAACCAGATGAGCCCGTGCTCAAGCTGGTTACCTCGGAGTCTTGAACCTGGGTCTTTCTCATCCCAGTCCAACACTCTATCCACTGTGCCACCACCTGGTCAGACTCTAGTATTGAGTTTTAGAAGTTCTTTATAAATTGTGGTTATTAATCTTTATCAGATGTATTGGTGAATATGTTCTCTCATTGTGTGGGTTGTCTTTTTATTTTTTTCATGATGTCTTTTGCTGTACAAAATCTTTTTAGTTTGATATTGTCCTACATGTTAATCCTGTCCTTCATTTCACTTGCCTGTGGAGATACATCAGCAAAAAATATTGCTACAAGAGATATCGGAGAGTTTACTGCCTATGTTGTCTTCCAAGATGTTTATGATTTTGTGACTTACATTTAAGTCTTTTATCCATTTTGAGTTTATTTTTGTGAATGATGTAAGTTGCTGATCTAGTTTCATTTTTTTTACAAGTACCTGTCCAATTTTCCCAACAACATTTATTAAACAGACTGTCTTTATTGTATGTTCTTATCTCTTTTGTCAAATATCAACTAACCATAAAGGTGTGAGTTTATTTCTGGGTTCTCTGGTGTGTTTCATTGATCTGTATGATTATACTTATGCCAGTACCAAGCTGTTTTCAGTACAATGGCTTTGTAGTATAATTTGATATCAGGAAGTATGATACCTCCCACTTTATTCTTCATTTTCAAAATTGCTGAGGCTATACGTGTTCCTTTTTTGGTTCCTTATAAATATTTGAAATATTTGTTCCATATCTTTGAAATATGCCATTAGTATTTTAATACCAATTACATTGAATTTATACGATGCTTTCAGTAATATAGACATTGTAATAATGTTTATTCTTCTGATCCATGAACATGGTATATTCTACTTATTTGTATCTTCCTTGATTTTTTTAAATCAATGTTTTTTTTAATTTTCTGAGTACAAATTTTTTACTTCCTTGGTTAAATTTACGCCTAGGTACTTTGTTTTGTTGTGTTGCAATAGTGAAAGGGATTGTTTCCCAAATTCCTTTTTCAGAGAGTTTATTGCTCTTGTATAAAAATGTCACTGATTTCTGAATATTAACTTTATATCTTACCACCTTGCTGAATTCATTTATCAGGTCTAGTAGTTTTTTACTGAGACTAGGGTTTTCTTTATATGGTATTATGTCATCAGCAAATAATAATTTTCCTTCTTCTTTTCCATTTTGCATGCCTTTTATTTCTTCTTCTTGTGTGATTGCTGTGACTAGGACTTCCAGAATTATATTGAATCTTATTCAGGTGGTGAAAGGGGGTGCTCCTGCCTTGTTCCTGACCTTAAAGGGATTGCTTTTAATTTTTGCCCATTGAGTATGATGTTGGCCATGGGTTTGTTATAGATGGCCTTTCTAATTTTCAGGTATTTCCCCTGTATTCCCACTTTGCTGAGAGTTTTGATCCTAAATGGGTGCTGGATTTTATCAAATGCTTTTTCTGTATCTATTAATATTATTATGCAATTTTTATCCTTCCTTTTGTTTATGTGATGATTCACATTGATTTATGAATATTGTACCAGGCTTGTCTCCCTAGAATAAATCCCACTCGATCATGACATATGTTTGTTTTCATGTATTGCTGGATTTGGTGTGCTAATATTTTGTTGAGAATTTTAGCATCTAAGTTAATCAGGGATATTGGCCTACAGTTTTCTTTCTTTGTAGTGTCTTTACCTGGTTTTGGAATGAGGATTATGTTTGCCTCATAAAGGGATCTTGGAAGTCTTCCCTCCTCTTGAATTTTTTGAAATAACTTGAGAAGGATAAGTATTATTTCTTTTTTGAATATTTGGTAAAATTCACCTGTGAAGTGATCTCATCCAGGACATTTGTTTGCTGGGAGTGTTTTATAACAGTTTCAATCTCATTTGTTGTAATTGGTCTGTTTAGGTTTTCTGATTCTTCTAGATTAAGTTTTGGAAGATTATTTGTTTCTAGGAATTTATCCATTGCACCAAGGTTGTACAATTTTTGGCATATAGATCTTCATAGTATTTTCTTACAATCCTTTGTATTTCTGTGGTGTCAGTTGTTCCTTCTCCACTTTTATTTCTAATTTTATTTATTTGACTCCACTCTCTTTTTTTACTTGATGAATCCTGTTAAATGTTCGTCAATCGTGTGTATCTTTTTAAAAACCAGGTCTTGGTTTCACTAAACTTCTGTATTGTTTTTTTAGCCTCTATGTCATTTATTTTCACTCTGATCTTTATTATTTTCTTCCTTCTTCTACCTCAGGGCTTTATTTCTTTTTTTTTCCTATCTTTTTTTTAAATTAATTTTAATAAGGTGACATTGATAATTCAGGTTACATATGTTCAGAGAAAACATCTCTAGGTTATTTTGACATTTGATTATGCTGCATTCCCATCACCCAAAGTCCAATTATCTTCTGTCAACTTCTATCTGGTTTTCTTTGTGCCCATCCCCTCTGCCAAACCTCTTTCTCTCCTCCCCCATACCCCGTAACCCCCACACTCTTGTCCATGTCTCTGAGTCTCATTTTTATGTCCCACCTATGTATGAAATCATATAGTTCTTAGTTTTTTTTTATTTACTAATTTCACTCAGTAAAATGTTATCAAGGTTTATCCATGTTGTTGTTAATGATCCGATATCATCATTTCTTATGGCTGAGTAGTATTCCATAGTATGTATGTACCAAAGCTTTTTAATCCACTTGTCCACTGATGGACACTTGGGCTGTTTCCAGATCTTCGCTATTGTGAACAATGCTGCCATAAACATGGGGGTGCATTTCTTCATTTCAAACAGTGCTATGGTGTCTTTGGGGTATATTCCTAAAAGTGGGATAGCTGGGTCAAAAGGCAGTTCGATTTTTAATTTCTTGAGGAATCTTCATACTGTTTTCCACAGTGGATGCACCAGTCTGCATTTCCACCAGCAGGGGAGAAGTATACCCTTTTCTTCACATCCTCACCAGCACTTATTCTGTGTTGTTTTGTTGATTAGTGCCATTCTGACTGGTGTGAGATGATATCTCATTGTGGTTTTAATTTGCAATTGTCTAATGATTAGTGATGTTGAGCATTTTTCATATACCTACTGGCTATCTGTATGTCCTCTTTGGAGAAGTGTCTATTCATTTCTCTTGCCCATTTTTTTGATTGGATTGTTTGTCTTCCTGGTATTGAGTTTTAAAAGTTCTTTATAAATTTTGGTTATTAAACCCGTATCCAATGTATTGTCAAATATATATATTCTCCCATTGTGTAGTTTGTCTTTTATCCTGTTCTTATTGTCTTTAGCTGTGCAAAAGCTTTTTAGTTTGATAGAGTCCCATTTGTTTATCCTGTCTTTTCTTTCACTTGCCCTGGAGATAAATCGGCAAATATATTGCTGCGAGAGATATCAGAGAGCTTACTACCTATGTTTTCTTCTAAGATGCTTATGGTTTTACGGCTTATATTTAAGTCTTTTATCCACTTTGAGTTTATTTTTGTGAGTGGTGTAAGTTGGTGGTCTAGTTTCATTTTTTTTCAGGTAGCTGTCCAATTTTCCCAACACCATTTGTTGAAGAGGCTGTCTTTACTCCAATGTATGCTCTTATCTCCTTTGTCAAATATCAGTTGTCCATAAAAGTGTGGGTTCATTTCTGTGTTCTCAGTTCTGTTCCGTTGTTCTATATGCCTGTTCTTATGCCAGTACCAGGCTGTTTTGAGTACAATGGCCTTGTAGTATACCTTGATTTCCAAAAGTGTGATACCTCTCACTTTATTCTTCCTTTTCAAAAAAAAAAAAAAAAAGATTACTGAGGCTATTTGTGTTCGCTTTAGGTTCCATATAAATATTTGGAATATGTGTTCTATATCTTTGAAGTAAGTCATTGGTATTTAATCAGTATTGCATTGAATTTATAAATTGCTTTGGGTAATATAGAGATTTTAATGATGTTTATTCTTCCTAAACTTGAGCATGGTATATGCTTCCACTTTTTGTATCTTCCCTGATTTCCTTTATCAATGTTTTATCATTTTCTGAGTACAAGTCTTTAATTTCCCTGGTTAAATTTATTCCAAAGTACCTTATTTTTTTGGTTGCAGTGGTGAAGGGGATTGCTTCCTTAATTTCTCTTTCTGACAGTTCATTGTTAGTGTAAAAATGCCTCTAATTTCTGAATATTAATTTTATATCCTGCCACTTGCTGAATTCATTTATCAGGTCCAGTAGCATTTTGACTGAGACTTTAGGGTTTTCTATATACAATATCATATCATCTACAAATAATGATAGTCTTTCTTCTTCTTTTCCAATTTGGATGCCTTTTATTTCTTTTTCTTGTTGACTGCTGTGGCTAGGACTTCCAGAACTATGTTGAATAATAGTGGTGAAAGGGGGCACCCCTGCCTTGTTCCTGATCTTAAGAGGATTGCTTTTAATTTTTGCCCATTGAGTATGATGTTGGCTGTGGGTTTGTCATAGATGTCCTTTATCATGTTGAGGTATGTTCCCTGTATTCCCACTTTGCTGAGAGTTTTGATCATGAATGGGTACAGGATTTTATCAAATGCTTTTTCTACATCTATTGAAATTATCATGTGGTTTTTCTCCCTCCTTTTGTTTATGTGATGAATCACATTGATTGATTTGCAAATATGGTACCAGCCTTGCCTTCCAAGCATAAATCCCACTTGATCATGGTGTATGATTTTTTTTTATACATTGCTGGATCTGGTTTGCTAATATTTTGTTGATGATTTTAGCATCTAAATTCATCAGGGATATTGGCCTACGATTATCTTTTTTTGTGTTGTCTTTGCCTCGTTTTGGAATCAGAATTATACTCACCTCATAAATGGAGCTTGGAAGTCTTCCTTCCTCTTGAATTTTTTGAAATAGCTTGAGAAGGATAGAAGTTAGTTCTTCTTTGAATATTTGGTAGAATTCACTTGTAAAGCCATCAGGCCCAGGACTTTTCTTTGTTGGGAGTTTTTTGATAACTGTTTCAACCTCATTTGTTGTAATTGGTCTGTTTAGGTTTTCTCATTCTTCCAATTAATTTTTGCAAGATTATATGTTTCAAGGAAATATCCATTTCATCTAGGTTGTCTATTTTTTTGGCGTACAGTTCTTCAAAGTATTTTCTTACATTATTTTGTATTTCTGTTATGTCAGTTGTTATTTCTCCACTCTCATTTCTAATTTTATTTATTTGAGTCCTTTCTCTTTTTTTCTGGGTGAGTACGGTTAAAGGTTCATTGATCTTGTTTACCTTTTCAAAGAACCAGCTCCTGGTTTCATTGATCTTTTGTATTGTTTCTTTAGCTTCTATGTCATTTATTTCTGCTCTAATTTTTAATATTTCCTTCCTTCTACTAGCTCTGGCCTTTACTTGCTGTTTTTTTTCTAGTTCTTTTAGGTGCAGGGTCAAGTTGTTTATTTGAACTTTTCCTAGCTTCTGAAGGTATGCATGTAATGCTATGAACTTCCCTCTCAGAACTGCTTTTGCTGTGTTCCATAAATTTTGAGTTGATGTATGCTTGTTATCATTCGTTTCCAGGAAATTTTTTATTTCTTCTTTGATCTCATTGTTAATTCATTTGTTATTTAATAACATGCTATTTAGTTTCCAAGTTTTTGAGTACTTTTCAGTTTTTCTGTTGTGGTTGATTTCTAGTTTTATGCCATTGTGATCAGAGAAAGTACTCGATATGATTTTAATCTTCTTAAATTTGTTGAGACCACTTTTGTGCCCTAATATGTGGTCTATCCTAGAGAATGTACCATGAGCATTTGAAAAGAATGTATATTCTGATGCTTTAAGGTGATGACGATATCTATTAAATCGAGTTGATCTAGTATGTCCTTTAAGTCTGATGTTTCTTTGTTAATTTTCTTTCTTGAGGATCTATCTAGCGATGTTCATGGGGTATTGAAATCCCCTACTATTATAGTATTGCTATTGATCTTGCCCTCTAAATCCATTAAAGTCTGCTTTATATATTTAGGTGCTCCTATACTAGGTTCGTAGATATTTATTATGGTTATATCTTTGTTGGATTGTTCCCTTTATCATTATGTAGTGACCTTCTTGATCTCTTACTATAGCCTTTGTTTTACAGTTCATTTGTCTGATATAAGTATTGCTACCCCAGCTTTTTTTTCATTTCCATTTGTGTGAAATATTTTTTTTTCATCCTTTTAGCATCAGTCTATGTGCATCTTTTGTTTTAAGGTGTGTCTCTTGTAGACAGCATATGTACGGGTCCTGTTTTCTTATCCATGCAGCTACCCTATGTCTTTTGATTGGATCATTTAATCCATTTACATTTAAGGTTATTATTGATATGTAGTTGTTTATTGCCATTTTATTCTTTAAAGCTGTATTCCTCTTTTGCTATATTCTTTTTCTCCTTTGACCTGTTTACAACAGGCTCCTTAGCATTTCTTGCAGCATTGGTTTGGGTATAGTGAATTCCTTGAGTTTTTTTTGTTTTTGTTGTTTTTTTTTTGTCTAGAAAGCTTTTTATTTTTCCCTCAATTTTAAATGATAGCCTTGCTGGATAAAATAGTCTTGGTTGTAGGCTCTTGTTCTGCATTACTTTTAATATTTCTTGCCATTCCCTTCTGGCCTCAAGTGTTTCTGTTGAGAAGTCGGAAGTTATCCTTATGGGGGCTCCTTTGTAGGTGATAGTCTTTTTTTCTCGAGCAGCTTTAAATATTTTCTCTTTATCACTCAGCTTTGGTATTTTAATTATGATGTGTCTTGGTGTAGATTTCTTTGGGTTTCATTTTAAAGGAGTTCTCTGTGCTTCTTGAAATTGTGAGACTTTTCCTGCCTGAATTGAGGGAAGTTTTCAGCTATGATATGTTTGAACAAAGTCTCTATCTCTTGTTCTTTCCCTTCTTCTTCAGGAACCCCTATGTTGCAGATGTTATTTCTCTTCATGTTGTCATAGAGCTAACTTAGAGTTTCCTCAGACTTTTTGAGTCTCTTTTCTTTTTTCTGCTCTGCTTCCATGTCTTCATTTATCTTGTCCTCTAACTCACTGATTTGATTCTCAGCTTCACCCATCTGCTTTTAATTCGTTCCATTGTGTTCTTCATTTCTGATATTGTATTTGTCATTTCTGACTGATTCTTTTTTTATTATTTTAATGCCCTTTTTTTTATATTTGCTATCTCTTTATTTAAGTGTTTGTAATGACCATCTATTGTTGTTCTAATATCTTTGAGCACCCTAATAATCGTTATTTTAAACTGTGCATCTGGTAATTTGGTTATATTTGACTCATTCAGGTCCTTTTCTGGGAATTTCTCTTGATTCATTTGTGTTTCATTTCTATGCCTTCTCATTTTATCTGTGTAAAAGAAGGTTTTGACCACTGGAGTCCACTGACTGTGGCCTCTGTGTTCCCTAGGTTTGGTCTGTCTGCAGGCCTGCCACCACCTCTGCTGTTGCTGCCTAGGGTGTTTGGGTATGGGCGTTGCTGGTGCCTGCCCACTGGGGCTGTTGCTGTGGTCTCTGCTCTCCTTCATGGGAGTGGCTGTGATCACATGCTCTGGTGTCAAGCTTTGGTGGCCTTGGCCTACATCCCGCCCCCATGGGTGGCTTTATGCTTGGCCCTGAGGGCAGGGTTGAGCACCTTTGCTCAGGTGTGGGTCTCCGTGTGATTCCAGGCTTTTGCCCCATCCTTGCAGGAGGAGCCCATTTGTGGGATGGCTGCTAGCCTTGGCTCCACAGGCCGAGAGGAACTGCATGCCCACGCTCAGTAGTGGGACTCTGCCTGTTTTGGGCTTTTGGCTCCACCCCCGCGGGAGGAGCCGGCTCCCAAGTCAGGCCACAAGCCTCAGTTCTGCGGGCAGGGCAAATGTGTTCTCCTGTGACCTTGCTCAAAGGTGGGTCTCTGCCCCTTCCAGGGCTTCTGCCCTTCCCTTGCAGGCTGGATTGCAGGCAACCTGCAGCTGGGCTTGACCACTTTTGCACATCCCTCCTCCCCAGCTGGGCAAGACTGAGCTCACAGCTGGGCCTCAGTGGTGGCCAGCCATCTTCTGCCCTTGCCAACAGAACTGGGCTTCCGCATCCCACCACCACCCACCCTCAGGCGAGCCCTCAGCCATGTGGGTGGGGGTGCTGCAGTTCAGACCCTAAGACTCTGTACTGTAGTCCCAAAAGCTCCCTCCTTCTAAGCAACTCTGCTCTGAGTGCTGCGGGAGAGCTTGTTTGGCTGGTGTCCTGCTTCCCTTTGCTGGTATTGCTGTTTCTAGGGGAAATATTCACTTCAGATTAGGGGAGGGACTCATCCCAGAGGTTAGGGTGGCTGTCTCTCAAAATATTTCTCCCTGTGCCTCCTAGATTACACTCTCTTCCTGTTACTTCGTTTCTCTTCTTTCTCTCCATGCCCCAGAGCCCCGGGTGAGTGGTTGTTGGAGAGGTTTTCTGCACAGTCCCTTTAAGAAGAATCCTGGGTCTGAGAAATCAGTCTCTTTCTCACAAACAGTATCCTGACTTGTTTCCAGCTAAATACTGTCCATATGCCTCTTCTAGGCTCTGGAGCTGTAGGCTGGGGCTTTGTTCCTGGGGCCCAGGACCCTCCCCTCTCTGCTAAACTCACTTCTTGCCACGCGAGTCTCTCCCGGTTGCCATTTGCTCTAGGTAGCTGGGCAGCCTTCTCCATGTTTCTGCTATTTCTACCAGTCTCAGTGTGGCTTCTTCAGTGTTCCTTGGTTGAAGAGTCCTTAGTTTAGTCCAAAGTTGGTTTTTCCAGATGATGGTTCTTAAAATTAGTTTGTAATCCACTTTGGTTCTGGGAGGTGGAAGTTGGTACATCTGCCTACTCCATCGCCATCTTGACTTCCCTCTATTTCTTTTAGATGCAGTGTTAAGTTATTTGAGCTTTTTCTTTCTTCTTCAGGTATGCCTATAATGCTAAGAACTTCCCTCTCAGCACTGCATTTGCTGTGTTTCATAATGTTTGAGTTGTTTTATGTTCATTTTCATTTGTTTCAAGGAAATTTTTTATTTCTTCCTTGATTTCATTGTTAACCCATTCATTATTTAATAACATGCTATTTAGCCTCAAATTATTTGAATGTTTTTCAGTTTATTTACTGTAGTTGATTTCTAGTTTCATGTCATTGTGATCAAAGAAGATCCTTGATATGATTTCAATCTTCTCAAATTTATTGAGACTTGTTTTGTGTCCTAACATGTGATCTATCTTAGAAAATGTACCAAGAGCACTTGAAAAGAATGTATATTCTGCTGCTTTGGGGTGAAAGGTTCTAAAGATATCTGTTAAATCCAGTTGATCTAGTGTGTCATTTAAGGTTGCTGTTTCTCTGTTAATTTTCTGTCTGGAGGATTTTTCATTGATGTTAGTGGGGTATTAAAATCTCCTACTATTATATTAGTGCTGTTGATCACACCCTTTATGTTCATCAAAATCTGCTTTATATATTTAGGTGCTCCTATATTAGGTGCATAGATATTTACAAAGGTTATATTCTCCTGTTGATTTGCTCCCTTTATCATTATGTAGTAACCTTCTTTATCCCTTACAATAGTCTTTGTTTTATTCTATTTTGTCAGATATAACTATTGCTACCCCAGCTTTTTTTTTTTTCATTTCCTTTTGTGTGAAATTTTTTTTTCCATCTCTTCACTTTTAGTTTATGTGTATCTTTTGTTCTGAAGTGGGTCTCTTGCAGACAGCCTATGTATGGGTTCCTTTTCTTATCTATGCAGCTACCCTATGTTTTTTGATTGGAGCATTTAATGTATTTACATTTAAGGTTATTATTGATATGTAGTTGTTTATTGCTATTTTATTCTTTAAATCTACAGTTTCTCTTTTTCTTGATTTTTTCTTTCCTTTGCTCTTTTTATAGCAGGCCCCTTTACATTTCTTGCAGTACTGGTTTGGTTATAATGAATTCCTTAAGGTTTTTTTTTTTTTTTTTTTTTTTTTTTGTTTAAAGCTTTTTATTTCTCCTTTAATTTTAAATGATAGCCTTACTGGATAAAGAAGTCTTGGTTGTAGGTTCTTGCTTTGCATCACTTTGAATATTTCTTGCCAGTCCTTTCTGGCCTCAAGTGTTTCTGTTAAGAAGTTAGATGTCATCCTTATGGGGGCTCCTCTGTAGGTAATTAACTGCTTTTCTCTTGCAGCTTTTAGGATTCTTTCTTTGTCTCTTAACTTTGATACTTTAATTATGATGTGTCTTGTTGTAGGCCTCCTTGGGTTCCTCTTTAATGGCACTCTCTGCTTCTGGAAGTTGTGTAACTTTTTCCTTTATCAATTTAGGGAAATTTTCAGCTATGGTTTCATCAGACAGGTTCTCTATCCTTTGTTAGTTCTCTTCTCCTTCAGGACCCCCTCTGATGCAGATGTTATTTCTCTTCATGTTGTCACAGAACTCTCAGAGTTTCCTCAGACATTTTGAGGCTCTTTTCTTTTTGCTGCTCTGCTTCTGTGCTATTGTTTATATTGTCCTCTAAATCACTGATTTGATCCTCTGCTTCATCCAGCCTACTGTTAATTCCTTCTAGTGCAGTATTCATTTCTGATATTGTATTTGTCATTTCTGACTGGTTTCCTTTTATGATTTCAGTGCCTTTTTTTAATGCTTGCTATCTACTTAGGTGCTCATTATATTTATACATAGTTGCTCTAAGATCCTTGTGCATCCTAAAAATCTTTGTTTTAAACTCTGCATCTGGTATTTCAGTTACTTCCATGTCATTCAGTTCTTTTTCTGGGGATTTCTCTTGTTGATTTATTGGTTTGCATTTCTCTGTTTGCCCATTTTGTCTGTGTATTAGGTAGCGCTCTCCGACTTTGACATTTTTGTGTGGTCTTTATGAAGAAGATGGGTTCAGTGGTACTGTCCTCCAGGCCACTTGTTTTTTTTTCTTCTAGAAATGTTTCTTGAGGGTACTATTTTTCTTATTGTTGTATGTATTAGATGCAATTGGTCCTTTCATGGGTACAGTAGTCCCTTCAGGTTGGTTGGCTCTAAGGGTCAACCTTGATCATGTGTATTACACACTGTGCAATGTCTGTCTTGTTGGGTGTATTTATTATCCACAGTATGCTGTCTGCTAGACTCCAACTTTGGGTGTGCTGCTTGTGTAGGTAGTTGAGTCTAGGGTTGGTGCTGTCTGCCACCCACTACCACTATTGTTGGCTCTAGTTCTTCTTGGGTTGGCATCAGCTGTTGTTTATAACCCACTGTGGGCTACCAGTCTGCAGCTACTGTACTTTTTGCTGTTTGTGTTTGCGTTTTCTGTGTCTGGGTCTATGGGAGGGCCAACCTGTGTATATGTATCAGCTTCTTCATACAGCTCATAAAAGCTCCAAGCTCTGTAAGATCTGTCTCCACTTTTCAGCTGCTCCTCCTCCTCTTGCAGCTGTCTTGTCTTCCCAAAGAGTTTTCTGTGGTAAGAATGTAGTGTGAGCTCAGATTGGCCTTATCCAACCAATTTCTCTACAGTTTGCATGCTTGGTGGGTTAAGGCATCTGAGGTTATGAATACAACTTTTGTGGGAACCCTAAATCAGGAGTCTCTTGGTCAGGAGTTCAGTACAAGGAATATGGCCCTTACTCCAGAGCTTGATCCCTCAGCCACTGCTGGATACTCAAATTTTATTTCTCCCCAACAAGGTGAGCAGCAGGTTCAGACAGAGTGTGGATGACAGTCCCTTTTGCAGAAGTTCTTTCAGCTGGTGAGACCCTGGTGTCAGGGAGGAAGACTGAGAGAGTCCTCTCCTGGCGATGACTCTGCCACTCCCAAAGGTGGCTATGTGCCTCAACCAGATCCAACAAGAGACTCACAGAGACCCACACTTTAAATGTCCATTCTCCAAGTCTCTCTCTCTTCCCCCTGTGGAATGTAGCCTAGCAGGATAGAATATCCAGCACCCAGGCTGGATGACTGTGAAACTCCACTCTCTCCAATGAGCATGAGCTGCTGTGCTGGTGCTGATCACAGAGAGTGTAACTTGCCTCAGCTGGGCCAGGTGTGAGGAGTTTTTCCTTAGGATACCACTCTAGCAAGGGTTGTTAGATTATGAACTGATGGTTTCTATAGCTGGTCCATGAATGTGCCAGTCCTGGGCCTCCAAATTAGGAATCCAGCACAGACCAGTGGGAGACAGTGCCCGTGAATGGCCCTCAGCAACCTTTTTGAAGCTACAAGCAATTCAGAGATTGGCTGCCTCTGCTGGGCCCAGGTGTACATGGAAATACCAAGTTGTACTCCTAGGCTGGCTTTTACCCACTCTGGTCCTGGGGGAAAGTCCACTCAAATGGCCAAGTTTCCCTGAGTCTCGCCTCCTTCAGCCTGCTGCTGACTGCTTGTTGGGCTCAGCTGCTAAAATTACCTCTGCTAGAGTCTATAGCCTGAAGCAGTTCAGCAATTAAAAAGGGTGGTGGTATGTGTGGCCCTGCCACTTGGCTCCAGGTGTCAGTCTAGACTTTTTTCACAGACCACAGTAGGGTGTGGCCTTGGAGTCTGTTGGGTGTGGCCTATGAGACCCAGAGGTGTGGTCCTCTCACCCACAGTTTCAGTTGAGTCTCTTGTTAGGTGGAAGCACCAGTCATAGACTCGGGAGAGTTGGGGGTGGAGGCTTCGATCTGTATCAACACCAGATAATTGAGTCACTGACATGCCCCCTGCTTCCTGGCCTCTCAGATGGACCTAGCCTGTCACTATGACTGGGATATGAGAGACTCCAAAGGCTGGAGCAGGTGCTTTTTCCCAGACTGAGGCTGATGCCACTCAGAGGGGATTTTTCCACCCAAGAACAATAGCGACTGCAGTACTGGAGAATGATTCAGCACAGGTTTCCTGGTGGCTGTCCCCACAGTGGCTCTCCCTGGGCCTCCAACTTTAAACTCTCCTCCTACAACTCCAGTTTTTTCAGCTCTCCCCTGCCAGAACCCCAGGTAAGTGGCTGTGAATGAGGTTTTCTGAATGGGCCCTTTAAAATGGAGTCTGTGTCTGAGAGCTCTGTCTCTTTTTTGCAGACAGAAACCTGGCTCTTTTCACAGCTAAATGCTGTCTGGGTGCCACTTCTAGGCTATGGGGCTCTAGGATGGGGATCCTGGTCTGGGGCTGAGGACCCACACCTCTCAGGGCAACTCACCTTGCCATAAGGGTCCCTCCAAACCCTTAGCTGCCACTCGCTCCTGATATCTGGGCAGCCCTTTTTGCATTTCTGCCCTTCCTGCCATTATTGGTGTGGCATCTTCAGTGATCCTTGGTGATAGATTCCTCTTACTTTAGTCCAAAGTTGGTTTTTCAAGATGATTATTCTTAATTTAAGTTGTAATTCAATTTGGTCCTGGGAGGTGGCAGTTGGAACGTACGCCTACTCCATCACCATCTTTCTTCTCCCCTCTATTATTATTTTTTTATTTTTATTAATTTTAATACAGTGACATTGATAAATCAGGGTACATATGTTCAGAGAAAACATCTCCAGATTATTTTGACATTTGATTATGTTGCATACCCTTCACCCAAAGTCAAATTGTCTTTCATCACCTTCTATCTGGTTTTCTCTATGCCGCTCCCCTTCCCCACCCCCTCTCTCTCCTTCCTCGGCCCCTCCCCACCTCCTCACCCCACCCTCCATTACCATCACATTCTTGTTCATGTATCTGAGTCTCATTTTTATGTCCCATCTATGTATGGATTCATATAATTCTTAGTTTTTTCTGATTTACGTATTTCACTCCGTATAATGTTATCAAGATCCATCTATGTTATTGTAAATGATCCGATGTCATCATTTCTTATGGCTCAGTAGTATTCCATAGTATATATGTACAAAAGCTTTTTAATTCACTTGTCCACGGACAGACACATGGGCTGTTTCCAGATCTTTGCTATTGTGAACAATGTTGCCATAAACATGTGGGTGCATTTCTCCTTTTGGAACAGTTCTATGGTGTTCTTTGGGTATATTCCTACAAGTTGGATAGCTGGGTCAAAAGGCAGTTCAATTTTTAATTTTTTGAGGAATCTCCATACTGTTTCCCACAGAGGCTGCACCAGCCTGCATTCCCACCAGCAGTGCAGGAGGGTTCCCTTTTCTCCACATCCTCGCCAGCACTTATTCTGTGTTGTTTTGTTGATGAGTGCCATTCTGACTGGTATGAGGTGATATCTCATTGTGGTTTTAATTTACATTTCTTTAATGATTAGTGATGTTGAGCATTTTTTCATATGTGTATTGGTCATCTGTCTGTCCTCTTTGGAGAATTGTCTATTCATTTATTTTGCCCATTTTTTGATTGGATTATTTGTCTTTCTGATGTTGAGATTTACAAGTTCTTTATAAATTTTGGTTATTAACCCATTATCAAATGTATTATGAGATGTATTATCAAATATGTTCTCCCATTGTTTAGTTTGTCTTTTTATACTGTTCTTGTTGTCTTTGGCTGTGCAAAAGCTTTTTAGTTTGATATAGTCCCATTTGTTTATCCTATCTTTTATTTTACTTGCTGTGGAGATAAATCAGCAAATATATCATTGCAAGAGATGTTGGAGAGCTTACTTCCTATGTTATCCTCTAAGATGTTTATGGTTTCATGGCTTACATTTAATCTTTTATATCCATTTTGAGTTTATTTCTTTGAATGGTGTAAGTTGGTAGTCTAGTTTCATTTTTTTTGCAGGTAGATATCCAATTTTCCCAACACCATTTATTAAAGAGGCTGTCTTTACTCCATTGTATAACCTTATCTCCTTTGTCAAATATCTGTTGTTCATAGAGCTGTGGGTTTATCTCTGGGTTCTCTGTTCTGTTCCATTTATCTACATGCCTGTTCTTATGCCAGTACCAGGCTGTTTTGAGTACAGTGGCCTTGTAATATAACTTGATATCAGAAAGTTTGATAGCACTCACATTATTCTTCTTTTTTAAAATTGCTGAGGCTATTCGTGTTCTTTTTTTGTTCCATACAAATTTTTAGAATGTGTGATCTATATCTTTAAGGTATGGCATTGGTATTTTAATTGGTATTGCATGGAATTTATAAATTTCTTTGGATAATATAGACATTTTAATGATGTTTATTCTTCCTAACCATGAACACAGTATATGCTTCCACTTGTTTGTATCTTCCTTTATTTCTTTAATCAATGTTTTATAATTTTCTGAGTACAAGTCTTTAGTCTCCTTGGTTAAATTTACTCCTAGGTACTTTATTATTTTTATTGTAATAGTGAAAGGGATTGTTTCCTTAATTTCTCTTTCTGACTGTTCATTGTTGGTATATAAAAATGCCTCTGATTTCTGAGTATTAATTTTATACCTTGCCACTTTGCTGAATTCATTTATCAGGTCCAGTAGTTTTTTGACTGATAATTTAGGGTTTTCTATATACAATATCATATCATCTGCAAATAGTGATAGTTTCACTTCTTCTTTTTCAACTTGAATGCCATTTATTTCTTCTTCTTGTCTGATTGCTGTGGCTAGGACTTCCAGGACTATGTTGAATTAGAGTGGTGAAAGGGGGCACCTTGCCTTCTTCCTGACCTTAAGGAAATTGCTTTTAATTTTTACCCATTGAGTATGATGTTGACTGTGGGTTTCTCATAGATGGCTTTTATCATGTTGAGGTCTGTTCCCTGTATTCCCACTTTGTTGAGAGCTTTGATCATAAATGGGTTCTGGATTTTATCAAATGTTTTTTCTGTATCTATTGAAATTATCATGTGGTTTTTCTTCTTCCTTTTATTTATGTGATGAATAACATTGATTGATTTGCAAATATTGTACCAGCCTTGCCTCCCCAGAAGAAACCCCACTTGATCATGGTGTATAATTTTTTCCATATATTATTGGATCCGGTTTGCAAATATTTTGTTGAGGATTTTAGCATCTATATTCATCAGAGATATCGGCCTATAATTTTCTTTCTTTGTGTTGTCTTTGCCTCGTTTTGGAATCGGAATTATGCTCACCTCATAAATGGAGCTTGGAAGTCTTTCTTCCTCTTGAATTTCTTCAAATAGCTTGAGAAGAATAGGAGTTAGTTCTTCTTTGAATATTTGGTAGAATTCACTTGTGAAGCCATCAGGCCCAGGACTTTTCTTTGTTGGGACATTTTGATAACTGTTTCGATCTCATTTGTTGTTTAGGTTTTCTGATTCTTCCAGATTGATTTTTGGAAGATTGTATATTTCAAGGAATTTTTCCATTTCATCTAGGTTGTCTAGTTTTTTCGCATACAGTTCTTCATAGTATATTTTCTTACAATATTTTGTATTTCTATTGTATCAGTTGTTATTTCTCTACTCTCATTTCTAATTTTATTTATTTGAGTTCTCTCTCTTTTTTTTTTTTTTTTTGGTGATTCTAGTTAAAGGTTCATTGATCTTGTTTACCTCTTCAAAGAACCAGCTCCTAGTTTCATTGATCCTCTGTATTGTTTCTTTAGCCTCTATGTCATTTATTTCTGCTCTGATCTTTATTATTTCCTTCCTTCTACTAGCTCTGGGCTTTACTTGCTGTTTTTTTTCTAGTTCTTTTAAATGCAGGGTTACGTTGTTTATTTGAGTTTTTTCTGTCTTCTTAAAGTTACATAGTTTATTTGAGCTTTTTCTGTCTTCTTAAAGTGTGCCTGTAGTGCTATGAACTTCCCTCTCAGTACTGCTTTTGCTGTGTCCCATAAATTTTGAATTGTTGTATGCTAATTATCATTTGTTTCTAAAATTTTTTTTAATTCTTCTTTGATCTCATTCTTAATCCATTTTTTATTTAACAACCTGTTATTTATTTAGTTTCCATGTGTTTGAGAATTTTTGAGTTTTTCTCTTGTTATTGATTTCTAGTTTTATGCCATTGTGATCACAAAAAGTGCTTGATGTGATTTCAATTTTCTTAAATTAGTTGAGACCACTTTTGTGCCCTAATATGTGGTCTATAATAGTGAATTTACCCTAAGCATTTGAAAAGAATGTATATTCTGCTGCTTTAGGGTGAAAGGTTCTGAAGATATCTACTAAATCAAGTTGATCTAGTGTGTCCTTTAAGTCTGCTGTTTCTTTGTTATTTTTCTCTCTTGAGGATATATCTAGTGATGTTAGTGGGGTATTGAAATCCCCTACTATTCTAGTATTGCTGTTGATCTCACCCTTTATATCTATCAAAGTCTGCTTTATATATTTAGGTGCTCCTATATTAGGTTCGTAGATATTTATAATAGTTATATCTTCATTTTGGGTTGATCCCTTTATCATTATGTAGTGACCTTCTTTATCTCTTACTATAGCCTTTGTTTTAATGTCCATTTTGTTTGATATAAGTATTGCTACCCCAACTTTTTCTTCATTTCCATTTGCATGAATTGTTTTTTTCCATCCTTTTACCTTCAGTCTATGTGCATCTTTTGTTTTAAGGTGTGTTTTTTGTAGACAGCATATGTATAGGTCCTGTTTTCTTATCCATGCAGCCACCCTATGTATTTTGATTGGATCATTTAATCCATTTACATTTTAGGTTATTATTGATATGTAGTTGTTTATTGCCATTTTATTCTTTAAAGGTGTATTCTTCTTTGCTATATTCTTTTCCCACTTTGATCTGTTTACAACAGGGCCATTAACATTTCCTGCAGCATTGGTTTGGTTGTAATGAATTCCTTGAGGGTTTTTTTTGTCTGGGAAGCTTTTTATTTCTTCAATTTTAACCTCCCACTATTATTATCTTAAAATACAACAACTTTGTTTTAAATCATCCATAAATTTAAGAGTCAAGTTTTAATTGAAATTGACTTCTCTTTTCTTAGTATATACTAAATAGTTACATTGTTTCAGCTTTTTTACAACCACCAAGTAGTATTAACAGCACTACATATGTGGATAAATTAATGTTAATGCAGTTGATCAATGTCAACTTTTTTAGAACTAAATCCTTGGTTTTAATTTTAAAATTTTCACATGTTTTTTGACCCATCAGAGATATAAACTGTGTGTGGTATATGTGTGTGTGTAAGTGAGTGTGTGCTTGGAAATCTAGACAGCTGAGTGTAGATTGCTAGTAAATTGTATAAAAAAAGTTTACTGGATATTTCTGCCTAGATATCCAAGAGCACTTTCAAATTCATTATGCTTAAAATAGGCCTTTTACTTTTTGCATATCAAAAAAGCTTTGGTCATTCTAATTTTATTCTTGGAGAAAAGTTTAATTGTCTATTCTTATTTCAACCATAAACTTATAAGTTGTTGAAACACTTCCTTATTCATTCTTACTTCTTACCCATTCTCCATTATTCAGTCAGCAAGTCACTGAGCTTTATTACCTAGCTTCATTACTAATATTTCAACACTTCAGATCTTTAAGTGTTAATTTACAATTTGATTAATAGATAAACCTATTTTTCTACCCCCTATGAAAATATCAAGCCATAAATTTTATAGCTTAATTTCCTTTCTTCATTCAGAGGCTGTGATAACATACATTGTATATAGGCTTGTATGTAAGTATGTTTGTGTGTATCTATTGCCTGCTCCAGAAATTTATATAAATATAATCATACAATACATCTTTAGTGCTGGACTTCTTTAGTTCAGCATATCTGTAAAATTTGGCATTTGCCTATGTTGTTTCATGGCACAGTTGTTTTTTTTCTTTTTTAAATCACTGAGTTAGTACCATTGTGTGAATATGCAAGGTTTTTGAATTTGTTCTTCTATAGGTGGACCTTATGATTATTTCCACTATTTTATATTCCCTCATGTATAAGACACACCATTTAAAAAATTGGGGTCTAAATACTGGGTGTGTCTTATACAGTGGTTGTAGATATTTTTACTTGCATTTCCTGTTTTTTTATGTTTGTCGTCTTTGCGCTCATTGTTTTACACTTGTTACTGGTATATTAAAGTAGGTTACATTTTGCCATGTTCTGCCCAGAAATGGCTCAGAAAAGATTTTGAACAGTGCTGCATTCAAGTTAAAGTAATTCAGTTTGCAAAAGTGAATGCAAATTTTGCTGCTGACCATAAGTTTGGTCCTTCTCCAACTGAGAAATAGATCTGAGACTGGCTACCCTGCTGAAAATGCCACAGCATAAAAAGGCCATGAGAGGTGAGTCAGCAAAAATGCCTGATTTAGAGAGGGAATTGAAGATATAGATTGAAGAGCAAAGGGCAATTGGAATTTCTGTGTGCACAAAGATGGTTCAGCATTAGGCAAGAAGAATTGCTGATGGAAAAGAAGTTACTGGTTTCAAAGGAGGACACAATTGATGCTTCAGGTTCATGAAAGAAAATGGACTAAGTATGCATACATGCACCAGACTTGCCCAAAAGATGCCTGATATCTATGAGCAGAAGGACCTTGAATTTCATCGTTTTATCATTCAATGTCGAAGACACATCAGTTTTGAATTGGGACAGATTGCAAATATGGACTAAGTACTCCTTCAATTTGATGTCCCAAGTAACAGAACTGTTGATAAGAAGGGGGTGAAAACTGTAACTGTGAAGACAAGTGGACATGAAAGAGTCATTATACAGTTGTTCTAGCTTGTTGTGCTGACGGAACCAAACTGCCTCTTATGCTGATTTTCAAACACTAAGTAATGCCAAAAGAAGACATTCCTAAAGAACTGATTGTCAACATTCATGACAAGGGTTGGATGGATCAGGATGGGATGATGATCTGGTTTGAGAATATTTGGAGGAGACCAGGTGGGCTCTTACACAAACCTGCCCTATTGGTGCTTGATCAGTTCATAGCACACATAACAAAAAACACAAAGAAGATTGCTGCAGAGCAAAAAACAAAACTTGCTGCCATATCTGGATGCTTGACATCTCAACTCCAACCACCTGATGTCAACATTAACAAACCCTTCTAAACTGTCATGAGAGATGAATGGAATCAATGGATGAAGTCTTCTGGGGACAATTTGACACCATCAGGAAGAGTGAAGAAACCAACTATAGGAGAAGTTTGTACCGGGGTAAAAAGATCCTGGGATAGTATCAAGATTGAGATCATTGTCAAGTCATTTAAGAAGTGTGGCATTTCAAATGCTATAGATGGAACTGAGGACTAGGCAATATATGAAGACAGTGATTTGTCATCACACATAGATGAGGACAAACTAATGAATAGGAATTTTGACAGTTTTAAGGAGTTGTATGAATTTTATGATGAATAAAACTTGAATTCAATAACTTTATGTAATTCATTTTTTTTTCAAATTTTGGGCCTCAAAATTAGGGTGTGTCTTATACATGAGGAGCATGTTATATATGGGGAAATGTGGTAGTTGTTATGAATAAAATGATTATATTCATTTCTCTTGTGTAAATACAGTGGTACCTTGAGTCAAGAGTTTAATTCATTCTGTAACCGAGCTCATAAGTCAGTCAACTTGTATATCAAACAAATTTCCCCCATTTAAAATAACTAAAATAAATTTCATTTGTTCCAGCCCTGTGAAACAAACCATCCAAATTATAAAAAAAAGACATTTTTAATTAAGAAACACACATGTATACTTTCCCAGTGCATAACAAAATATATGAAATAAAAGAAAAAGGTGTTATTTAGTACTGAATTCGTACCTTGGAGACAGACGAGTGTGGCTAACGGAGGTGAATGGCAGAGGAGGAGGGAGGGAGGAAAGGATGCAGGCACTGTAGACATATAAACTAAAACTGCACTTTTTTAACAGTAAATGTAAACTAAAACTGCATTTTTTTAGTTTAAACAAAACTAAAACTGCAATTTCTTTACTTAAAATGAAGCCACAAAAACTAGTGTCAGCTTCTCGAATTATGACTTGTATCTGGGTATTTCACTCAGACCTTGAACAAAAATATGGACTGAGTTGCAGCTAGTATCTTAAAAAATTTGTATGTTGATCTGCTTGTATCTCAATGTACCATTGTAGCTACCAATGGTGTCCTTGGCCAGAATATATGAATTATTTCAGGTTCTAAAGTACTGACAAAGTATTTTGCATAGCATTTGTATGATTTTATATTCTCATTTTCTTAGTGATTATCTGGGAATTCATCTATGGCTTAGCAGAAGCTGCTCCTCTTGTTATCTTGACATTTTTTTAAGTCAAACTTCTTCCTAAAATTATCAAACTATCCTTTGCTGGTATTACATTCTCCAGCTATATGTCCTTCACCTTCAACTTTTTCCTTAAGTTGTCATATAATGAATTCACTTTTTTAAAAATCATACTGTAGTAGAGTCTATAGGTACGTTTTTCTCATAGCAATCCTGGGCCCACATAGAAGCTGCATTTTCAGTACAAGAGAAAAGTTATTTTGCAAAAAGTGCAAGATTATCTTGCCTGCTGAGGTAGCTGCAATGATGGCTTAATGAATTTTCTTTACTTTCTTTACAGTGTTCTTTACATTTATTTACCTTGAAATGGTGGGCAGCCACAGCTGCAGACCTCAATCTATGGTCAATATCAAGCAATTCAGTTTTTCTTGTAATACTATGACTTCTGTTTCTTGGAATCACTTCTAGCATCACTAATGGCACCTGTGTAAGTCCCCTGATGTTAAAGTTTATGGTATTGCACTAAACACAATGAAAAATACATGAACACACAAGAAATCATTTTTAACTGTGATATGCAATTTACTGGAGAGAGGACTGCTCATGCAGAGATGATTAGCATCACATAGCTTTTTAAGCAGATACTTGCAACACTTGAGCTCCTCACACTAGCAACAGGAGGTGGCTGCGAATTTATTACAGTAGTACAGCATTCACTACAGTTCATTTTGGACATTATGATTTAATGTGGTGTCTTTGCATTTGTTTACATTTATCTCAACTGCAAATGGCACTGTGTACAGTCCTTAAGTGTGCATAAGTCTTGATAAATGTTATCTTTTTATAATAGATTTGTGTATATTTTATGTAAATGATAAAATAGACTAGTATCTACATATATTTTATACATCCATAACATACCTAACTTTTTAATTTGGGAGGGGATTGAAGTAGTTCTAGACTACACGATTCACCTGTGACTTCTTTTCCAAATTGTCATAAATCTTCAAGATTTTTTCCGAGATTTTTATTGAAAAAAATCCACATAAAAGTGGATCCATGCAATTGAAACTCACGTTAATGAAGGTCAGGTATATCTGCAGATGTTTATCCCATTTTGAAAGTCCTTACCTCATTAGCCAACTATACTATACCTATTTGTTTTTAAAAATTGAGCTTTGAATTCGCCTTTTTGGGGAAAACTTTCCCAGGTCATCCCTTATACTGCCTTTTCTTAGAAGTGCTCTCATAGTCTCCATGGTAGCATATTTCAGCACATTTAAAACTGTGTTGTATTTGCTTATCTACTTGTCTATCTATGCTTCATATTGAAGGTTCTGGGGGGCATTGTCTTCAGTATCTACTAATAAGTGTTGAAACAATAGATAAGAGAAAGAGTATACCTAAGTGCCTTTGCACTCACATTGTCTTATACCCAAAAATGTTGCTAGAAATGTTACCTTTGAGAAACTTTGTTAAGTAACGTATTAGCAAAGGGAATGCTTCTTTGTTCATTAATTTCAGTCTACAAGAGGCCAAAGAGCTCACACCATCATATCACCCTGTTGTGCTCTGTCTTTTAACCTGTCGTTATTCCTCCATAGCCCAAGGAATTACATTTTATATTGTAGGTTTTTAGCCCTATGCAGTTTCAGTAATATTATAGTTATTTCCTTTCTATTTACTAAAAAAGAAAATTTTTTAAAAGAAAGCTAACAAATAAAATTACTAATAGACCATATTTAACCTGATTTCATAAAAAGCCTTAAATTTAGATCTATGCAGATGCAGAAAATAATCCAGATACTGTGTTGGAAAGGTTTTAATCTCTCTATTTTATAAGAAAGAATTATTTTCGCTATCAATATATTCCATCAACTTTTCCTTCATTACTTTGCATTTTTTTTCTGAGTTCTCTCTCTCTCTTAAAATTATTTTCTCAAATAATTTCCTTCCCTAACTGGTAAAGTAACATAGCCAAGGAACTCTACCTACTTAAGAAGAAGCTGTCGGAACACAATCAACAGTTCAAAGTCTATAGAAATGTTTACCTGAAATCTATATACTCTTACTGATTAATGCTACCCCGTTAAATTAAAGAAGAAGAAGAAGAAGAAGAAGAAGAAGAAGAAGAAGAAGAAGAAGAAGAAGAAAAAGAAATCCAGAAACCTTTGTCTTTTCACCGTCATTTTTCTGTAACTGTCCCTTGTGTAATTGAAAATTCAAATGTGAACTAGAATGATGCCAGGGTAAATATCAGGGCCTACTGATTTTAAAAGCTGATTTTAGGTTTTAGGCCTGAAGCAAGAAGAGTGAAGGAATATTCCAGACATGTTTCAGCTGAGTTCACTAGGGAGTTGGATACAGACAGGTTGGCAGCCAAGTTCCTCCCTAGACATAAAGTGCTGCATATGTTCGTAGTGCCCTCTGTACACTTATCCACCAGTGAGTGACAGTGGAGTGACAGTGGAGCCTACAGCTGGCTGGCAAACCAGAGACTGAAAAAACTAGCCAGATATTCTCTTGGGACCTGTCTGATAACTGGTGGAGTTTAGCACACATAGGTGAGGGTTTGTGAGGCAGACTCACTCAGGAATGTTAAAGTTAAAAAACAACTGCATCTTCTAAACAGCCAGGTTTGTATATGGGGAGAAGTGCCTGGATTGCTAGATAATATGTATTACTACATTGTTTTGTGATCCTCTGTTATTCTAGAATCAGGGAAAACCCATTTGAGACTCTTAAATTGAAAGAAGATTTTATAGTAATTATATATATATATATATATATATATATATATGCAAAAGTGATCATTCTAGAATTAAATAGCAAGAATATATGCATGACTAGTGGATCACACATGAGGATAAACAAACAGAGATAATAGTAGTAGAGAACTAAAGCTAAGTTATGATCTGCTCAAAATAGGCAAAGCTTGGTGATTATGTAAGCAGTGGACTTTATTTTATTGGGTTTTGATGGTTCTACTTCCTTCTTCTTTCCTTTAGTTTAGTCATGTCATTATAAAGAATGAAAGTCTTTTCTTTCTGTTGGAGTTTTCATGTGAAATATGTGAGGTCACATGCTAACTACATATCAGGACATTAAACTAACACATGGGCAGTAAAGAGATCAAAAGGATTTTTGGGGGAATAATGTACCTCATACTGAAAATTTCTAAATTTCAAAGAAATTAATTTTTTTTTCAAAAATAGGCACTTAAAAGTTTAGAAAATCCTTTTTTTATGTAAGTGGTCCATTTGTCAGTGCTTATATTTGAAATATTCCTCTCTTAGACACATTTTAATATTTGAATTATTTTTTTATTAAAATAAACCAGATATACCAACATTTATCAGAATTTCTGTGTTTTCTTAAAAGTTTATAATATAAGAAAGTCAAGGTATTATTATTATTTTACTATTATTTAGACCTTAAGCTAGCAAAGTACATACTTTGTCATAGCTTATAGATTTCATAAATAGTACATTAGGGTAGATATTTAACCTAGAATGTAGAAAATAGTTCCCACAAAATAACCAGGGTCCAAGTCATGATAGCAATGAGATATGAAATAAACAAAACATCTGAAAACATTGCCCTTTCTAAATAATATAAACTATACCATTACTCTCCTTAGAATGTAATTGGATTGAAGGAAAAAAAGAGAGGTTTTCTCCTTTCTGCCCTTTGATATTTTGTGGGAACAAACAATATTTGATATTACCTAAGTCATCTTACAAATGTGAATGGAGATGTTAGTAGTATACATTCTCTTCCTACCTGGATTCGGAATTATTTCCCATATTGTTACATACTACTCAGGAAAAAAAGAACCATTTGGTTACATGGGAATAGTCTGAGCCATGATATCTATTGGGTTCCTAGGATTTATTGTATGAGCCCACCATATATTTACTGTTGGAATAGACATCGATACACGCACCTACTTCACATCTGCTACTATAATTATTGCTATTCCTACTGGTGTTAAAATATTTAGCTGATTAGCAACTCTTCATGTAGGTAATATCAAATGATCCCCAGCCATATTATGAGCCCTTGGGTTTATTTTCCTTTTTACTGTGGGGGGTTTAACCGGCATTGTACTAGCTAACTTATCCCTAGACATTGTACTTCATGACACTTATTATGTAGTAGCCCATTTTCACTACGTTTTATCCATAGGAGCAGTATTTGCCATTATGGGTGGATTTGTCCACTGGTTCCCCCTTTTCTCTGGCTATACCCTACACCCCGCCTGAACTAAAGCTCACTTTTTAGTAATATTTGTAGGTGTTAATATAACCTCCTTCCCCCAACACTTCTTGGGCCTGTCCAGAATGCCACGATGATATTCTGATTACCCTGATGCATATACTACCTGAAACACTGTATCATCTATAGGCTCCTTTATCTCACTAACAGCTGTAATGCTAATGGTCTTCATTGTATGGGAAGCATTTGCCTCCAAACGAGAAGTTTCACTAGTAGAACTAACAACCACAAACCTTGAGTGACTCCACAGCTGCCCTCCCCCTTATCACACATTCGAAGAGCCTACTTATATTAATATTAAATAAATAAGAAAGGAAGGATTCGAACCCCTTTAAATTGGTTTCAAGCCAACACCATAACCACTATGTCTTTCTCCACAGTAGAGGTATTAGTAAAATTTACGTAACTCTGTCAGGATTAAATTATAGGTGAAACCCCTATATACCTCTATGGCATACCCATTCCAAACAGGCTTCCAAGACGCAACTTTTCCTATTATAGAAGACCTGCTACACTTTCACGACCACACTTTAATGATCATATTCCTTATTAGCTCCCTAGTCCTCTATATCATCTCAATTATGTTAACCACTAAATTAACTCACACGAGCACCATAGATGCCCAAGAAGTGGAAACCATTTGAATGATTCTACCAACCATCATCCTTATTATAATTGCACTCCCATCCCTCCGAATTCTTTACATAATAGATGAAATTAACAACCCCTCTATTACCATTAAAGCTATGGGTCATCAATGATACTGAAGTTATGAATATACAGATTATGAAGATTTGAGTTTTGACTCCTATATAATCCCCACATCCGATCTCACACCCGGCCAAATCCGCCTGCTGGAAGTAGACAACCGAGTGGTTCTACCCATAGAACCACCGTTCGTATATTAATTTCATCAGAAGATGTCCTACACTCCTGAGCTGTCCCATCTTTGGGCTTAAAAACAGACGCTATTCCAGGACGCCTAAATCAAACAACCCTACTATCCACACGACCCTACTTATATTATGGACAATATTCCGAAATCTGCGGATCCAACCGTAGCTTCATACCAATTGTACTTGAAATAGTCCCATTAAAACATTTTGAAAAATGATCATCATCTGTACTAGAATATCATCAAGAAGCTACTGCAGCATCAACCTTTTAAGTTGAAGATTGAGAGCCTCACCCTCTCCTTGATGACATGCCCCAGCTGGACACTTCCACATGATTTATCACAATTTTATCAATAATTATCACACTGTTTATTATTATACAATTAAAGGTCTCCAAACACTCATACTATTCAGCCCCTGAGCCTTCCTTAGCCAAATCACTAAAGCATACAACCCCTTGAGAAACAAAATGAACGAAAATCTATTCGCCTCTTTCATTACCCCCACAATAATAGAATTACCTGTTGTTGTTCTAATCATTATATTCCCCACCGTCCTATTTCCTTCCTCCAGTCAACTAATCGCAAATCGATTAATTGTAATACAACGATGTCTCCTTCACTTAACATCAAAACAAATGATAATAGTCCACAGTCAAAAAGGACAAACCTGAACCCTTATGCTAATATCACTAATTCTATTCATTGGGTCCACAAACCTCCTCGGCCTTCTACCCCATTCTTTCACACCCACTACCCAATTATCAATAAACCTCGGAATAGCTATCCCATTATGAGCAAGTAAAGTGATTCTTGGTTTCCGGCACAAAAGTAAAGCCTCTCTTGCACACTTCCTCCCACAAGGTACTCCCATCCCCCTTATCCCCATACTAGTTATCATTGAAACAATCAGCCTGTTTATTCAACCCATAGCCTTAGCCGTTCGGCTAACAGCAAATATTACGGCAGGACACCTTTTAATTCACCTCATTGGAGGTGCAACTCTAGCACTCATAAGCATTAGCACTGCAACTGCATTAATCACATTCATCATTCTTATTCTATTAACTATCCTGGAGTTTGTTGTAGCCCTTATCCAGGCCTACGTCTTCACACTCTTAGTCTGTACTTACACGATAATGCCTAATGACCCACCAAACCCATGCATACCACATAGTAAACCCCAGCCCCTGACCTCTTACAGGAGCCCTCTCTGCGTTACTACTAACCTCATTCACAGTGGTTGGAAGAGCTAAAATATGAAGGGCCCCAGATACTTGATTATTTTATCACTAAATCAAACTCAGAAGCACTCCAGATCTTCTTAAGAGTAAATAAATGACATCATTGTTTTATCCACCATTAATTTGCTTTGTGTTCCTTGTAGTAAAAATCATCTTGATATGCCTAGGAAAAAATGTGTTTCAAGATATGAGTGTTCTGCCATATTAAATAATATAGTGAAGTATTTTAAGCAGCAAATCAAGAAATAAAAACTGTTTAGAAAGTTGATCATACCAGGGAAGGGGTTAGAGCTCCTCCTACATGTGAATTTTTAGCTAGCAAGGTAGACTTGAAATCAAGATATGCCATCTCCTATAACTATTAAGACTTGGTCACTGGTTATGCTAGAGAAGGAGTCCATGCTTTCCAAATCCTGAGTTTATAAACCACGTATCCAATCGTTGTGATTCTTCTCCTAGAGTTGATGTCACCTTTGTCAGATTTCTTTTTATTGCCATAAAGGAAAGAATTGGTCAATATATACATAATACAGAGAAATAGATAACAGGACAGCAAATCCTAGAGGGAAGGGGGAGGGAGTTAAGGAGAGGGGCAAAGAGAGTATAAAAAGGGACACAGGGGTGGGGGTGAGGGGGTTATATTCAGTGGGACACTTGAATCCATGTAAACACAATAAATTAAAAATTTTTTAAAAGGGGGCTCACACACCATCTGTTGTTGATCTTGTCTCAATAATTTAATGTTGTTTTTGATGGCATAGAATGTGTCTTTTCTGGCTGTTACCAGTGATATTTCTGAACTACTGTTATATACTTTAATGTTTCTCATTACATATTGTTGTGCTGATTGGATAAACAACTACAAAAAATGTTTTAAAGATTTTATTTATTGATTATAGAGAGAGGAAAGACAGAGAGAAAGGATAGGGGGAAAATAGGAAGCATCAACTTGCTTCTTGTATGTGCCTTGAACTGGCAAGCTCAGGGTCTCGAACCAGTGACCTCAGCATTCCGGGCCAATGCTTTACCCACTCTGCCACCACAGGTCAGGCACAGCTATAAATTTTTAATCAGAAAAAATGTAAGTGAAATGCTCTCACAATAAAAAAGAATATTCACTAGGAAACTGAGCAATGAGGAGGAACAGAAAGTTAAAAAATAAAGGCTATACTTAGAGATTATACACCTTCAGGTAAAAAAAAAAAAAAAAAAAAGCCCATTTAAGTAACACAGAACTCAGAACACAGGCCGACGTATGACAGCTGCTCAATAATGAATTGTAAGTGAATAATAAATGAAACAGAAACCAACATCTTAGTGCAATTTTGTCTAAAAGTCTGTCAATAATTCTAATAGCATTATGTGTTCATTTTCATTTGGAAATTAAATTGCAATATTTATTATGATTTTTAATATAGTCATATACTTCTTCCAGTAATCCTATTTCTGCTATTTGGAAAATATATTATCTATTTGGAAAATTTTAATATAAAGGGAAATTGTACCATTTCACAAACTTTCATTTATTTTTATCATGATTTGTGCAATAAAAGGCAAATTAAAACTATTAAAAATAATTAAATAAGAATTTATAAAAGTTGCAATCTGAACAAAAAGCCCTCAATAACATTCCAACTACATTTCTATTATATTCAACTGCTTAACTGCAATAAGATGAATTTTAAAAAAGCAGCAATTACATTGTTCATCAATTTTTCATGAGCATGGATATTACAGAAACAGACTGAGGATACTTCACACTGAAGAGCAGCTCTATCATTGGTTTTAGGTATAAGTAGACAAATATGCTTTGTGACATTGTTAGAGGATAGTGTATAGTCAAGTTGAGTCAAAGAATTGTTAAGAAAAGAAGAATATTTTGGTAAGTAAAGCATCCTATTTTAAGTATTTTTTAAAAATGAGAAAATTAAACATTAAACATTTTGTTGTTTCTTTGTTAAAAATAGTGTTGTTGTTTTTTTTTTAAAACACTTCTTGGAGCATAAAAGAATATAAAATTCATAAAAGATGTTAGTTATTAAAAATGGGATTTTTCTGTAGCATAAAAATGGCAGTGCTGATTATATACCACAGAAAATATTTTTAAATCAATAGTAATGACAATACTGGTAGAATATTTGGCAAAACACATCTATTAAATTTGCATATAAAAGTATATGATTGGATGCAGTCCAGCTTATACATATATATCTAAATAAAGTTATATATATGTAAATATATAAAAAAGATGATAATAATTAACTAACACATAAATAAATAATAATTGAGTAAATACTGCTAATAATTTCTTTCCTTTCTCTGAGTCTCTATGTTTTTGAGTTTACTATTTCATTATTTCAGTAATATGCAAGAAATACATCCACAACATTTTAAAAATCAAAAATCAGAAAAGTCAGTAATTTTTTAAAATGAGTTCTGAATGATTAATTACTATGAACTACTTTATTTTCTTTGAATAATTATATTATGAAACATTAATTTTTTTAAATATTTTTTATTTATTCACAAATCACCTGATGTTAATCCTCAGTAGGTTTATTAACTCTTTGTACCTTATTTCCCAAGTTTTTAACTTTAATGTTAAATACACATTGCATTTTGTTGTTGTTCACCAGAATAAGAAATTATTGTATGGTAATAGGTATATATAGGCATATGGTGCCTATCTCTTAGGGGCTCATCAGAAATAAATGCTATAAAGATTTATTACTATGCTTGCCTTTTCTCAGATCTTCAAAAATTGCTAGTATACACAGTGTGGTTTATAGGATTAAATGATATAACAGATGTAAAGCACTGTATAAAATCAATGGTACAAGATGGGTGAAATAGTATTTATATTTCTTTTTATTAAGAAGGATTTAAAAATCAGAAATATAATATTGTGATACTAGGTTGTTTATAAATCTCCATTTATTGAAAGTGCAAAAATCATGTAAATAACAGTTTTCATACCCATAAGGATATTTGGCATAATTTTTAATTTTTAGAGGGAAATGGTATAATTCTGACCTACTGATAGCTCATACACATGTTGGAAAAGAATTTAGGTTCTTCCAGCCAGTGTCCTTGGTGGCCAATATTAATCCTGGGATTATCACAGTCACACCTATATAAACATATGAACATAGAAAGTCTTCATATTGAACCAAACATTTACATGTAGAACTGGAACATATAAAAGAGCTTCCTCCTCTAACCCCAAGTTTTACAGTTTGAGAGAATTTAAATGGCTTGCCAAAGTCAAACAAAACATTTGTGAGATAAGAGGGAATTCAATATTACAATCAATAATGGAAAAAAAACTAGTAAATTTTAGTCTCAAACTTCTAGATATGTGGTAAACCTTAGAAAAATTTGAGATCAGATAGAGCAACTGGCTTAAAAGTCTTTCTCAAAAATATCTTTCATAATTCCTTAATATATCCTAAGAATACCAAATCACTTATTCAAAAAAAGAAATGCACCCCCATGTTTATGGCAGCATTTTTTTTTTACAATTTTATTTTTTTAAAGGGGTGACATCAATAAATCAGGATACATATATTCAAAGATAACATGTCCAGGTTATCTTGTCGATCAATTATGTTGCATACCCATCACCCAAAGTCAGATTGTCCTCTGTCACCTTCTATCTAGTTTTCTTTGTGCCCCTCCCCCTCCCCCTTTCCCTCTCTCTCTCCCCCCTCCCCCGATAACCACCACACTCTTATCAATGTCTCTTAGTCTCAATTTTATGTCCCACATACGTATGGAATAATGCAGTTCCTGGTTTTTTCTGATTTACTTATTTCACTTCGTATAATGTTATCAAGATCCCACCATTTTGCTGTAAATGATCCGATGTCATCATTTCTTATGGCTGAGTAGTATTCCATAGTGTATATGTGCCACAGCTTCTTTATCCAGTCATCTATTGAGGGAATTTTTGGTTGTTTCCGTGTCTTGGCCACTGTGAACAATGCTGCAATGAACATGGGGCTGCATGTGTCTTTACGTATCAATGTTTCTGAGTTTTGGGGGTATATACCCAATAGAGGGATTGCTGGGTCTTAAGGTAGTTCTATTTTCAGTTTTTTGAGGAACCACCATACTTTCTTCCATAATGGTTGTACTACTTTACATTCCCACCAACAGTGAATGAGGGTTCCTTTTTCTCCACAGCCTCTCCAACATTTGCTATTACCTGTCTTGTTAATAATAGCTAATCTAACAGGTGTGAGGTGGTATCTCATTGCAGTTTTGATTTGCATTTCTCTAATAACTAAAGAAGATGAGCATCTTTTCATATATCTGTTGGCCATTTGTATTTCTTCCTGGGAGAAGTATCTGTTCATGTCCTCTTCCCATTTTTTTTATTGGATTGTTTATTTGTTAGTTGTTGAGTTTATGAGTTCTTTGTATATTTTGGATATTAGGCCCTTATCTGAGCAGTTGTTTGAAAATATCATTTCCCATTTAGTTGGCTTTCTGTTTATTTTGTTATCAGTTTCTCTTGGTGAGCAAAATCTTCTTAGTCTGATGTAGTCCCATTCATTAATTTTTGCCTTCATTTCTCTTGCCTTTGGAGTCAAATTCATAAAATGCTCTTTAAAACTCAGGTCCATGAGTTTAGTACCTATGTCTTCTTCTATGTACTTTATTGTTTCAGGTCTTATGTTTAGATCTTTGATACATTTTGAGTTAATTTTAGTACAGGGGGACAAACTATAGTCCAGTTTCATTCTTTTGCATGTGGCTTTCCAGTTTTCCCAGCACCATTTGTTGAAGAGGCTTTCTTTTCTCCATTGTGTGTTGTTGGCCCTTTTATCAAAAATTATTTGACTATATATATGTGGTTTTATTTCTGAACTTTCTATTCTGTTCCATTGGTCTGAGTGTCTATTTTTCTACCAATACCATGCTGTTTTGATTGTCGTGGCGCTATAATATAGTTTGAAGTCAGGTATTGTAATTCCCCAGCTTTGTTCTTTTTCCTTAGGATTGCTTTGGCTATTCGGGGTTTTTTATAGTTCCATATAAATCTGATGATTTTTTGCTCCATTTCTTTAAAAATGTCATTGGAATTTTGATGGGATTTGCATTAAATTTGTATATTGCTTTGCGTAATATGGCCATCTTGATTATATTTATTCTTCCTAACCAAGAACAAGGAATATCCTTCCATCTCATTATATCTTTTTTGATTTCCCTTAACAATGGTTTATAGTTTTCATGATATAAGTCCTTTACATTCTTTGTTATGTTTATTCCTAAGTATTTTATTTTTTTGTTGCAACTGTGAAGGGGATTATCCTTTTGAGTTCATTCTCAAATGTTTCATTGTTAACATATAGAAAGGCTATTGACTTTTGTATGTTAATTTTGTATCCTGCGACCTTACTGTATTGGCTTATTGTTTCTAGTAGTCTTTTTGTGGATTCTTTGGGGTTTTCGATGTATAGGATCATATCATCTGCAAAAAGTGATACCTTTACTTCTTCTTTTCCGATATGGATGCCTTTTATTTCTTTGTCTTGTCTGATTGCTCTGGCTATAACCTCTAGTACCACATTAAATAAGAGTGGAGAGTGGACAACACTGTCTTGTTCCTGATTTAAGGGGGAAAGCCTTCAGTTTTGTGCCATTTAATATGGCAGCATTTTTTACAATAGCCAAGATCTGGAAACAGCCCAAGTGTCCATAAGTGGACAAGTGGATTAAAAAGCTTTGGTACATATACAGAATGCAATACTATGGGACTATGAAAAAGAAGGAAATCTTACCTTTTGCAACAACATGGATGGATCTGGAAACTATTATGTTAAGTGAAATAAGCCAGTCAGAGAAAGAAAAATACCATACGACCTCACTCATTTGAGGAATCCAATGAACAATGTGAACTGAAGAACGGAACAGAGGCAGAGACGGGATCAATGGGTCCAGAGGGAAAGCGGACAGAGGGAAAGGGGATGAGAGGATGGGATCAGAGAAGGGAAAGAGATTGGTGAAATTATATACACGTAACACAGCATTATAGAAAGCAGAATAGCACACCCTGGAGGGAAAGGAGGAGGTCTTTGGGGAAGGGGAATATGGGGGATGTTGAGGGGAACATGGGGGAGGGGGGATGTATTCAGTGGGACGCTTGAATCTATGTAAACACAATAAATTAAAATCAATAAAATAAATATCTTTCATGAGAGTTCAATGAGAGAATATAAAAAAATAAAATTGATGCAGTTATCAGATGAGAATTTTATGGTTTATTTAATTTAAATAGCAGAATTCAGTATTTGCATAATTGACTTTTATTAAATTATGCTATTTTTATTATCTGTATAGTATTTGTTAAACATATTTTTCATTCTTTAGAAGTCACTGAATTTACAATTCACCAAAATGTCTAAAAATTAATGAGCGATAATTTTTATGCCACTTACCGAGATGTTTAAAAAATAAAGTTAATCGTGTGTGGAGAACTCATTTTATTATTTCCTACTTTCAATCATATGAGAACATTAAAAAAGCTGACACATATTTAGTGTGAACTATGTGTCAGACTGTGGATTAAATATCTTCAAGTCCTGTCTCATTTAGGCTTCTACAGTGTTACAATTATAGTATTAGTGTGTTTGTTTACCTATAAACTTTAGCTTTAAAAAATAAAGTTATTTAACTCATTTTCAATCTTAAAGGTACAAAACATTTTCAGTTATTACTAAGTTGGCTTCTTTCAATGCAAATTTATCCAAAAACAAGCAATGCTCAAAGATTACTAAATAGCTTTCAATAATTTCAGCAACTGTTTGACATTATAAAAGATATGCTAAACTATCCCCCAAATTATACAGCTACCATTGTAATGTGGAAGTATTTTTTCAGCAGCACTTAACAACATCATTATACTGTCCTTCATTACGGTATTTATAAATGTATACAAAACACATAGGCATTTTCTCCAAGAATATTGAGTATAAATTCAGGACTTTAAATTACAGTGTACTCACAGAATCATATTTCCTTAATTGAGAATTAGGAGTTACACTAACTGATCATGGATGAAGATATTTGAGCTCAAGAGCAGCTAAATTTGTAAATGTCCAGATGCAGATCACAGCAGCCATTGGTCTCACTCCTCGAGGTGGGATAGAATTCTTTTGGAGTGATGTGGTATTATCAGTTAGGTCATACACCAGAATCACATAGTACAAAAATAATTTTTTGTTTCTTATATTACATGTTATAGAAGTGTAATACAAATAAGAGTGCAATCAAAGTAAAATAAAGTAAAAATGGAAACACTTCTTTTCTACCTTCAATGAAGTGTACAATGGTATTAGAGCTGGCAGTCTAATTGTTACTTCTTTCCTTAAGGCATTTTCTTATTGCCTCTTTATAGAATTTTATACTTCAAAATTATGGAAATTCCATAAGGAAATTTAAGAAAAAAAATCACATTTCTACCATATATATTTATTTGTGTATTATAAATCCGTATGACACAGATAATAAATTTAAGTATTCTATACACTCCTCATCTCAAATACTTATATTCCTAACCTCACAGTAGCAATTAATATGAGAAAAAAATATGTTCAAAAAACAAATGAATTATTGATTACACATTGGGTTCTTTTGATCTCTTAAATAGAAAAAATCCTTTCAAGATATTCATGGAATTGAATTGTGCCCTTCAACATTTAGAGAAACAATTCCAGGTGGATAAAACTTTCTCTGTATATTTGTGTTGCCCTTATTGGAAACTTGTTTGTAATGGTTATGCATTATGATGAAATAAGCTTACAATGTTTCTTCGTTGACATAGGTCAAAATTTATTAATGATTCTAGTAAGCAAGAGTGGAAAGAAGAGACACTGAGTAAGATTCATTTGCAGATTAGTGTGCCCACCTCTGTACCTTAGGAAAGTTACCCATTTGCAGCTGTTCTTCTGAAGCATTAACCTGCCCCTCATCTCCTTCTGTTCACAAGTGATGTCAATTGGCAGAACTCAATAAACATAACTTGCATCTCCCCTAAATTCGAGAGGTCATGGTAAGAAAAAATAAAGTTATTTAACTCATTTTCAATCTTAAAGGTACAAAACATTTTCAGTTATCACTGTCTACGTTGGCTTCTTTCAATGCAAATTTATCTGAAAACAAGCAATGCTCAAAGGTTACTAAATAGCTTTCAGTAATTTCAGAAACTGTTTGACATTATAAAAGATATGCTAAACTATAAAGACATGTTTTAACAGCACATTCTAGAACTGCAAATTATAAGGTACATGGGATTCTGATGTCAATCATGCTTAATTTTTAAAAAATGAAAATGTGTTTCTGGGAAAATATATACATGGAATAAAGCATATTTAAAATGCTCCCATGTAAACTAGATATTTGTTTAGTTGATGTTATGCTCAATGCTCTTTACTAGACAAAGTAGCAAAGCATAGCTTATTGATTTTTTGAAAACTCATCTTAAATAAGGTGGCCAGTTGTCAATTGTCTCAGAGTGGGAGTAACCATAAACTTCTGTCTACTGCTAGTCATTTAGGGAAGGAGTCTGGTAGATGGTTATAGAGATGATCCAATTAACATCAGATAACAAGTCTGTTTAATACAAGGAACTATTTATTGTGCCATAGAATTTACATCCATTGATCTAGTTAGGAGTGGAAGGTGTTATGAATGACAAAACCAAGTCAGACAGTGGGGTAGAACAAGGGGACTCTGAGAACAAGAGGTCTAAAGGAAGTAGTATAAGAAATGTAAAATGGGTAATGCTTTTGGCCATGGCTCACTGTTTTGAAAACTTAGAATTGGTATTTTGTTTATTTAGTGTCTGTGTCTGATGCAAATAACTTCATGTCTTAAAAATATATTATTTTTTAATTATATAGATTAATTGTCTAACATAACACAGTTTAGATTTGGTGTTTTTGAAAACCAAAACATTGCTTTTTCCATGTCCCCTAAATTGGTCAAATTGTGAAAATAATCGATACCAACATGCTCATGAGATATGATGGACATAAGGGAACAGTAATTTAATAATTTACATGAAGAGATGTAGTCCAGAATGCTCATTCAGTCCATGCCCTGATTTTGTGTAAAGTTATGATTAAGTTACAGGGAAGTGACAGAAGCTTGGCAGCTGTAGAGCACATCCTATGGCTCCAGGCAAGTAGCCAAGCGAGCAGCCCAGTCCAGCAATTGAACATAGGATGTGGTTCCTCATGGAGCCTGAACAATTATTCTGAGAAGCCACACAGTCCAGCCTATAAGCCTACTACTCAGCCACAAACCTCAGCCCATGGCCCTGCCTGATTGCCGAACACAGCCTACCCCTACCTGATTAGGGAGCCCAGACAGCCACCCAGTCCCAATGTGGAGCACAATGTTTAGTCCAACACAACTGTGGGATAAATCCAGAGGCCATGCTTATCACAGAGCCTTACCAAAGACCATGCAGGGGACAACCAATGTCTGGCCCAATCACAAAGACCAAACTACAGCCCCTCCTAATACCAGGGCATAGCCTGAAATCTCTCTTGGTCTCAGAGCAAGGCCTGGAAACTTGTCCCACTGTAAAGTCTGACTTAATGGCTCCACCTGCCTAGAGTCCAGCCAGTAGCACCATCCAGTTGTGGAGCATAACCCGAGACTGCACCCAACTGGAAGCAATTGTGAGCACAGCCTATAGGCCTGCCCAGTGGCAGATTCCAACCAATGACACATCTGTGTCAGGAAGCATAACCTGTGACTCTTCCTAACCAGAAGTGATGGCACAGCCCAGCTAATGTCTCCACTTGACCACAGAGCAGAGCTAGCAGCCCCATCCAGCTGTGGAGGCCAGGCTGTGCTCCAATTTCAGAGCACAAGCAGTCTCCTCCAAATAGAGACACCAACAGCAAGCCCCACCTGCTCAGACACAACCAGCTGACCTGTCCAGTACCTACAATAAGCTGATTGGTGAAGGTCTTTTCTGCTAAAGTGAACTATAATGAACTAACTTAATACATAGAAAATAACACAAGGAGACACGGATTGTGAAGAATCAGGTAAAAATGATATAACCAAAGGAAAATAATGAAACTCTAATTAGTGAGTCTAAAGATATGGAGATTTATGTATTGTCTGCCAAAGAATGCTGATATATTTTATGAAAGAAGTTCAGCAAACTACAAAATCACACAAATGTGGTACATATATACAATGGAATACTACTCAGCCATAAGAAATGAAGACATAATGCCATTTACGATAACATGGATAGAACTTGAGAACATCATACTAAGGGAAATAAATAAATCAGAAAAAGCTAAGAACTGTATGATTGCACACATAGGTGCAAAATAGGTGAGATAAAACTGAGACTGATGGACTTAGATAAAAGTGAAGTCATTACCAGAGGGAGAGGAATAAAGAGGGACAAATGTATGGTGATGAAAAATAATATGCCTTTGGGGGATGGGCCCACAATGCAATCAACAGTTCAACTGGTATCGAGATGTTCACCCGAAATCTATGTACTCTTATTGATCAATGTCACCTCATTAAATTTAGCTTCTAAATTAAAAAAAAGTAAAGAAATCAAATAGATAACTGTATGAAATTGGGAAAAAAGTATGAACAAAAAAGAAAGTTCAACAGAAAGAAAAAAGAACAAGGCTGGCAGTATAACACTTTCTGATTTCAAACTATACTACAAAGCTAGAGTAATCAAAACAGTTTAATACTGACATAAAAACTGACACCAAGACTAATGGAATAGAATCCGGGGCCCAAAAATAAATCCATACATATAACTCAACTAATGTTTGTCAATGGAGCCATGTTGTGAAAACTGCATATTCATATGCAAATAATTAAACTGGACACCTTTCTTATACAACTCACAAAAAATATATTGAAGTAAATTAAAGTTTAAAGGTAAGATAAAGAGTTGTAAAACTCCTAAACAAAACATAGGGTAAAAACTCCTTTTCATAAGTCTGGACAATGATTTTCTTTGGATATGACATATAAAACATAAGCAACGAAAGCAATATTAAATAAATACAGCTACATCAAACTAAAATGCTTTTGAACAGTAAAAGAAATAATCAAGAAAATAAAAAGAAACCTACATAATGAGAGAAAATATACTATTCACAAAACTTAGGGGATATTTCAAGAATGAATATGAAATGATAAAATATACCCTAGGCTCTGGCCGATTGGTTCAGCAGTAGAGCGTTAGCCTGGAGTGTGAAAGTCCCAGGTTTGATTCCTGGTCAAGGTATACAGGAGAAGTGCCCATCTGCTTCTCCAACCTTCCCCCTCTCCTTCCTCTCTATCTCTCTCTTCCCCTCTCACAGCCAAGGTTCCACTGGAGCAAAGTTGGCCCATGTGCTGAGGACACTCCATGGCCTCCACCTCAGGCGCTAGAATGACCTGTGTCACAACAGAGCAATGCCCGAGATGGGCAAAGCATCACCCCCTGGTGGGCATGCCAGGTGAATCCCAGTCAGGCACATGTGGGACTTTGCCTCCCCACTTCTAACTTCAAAAAAAAAATACAAAAAATAAATACAGAAATATATATATATATATTACACCCTAATTTTTGTGAGCAGAATATTTGCAAATCATATCTCTGATAAGGGATTTTTATCCAAAGTATATAAGGAACTTATACAACTCAGTAGCAATAAACAAATAATCCAATTTAAAAACTGGCAAAACAACTGCATAAATATTTTTCAAAGACCTATAAAAGTTGCCAACCAGTACCAGTACATGAAAATGTGTTCAACATTTCTAATCAGCAGAGAAATGCAAATTAAAGGCACAAAGAGATTTCACCTCACCTCTGGTAGAATGACTATCATGAAAAAGCCATTAAAACAATAAATAACAAGTGCTGATAAGGATATGAGGAAGGGGTATGCCTGTGCACTGTTTGTGGGAATGTAAATTGATACAGCCACAAGGAAAACAGTATAAATATTCCTCAAAAAATTAAAACTAGAACTCCGTATGTCTCAGCATTTCCACTTCTGGGTATATATACAAAGGAAAGAAATCACTCTCTCAAAAAGATATATTCACCCCCATTGTTACTGCAGCATTATGTATAATAGCTCAAATGTCAGAACAGTCTATGCACTTATCAATTGATTGGTGTATAAAGAAAATATAGTGTATATATATTATATATATATATATATTGCCATATGACAAAATATAACAATAGAATATTATTCATCCATAAAAGAAAAGAAAATCTGTCATTTGCAACAACATGGTGAACTTTGAGGACATTAAACTAAGTGAAGATAGTCAGATAGAGAAAGATAAATACTATACAATGTTATTTACATGCAAAATCTAAACAAACAAACAAACAAAAAAAACACAAACCTCAACTTTGATTGATTGCTGGTTGCCAGGGTTAAGGGTGTAAAGGAAATGGGTGAAGGTGGTTAAAGGGTACAAACTTCCATTTTTAAGGTATATACATTCTGAAGATCTACTGTATAGCATAATGATTATAGTTAAAACTACTGTATTGTATACATAAAAGTTGCTAAGAAAGTAAATCTTAAAAAGTTCTCACCTCAAAAAATGTTAACTATGCGAGGTAATAAGTTAACCTTTTTGTTGTAATCATGTTGCAGTATATGCATACGTGAAATAAATACATTGTACATCTTATAGAATGTTATATGTCAATTTTATCTCCATAGTCTTGGAAAATTATTTTACTTTTTAATTATTTTTTTATTTTTTAGTTACAGTTGATATACAATATTATATTAGTTTCAGGTATGCAACCCAGTGGTTAGATATTATATAACTTACTAAGTGATCATCCCAATAAGTCTTATACCCATCTGACACCATACATAGATATGACTATATTATTGACTATTTTTTCTATGCTGTACTTTATATTCCCATAACTATTCTGTAACGACCATTTTGTACTACTTAATCATTGCACCTTTTTTTAACTCATTCCCCCCAACTTCCCTCCATCTGGCTCCTGTCAACATGTTCTCTGTTTCTATGAGTCTGCTTCGGTTCTGCTTGTTTGTTTATTTTGGGTGGGGGTTTTTTTAGATTTAATTGTTGAGAAATACATATTTATTATCATTTTCCTGTTCATATTTTTTATCTCTTTTTTTCTTCTGAAAGAAGACCCTTTACTCTTTCATGTAATGGTGGGATAGTGATAAACTCTTTTAGTTTTTTGTCTGGAAAGCTTTTAATCTGTCCTTTGATTCTAAATGATAGCTTTGCTGGGTAGAGTAATCTTGGTTACAGGTACTAGCTTTTCATCATTTTGAATATTTCTTGCCACTTCCTTTTGGCCCACAAAGTTTCTGTTGAGAAATCAGCTGACAGTCTTATGGAAGCTTCCTTGTAGGTTAATAAACTGCTTTTCTTTGTCTACTTTTTAAATTCTCTCTTTGTCATTAACCTTTAACATTTTAATTATGATGTGTCTTAGTGTGGGCCTCTTTGGGTTCATCTTGTTTGAGACTTTCTGTGCATTCTGGTCTTGGATGTCGAATTCCTCCACCAAGTTAGGGAAGTTTTCTGTCATTAGTTTTCAAAATAAGTTTTCAATTTTTTGCTCTCCCTTTTCTCCTTCTGACACCCCATGATGCAAGTGTTGGTATGCCTGAAGTTGTCCCAGAGGCTCCTTACACTCTGTTCATTTTTTTTAATTCTTTTTACTTTTTGTTGTTCTAATTGGGTGTTTTTGCTTCCTTTTATTCCAAATCCCTGATCTGATTCTCAGCTTCATCACTTTTCTATTGATTCTCTATAAATTATTCTTCATTTTAGTTAGTGTATCCTTGATTTCTGACTAATTCTTTTTTAGGACTTTTATGTCCTTTTTTATACTTATTATTCCTTTGTTGAAGTTCTCACTAAGTTTCCTGATCATCCATATAATCAGAGTTTTGAATTCTGTATCTGGTACACTGTTTGCCTCCATTTTATTTATTTATTTTTATGGAGATTTCTCCTGTTCTTTCTTTTGGCACATTTATCTTTTCTCTGCATTTTGACTATTTCTCAATGTTTGTTTCTATGTATTAGGTAAAGCTGCTGTCTTCAATACTTCGTAGAATGGCCTTGTGTAATAGGTGTCTTGCAGGGTCAAGTGGTAAAGCCTTATAAGCCACCCATGCAGGGCACCCAAGCTGGTGCACCCCTATGTGGACGATGAGCACTGTCCAGCTGCTGAAATCACCAGGAGGGATTAGCTATTAGGCCGATCAGCTTTGAGGACTCTGTGACTGCAGCAGATAAGCTGCTGTACAAGAGTTGACAGTACAGAGCAGGACTTTCTTCAGTGGGGCTTTAATGCTCACTGAGTCCACCCATTGATTGTATCACTCATGCAGGTGTTTTGGTTACTATCTATTGTGGTCTGAAACTATCCACCAAGTGCACTGGTCCTGGGACCTCCTGGGAGATGCAAGGTCAGTCACTGCCTATGCCCTGCTAGGGCTACCTGGCACAAGCATTAGAGTGATCTGCAGATGGCTGCTACTTGTACTGTGCTTGGAGGTGCCCAGGAGAGCCCAAGCTGTGAACCAAGACCAGCTACCACTAATGCCAGGCCTGACGTTACCTAGCAAGAGGTATGGGGTACACAGAGGTCAGATTCTGCTTTCTTGAGAGACATTGGGAAAGTCCAAAGTGTGAGCCATGACATAACATTTGTATATGGAAAAGCCACTGGAAACAGCTAGGTGAACCTGCAAGTTGAGTGGGGCGAGGTCTCCGGGAATCACCAAGGCAAGGTAAGCCAGGTTGATGGAAACTCAGATATGGTGCTCACCTGCTAGCTTGTGAGGAGGGGGCTCAGAAAAGGATGAGTGGCCTCTGCCAGCATTTTGGTCGGGCAGAAAGCTGTCCCCCCTCCCCCCAGTTTTTGCCCTGACACCCAACACTTCTGTTCCTCCCCATATATTCCTGGTTCCTTTCAAGTTTCTGCCCCAGCAATGGAACTCAGAGGGAGTGATTCCGAAAAATTCATTGCAATTGCTTTATGAGTAGCACCTGCTACACCAGCAGCCCTCAATCTCCCTCAGCCTCAATCCTGCTGGTTTTTACAACCAGAAGTTATGTAGACTTCTCTTCCTGGCTCTGGAACCTTGGGCTGGGGAACTTACTATGAGGCTGGGACCCCTCGTGCCTCAGGTTACATCTCTGCAGCCAAGATATTCCTCTCGACTTTTATTCATTACACATGGATGTGGGACCATGTAATTCCATGTCTCCACCCCTCCCACCAGATTCCATGTGGCTTCTTCTTTAAATTCCTAGTTGTAGGACTTCCTTTCAGCTATATTTCAGGAGGCTCTGAATGATGGTTATTCCATAGTTTAGTTGTAATTTTAATGTGGTTATGAGAGGATTCAAGTACTGCATTTACCTATCCTGCCACGTTGACTGGAAGTTTCAAATAAAGTATTCAAACATTTACTTTTTGGTAGGACTTGATAGAATAGGGAGCTGGTATTCAGATTTCATTTTTATTGTTTGTATTACAAATGTATTTAAAAAAATAATAATGGTATGACCTAGAACTACTACATTTTTCTGTAGGTGAGCACAAAAGGGTGACTAATAATACAATTTCTTTCTTTCTTTTCTTTCTTTTTTTATTTTTTTATTAAGTGAAAAGCTGGAAGGCAGGAGACAGAGAGAGAGAGACTCGTGCATGTGCCCTGACTGGGATGCTCTACCCATCTGGAGTCACTGCTCCATTGCTCAGCAACTGAGCTATTGCAGTGCCTGAGGGGAGGCCATGGAGCCATCCTTAGCACCTGAGGCTAACTTGCTTGAACCATTCGCGAGCCATGTCTGAAGGAGGAGAAAGAGAGAGAAAAAGAGGAGGGGGTGGGGAGGAAATGCAGATGGTCGCTTTTCCTGTGTACTCTGACCAGGAATTGAACCCAGGACTTCCACATGCCGGACCGATGCTCTACCTCTAAGCCAACTGGCCAGGGTTAGTAATACAATTTAAACATTTAATTTCTGAAAATTTTATTCATACCCCTGTGGGCATCAACAAAGCATCATGTATGTGCTGATATTCATGAATATTTTCTGTGTCCATATGGCTGGCATTTTCATAAGATGGAGTTGTTTGAAAAATTATCTTGAGTATAAAATGTCATAGTAGTAACTTTATGCTGTCAATAGAACTTCAAAAAGTTCAGGTATAATTAGTTATTGCATTCAATTACTTTAGTCCATTATCTATGAAAGCACCTAATATGCATGCATGAGTGCACACACACGTTATAATTTCATAGATGATTTTAATGATTATTACTAAACCAAACAAGGAAATAACCCTGCAGTTACACAACAAGGAGATTTGCTAACATGTAGAAGTGAAGAGTAAAGATTGGAAAGCAGTGATGAGATTGTTTTTTAAAAACAATGGTGTAAGCAAAGTTTTGACAGAAAAGTATGATCACTTGCAAATGTGGTTTTCAACATTTTAAGAGTCTATTAGATGTTTTTAATGTACACAAAATCTATTAATAATCAATTCTATATATGATTAGATAAAATTTATAAAACATTCAGGAAAATGTATCTTTTACATTAATATAATATATATATATATTTTTTCTTTTTTTACTAAAATTGCCATTAAGGCTAGCTCTCAAGTCAAGAAAAATTAAAAAAAAACACTAGGAAAAAAATTAGAACTAGAGTGAAGAGTGACACTGATTATTAACAGAGAAAATATATGTAATATATATATTTAAAGTTAAGAAAGAAGCAATGATAGCTACTAAAAGTAGCAAAAACAAGAAGAGAGAAGAAAGTATGCTTCAATTTAGATTTTCAATTGGCAAAAATTGCGCATCTTCACTCATCAAGATGTAGTCAATTTATTCAATCCTCAGATTCGGTCTAGACTTTTATTGATGGTATGGAGTAGAAGTGACAGTGCTGGAAGGACCAGCCAAAAATAAAAGGAGTTTAGTTTCTACGCTTGTGCTCTTTGAATATGGCAACTGTGTGGTCAAGCCCAGGCAATCCTGTGACGTAAAACATGGTGAAGTCCTGATGTAGGTCTTTCTGTTGTGGGCATCACCAACCTACCAGGTAGCCCACTGAGAAAACATGACGATGCTCAGCTGAAACCAAAAAACTACTCACCTCTGACCAACCCCAACTGCCACGCTACAACATTGTGAATATGTTAATGCTTGTTCTTCTAAGTCACTAAATTTTGAAATATTTTATGCAGCAATTCCTAACTGATTAAAAAAAATAGAATCATGGTTAGGGTGCTACCATAAGAAAAATATGACATATTTGAAATTGGTTTTTGGGCTGACTATAGGCAGATGCTAGAAAAGCAGCAGAAAAACTGTTAGAAAAACAATACCAGTTAGTGGAGCCTGAGAAAGTAGTGAGACAATTGCTAGAGCATGTGGAAAAATTATTTATCCTGATATTTTAATTGATGTTGGCAAATAACAAACAATGTATGTTCACTGCATTTGGACATGAACTGTTTAGGTTTACAAAATGGTGAAGTAGGAAACTCCAAACTCTTTTTTCTCCACAAAAGCATTGTAAAACAAGCAGAAACTGTCAGGAATAATTATGTTGGAATTATAGAAAACAGTCAAAAGTTTAGAGAAGCAAAGTGAATATGGAATCAATGAAAAGCAACTTGATAATGGCAGGGAAGCTTTGTGGTGTTTCTATTTATCCTTGCTCCATGGTCTTAAAGACAGCAGTCCACATTCCCAGTGTGGAACCCCTGGAACCTGGTTTCAGAGTGAAAAGCAGATGTTATTCCCCAATTTTCGTGTTAATCTATTCTAACCTATCTGGGGCTAGTTAGAGGACTCTTGGAAGACAGTCATCTTTGTTATGCTTAATTCAGAACTCACTCCACATGGGATGAAGATCGGCACTGCATTAAATAATATAACGTGAACAAAAACCTAGAGATGCCTGAGGAAAAGAAGACAGTTGAGATGTACAGCAGACTGTCTAAAGTCATGGAGGAAAACTTGGGGAGACAGTTTCTTTGGGGAGTTAGAACAGTCAGAACTACTTCTATATACTGTGGAATGCCAGGCACGTGCCCAGGAAAGGGCACAAGCTCAGAAAAGATCTGACAAAGTCTTTGTGATCATCTGAGAAGACCCTACGAGAAATGGTCTATGTAGAGCAGCTGAGAAATAACAGCCATGGGGTGAGGAATTCAGTTTTTATCAGTATGCAGGACTAATTTTATAGTAAATTTTCAGAATTACAAACTTGTAAATAGGTATCTTGCATCTATAGTAGATATCTTTTATATGAGAAGTTTGGACTATCTCCAGGGCTCAGAAACAATGAGAGAGAAAATCTGAAAATGTATAAGTGACTTAAGGATTTATATTTCTCAGGATGGATCTTGCTAGATCTTTGTAGCTTAAAGTTTGGCTATAATTAGCTCATACAGAAGGTGACAGTAAAAATTCTAGTTAAAATAAATGATGGTATCTGACCAAACATTGGCACAATGGATAGAGTGTTGGACTGGAATGCAGAAGACCCAGGTTCAAAACCCTGAGGTTGCTGGCTTGAGCATGGGCTCCCCAGCTTGAGCACAGGGTCACTGCCTTGAGCATGGGATCATAGGCACAACCCCATGGTCTCTGGCTTGAGCCCAAAGGTTGCTGGCCTGAAGACCAAGATCGCTGGCTTAATCCCAAGGTTGCTGGCTTCAGCAAGGGGTCACTCATTCTGCTATAGCCCTCTGGTCATATATAAGAAAGCAATTAATGAACAACTAAGGTACTGCAATGAAGAACTGATGCCTCTTATCTCTCTGCCTTCCTGTCTGGCTGTCACTATTTGTCCCTCTCTTTGACTCTCTCTCTGTCTCTGTAAAAAAAGCAGACAAACTCCAAATGATGGCAGATTAAAGGAAAGACACCTCCTAATGAGGAACCCTTGAAATGTAAAGAGACTCTAAGACTAGTCTCAAATGATAACTGGGGTCCTAGGAATCTCATGGAATCTGGACTGATTGGGGTCTTCTGGAAGGACAAATTTACTAGCTTGAGCTATGGAAAATCAGGTAGTGAACAATAAATTAAAACTGGACCTGTGGAAGACAGTGGTGATGCTTGCATTCTGAACCTTGTATCCTATAGAAGTAAATAAAGAATAATTATCATCGCATGGATATTCATACACAAAGTTCTGAGGGACATGATTTCACAATCAAAATTCATAAAATATAAAAGAAAATCCTCTTCCGTGATGTAAGCAAAAAGCAGAAAAAATAGCTTCACAAAGACTGCATATATTGGAAACATTGATATAAAAGTAAAGGTATAAAAGAAATTATGCGGCCCTGGCTGGTTGGCTCAGTGGTAGAGCGTCGGCCTAGCGTGCGGAGGACCCGGGTTCGATTCCCGGCCAGGGCACACTGGAGAGGCGCCCATTTGCTTCTCCACCCCTCTGCTGCACTTTCCTCTCTGTCTCTCTCTTCCCCTCCCACAGCCAAGGCTCCATTGGGGCAAGGATGGCCCGGGCGCTGGGGATGGCTCCTTGGCCTCTGCCTCAGGCGCTAGAGTGGCTCTGGTCGCAATATGGCGACGCCCAGGATGGGCAGAGCGTTGCCCCCTGGTGGGCAGAGCGTCGCCCCCTGGTGGGCGTGCCGGGTGGATCCCGGTCGGGCGCATGCGGGAGTCTGTCTGGCTGTCTCTCCCCGTTTCCAGCTTCAGAAAAATGAAAAAAAAAAAAGAAATTATGCATTAAAAACTAGTAAGTATAGTTTTTAAAGCAATATAATTCCTCAAAATTAAAACCTAAAATTTAAAGTTAAAAGCTACATAATGAAGCTACATAATGTCTAAAGTTAGTAAAAAATAAATACTAAAAACTATATTCATCAATATTAAGCACAGCTAAAAAGATTAGCTGAACTTGGAATAGAGAGTTAAATAACAATAAGCAGATTGATGTACAGAGGGAAAAAGAGATGAAAAAAATGAGAAATGTTAAGAGACATCAAAAATAGAGTAAATTCTAATTGCAGAATCAGAAAGAGAGAATGATGAAGAGGGTAATGGATAGGCAGGGGGAAATTTAGATATGTAAGAGATAAAAGTATTACATGATTAATATGTAAATGATACAAATTATCTAAATTAGAAAACACAATATAGAGGAGAGAGAGAGAGAGAGACAGAGAGATGATAATCAAGGAGAGCTACACATCTAAATACCTTGAGTAAAACTAGGAAAAAAAAGACAAAGAGAACACTAGAGTATCAAAGAAAAAAAATATACATAACTTGACATGAAGTAATAATTAAACTGACAAAGGATTTCTTAAAAGAAAATAGAACACAAAAGTTTGAAATAATATGTTCAAATGGTGAAAAAATAATATAAAGTGCTATGTCCAGTGAAACTAATTTTTTTAAAGAATAACACTTAATATTGATGTTTCAAACAAGCACCCATTGAGAGTAAACTAGCAATTACAGAAAAGTATGCACTTCAATAAGAAAGGAGATAATACAAGAGGGTCAGAGAGGCAGAACAAATACTAACCATTTAAAACAAAAAAGAATCATTTATAATTTATGACATAAAATAAAAATAGAAAATAATAACATATAAGATTGTAGAGAGTGGCTGGAGTTAAGAGTTTTAGAGTTAATCTTGCACTTTGTTAAATTAAATATGTACATTTTTATTTCCACTGTAAAATGAAAATATAGAAATGAGATTTTATCTTAATTAAAAGAAAAAGGCAAGAAAGTAGAACAAAAAGAAACAGAATTTGAGATACAGAACGCAGAGAAGCAGTGATAGATATGATCTAGATGAAATGTTAATTATGAATTAGGTAGATTCATAAAAACCTTACAACATAAGTGCTCTATTAAATAATTAAGAGCTCCTTCTTTTATTGACTATTTAGTAGCTTTGTTTCAGACTAACCTTCCCACTGAGAAACATAGAAGTGCTGGATAAAATCAAGCGAGAACAAATAGTACATTAAGATCACTGAAGTTTAATAAAACTACATGGGGTTTGAGTGATTAAATTCAAGAGAAAAATCAGTACAATGGGGTGGTGCTGACATTCACTTTGATTTTTTCACTTGGTGATTATACTAAATTTTGACACAACAGAACCATCACCAAACTTAGCCTGGTGCTTCTCTTGCCAGATATCCTTTATAGCTTCTAAGCATGATGTATCTTCCGGAACTTTCTTGGAACTTAATCATCTGTGGGGGTTTGGTGTCTTAATCATTATAATCTTCCAGTATGTCCACTTTCTTGTGGCCTTTAATCCCATCACTATCTACTAGCAGAGAGTTACTGGCAGTTTGGTCTTCCTTAGTGTGGAGCCATTGTTTGTTTTGTCCATGTTGCATGGAGCCATTCTGGGTAAATTTAGATTATTTCCTGGATTTATTGCCAGGTGCTTGTGAGGTGCTCCTAATCACTTCCTCTTATATTCAAATAAAGAGGAAATGTTTTTCTTAACAGGGAGTGATAGCTTTCTTTGGAAGATTTGGAATTCAAGAATTTAAGGTCCACAGATATCTCCATTCATGTTTTTTCCAATCCAAAAATCAGGTATAACATACCTGCTTTGGTTAGAATTTAAACCTTCCTTGGAACTTAGCTTTTCTGATGATTTATTATTTGCTCTGATGCTCTATTTTCTCTACCTTCCTTTTGCAAGCTATTGTACGCTCTTTAGATGCTGTCAATGAGATATTCTAGCTGTCCCCATTAGGCCGTCAATTGCCAGTTAATCTATCTCAGATTTCTTTATCTTTTCCTGGTGGGTAAATCTAGTTTAACAATAGCATGTGGAATCCATTGTCTGAGTTTTTAATTTTCTATTACTATATGGTGATATCACCACAAACTTATAATGTTGTTTAAAATGGCAAATATTCATTATCTTACAGTTTGTGTGAGTCAGGAATCAAGACATGGCTTAGTTGGACCCTCTACTTAGGGTGTTCTAGGGTTGAAATCAAGATATAGGTTAGGCCCTGGTCGGTTGGCTCAGTGGTAGACCATCAGCCCAGTGTGTGGAAGTCTCAGGTTTGATTCCTGTTTAGGGGAAACAGGATGGGCAACCATCAGCTTCTTCTCCCTCCCCCACTTTTTCCCTCTCTTTCCACAGCCATGGCTCAGATGGTTTGAGCAAGTTGGCCCCAGATGCTGAGGAAGGCTCCATGGCCTCACCTCAGGCACTAAAATAGCACAGTTGCCAAGCATCAGAACAGTGGCCCAGATGCTGAGAGCATCACCTGGTAGGGGGCATGCCAGGTAGATCCTGATCGGGACACATATGGGAGTCTGTCTCTGCCTCTCTGACTCTCACTTAAAAAAAAAAAAAAGATATTGATTGATCGGCTGCAGTTTTATCTGGAAGCATGGCTGGAGCAGGATCTGGTTTCTGTTTGGTAACATCATTCAGTTCCTTGTAAATGTAGTGCTGAGAACGTTGCTGCAGAGGTGTTTACCGTCTCTTGGCTGGAGATTGCCCTTAGCCCATGGAGGTCATCTGCAGGTCTTGCCTTATGAGTTTCTCTAACATACTACCTGTAGTTACTTCCTCACAGAAACAGAAAGAGAGAAATACTGTCAGGCTGGGTGTTATAACTTTGTAAAATTATCACATTATTATATATATGATAATGTACATATTATCATCTTGGTTATATACTATTGATTATAAACAAGTGGCAGTTCCTACTTACAATCAAGGGGAGGGATAACATAAGAGTGTAAACAGTAGAACGTGGAGATACCAAAGGCCACTCCAAAACTGTGTCCACTGTGGTCCGCATGCTTCTTCATTTATAGTGTTGAAATAGTTTAATAAAATAAAATAAAATAATATAAATGTGGTCAGTACATAAGAGCAATAATTCCAGTAGAAGATGGGAATTTTTAGAATGGCTATTTCAGTTTCAGATCTCCCTGTGTAATGATCAGAGGCTGCCCAGACCACATTTCAACTTCATGTCTTTTTCTGCCCAGACTGGCTTCTTTTTTATTTTCTTCCATATGGGTTGGTCCCAAGGTTTCATATTTAAAAACAGTGCATTCTCTGATATCCATTTCACAAACTGTTTTCTGGGAAAACCAAAGCTTGGTGCCAGGAGTTATTGAAGAGCACAGGCAGGAGGATGCTGTTTTGGACTTCAATCACTGAGCTCTGCCTGGCAACAAAGACACCATTGCCAGTGTTAATGAAGCATATAGATCTATTGAGACAAGGCAGCAGTACAACTGTTAAAACTTTAAAAGGTGATACAGTGGAATATTGTACTGTAGCAGTGAAAGGAAATGCATAAGCTAGTGCAATGCATAAACTATTTCAAAACTATAAATGAAAAAGTCTGCAGACCACAGTGACACAGTTTTGGAGTGGCCTTCGGTATCTCCACGTTCTACTGTTCACACTCTTATGTTATCTCCTCCCCTTGATTGTAAGTAGGAACTGCCACTTGTTTATAATCAATGTGTCCCTGGGATAGTATGAGTTAAGGGGATGCAACTTCCTTAAACTGAGTTAATCCTTGCAGTTCTGGCCACTGAGGCTGTCTTTTGAAAGCACTCCTAGCAACAGTTGCTTCTAGGAAGGGAGATATGGGTGGGCCATCTCTGGTCTAAAACCACTGCCTACCTCCCCCTCATTCCACCATCTAATGCAGGGGTAGTCAACCTTTTTACACCTAACGCCTACTTTTGTATCTCTGTTAGTAGTAAAATTTTCTAACCGCCTACCAGTTCTACAGTAATGGTGATTTATAAAGTAGGGAAGTAACTTTACTTTTATAAAATTTATAAAGCAAAGTTACAGCAAGTTAAAGCATATAATTATAATTACTTACCAAGTACTTTATGTCGGATTTTTGCTAAGTTTCGCAGAATAAATCTTTATAAAACAACTTACTATAGTTAATCTATCTTTTTATTTATACTTTGGTTGCTCCGCTACCACCCACCATGAAATCTGGAACACCCACTAGTGGGCGGTACGAACCAGGTTGACTACCACTGATCTAATGGGTCTATTGGCCTCTGACAGCTCCATACCTGAGTCACTTCCTGAGAATCTTTCTGGTGTAAAGGAGTATGCCTTGCCCAAGTTTATGCATGGTGGCAGCCTGTGGCAAAAATCTGATTCATGTTGGTTGAGGGAAGGGAAAGGATGGCCCCAAAGCCTCTATCTACTGTGACAACTCTGAAGATCCATCTTAGTTTCAAATTTCTCTGTGGGATTGTCTGAAGCCTCTGTTGCTGCACAGAGTCAAACAAACAGTTCCCTCAGTCTATTTCTTCATAGATATTCCCAAGAGAACACTACCAAAAAACAAACAATAATAAGAATCCCCGCAAGAGATAATGCATACGTATCTGAGTCTGTGTCTGCTTTCAAGAAACTTGAAATAAAACACTTGTCTTCTGAGAACTTGTGAATTTTCTGTGATTTCTTAGAGATTATAAGCAGTAGTTTTGACGCCATGATTTTAATACTATCTATCTTAACATTTCCATTCTTCCAGGCACCAACATTATTTTGGCATTCTTTCCTCCTGTCTGGTACCCCTCTTTGTCTATATTAACAATTACTTTTTATTTGACCAATTGCTAATTTTGATATACCCCTGGGTTTTGTCCTCAGGCCTCTTCTCTCTTCCATGTTACCTTTGTTTATGTATAATCTATATATTGAGGACTTATAATTACTATATTTACTAACATTCTCCCTGAGTTCCAGACCCTTATATTCAACTGCTTATTGATACAGGTCTACTTGAATGTCTAATAGATATTTTAAACAGAACATGCTCAAAATATTACATATGGCTTCTTTGCCCTATTGTGTTCAATAAAACTACTTCATTGACAGTATTATCCATCTCAGTTAATGTCATCAGTATGACTCATTTCTCACACCTAAATTAAATAGGTAGTCTTTGATTTCTCCTCTTTTCTACACTCTCTACATACCATTCATTTGCCAGTATTGTCAGCTTAATCTCTAAAATGTAAACATCAATTCTTACAGCTACTATCATCACCTTTAGTTTAGAAGTCTGGCTAAAAAATTTAACTGCTCTTTATCCATCCACTCATTTCCACCAAGATTTTACTTTTTTGCAATAGAGTCAATTTAATATTCTTTTAAATGATAAATGGTATTTCTCACTCTCAGGCTTAACACTTCTATTGCTTCTTCACCACTGAGTAAAAATCATGAATTATCCCAGCTAACACAGCCCTCAATTATCTATACAACTGTCTGATTCACAGACTTCGTCTCTTTCTTTCAAGGCTAGCTATCTATTCAACTTGGAGCCTGCATAGAGACTGATAACAGGATCTCAGCAGCATCCTCCTTCCCCTTCTCTGTAATGTCACCACCTGAGCTGTAGTTGTAACAGGTTGGCAGCTGCAAACCGTACTTCCAATATCTTTATTGGGTTGTGACCAAACACAGGCCAATGTAATGTGAAAAACGGTAGTATTTTTGACTTTCATGAATATTGCTGCCCTGCGCTCTTTTACCCATTATACTGGCCATGAAATGATGAGAACTGCCACAACCTAGGGAGCCTGGCAATGACAGAGCCACACAGGAAGGCCTGAGATGCAAGTCTTGGACTCAGGAGAAAAACAGATTTCTATCTTACTTAAGCCACTGTGCTAGTGTTGTTGTTGTTGTTTTTTCCTAGAATACTATTTTCCAAAAACTTTGTATGACTCTGTCCTTTTTATTACTTGTACTTATGATAAGATATCCTTTTAAATGATGATCTGGAGGTTTTCCTTTTTATTTTGCATTGAGAGAAGTCTCATAATCTACTTTATTCACCACTGTTGACTTAGCAGTTGCAAACCCAGAGTAGACATTTATTATTATTATTATTATTATTATTATTTACATTGTTAGATAGAAACTGTCTTTAATTTGATGTTTTATCAAAGTTAATAATGTCATAATTTAAGTAATAAATTATGTTTTGATTTTTTCTTTGCTTAATAGCCAAGTATTGGCATTGTGTGTTGAAACAATTATCTGATGTGAAATAATGTCTGTTCTGTACATATATTGCTAGAAATATTTAAATGTATGAGAAGTAATATAGTAGGTGGAAGCAGTCAAAACATATGTTTAATAGATTTTTCTATTTTTTTGCCTGACCAGCTGGTGGTGAAGTGGATGGAGTATTGACCTGGGACACTAAGGACTCAGGTTCAAAACCCCAGTCTCCAGCTTGAGCATGGGGTCACTGGCTCTGCTGTAGCCCCCTGGTCAAGGCACATATAAGAAAGTGATCAATGTACAAATAAAGTGCCACAACAGCAAGTTAGTTGTTGATACTTTTTACCTCTCTCCCTTCCTGTCTATATCTCTCACTTGCTTGCTACTAAGAAAAAAAAAAAAAGATTTTACTATTTTTAAAAGTGACTTAATATATTTTTATTATACCTTTTCATTATTTATTTGTATGCAGTTTCAAATGTACTATAAATTACTGTCTGGAGATAAAAAAAATATTTCTGGGGATAATTTTATTATGAGAAAATGTCCTACCATCAATGCAGGGTCTATTTTATTTTTTCTGGGACCTTAATAAGGAAGTTCTTCATTCTTCCAGAGGAACCAGAATAAAATATTCCACTATTTACCATTATATATAAAAAATAATTTGCCTACCAGAGAACATTAATAATGGCAAAGAGATTACAGCTATAAAACCAAACACAAATGCCAGTATACAGATAGAGAAATAAAATGAAATGCTATATAGTAGCTCAGAGTCAATTCTGTTATCTTACAAGTTGTTTAGTAAATATTTTTCCAGAAAATAATGAAAAAAAGAAATATCCTCCTTTATAAATTAATGATGCTGTAAGCAAGGACATAAATGAAGATGAAGAATTCTCCAGCCACATATTTGGAAAAATAATTCTGGAAAATAAATTATTCTTTTGCTTATCCTATTTATGTTACAAAGCAAACATCAGAAAACAAATAGAGAAGAAAGTACACCAGAAAAGAAAAGAAACTCTGGATTCCTTAGTGAGGAAAAATCTGAAGTTGTCTGAGTTCTATTATACAGTTTCTTTACATATATATTGCTAACCAAACTGCTATGTACAAACGTGCATTATGATTTTATATTTAAATATATTTAAGTAAATATATAAAATTATTATGTATAAATATAATAATGTATACATAGCATAGGCAAGTTGAGAGATTTGGGGGTATATCAATGAAAAGGTATTACCGGCAGGTGGCAGTAACGTGACAAGCTTTTTTGGGATGTGCTTTGACTGGTTTCCGTGCAGGTGCAGAGAAAGCCCTTCACAGCAGGCATCTATATGGAGGTTGCTGGGGATCTAAGAGAAACCTTAAGTGTTTAGACAGCGAAACTCAGCAGCACAGCATTGGTTTTGGTTCACAGAGCTCCCAAGGACAGCAATGTTGTGGGGCTTTTTTGGCCCCAGAAGCTAGCAATAGCTAGCAGGTGTCAGGTGAGATTTCATGGTTTGTGCAAGGCAAGCAGGCTCTATGTGGGTAAAAATCTCATTATTTGGGCTATTTATTGTTAACAAAATTGTATGTTTAAAAATTTGACTTTGGTATTAGTGGGTTTTTGGGAGAATGTGTCTCATTCTGCAGTGTAAAAGCCAAAATACAAAGACCATCTAGACTCAGTTATATAACACATACATATTTCTTTCTATCTCTTTGCTTTTATCTATATTTCTATTATATATATATTACTAAAAATTATGATATCAGATATTATAAATAATATTTCATCAGAAGTATCATAATTTTAAAACAGTGCTCCAGTTACTTTTCTATTGAGATAGTTGCCCTAGATCAGCGGTTCTCAACCTGTGGGTCGCGACCCCGGCAGAGTCGCCTAAAGCCATCGGAAAATACATAATGCATATCAGGTATTTACATTCCGAATTATAACTGTAGCAAAATTACAGTTATGAAGTAGCCACCAAAATTATTTTTTGGTTTGGGGTCACCGCAACATGAGGAACTGTATTGTGGGGTCACGGCATTAGAAAGGTTGAGAACCACTGCCCTAGATTGATGTGATATTTCTTATCAATTGCTTATAGAAGCAAGTAATTACCTAAAATTTTTATGACAGCTAATTTTCAAATAATATATGTAAAATCCCAAAATTTGCTTTATGTCAAGTTTTATAGTAATGTCTTCCTACAGATATAAAGTAAAATGTTAAAAAATAATTTTGTTCATGAAATTTAAATGCACTGCTCTCATAATAACAGAAATCAAAAACAACCAAAGTTTTCAACAAGGATATGATGAGGTAAATTGTAGAAATAATATTGTATAATTTGTTTTCATTAAAATATTAGACAATGCTTTTTTATATTATAAATTCCATAGAATGACATTTTCTGTTTTGTTCATATTGTACAAGCTCTAGAAATATCCTGGTATGCAGTAAGGTTCTAGTAAGTATTTGCTGAATGATGGATGACCTTTTGTATATAAATAGCATAGAAAACAAGCCAATAAAATATTATAAAATATCAAAAGTGATTACCTATGATTTATGGAATTATACATTTAAAAATTGTTTATTTATTGATGAGAGAGAGAAAGAGAGAGAGAGAGAAACATTTAATTGGTTTTCTCACTAATTTATGAGTTCACCGGTTGATTCTTGTATGTGCCCTGACCGGATCAAACCGATAAATGTGTGTAACTAACTAATTGAGCTACCAGGCAGGGCTCAGATTATGCATTTTTAAAGTGTGTAATTAAATTGCATAATTTTTAAAAAACTGACAATTTTTGTGGATTAATCAAACCTTATCAAAATTACATTTAAAAGTAATCTAGAGGTACTAAACCAGGAATTAGTACAATTTTTCTGTAAAAGGAAAGAGGTAAATATTTGATGCTGTTGGAAATTCTGGTCTCTGTTACACCTGCTCAGCTGTGATCTGGTTACATGAAAGTAGTCTTAGATAGGATAGCAATGAAGGAGTATGGCTGTGATGCTATCTCCTTCAACTAAAAGCATTTCTAGACCAGGAAACCTTTTTTTTTTTTTTTTTTTTTTTTTTGCATTTTCTGCTTTATAGACATATAGTTGATATATAAAATTGTGATGGTTTGATACACAAATAGTGTGTGAAATGATTACTCTACAAAAAGTTAACACATCCATCACTTCTAATTATAATTTATGTAGGAGGGTGAACAGATTTAAGAACTTTAAAGTAAGTATATAATACAATATTATTAACTTTAAAGTAAGTATATAATACAATATTATTAACCATAGTTGATACTAAACTCAAGTTTGGCTTCCTGATGTCCAAAAAGTCAATAATTGAGAGACAAGTTCTGGTACCAGGAAAGTAGGTTTATTCAGAAGCCCACAGCTTGAGAAGACGGTGAATTAATGTTGCAAAGACCATCATAACATCTCAGTGCTGCTGGGGTTTTATGAGTGGGATTGGGGGAGGCAGAGTGAAGGTAACTCGGGAGACAGAAGGGCTGTGGTCCCTCCCTTGAGGATGCTGTGTGTGGGTCAGCTCCAAAAACCATCTCCTCTGTTTAAGGGATGGTCTGGTGTTCCTAAGTCAAAAGTAAGCAAATCTCCTGGAGCCAAAATGCCTCAAGGCTGGAGTTTGCTTCCTTTAAGTTAAAGACTTGTACTCAGAAAATTATAAAACATTGATAAAAGAAATCAAGGAAGATACAAACAAGTGGAAGCATATACCGTGTTCATGGATAGGAAGAATGAACATCATTAAAATGTCTATATTACCCAAAGCAATTTATAAATTCAATGCAATTCCCATTTAAATACCAATTACATACTTCAAAGATATAGAAAAATATTTCAAAAATTTATATGGAACCAAAAAAGAACATGAATAGCCTCAGCAATCTTGAAAAAGAAGAATAATGTGAGTGGTATCACACTTCCTGATATCAAGTTATACACAAGGCCATTGTACTCAGAACAGCTTGGTACTGGCATAAGAACAGGCATATAGATCAATGCAACAGAACAGAAAACCCACAACTTTAAGGACAATTGATATTTGACAAAGGAGGTAAGAGCATACAGTGGAGTAAAGATAGTCTCTTTAACAAATGGTGTTGAGAAAATAGGACAGCTACCTGCAAAAAGATGAAACTAGACCAACTTACACCATTCACAAAAATAAACTCAAAATGAATAAAAGACTTAAATGTAAGTCATGAAACCATAAGCATCTGAGAAGAAAACATAGGCAGTAAGCTCTCCAACATCTCCGACATCTCTCACAGCAATATATTTGCTGATTTATCTACACTACCAAGTGAAATAAAGGACAGAATAAACAAATGGGACTATATCAAACTAAAAAGCTTTTGCATAACTAAAGACAATATGAACAGCATAAAAAGACAAACCACACAATTGGCGAACATATTTGACAATACGTCTGATAAGGGGTTAATAACCAAAATTTATAAAGAACTTGTAAAACTCAACACCGGGAAGACAAACAACCCAATCCAAAAATGGGCAAAAGAGATGAATAGACACTTCTCCAAAGAGGACATACAGATGGCCAATAGGCAGATGAGAAAATGTTCAACATCACTAATTATTAGAGAAATGCAAATTAAAATCGCAGTGAGATATCAGCTCACACCAGTCAGAACGGTGCTCATTAACAAAACAACACGTAATAAGTGCTAGTGAGGATGTGGAGAAAAGAGAACCCTCCTGCACTGCTGGTGGGAATGCAGACTGGTGCAGCCCCTGTGGAAAACAGTATGGAGATTCCGCAAAAAATTAAAAATGGCACTACCTTTTAACCCAGCCATCCCACTTTTAGGAATATTTCTTAAGAACACCAAATCACTGATTCAAAAGAAGATATGCATTCCCTTGTTTATGGCAGCATTATTTACAATAGCCAAGATCTGGAAACAGCCCAAGTGTCCATCAGTGGACGAGTGGATTAAAAAGCTGTGGTACATACTATGGGGCCATGAAAAAGAAGGAAATCTTGCCTTTTGTGACAACATGGATGGACCTAGAAACTATTATGTTAAGTGAAATAAGCCAGGCAGAGAAAGAAAAGTATTATATGACCTGACTCATTTGAGGAATCCAATGACCAATGTGAACTGAGGAATGTAATAGAGGCAGAGGCAGGATCAAAGGGACCAGGGGAAAAGCGGACAGAGAGAAAGGGGATGAGAGGATGGGAACAGAGAAGGAAAAGCGATTGGTGAAATTATAACCACATAACACAGCATTATAGAGAACATAAAAGCAAATCCTGGAGGGAAGGGGGTAGGGTTTTGTGGGGAGGTGGGGGAAGGGGATGTTGAGGGGAACACCGGGGTGTGGGGATATATTCGGTGGGACACTTGAATCTATGTAAACACAATAAATCTAAATGAATAATAATAAAAAAGATTAGCTCCTATAATCCTTATCCTTAAAGCAAGCCGGCTGTTTATCCATAGCTACAAGTGAATTTACAAGTCATCATTTACAAAAACAATGTTAAAAGAATGGTGGGGTGGGTTAGTGAGTCAGCATGCTGAATATTGAATTCTCAGAACTTAGTCAACATATAACTGAAGTTTATACCATTTGACCAACATCACTCCATTAGTCCCAATCTTCAATCTCTGTAAATTCTCTCATTATACACTCTGTTTCCATGTGTTTGGCTCTCTTAAGCTTCCTTATGGAGGTGAGATCACACACTATTTGTCTTTCTCTCTCTGACTTATTATATTCAGCATAATGTTTCAAGGTCCATCCCAGTTGTTACACATGGTGGGATTCTCTTTTTTGAGGCCGAATAATAATTCATTATATATATGCCACATGTTTTAAATCAATTTATCATTGATAAATACTTAGTTTGTTGCCATATCTTGGCTACTATGAACAACACTATAATAGACATGGAAAACAGATATATCTTTGCTATCCTGTTTTCATTTTCTTTGGATCTATAAACAAAAGTGAGTTTGTTGGATCATGTAGTAGTTCTCTTTTTAATTCATTCAGAAAGCTTTATACTGTTTTCAAAGTGGTTGTACCAACTTAAATTCCTACTAACAGTATAGAAAGCATCCCTTTTTTCTACATCCATGCCAACACTTTTTATAACTTGTCTTTTTTATAATAGCTATTCTAACAGTTGCAAGGTTGTATCTTACCATAATTTTTCTGTGCATTATTTCCCTGATGATTAGAGGTATCTTTCATGTACTTGTTGACAACTTGTATATGTTCTTTGGAAAAATGTCTATTTAGATTCTCTGCCCATTTTTTTTTTGTATTTTTCTAAAGTTAGAAGCGGGAAGGCAGTCAGACAGACTCCTGCATGCACCCAATGGGGATCTACCTGGCGTGCCCACCGGGGGGCAACGCTCTGCCCATCTGGAGCATTATTCTTTTGTGGCAGGAGCAATTCTAGTGCCTGAGGTGGAGGCCATGAAGCCATCCTCAGTGCTGGGCCAACTTTGCTCCAATGGAGCCTTGACTGCAGGAGGGGAAGAGAGAGAAAGAGAGGAAGGAGAGAAGGAAGGGTAGAGAAGCAGATGGGAACTTTCCTGTGTGCCCTGACCAGGAATCAAACCTGGGACTTCCACATGCCAGGATAACACTCTACTGCTGAGCCAATTGGCCAAGGCCTTCTCTTCCCATTTTTTATTTGAATTATTTGTTTATTACTTCTGAGTTGTGTGAGTTCTTTCTGTATTTAGGATAATTATCCCTAATCAGATATATGATTTATAATTATTTTTTTCCATTCTGTAGGTTATTTCCCCATTTTCTTGACTATTTCTTTTATTATGCAAAAGTTTTTTTTTTTAGTCTGATGTAGCCCCATTTGTTTATCTTTACCTTTTTTTCTTACTCTTTGAGTGGCATATATCCAAAAAATTATTGCCAAGACCTATGTCATGGAGCTTTTTCCCTATCTTTTCCTCCAAAAGTTTTACAGTCACAGGCCTTATAGTTACATATTTAATCTAACTCACATTAATTATTGTAAGCGTTTTATGAATGTTGAGATAGGAATTCAATTTTATTCTTTTACATGTGAATATCCAGTTTCCCTAGTATCATTTATGGAAAGAAATTATCACTTTTTTTTTTTTTTTTTTTTTACAGAGACAGAGATAGAGTCAGAGAGAGGGATAGATAGGGACAGACAGACAGGAAGGGCGAGAGATGAGAAGCATCAATCATCAGTTTTTCGTTGTGACACCTTAGTTGTTCATTGATAGCTTTCTAATATGTGCCGTGACCGTGGACCTTCAGCAGACCGAGTGACCCCTTGCTCAAACCTGCAACTTTGGGTCCAAGCTGGTGAGCTTTGCTTAAACTAGATGAGCCCATGCTGAAGCTGACTACCTCGGGGTCTTGAACCTGAGTCCTCCACATCCCAGTCCGATGCTCTATCCACTGCACCACCGCTTGGTCAGGTGAAATTACCTCTTTTGTCACTGTGTTTGGCTCCGTTATTGACTATTGCGTGTATATGCATGGTTTCATTTCTGTGCTCTCAATTCTTTTCCATAGTTGTAGTGTCTGCTTTTATGCCAGTACCATAACATTTGTTCACTGTGTGTTTATAGTATTTGTTGAAACCTAAAAGTCTGATGGTTTTGGCTTTCTCCTTTTTTCTCTGGGTTGTTTGGCTATTCAGGGTGCTTTGTAGTTCCATATAGATTTTAGAATCCTTTTTCTATTTCTGTGAAAGGTACCATTGGAATTTTTATAGGGAATACATTGAATCTATGTATTATATCGTTAGGTAGTATGGACATTTTAATGATATTAATTATTCTGATCCATGAACCCAACATATCTTTTCACTTATTTGTGTCTTCTTCATTTTCTTTCTTTTTTTTTTCTCAGTTTTTTTTAATTTATTCATTTTAGAGAGGAGAGGGAGATTCAGAGAGAGAGAGGAGAGACAGAGAGAGAGAAAGGGTGGAGGAGCTGGAAGCATCAACTCCCATATGTGCCTTGACCAGGCAAGCCCAGGGTTTCGAACCGGCGACCTCAGCATTTCCAGGTCAACGCTTTATCCACTGCGCCACCATAGGTCAGGCTTCTTCATTTTCTTCAATCAGTATCTTACAGTTTTCAGGATACAAATCTTTCACTTCCTTGGTTATATTTATTCATATTTTGTTGTTTCTAGTGCTATTGTAAATGGAATTTTTAAGATATTTTATTGTTAGTCAGATATTAAAGTGATTTTGTCTCTTGATTTTGTATTCTGCAATTTAATTTAATTTATTAGTTCCAGCAAAATTGTGTGTTTGTGTGTGTGTGTGTGTGTGTGTGTGATGTCTTTAACATTCTCTTATAAGATTGTATTATCTATAAAAACAAACAATTTTACTTTTTTCTTTTCTATCTGGATTATTTTTCTTTCCTTTCCTAATTGCTCTGGCTAGGACTTTTAGCACTATGTTAAATGGAGTGCTGAGAGATAGTACCCTGTCATTTTCCTAACTTTAGAAGAAAAGCTTTTATCTTTTCACCAATGAGTATGATTTTAGCCCTGGGTTTGTCATATATGGCCTTTATTGAAACATATTTTAGTATGTTCTATCTACACCCAAGTTGGTGAGAGCTTTTATCATGAATGAGTGTTAATTTTGTCAAATTTTCTTCTATATCTATTGAGATGATTTTATCCCTTTATTCTATTAATGTGATATATCACATTTTTTGATTCGTCCACCCCGAGATGAGTCCCATTAGGTGATTGTGCATGGTACTTTCAATGTGCAATTAAATAAGGTTTGCTAATATTTTGTTGAGAATTTTTGCATCTATGTTATTCAGGGATGTTGGCCTATAGTTTTCTCTTTTCGTAGTGTTTTTATCTGGCTTTGGTATTAGGTTACTGTTGGCCTCATAAAATGATTTTTGGAGTTTTCACTCTACTTTGATTTTTATATTTGTTTAAGAAGTATTGGCATTAATTAATTCTTAAATGTTTTATAAAATTCACCAGTGAAACCATCTGGTTTTGGGCTTCTCTCTCTTAGGAGGATTTAATTACTGATTCAATATTCTTAGGCACTACAGGTTTGTTTAGATTTTCTACTTCTTTATAATTCAGTCTTGGTAGGTTTTATGTCTATAAGAATTTACCCATTACTTTTATGTTATCTATTTTCTTATTGCTCATAGTATGTGTCTCTGCAGTGTCAATTGTAATGTCTTCTTTTTCATTTAGAAATTTGAGGGTTTTTTGTTTTCTTTTTTCTTAGTTAGTCCTGCTAAACATTTGGCAATTTTGTTTATCATTTCAAAATCAAGTCTCAGTTTCATTGACTTTTTCTATTGTCTTTCTATTCTCTATTTCTGCCCTAAATTTTGTTATTTCCTCTCTTTGCTCACTTAGAACTTAGGGTTTTTTTTTCCTTCTACCTTTTCTATAAAGTTAGGTTGTTTCTTTGAGATTTTTTTTTCCTTTAGTCAGAGGTGCAGAGACAAAGAGGCAGAAAAACAGATTCCCGCATGCATCCTGACTGGGATCCACCCAGCAAACCCCATATAGGCTATATTCTACCAATCTGGGGTGCTGCCCCATTGCTAGGCAGCCAAACCATTTTAGTGCCTGAGGCAGGGCCATAGAGCCATCCTCAGGGTCTGGGCCCAACTTGCTCCAACTGAGCTATGGCTGTGGAAGGGGAAGAGAGAGACAGAAAGAATGTACAGGGGGAGGGGTGGGGAAGCAGATGGTTGCTTCTCTTGTGTACCTGACTGGGAATTTAAACCAAGACTTCCACACATCAGGCCGACTCTCGACCACTGAGCCAACTGAGTGAGCCTACTAGTCAGGTCCATAAGATACTTGTTAATCTCCCTTTTGATTTCTTTGTTAACACCTAGGTTGTTCAGAAGTTTGATGTTTAATATCCATGTATTTGTGAATATTTTAGTTTCCTTCTGCTATTGATTTCTAGTTTTATTCCATTGTGGAGGGATGTTTTCAATTTGTCTGTTTGGTTCATTTGATTTAACACAGTTCAATTCAATATTTCCTTATTAAATTTCTGTCTGGATAATTTATCCAAGGTTGAAAATAAGGTATGAATTCCTCTACAATTTTATTACTGTCTGTTTTTCTCTGAAGTTCTATTAAAGTTTGCTTTAAAACTTAGGTTCTCTGTTCTCTGGGTCAAAAAGATGAAGGGATTGAGAGGTACAGATTTTAGTTACAAAATAGTCATGGGGATGTAAAGTACAGTATAGGAAATAAAGTCAATAATATTGTAATAACTATGTATGGTGCCAGTTGAATGCTGGAAATATCAAGGGGAACACTTTGTAAAATATGTGACTGTCTGACCACTGTGCTGTGCACATGAAACTAATAGAAAATAATATTGAATATAAACTGTAATTAAAGAAAAATTTAAAGTAAGAAAACAGCAATAAAACTTAGGTACATGATTTTGATGTAGGATGCATATATAGTATAGAAAATCTTAACGAATTGCCCACTTATGATTATACAGTGAATTTGTCTGTCTCTTTTGACTAAATTTGACTGAAAATATATATTATCTGATATAAAAATAGTCACTTTTCTGTTTCTTGATTAACATTTGCATGAAATGTTTTTTTTCATTCCTTCACTTTTTGCCTATGTATGTCTATAAAGCTAAAAATAGTATCTTGTAAGTAGCATATTATATTCTTCAGCTCCAGTATTCTGTTTTATTTTTTATGGTTTTATGTCTTCAATAAAGTTTTTATTTTGTTCATTTATTTTTCTGAAGTACTTTTTGTAGTTTATCTGTGTTGTTTTGCATTTTATTGTTTCTTTTAAATAACTAAATAATTAATTTTTAGGCAAATCGTAGATCATTATTTCTTTGGGCCATTCACTGGAACTTTAGTTTCTTTTAGTGGTGTCATATTCATCTGATTCTTCTTGACCTACGTAGCTTTGCATTGGTGCCTGTGCATTTGAAGGTACAAACTCTTTTTTCATTCTTGATAGACTAGTTTATGCAGGTAAGGACCTTCCTTTGTCAGACCCCTGGGCTGTGAGGGTTACCTCTGGAATCACAGTAATGCTGAGTTGTTGCTGGTTTTGAGGATGTTGCTGAGTCTGCAGTGGATTTGTGGTCAGTGGGTTTGTTACTGGGGGCTCAGGCAGTTGTGGATACTGTCTGGTCCCTGGGTAGTAAGACTGCTTACAGTACATCTTTCAGTAGGGTGGTGATAAGATGAGGGTCTACTTCATGGTGCGCAACTGAGTCTTTAGACAATAGGCCCATTACCAGGTATGCAGATAAGTGTATCTCCTACCAGGTCCCTGGGAAGGCTCCTGCCTATTTGTGAAATGGGTCCTCGAGTGGAACCAGTTTGTATAAAATATGTATAATTTATGAGCATCTGTTTGAGATATATTAGCTTGTTTTGCTTTTAATTATGATCAACTACATTTTTCCATTAAAGATTAAACCAAACCAAAGAAAAATAAGCTTGCTATTTTAAAGAATTTCTATTATAACTTTGGTGGGTCTTTAATGGGTCTGGTCATCTCTGCTCAATTGAAGACAAATTGATAATATTTTAGCTCTAGTTTTCTGTATGTTGGCCAAAACTCTGGTGGGGCCTCCTTCAGAATGTGATTTCTCCCCTGCCAAACCTTGCTGCTGCCCCTCCCTTTTCATCTACAGGTGCTGATACCAAGGGCAGGCCTTCATGAGCATATGGCACAATAGCAGCTTCCCAGGGAAACCAAATGGCAGCATTTGATTGTCTGATACACTAGACTAAAACTACAGCAGCAGGGACCAACAGCTCCAGCACAGTGGGTAATACCTGCTAGGTTCTCAGTAAATATTACCTGCATAAATGAAATATTATGTAACTATTAAAATGAGTTGTAGAATACATACTATCATCAAATGAGTTTGTAATTTAAATCTTAAGTAAAAATTGTATTATAAAATTAATAATGTAAATCACATATAAAATGTAAATATATATACATATCTAGCATATTTATGAATAGGATACTATTAACATCTCTGTGGATAATTCATCTTTACATTTCTATTAAAAATTTATACAATTACAACTTCTATAACTGAATGATTAAAATTAATACAATTATTTATTATGTAAATGAAAGTAAATTGCCTCTTTATGAAGTAGTTTTAGATATTTAGTATAGAGAAGTGAGCAAAACCGCTGACAATTGGGACAGAAACAACCAAAGGTTCATCACTCTCAAGTCTGCTGTTAAGTCTAAGATGGTTGATTGAGCACAGTGTAGGTCCCACGTCAATCTCTTTTTCCACGTGGCTTCTCCACATGGCCAGTTTTGGCTTTCTCACTGGTATAAGGATATTTTACATGGTGACTGCTTTCCTCAGACTGGACATTCCAAAATACTCTGATGGTAGATGGCAGGTTTTTTATGACCTAGTTTCAGGAGACTTTTAACAGCAAACCTGCTTTGTTTTATTTACTATAATATAGATACATAAAGAGAGGGCAGGAAATGAACTCTGTTTCTCAGTGAGGAATGTTTCAACATACAGAGAAAGAAGGAATTGTTGGCTCCTGTTTTAGAGACAAGCTAATATATAATGTTTATGATGCTCTTAGTTGTAGGTATGTGTCCAGGTTTGCCTTACCATCCAATTAAAGTTTTTATATTTTGATAGAAGAAGAATTATTTGATGTGCATATTGTTAATCAAATATGTTTGGACTTAGTTCTACCATAATATTTATAACACATTTTTCTCTTCTTATATGTTCTTTAAGAGATTAGGTATGTAGATTATTACTGATTTTTGGAGGTTTTAAATGTTAATATTACTTTTCTTTTTATAATTAGAATAGCTGATAAGTGGTTTTACTTGCAGTGTTTGCCTTTAAGAAATTCATAATATACTGATAGATTTAAATATTTATTTATAAATTTAAGTAAATTTACTCTTGACAGAATAATATTAGTAACTGTCTAATGACTTCTGTACGGAGAAGGAGAAAAGCAAGTGCACTAAACTGTCTTCTCTGTCCTGTTCTGCTAACTGATTACTTTGATACTTTGATATTTTTACTTCTTTTGGTTATGTTTCTATTTAAATAGTAGTATATTTTATCTCAATTACTGTCTTCAGCTTTTCCTAATTTTAACTATTTAAATTCTATAATTTAGATTATCTTTAATATTTAGCCGTATTTCTCTGTTTAAATGAATTCAAAATGCAGTGCTTCCAGCAGCAGTTCTTTCCAGTTTTGATTGGTTGAGGCTTAAATAAGTGATCTTTCTCGATTTCAGGCAAGTTAGCAAATATTTACCTGTTGTTTAAACTTTGATGACACCGGACATCCTACCTCTATCACATTTTCTTTCTTTGAGAATACTACAGGTATGTAGGTATTAATCCATTCTCAGTTAACTAGTATTCAACTTTCTTATTATATATGCAGTCTTCTATCAAGTTGCATATTTGTCATAATTTATTAAAGGATATTTTATCTTCTTTATCCAACATTTTAACTGTTTCCTTTGAAATTTTTTTCTTTCCATGTGTACTATTTGGATGGCTGTGTTTGAGAATATTGAAATTTTAAATTTTCCCAAAGCCTCCAGAGAGGCAGAATTTTTCTCCATCTTCTTGTGTAAGTTACTTAGCGTGAAAAAGCTGATATGAAATGAAAATCTTACAGGATAAATCTTGCCCTTTTCAATATCTGATGCCAGCTCTACTGATCACCTCTTGATGAGGAACCATGGTCAAATCTCAAGGTACCCTAAGCAGCAAAATAGAGTCATTTTGTCAGATGAATATTTTATTGCAAAGAAAAAAATAAGTAAGGGACCCAGCAGTTCCTGGAATTTCTTCTTAAAGCTTGGAAATAGTCATAGTCAGAATTGCTTTGGCAAATATATGTGGGAAGGGTAGAGGCTTAAGCAAAGTGAGAATGATGCAGTGAATTTACTATGTCAGACAAAAGCCAGAAGAGTACCAAGCTGAGCTCTTCCCTAAAACGATAAGAAATGCTCTACTGAGTGCAGCGATAAGCTTACCTTCCTGTTGACTGGGAGCTGGGTTGACACTGAGAGATAGTTAGTGACACTTAGAATCCAGTGGTCTGGCTATTTTCTGGACATTTTTTCTGAAATAACATTTAAAGTGCCTTATACTTCTCATCCTAAAGAAAAAGGCATAGTGTGGTGAGTGATTTTTGGATTTAAGTGGCAGCCTTTACCTCATTTATCAGTACGGCCCTCACCCATTTAACAGTAGGCAGAATGTTGCCAGTTTTGAGTGGTACCTAGGGTCGCTTGGTACTAGGGCTCTGTAGCAGGTCCAGAAGGTAGTTGAATTTGTACTGCCTTTCAGCAGATCCAGTGATGTTAGAAAATCCATAGCAAACAAAGTTTTATCTATTGAGTCTTTGAAAAGCCCCAAAAAGGAGAGCTTGCAGGACAAACTCCTAGAGTTCGGAGTGCTTAGCAGCATATAAGAATTAACTCCTTTCTTGGCTTACATCTACAGACTCTGAGTATATCCTTAGTGTGGCTAAGGGAGTAGGAAATAGCTCATGCCTGCTTTGCAGATAGCTCAGTTTTTATGTTTGCATAGCTAAAACCTACATCCTCACTAAAGGTGGCACAGGAAGTTAATGGTGAGAGAAAATTATGCTCTTTTAGGAGAGCTTATGCAGAACACTTGACATTATCCTTTGTGTGAAGAGAAAAAAATGTTTGAGATAAGATATTCATAGATTTCTGTCTAGTGGAAAATAGCCTGGCTGTTTTTTCAGAGCCTTGGGCATACCCTGGATAGCATAATAATCCTGAGGAAAAAGCATGCATATGGACCAATGAACACATCCTGTTCAAATCTTTGTTCTGATATTAATACCCACACAGAAACACTCATCACAAAGATGCCCTAAATGTCCAGGTAGGAACGATGATCCTTCTAATGAAGGCCGCTTAGCTTGTCATTTAATCTACCCAGTGCTCACCCAATGGACTTTGAAAAGAGTAGTCATGGTGACAGGGATGGAAAGTGTATTTCAACCTTAGTTTATAACTTCAGTTTTACTAAGGATAATCTAGTTAGAATAGTACTGGATGTCTAAACTCTAAGTATAGAAACAAACACTGAAACTTCCATAGTGTTCTAGCATTGAGGAAGCCAACAAATTACTTGTACATTTATCATAGATGAGGCAGAAATTTCTGTTTCTGTGGTTGACATCAATTTTGAATGTGGTTTTGCCTTTCATGCCTGATAATACTATGTTATAACTTACAGAATACCTGATTTAGTGACATGGGATTACATATAATATCTTTTCACATCTCAAAACCCAGTTTAGGCCCTGGTGAGGAAGTCCCAGGTTTGATCCCGAGTCAGGGCACACATGAGAAATGACCATCAACTTCTCTTCCCCCTCCTTCTTCCCTTTCTCTCTCCCTTTCTTTCTCACAACCAGTGGTTTAATTGGTTTGAGCATCAGCCCTGGGTGCTTATGATAGCTTGTTTGATTTGAGCATTGGCCCAGATAGGGGTTGCCAGGTGGATCCCAGTCTGGGCTCATGTGGGAGTCAGTCTCTCTATCTCCCCTCCTCCATTGAAAAAACAAACAAACAAACAAACAAACAAGAAACCCATTTAGTTTGGATGAATTATGGTAGGTTTATAATCAAATGAACTAGTGGTGCCACAGTATTGCATATCATTTGATAGCTGTCAGTCACATGGAATATTGAAATGAGCTCTTTACGATCTAACTAAAGAATCAACTCAGTGAGAAATCCCATATGGATAAGGTACTGACTTTCAGAATATGGTCTATATGTTGAGCCAATGGCCATTAAGTGATGCTATATTATTATTTCTTTGGTACCAGAACACAGGAGGGGAGAATTGACCCCTGTTACCAGCACTTGGGGAATTTGTTCCTCCTGTCTCCAGAACTTAAACCCTCCATCAGAATTAGAGGCTTCATTTGGAAGGGGTACAAATTTAAGGTTCTACTAATTTAAAGCTGTGTTTGCTATCTCATAATTTGGGACTGATAACATTATTAGACTAGCAGACAAAGTAAGGTATTACTCTGTCTAGAATAATAGATCCTGTTGCTCAGGAAAACAATAAAGAAATACTACTATCTAAGGAAGGTATTCAGGAAAATATATGGAAAATGAAGGATTCACTGGAGCATCTTTGGGTGTTTTCACACTCAGAAATAACAATAGAAAGGCAATTAAAGCAACTATGATTAGAACAGGAAAAGTATTCAGACCATGTGTTAATAAAGATTTGTGTTCAACACTGTGCAGGCAACATAGAAAAATCAAAGTTCAGAGTGAGGATAAAGGTGACCTAAAATGTGTGGTAGAGAAGGAAAATGATTAATAAAGAGGCCTAATAGCTAATTCTGCTCACTCTTCCATTTTAAGAATTTTTATTTAAGATTATAGCTAGCCTCTGTCCATATGCATCACTAAAAGAATAGATTCAGGAGCGCCAACCCTAGTCCCCCACACGGCCCCATTTTCTCTCCAACAAGATGAAAGAAACTATAATGAACCAACAGAAATGCGCCAAACTGCGCATTGGTGGGGAAGGAACTGCTCGTAGAAAGAAGAAGGTGGTTACAGAACAGCTACAGCAGATGACAAAAAACTTTAGTTCTCCTTAAAGAAGTTGGGTGTAAACAATATCTCTGGTATTGAAGAGGTAAATATGTTCACAAACCAAGGAACAGTGATCCACTTTAACAACCCTGAAGTTCAGGCATCTCTGGCAGGGAACACTTTCACCATAACAGGCCATGCTGAGACAAAGCAGCTGACAGAAATGCTACCGAGCCTCTTAAACCAGTTTGGTGCAGACAGTCTGACTAGTTTAAGGAGACTGGCTGAAGCTCTGCCCAAACCATCTGTGGATGGAAAAGCACCACTGGCTACTGGGGAGGATGATGATGATGAAGTTCCAGATCTTGTGGAGAATTTTGATGAGGCTTCCAAGAATGAAGCAAATCGAATTGAGTCAATGTCCGAAGAAGATAGACTTGAAGAAGTTACTGGGAGCTGTTATTTTATATTATGACTGCTTTTTCAAATTTTGTTTATGGATCTGATAAGATCTAGATCTCTTAATATTTTTAAGCCTATGCGACTTGGACACTGCAGCTCTTTTCAGTTTTTGCTTATACTTAAATCATTCTTTGCAGCTAATTAAGCTGAAAAAACCTGGGAATAAAGTTTGAAACACAGGTTAATAAAGAAACAAAGAATGGATTCAATGCAGAGTTTGAGCAGACCTGGAGTTCAGACCATAGCCACCTTTGTTGATATACTGACCTAATTACGTTTAGTCCACTTGCCTCTCAAGATATTTTTCAGTATTATTTTAGTTTCTCTCCTGCAGCTGCTAGGAGCTTTCTCAGCCTGATTTGGCTGTAAGATGGGTAGGTGCAGGAGTTAATACTTCCTGGGATAACCTCCATCAATGAATAAAGGATTTTCTTCTAAATGCCCCAGGTTTCTTGTTCTCTTTCTAGACAGTTCTGGAGAATGTCTCATATGGTTTCCTAAAGTTCCTGATATGGATTAGGTCTCATTAGCCCCAGTACTAATATGTCCATTAATGCAATTTTTATTGCTTTTCACACTCCCATGTGTCATTTTGTTAAATTCCTCAATAGTATTTCCTGAGGTCATGTCCCTAATAAACTATCTGCTTCCAAGATTGTCTCAAGATCTGCTGAGATCCCAAAATAGGATATAAATATATATAATTCTGAGTTGCTTAAAAATAATTATATATCATTAGATTTTATACTAATATTTTACCTCCTTAATCACATGAAAGGCATCAAATACTTTAAGTTAGAATAATATGAGATAAATGAAAGTATGGACCAAAATAAGTTAATTCAACTCAGCCATCTAAAATGTGTATATAACGACACCAGATTTGCTGTCACAGATTAGATCTGAAAAAATATATGTACCCCTGTGAGAAAGTCATAATGTTTCTTGTAAAGACTTTGCCTTTGCCAAATTACTTAACAAGGAGAAAAGATACAATTAGAAAATAGAAAAATATTCTAATTTTCATTACTATCTAGTTTAGGTTCTTATCAGAATGTGGTAGATATTAATTAGGAGTGCCTTAGGTCTTAAGTATGCATAAAACAAATTAGATTTATAACTGTATTGATGTTATATATATTTCCAATTAAATTGCCTTACTTAGCAACTTGAAACTACCCTTGACCATGACAATCCTGATTTCTGCAAGAATACTATTAGTTATTCAAAGGCTTATATATTATGCCATGACTCACAGTATCATGTATATCTTAAATTGCCTTATAAACTCTTCTAAATTTAAATTAACCTTAGAATATTCTGACTCACTACATGACAGAAGTTTTAATGGAACTCAATTAGATCTCAAAGAGAAATAGGGAAATTTATGCTCCTATTTTTTTCTTATTTAATATACAGAGATTAAATTTTTAAATAAAAATTATATTTAATTTTAATATCTGTGACACATATATTAAGTGAAATGAATATAATATTGCCATTATATTTTAAAATTATTTTCTATAAAAATGTCATTACAATTTGTAGAGCTTTGCACATATATAAAACATTTACTAAAAATGTTTTGGGCCTCATTTTCTTGAACTTCACAATGTTTATACTTATTCCAATAATCCATATATGAGAACTGCGTGAGTTAATATTGTAAAACCCTATAACAGCATCTGGCCAATATATGTGTCCTATTCTGAATACAATACTTATTTTTATTTTTAAATAACATATATCAAAGGTGAGGATGAGGGATTTGATCAGATATGTAGGGGAATCAGAAATCAAAAGTACATGGATTTATTTATTTATTTTCAGAGACGGAATGAGTGATAGATAGGGACAGACAGACAGGAATGGAATGAGATGATAAGCATCAATCATCAGTTTTTCGTTGCGACACCTTAGTTGTTCATTGATTGCTCTCTCATATGTGCCTTGACCATGGGGCTACAGCAGACCCAGTAACCCGTTGCTCAAACTAGTGACCTTGGGTCCAAGCTGGTGAGCTTTTGCTCAAACCGGATGAGACTGCGCTCAAGCTGGCGACTTTGGGGTCTCGAACCTGGGTCCTCTGCATCCCAGTCTGACACTCTATCCACTGTGCCACTGCCTGGTCAGGCCTGGATTTATTTTAAACTGACTTAGCAAAATTCTTGCTACAACTGAGTGGTTCAGGCTCAACTAGGACTGAAGCCAAGCCATGCCTAGAGGACTTTGTCTTAGAGGAACCTGAGGAGGTCAAGGAGAGCATCTTTTTCAAGCTATAAATGTGAGCCATTTATTGTGTGAAAGGTGGACTCAAAGAGAGGAACTGACATCTTGGAGGGCAGAGGGAAGATATATAAAAGAGAATTCCCAGAAAGCAGCTCTGAGTCCCATGGATAAACTAGAAACATGTTCTATTCAAGATGTCAGCCTGACCAGGCAGTGATGCAGTGAATAGAGCATTGGCTTGGAACACTGAGGACCCAGGTTCAAAACCCCAAAATCGCTGGCTTGAGCATGAGTTTGCCAGCTTCAGTGTGGGATCATAGACATGGTCACTGGCTAGAAGCCCACAGTCACTGGCTTTAGCAAGGGGTCTCTAGTTCAGTTGGAGACCCCCAGTCAAGGCACATATGAGAAAACAATCAATGAACAACTAAGGTGCTGCAGCTATGAGTTGATACTTCTCATCTCTCTCCCTTTCTGTCTGTCTGTCTCTCTCAGTAATAATAATAATAATAATAATAATAATAATAATAATAGGCCTGACCTGTGCTGGGACAGTGTATAAAGCATTGACCTAGAATGCTGAGGTCACTGGTTCAAAAACCTGGGCTTGCCCTGTCAAGGCACAAATGGGAGTTACTTCCTGCTCCTCCCCCCACCTTCTCTCTTTCTTTTTCCCTCCTTCTCTCTCTCTCTCTTTACCTCCTTTCTAAAAAATGAATGAAAACCAAAATAAAGTAAACTAGAATCTCTGGGTCCTCAGCAGTGGAAGAATATTTTAAAATAATAATAATAATAAAAAGATTTCAGAATTGTGATGGATCATTTACTGTTGCTTGTTTTCTATCCATTCACATTTCAAACAGGAGTGTTTATTGTGTTACCCTCTCTGTCACACCATTGTAAAGTGTCTGGGCTGTGGCGTGGAGATAACTGGTTTCTATAGCACAGATTTTCAGGGTGAGAGGAACAGTGGGAACACCTGGGTCTGTTTGAAAGATATGCAATCCTGTGCTTGCATCTGATTCTATAATGAGATAAGGCTTTTGAGATCCTCAGGAAAGGATAATAGTATTTTTCATGGGTGAAGAATATAAATGATTTTTTTCCAGTGGACAGATAAGTGAAGTTAGTAAATTATCTGCTTCTCAGCCCATTGAAAAATACAATCTAATATCCCTCATTTGAATGTCAGCTAGAAGTGGTAAATTTTTTGGTCAGCAGAAATATGGTGGAGAAGATATTCTTGTGCTTACAATGTTTGGTGATAAGATGGCTCATTGCTTCTACCTGAGCCTCTAGAAACATTGTCTGGGAGCAATGATGCAGGATGTAATAAATTTCACTACCCTGGGATTGCCCTGCTGGAGGACCAGGTTAGGCATTCTTTTTGATGGTCTGCAGAGCTAATCCTTCTAGCCACCTTAATTAAGGCTCCAGATAGCTGAGTGAAGGTGATTGGATCTTGAAAGCCATACCATCTCCCAGTAGAATAGCACCAGTGGCATTCATCAATGTCACATGAAAAAGAGTAACTGCTTAAATAATCTGTTCATTAGAATGTCTAATGTACAAAATGGTTGCTGTTTTAAATTACAAATGTTTTCAGTACTTTGTTATATACTAACAGATTTCTGCCACTACCTTTTCTCTCCCAAACTCCAAAGACCATCATTCTTTACAACCTACCAGCATTACACTGGATTTCATTTTTCACATAGTATGCTGATTATATGCATTTTATTATCCTCCTGTTTTTATATTTTGTTTGTCTGTTCGTTTTGATCTTTCTTCTTTTGAACAAAAACTATTTTTATAAACCTTATTAAATACTTAGGTGACACAAAGGGTTTATTTCAGGTGTCAAAATATCATGGGATCCCATTCTCACTGTTTTGTTTTTGGGGTTTTTTTTGTTTGTTTGTTTGTTTGTTTTTGTATTTTTTCTGAAGTGAGAAGCGGGGAGGCAGACAGACTCTCGCATGCGTCTGACCGGGATCCACTCGGCATGTCCACCAGGGGTCAATGCTCTGCCCATCTGGGCCATTGCTCTGCTGCGACTGGAGCCATCCTCAGAGCCTGGGCCAACTTTGCTCCAATGGAGCCTTGAATGCAGGAGTGGAAGAAAGAGATAGAGGGGGAAGGGTGGAGAAGCAGATGGGCACATCTTCTGTGTGCTCTGACCAGGAATCAAACCTGGGACTTCCACACACTGGGCTGACGCTCTACTGCTGAGCCAACTGGCCTGGGTCCATCCTCACTCTTTTTAGGGGCTTAATTAAGTGTACCTTTCTTCAACCGCTTTACCACACAGAGACTATCTTTATTATTGCCTTCAACTTTTTTTTTTTTTTTGTATTTTTCCGAAGCTGGAAACGGGGAGAGACAGTCAGACAGACTCCCGCATGCGCCCGACCGGGATCCACCCGGCATGCCCACCAGGGGGCAACGCTCTGCCCCTCCGGGGCGTCGCTCTGTCGCGACTAGAGCCACTCTAGCGCCTGGGGCAGAGGCCAAGGAGCCATCCCCAGCGCCCGGGCCATCTTTGCTCCAATGGAGCCTCGCTACGGGAGGGAAAGAGAGAGACAGAGAGGAAGGAGAAGGGGAGGGGTGGAGAAGCAGATGGGCGCTTCTCCTGTGTGCCCTGGCTGGGAATCAAACCCGGGACTTCTGCACACCAGGCCGACGCTCTACCACTGAGCCAACCGACCAGGGCCTGCCTTCAATTTTTGTTGTTGTTGTTACATCCATTTATTCATGTCTATGCTTTCTACTGGAATATAGTTCTTTGATGTTCACCTCTATACCCTATACATTATTTTTTACTCTGAAATAGTTACACAATTATGAAATCCTCTGTCATAGTAACCACAAAAATGTCAAAACTTAATGTAAAACCAAGGTGCTGCTAGAGGCAGGCTGGCTGTGGTTTTGAATATATTGGCTTTATTTGACTAATTAGTCCTGCTGGGGCCTTCTACCCTTGTTAGTGATCAAGTCAAAGTTGACCAACTGCAAAATGAGGATGTCATGTCTGAGAGTCATAAGGTCTCTATGGGAAAGACCTTTAATTTTGACAAAAACCAAGTAGATGCCTAAAAGCCACTTTATAAATGGTTGACCATTTGGCTAATCATTCTGGTGATGATGTTGTAATGGAAAATGGCCTCTTTAAATACTCTGGCAGTAAACTTTAATCGAGCAATAATTTTTCATTCTTATATTGGGATTGTAAACTTTTGTGTTAGGCCACTTTGGAAGAGACACAGAGGCAGTTTGGAAGGGGTCAAGAAGGAGTCTACAGGGCCCACTAGTACCTTTGTACACTCAGCCATGCATGACTAGTATAATTCCCTTTAATGCTTCTGGGTCGGGAAAGGACAACCATATAAACTTCAATCCATTTCTTTATACATATAGATATGGGAGCTACAACAATGGTGAGTTAAATTGGCACATTATAAGACCCTTTAATTTCTCTCCACAATGTAAACTTTTCTCAATTGAGATTGGGCACTCTCTCCCCTGAAGGGTTTGAGTTAGATGGTGACTTAGGTACCTGTATACACCAGAACCATAAAAGTTTTATGTATTTTCTCCCCAGTGTCCACTAGTGAACTCAGATAGGAAATAGAACTCAACTCCACACCTAATTATTTTTTGCTTAAGTTAAGATTTAGGAGAGAGAAAAATCAGTACACATGGAGCAAGAATCTTTGTGCCAATAAGCAAGGAATTTTCATTACCTTTGCTTTGCGCAACATAATGGTTGCTTGCTGATCAATCACATGAATTTCCAATATCTTTGGTTCAATTCAAGCCCTATGTCAGTAGTAAGTGTGGTTATCTTTACTGACACCATTTATTTCAGCTTAAGGGACTTCTTACCTAATCAGCTACATACACTGTACTTTCTGTCTGGACCCTGTGGTTTATGCCCTTTTTCAGAATACCATTTCTTTTTCTACTAATTTAGAGGAAAAGGGCAACAAGCAAGACTCCTTTTAGGCACTTGTTTCAATCTCTACATTTTTTGCCACTCAGATTCTACTCATTAACTTAACTGCTGTGCATTAACAGAAGGAATCATGAAAGATTCTTACCCTCACACTTCTCCCACACACAACCTAAATCTTGTGTAAGATAATTTGCTACCAGACCCTAGAGAAACATGTCCCTAAATATGGCCCCATTCCAGAAAACCATGTTCTGACAACATACCATTCTCATCATTAAAACTGACAGGAACTCTAAGGGTCCAAGATTTAATCCCACATACACGTTAGTAAATTACCCCTTATTGTTTCATGGATGCTATCAGAAGACATGAAACTCCTGGGTAGGAAGCCAAGGACATTATTATATATGGCATATCAACCATGAGAAGTAGCTCAGGTAAGAGTGTGTGGCTTTGTTTTGAAAAATCCAGAAAAATGTGGAGGACCACAAAAAGCCCAAAGAAAGCTCTACCTCCCGACCAGGCAATACCCATTTAAATGCCCTATGTGATGCCCTGTATGTTTGCACTTTGAGGGATAAGAAAATAAGCAATTCCCTCCTCTCTAGGGGCTCCAAGAATTATTTGGCCCATTGTTTTTGGTTCTTTCCTTAGACTGGGGTGATTTTGTCTCAAATATACATACTCAGTCAAAACCTCAAGGTTACTCTCTAGATTTTTGAAGTTCTCCCTTGTGTTATACCCCTTTATATGGTAGTCTGTCATCTATATCCTATCCATATAGGCTTCCTGAATTCTGTTTCCCTTTTATCCCAGCATTTCTGCTGGGCCTGGTTTGGTTTTCCATTACAGGACATTGTAACACTATGTCCTGTAAACTATCTTCAGACAGTATGCTGGGCCATATGTAGGGCTCACTTTACCTGTTTCCCTTCTCTCAAATATATTCTTTGCTACTTGAAAATTATGATGTCATATTTTCTGTTCTAGATTTCTTTGTCCCCTTCTTTCCTTCCTTCCCTCCTTCCTTCCTTCCTTCCTTCCTTCCTTCCTTCCTTCCTTCCTTCCTTCCTTCTTTCCTTCCTTCCTTCCTTCTTCCTTCCTCCCTTTCCTTCTTTCCTTCCCTTTTTTGTGAACACTTTTTAATAGGAGGGAGTTTAAAATTTGTCCCTGTTAAACCAGTCACAAAAAAATTGTTTTCTTATCTAGATCAGCTTAAAGATTATTCATGAGAAGTGCTGCTATGTTACACCTACATTACATTCTCCATTATTCAGAAGTAGAAAGTATTTCCCTCATTTTCAATGTTTGAATCTGACATTTTAAGAAGTATGTTTGAAATTATACATTGATGCCTGACCAGGTGGTGGCGCAGTGAATAGAGCATCAAAGTAGAACACGAGGACCCAGGTCCGAAACTCCAAGGTCACCAGCTTGATCATGGGCTCATCTGGTTTGAGCAAGGCTCACCAGCTTGAGCCCAAGGTTGCTGGCTTGAGCAAGGGGTCACTCGCTCTGTTGTAGCCTCCCGGTCAAGGCACATATAAGAAAGCAATCAGTTAACAACTAAGGTGCTGCAATAAAGAACTGATGCTTCTTATCTCTCTCCCTTCCAGTCTATCTGTTCCTATCTGTCGCTCTCTCTGTCCCTGTCACACAAAAAAAGAAATTATGCATTGCTACAAGTTATAACCCTAGCTATTATAATTTAGTAATTGATTATCCTTTTCATTATACAGTAAACAGTTTCAGAAAACTGACCCTCAGTTCTGTATGTCTGAAGTGAACTCTGTCTTTTCTTTAATTTTTAATTTATGCACTCAGAAACTAGATCCTTAGAATGTCACCAAACTTGATTAACTAAGATATCATTTTGGGAATTTAAAAACTATTTTGAAATGTGAGAATGAGCTAGATTATTCAAAAATGATATTCTTTTTTTATTTTATTTTTTTGTGGCAGAGACAATCAGAGAGAGGGACAGATAGGGACAGACAGACAGGAAGGGAGAGAGATGAGAGAGAAACATCAATTCTTCGTTGCAGTTCCTTAGTTGTCCATTGACTAATTTCTCATATGTGCCTTGACCGGGGGGCTACAGCAGACCGAGTGACCCCTTGCTCGAGCCAGCAACCTTGGGCTCAAGCTGGTGAGCCTTGCTCAAACCCAATGAGCCCATGCTCAAGCTGGCGACCTTGGGGTCTCGAACCCTGGTTCTCCGCATCCCAGTCTGATGCTCTATCCACTGTGCCACCACCTGGTCAGGCCAAATATGATATTCTTGAACAACTGAAAACTGTTAAGAGTTACAATTTAGGCAAGAAGTCTTTTCAATGGCATATTAAAAAAGAAAAATGTGACATAAACAGAATATTGCCCATCAATGCAAAAGTGTCCTGATAATGGATATCTAATACTAAAATACTGCATAAATATAAGTATATAAATATTCTGAGAGACATTGGATAAAATTGAACACATTTCTAATAGAAGCTTGTAGTCTAATAGAAATGGAAGAACGCACTGTTAACATATCTTAAACCAGCAGCTCATACTGTATTCAAAAATGAAACTGTTAGGCCTTTAAAATCTGGAATATGTCAGAATATACTCTCTAATGCTATTATTAAATAAATGAAATCTGTTTAGTTAAATGTATCAAAATTATTACTATTTTAGTTATTATGAGTGTTTGTCTAGAAAATTGCAGATGGCAAAACAAAACAAAAACCCAACTATAAAATGTCTCTATAAAGAGTAGTATTGTGAGGCTCAATGTAATAAAGACCACATATTCCAAACCTACAGCCAACACCAGATACAATGGGTAAAAACTAAAAGCAATACCTTTGAGATCAGGAACAAGACAGGGGTTCCTGATCCTCTTTCACCACTCTTATTCAACAGAGTACTGGAAGTCCTAGCCACAGCAATCAGACAAGAAGAAGAAATAAAGGCATTCAAATCAGAAAGGAAGAAGTAAAACTGTCATTATTTGCTGATGATATATTCCTGTACATAGAAAATCTTAAGGCCTCTGCCAAATAACTACTAGACCTGATAAATGAATTCCCCAAACTGACAGGATATAAAATTAATATTCAGAAATCAGGGGTATTTTTATATACCAATAATGAACTTTCATAAAGAGAAATTAAGAAAACAATTCCATTTACTATTGCAATAAAAAAGTACCAAAGAATAAATTTAAACAAAGAGGTTAAAGACTTGTACTCAGGAAATTATAAGACATTGAAAAAAGAAATTGAGGAGGATGAAAACAAGTGGAAGCATATACTGTTTTGAAGATAGGAAGACTTACCATCATAAAAATGTCCATATTACCCAAAGCAATTAATAGATTCAATGCAATTTCTATTAAAATACTAATGGCATACATCACAGATCTAGAACAGATATTTCAAAACTTTATATGGAACCAAAAAAAGAACGTGAATAATCTCAACAATCTTAAAAATGAAGAACAAAATGGGAGATATCACACTTTCTGATATCAAGCTATACTACAAGACCATTGTACTCAAAACAGCTTGGTACTGGCATAAGAACAGGCATATAGATCAATGGAACAGAACAGAGAACTCAGAAATTAATCCATGCCTAATGGACAATTAACATTTCACAAAGGAAACAAGAGTATACAATGAATTAAAAACAGTCTCTTTAATAAATGATGTTGGGAAAAGTGGACAGGTACATGAAAAAAAGGGAAACTAGACTACCAACTTACACCATTCACAAAAATAAACTCAAAATGGATAAAAGACTACATATGTTATAAAACCATAAAAATTCTAGAAAAAAATAGGCAGTAGCCTCTCAGACATCTGTCATAGTGATATCTTTGCCACTATATCTCCACAGACAAGTGAAATAAAGGACAAAATAAACAAATGGGACTACATCAAACTAAAAATCTTTTGCACAGCAAAGGACACCATTAACAAAATAAAAAGACAACCACAAATATGGGAGAACATATTTGTGGGTATATATGATAAGGGGCTAATAACCAAAATTTATAGAGAACTTATAAAACTCAACACCAAGAAGAGAAACAATACAATTTAAAAATGGGCAAATACCTGAATAGAAACTACTCCAAAGAGAACATACAGATGGACAATAGGCATAAGAAAAAATGCTTAATGTCATTAATTATTAGAGAAATGCAAATTAAAGCCACAATGACATATCGCCTTACACCTGTCAGAATGGTGCTCATCAACAAATCAACAAACAAGTGTTGGCGAGGGTGTGGAGAAAAGAGAACCCTCCTGCACTGCTGGTGGGAATGCAGACTGGTGCAGCCATTGTGGAAAACAGGATCGTATTTCCTCAAAAATTTAAAAATGCAAGTGCCTTATGACCCAGCTATTCTACTTCTAAAAACATATCCTTAGAATCCCAAACACTAATTAAAAAGCAATTATGCACTCCCATGTTCATTGCAGCGTTGTTTGCAACAGCCAAGATCTGGAAACAGCCCAAGTGTCCATCAGCAGATGAGTGGATAAAAAAGCTGTGGTACATTTACACAGTGTAATACTATGGGACCATAAAAAAAGAAGAAAATTTTACCTTTTGCAACAGCCTGGTGAGACCTGGAGATTACTATGCTAAGTGAAATAAGCCAGTCAGAGAAGACAAATACCATATGATCTCACTCATATGTGGAATCTAATGAACACAGTTAACTCAGGAACAAAACAGAAACAGAGACAGGGTCACAGGGAATAGATGCACAGCTGTCAGCGGGAAGGGGGAAGAGGGGACTGGACCAAAGAAGATGAAGGGATTTGACAAAAACATCTTTATATAACACATATATACAAACAACAAGGTAGCAATAGCCAGAGGGGAAGGAAGGTAGAGTTTGGGGGAGGGGGCCAAGAAGGGGAAATGGAGATGAATAGAGACTTTGCACGGATATGGGTGGCACAGTTCAGTGTGTAGAGGGTGATATAATGAGCAGGACACTTGAAACCATGTCAACACAATAAATTAAAAAGGAAAAGTGAAAAAAGGAGTAAGGTATTTGACATAAATGTGCCCACACAATTATCCATAACAAAGCACCTATTAGTTAGAAAATATACTTGAAATATTCAAAAGTTAAATGTGAGAGGGGAAACATTAAATATGATTTATTCAAAATTTTCAACAAATTCATGTAAATTGCACACTGAATTGCAATGGAATCATAAATTAAATCTAAAAGAAGACCAGAGGTTAAAACCCAGGCAGAATGCCCACTAATCATATTGTTAAAGATGAGTGAACTCAGCTAATAAAGGACAGAAAAGACACAGAATCAGACAGAAAATACTGTTTACACACTCTCTTTATGCACATATTTTACATATTGATTAGCTGAGCCAACCAGAAACACACATATTTGCAAACATCATCTAATCCAGCCGTAGAGAGTTACCACCCTTCTAGATTTTTTTGTAATACTCATCAAAAATTCCCTTACTTCATTAAATTAGAAAGTAGGAAGGTAATGGAAAGATCATTTATGGACCTCAATCACTTGTGAGAAATACTGTGAATTTGGTACAGAAAGGAGAAACAGCCCTGGCCGGTTGGCTCAGCGGTAGAGCGTTGGCCTAGCGTGCAGAGGACCCGGGTTCGATTCCCGGCCAGGGCACACAGGAGAAGCGCCCATTTGCTTCTCCACCCCTCCGCCATGCTTTCCTCTCTGTCTCTCTCTTCCCCTCCCACACCCAAGGCTCCATTGGAGCAAAGATGGCCGGGGCGCTGGGGATGGCTCTGTGGCCTCTGCCTCAGGTGCTAGAGTGGCTCTGGTTGCAACATGGCGACGCCCCGGAGGGGCAGAGCATCGCCCCCTGGTGGGCAGAGCGTTGCCCTGGTGGGCGTGCCCGGGTGGATCCCGGTCGGGCGCATGTGGGAGTCTGTCTGACTGTCTCTCCCTGTTTCCAGCTTCAGAAAAATGAAAAAAAAAAAAAAAAAAAGAAAGGAGAAATTTTGGGAAGAGTGTATGCTGGGAAGCATTTATTCATAGGCAGAATTCCTCCTCTAGTTAGAAAATCTGGCATTGAAACAGGAGAGTTCATGAAGTTAGTTACTCTGAACTAGATGAATGTCTGTCATCAAATATAAATTGAAATAAAAGGATTTCAAAAATACTGAATGAACTCTATCCATTTAAAAGGAACCTTCAAGAACCTGTATGGATAGTGAGGGACACAAGGACAAGCTTTGACATTTGTTTATTGTTAAAACTTATGATTGGAGTAAATTTAGTCTCAGTAAAAACCAGTATAAAGAAAAAAAATCAATAATTAAACTAAGGTAATTCTTGTGGTATGAAAACAAAAAAACACTTTTCTATAAATTTAAAACGTATATGTCTGAAAATGTCACTTGCGCAGTGGATAAAGCGTCGACCTGGGAACACTGAGGTCGCCAGTTCAAAACCCTGCACTTGTCGGGTCAAGGCATATATGGGAGTTGATGCTTCCTGCTCTTCCCCCCTTTCTCTCTTTCTTTCTCCCTCCCTCCCTCCTTCCCTTCTCTCTATAATAAATAAATAAAATTTTATAAAAATAATAATTTAAAATATTAGATGCTCTTTGCTTTGTTTTCCAAAGACAAATGTAATATAATGAAACTTGAATGAAATTGGCTTAACAGAAAATTTTGAGTAAAAGAGGATGAGATCATGGCACACATAAAAGGAATTAAAAAAATTTGGTAAAATTCAGTCGTCATTCTATTAAAATTTATAAGTAAAATTTAAATACCCTATATAAATATTAAAAAGACTTTTTAGCAAAACAAAAAGCAAACATGCTAAAAGGTAAAATGTAAATTTCAATTTCATTAGCATGATTAATAAGATGCAAAAACACAATTATTTTTCAATTTTCTCTTTGGCATTTACAGAGTATACAATAAAGCAAAGGGGATTGGAATACATATAAAAGATGCTATAATTCCTGCTGGTATGATTGTGAATGTAGAAAAAACAGCAGACTTGAGTTAAAAATTGCTCAATTTATGAGGGAATTTATTAAGGTCATTAGATAAAAGACATATACATATGTGTGTGCATATTTATATAGTTAGTTCACAATATTAAGACTATAGAAATTGATATAAAATGCATTAATAAGAAAGGCAATTACTTATATAAAATTTCTAAATTAAATATTTAAGGACATAAATAAAAATATTCAAATAACAGAAATAGAACCATTCCCATTCATTTATTGAGAAAACATTGTTTAAGGTAACAGTCCTCCAAAACAATTATATTTATAATGTTACTTGTATAGCCAGTAGCCACGGCCACCATCACAGCCACCTGGTCTGTGCAGGTTCACACTTGATTCGGACAGACGGTGATGAAACAACGGAGCCAAGAACTGGTGGGCCATTAGCTTTAATCCTAGCTTGCACCTGGCGGGCAAGAAGTACACACAGTAGGAAAACACTTCCCTTTCCATTCAGGGCTCCCAAAGCCACTGACTTATCCGAGTTTCCTAGAATCAAAGTTTCTACCTCACCGGCCTAATTCACCTCTGTTCCCCATCTCCTTCTCTCTGCACAAACTGGCTTCTCCTTCAGCAATCTGCCATCTTGGCCGCTTCCCCTATCCTCTATGTGGCCTTTCTCTGCTCTCCTCCAGTATGGGCTTCCCCTAGAACGTAATCCCTCTTTCCCCAGAACAACGTGATCTCTCTTCCTTTTAAAACCTTTTGGTGCAAAAGCCCTCCCCCAACATATATTAACATAATCACACCCATCCCAAGCAAGAAGGGCAACTAATATTATCACCTGGGTGACGGGCTTCCACGTGGGCAGCATTATCTTTAACAAAGTGAGCATAATATATTTTATCTGCCCAACATTACTTCATACAGAAATTATATTGTTTATACTGTATTTCCAAATACAGTGACAAGTCTGTAGAGGCCATACGGGATAGCTAACTAAGGAGCCCTAAAAAATCTGTGCGTGAGCCCACATCAAACTGCACTGAATAGGTATGAAACTGGGAGAGTTTTCCTTTTATTTGGTGCAGATTTCACATTTCTATCGTCTTTTGTTGCTTTCCTGTGTCCGGTCAAAAGTGCGCCATGATTTTATGGACACACTGTATAATTTACTTTCATTTAATTATAAAAAGTATATATGGAATTAGAAATATCTGAAATTACAAAAAAATATGAATAAGATTAGCATCAGTATATTTGTAAATGTATTTTATGACAACTATTATATTTTATTTCTGAGAGAAGTGGATTTTTTTTTTAAATTTAGACTGGCAAGAGGCTGGAGAGACTTTTGTTATTCATTGTCACATATTGACTTTCTCCACACCATCCTCAATGGTGATTGTGATTACTAACAGTACTGATGGTGATGAGGAACTGAGCTTGCTAGTGTCTTTGAGTAATGAACTGGAAAATTGAGCAGTGTAGTGTTCTATCTCAGATAACTAAATAACCATGTTCTTTTTTTTTCTGGTGATATAAAAATAACTAAGCCCTTTAAACATTCTAGAAACTTTATTTAAAATGTTGTAACCTACTTTGTTATTTAAAGAGACTTTTCTAATATTACTTCTACAGTAAATTTTGTTTTCACATGTCCCAGCTACCAATAATATTTTGTGATAACTTAATTAAAAGATACACTGACTTAATTATTCATATTTTATGATATTTTCTCACATAAATAATTACCACCACTTTTTAGCAAATTTTCAGTTTGTATCATAAAGTTCAAACTTATTACTGACAAAATACACTTCAAAAAGTAGTGATTATGGAAAAAGCATGGATTCTGTTATTGGTTTATTTTTCAAAAATTTTGCTTAGCAGTTTATCTTTCAACAAAAAAATGTAGAGAGGCAGCAGTGGATTAGCATTAGTGTGGCCCGACCAGACCATGGTGCAGTAGATAGCGCATTGGACCGGGATGCAGAGGAACCAGGTTCAAAGCCCCAACTTTGCTGGCTTGAACGTGGGCTCATCTGGCTTGAGCAGGGGCACACCAGCTTGAGTACAGGGTCGCTGACTTGATTTTGGGATCATAGACATGACCCCATGGTGGCTTGCTTGAGCCCAGGGTCACTGGCTTAAAGCCCAAGGTTGCTGGCTTGAGCCCAAGGTCATTGGCTTGAGCAGGGTGTCACTTGCTCTGCTGTAGACCCCCGGTCAAAGCACATATGAGAAAGCGAAAGCAATCACTGAACAACCAAGGAGCTGCAACAAAGAATTGATGCTTTTCATCTCTCTCTTTTCCTGCCTACCTGTTCGTATCTGTCCCTCTCTTTGTCTCTCTCTCTCTCTCTGTCACACACACACACACACACACACACACACACACACACACACACATACACACAGTAGTGTGAACTCTCGAATTAGATTCTGCCACTTAGCAGTATGTTAGTGAAAGCAAGATACTTATCCTTTGTGATTTTCTAAGTCTTAGGGATCCTCTGAAACAGCACTTCCCTGTGTGGTCCACAATTCCTGGGATATTCCAAGACTCCTTTTTGTTGGTTTCATGAGGTCAGAACTACTTTTATAAGAATAGTAAGATTTCATTTGCTTTTTCATGATGTTGATATTTGCATTGATGGTACAAAAAGTAAAAACATTAGAATCTTAGCTAAAATCAAAGAAGTGTACCGAACTATCTTATAGACTAAATGTTTGTCCCTTCCACCCTCCCCACCCATTGGTATGTTGAAAGCTACTCCTCCAAGTGATGGTATTTGGAGGTTGGATCTTTGGGAGGTGATTAGGTCACGAGAGCAGAGCCTTCATGCAATGGTATTAGTGTCCTCAAAAAAGAGGCTCCTGTGATCTCACTGTTCCCTCCCACCATGTGAGGACACAGGTAAAAGACTGGTTTAGAAACAGGAGTTGGGCTGTCCTCAAATACTGAATCTGCTGGCGCCCTAATCTTGGTCTGCCCAGCTTTCAGACTGTGAGAAATAAATTCTTGTTGTTTGTAAGCTACCCAGTCTACAGTATTTTTAAAAAATAGCAGCCGAGATAGACTAAGAGATGGTACTAGTACTTAAAGACTTTCAGATGATATCTGTTGTATTAATAGCACATACAATTTTTAAATTTTGTGTAATGAAATATGACACTATTTGAAATCTGCCTTATAAAGTGAACAAAACTTAATTCATTCAAAGTTCAAGATGAAGCAATATATTGTAATGAAAAAGTAGGGGAAAAAGTTTATTAACTTGTGTTTAGATTTGTGTTAAAACTATAAGAGCCTGACCTGTGGTGGTGCAGTGGATGTAGTGTTGACCTGGAACCCTGAGGTCGCTGGTTTGAAACCCTGGACTTGCCCAGTCAAGGCACATATGGGAGTTGATGCTTCCTGCTCCTTCTCTCCCTCTTTCCCCTCTTCTCTAAAATGAATAAATAAAATCTAAGAAAACTATCCTATAAGAAAGGACCACTTTTCAAGTTGATGATATAATGTCAGAGAATAATATCCACAACTGTCTCAAAAGGATCCTAAATTAAATTCCTTGACTCCTTTCCAAATGTTTATCTGAGTAAGGCCAGAATTTTTTACATACTTAAGACAAACCAACATATCACAACAGACTGATTGCAAAAACAAATATAAAAATTTAGAAGTTTATTTTTTTCAATCCAGATGTTAAAGAAATTTGTAAATATATAAAGTATGCCATTGTTCTCACTAATTTATTTTTATTTAAAAAAATATGTTTATAGCCCCTGGAAAGTGGCTCAGTGAATAGAGCATTTGTCCAGCATATGGACATCCTGGGTTCAATTCCTGGTCAGGGTACACAGGAGAAATGACCATCTGCTTCTCCCCCTTCCTCTCCCCTTTCTCTCCTCCTTCTCTCCCTCTTACCCTCCCACAGCCAGTGACTCTATTGGTTTGAGTATGGCCCCAGGTGCTGAAGATAGTAGGTTGGTTGGAGTGCATAAGCCTCAGGTGCTAAAAATAGCTTGGTACTTGAGCATTTTCCCCAGATGGGATTGCCAGGTGGATCCCAGTTGGGATGCATGTGGGTGTCTGGCTGTCTCCCCTTCTCTCACCTGAAAGAACTAATATGTTTATATGTTATTTGTATTAATACATTATGAGCTTATTATTACTTTAATTCATTAATATTTTAGTGTTTTTCTTAGGTTTTTTTTTTTTGTGTATTTTTCTGAAGCTGGAAACGGGGAGGCAGTCAAACAGACTCCCGCATGCGCCCGAACGGGATCCACACGGCACACCCACCAGGGGGCGATGCTCTGCCCATTCGGGGTGTCACTCTGTCGCAACCAGAGCCACTCTAGCACCTGGGGTAGAGGCCAAGGAGCCATCCCCAGCGCCCGGGCTATCTTTTGCTCTAATGGAGCTTTGACTGCGGGAGGGGAAGAGAGAGACAGAGAGGAAAGAGAGGGGGATGGGTGGAGAAGCAGATGGGCGCTTCTCCTGTGTGCCCTGGTTGGGAATCGAATCCAGGACTTCCGCAAGCCAGGCCGATGCTCTACCACTGAGCCAACCGGCCAGGGCCTCTTAGTTTTTATTATATTTATTACGGTAATATTAGTTAACATATAGGTTTCAGGTGCCCATCTATGTACACTGTATTATCTGTTCATCCTCCCATGTCAAGTATTCATCCATTACCATTATACCCCCATACCTTCCTCTACCTACTCCCTCTGGCAATCACTACATTGTTGTCCATGTCCCTGAGGGGTATTTTTTGTCCATTTTTGATCTATTTCTTCACCTCCCTATTTCTTCAGCCTGCTCTCTATGCATGAATCTGTCTATATGTTGTTTGTTAGTTGTTTGTTAATTTTGTTTAATTTATTATACAAGTTACTAATGATAGCTATAACCCATATAAACAATATTACTTTAAGTGTTCAATAATTTTTCAGTTTATAGTGGTCATAAGGCCAAAAGCGTTTAACAAGTGCTCTCATAAAATAACAATATACAGTTAACAGGGTTGCTGGCAGAATGTGCTTAGCACAGAATCTGATTCTAAGTGATTTTCCCCCAGTATTGTAGTTATTTTTGTTCATAAACATATTCACTATAATTTCCTATATGAGAATTATTGCTTAAGAATAATACATTTAATTATTTTGTTTCATCAAAATATATTAAGTAAATGTTACGTTATCATTCATTATAAAGAACAAGCTTTAAGCAGTTATTTACAGTTTTATCCAGAACCAAAATGAACTCTATATGAGCAATCCCAGCTATCGCATCTATGCATTGTAGCTATTTGGATTACTAACTTTCTACTACAAAATATCCATTAGTACTTGCACGGTCATGATCTTCCCTCCAATATTCAGTAAGAATGATATAGGCAACAACAAGTATCTTATACGATTAATACACTGGCTGTTAGTGGATGGACTTGACAGTTGGGGATTGTATATTCTATCTTCACCATCAAGGGCGAGTATGACCAGGGTTGGCACCATTTGCTTTAATCTCCTTCTTTATAAAATGGGAATGAGGCTAATGGTTCCCCATGGTGCTCTGAGATTGAAGGATACTAAAGTATTATGAAATACTCAGATTTGGTGTCACCCTGGAGCAGCATATTATTAAGAATTTAGAGAATTGTGAAAGTATAAGTCAGTTTAAAGAAGGAATATCATCACAAATATGTATCTTTTTTATGGAAAAATTTTAAATATCAAATCTCATTCAGTCCTGGAAGTAACATTTAGTATTTTTATTTGGTTATTGAATATAAGAAATATTCTATACCAATATATTCAACTGAATGTAAATAAAATTCTAAACAAAAGTATGCAAAACTATTGCATACTTTCATTCTCCTAAAGAAGAGTGGAAGTTAGAGTAATTAAATACTTAAAACACTGATTTTGTAGCACCTTCTTCAGCAAAACACTCCCCAGTCCTCTGCATATACTCACATATAATTGGACCCATTTAGGATATCCTCTCTAGGCAGGGACATGGATCTAGTCACAGAAGGTTTTGAATTTTCTGGCATGCCTTGGGATGTGATTGACATAGCCCATGTATTTATGTTAAGTGAACCAGATAAAGTGATAACTTAAATAGACTAAGCAGTGCTGGTGGAGGAAGGGACTTTGTGAGAGAAAAGAAAAAGAAGTGTGTTGTTCTGAGATAAAATTGAATAGGACAGATGAGGAAGTGTAATAGCAGATAAATTTATAGGCATGATATTAAAATACAGGGCAACCTGAAATAGAGGAATCTTAGTAGGCCAGAGTAACGTGTGGGCCAAAGTGGGAAGGCTGGAGGCAAATAGTCGAAGGGGCTTTTTTTGTGTGTGTGCAGCATTTAAGGTCTTCAACCTTTTGTAATTATTGGAGATAGAGTCAAATCAATAATGATGCCTTTGATAACTTTGTTACCTTATTGATGTGCTTCTATATTTTAGGCACCACTGTGGATATTCTATAAGCATTAACTTATTGAAAACGCATAAAGAATTCAGTAGAGAAGAAATTTGAGGCAAAATTGTTGTTTGCCTGTGGTCAGAGAGGAAGTGTGAAAATTATGGGCTTCCATCATCTCAGTTTAAATCCTTGTGATTTTGACACCAACACTGATGAATTTCCCAATACAATAAAGTGTTTTCAGAATTATAGGGATCGAATGAAAAGTAGAAAATCAGAAATTTTGAAAATGCTGACTTGAGAATAAACCACTTCAAACAAGACCTCTACTTTTCACAGAAACAATGTCTCAAATGACACTGTTTGGGAGACACTAATCATAGAAATCTTTTGCACCACATATGAACCATATGTAAAGTGCCAGAATAATGTCCCCTAAAAATTTTCACATTCTCAACCCTGGAATCTGTGAATATGTCATTACCTTACATGGTGAAAAGCACTTTACATATGTCATTATGTCAAAATATTAATGTAGTAAAATGATCGTGGATTATCTGGGTGCTCCTATATAATTGCAAAGATCTTTTTTTCTTTGTTTTTGTTTTTTTCAGTTAACATATTTTTAAAAAAATTTTCAATAACAGTTGACATACAACATTATATTAGTTTCAGGTATATAACCCAGTAATTAGACATTTATAAACTTATGAAGTGATCCCACTGATCAATCTTTATAAGTGTAAGGAGAGGCAGGAGCGTCAGATTCAGAGATGTGATAGCTGAGCAGAGGCTGGAGTGAGGACATTACTGGCTTTGAAGATGAAAGGGAGCCATGAGCCAAGCAATGACTGATCTCCAAGCAAAGAGGAGGAAGTAACATGCCTTCGTTCACTGTACATGGATGAGGGCATGGGGGGAGGAGAGTCTTCTGAGATGCGTGAGGACATGGCCACCCTTGAGGATTATGAGGAAGTTGAAGCAGATAAGCTGGGGGAGATGCAGAGGGTGAAGACTGTGCATGTGTCTGTCACAATGTCACACTTTGGTGTCCTGGGACTGTTTTTATTTCTGTAACATGAAGTCTATTTTATTACAAATTTGTCAATAAAGGTGATTTTATTTTAAATGCAAGAGAAAACAAAACAAAATAAAAACTTAGAGAACCTCGAGAAGGACACAGCCCTGCTGAGATCTTGATGTTTGGCCTCTAAACCCCACTTTAGAGCATTGACTTGCTCCAGAATGAAAGATAGAAATTTGTGGGTGATAAGCCACCAGGGTTTGTGGTAATTGTTTACAGCATCAAGAAGAATTAAATAAGTGCTTTTAAATGCTAAAATTAGCAGGTTACATGAAGACGCTCCCCATTCCTTTCCTGTTCACAGGTCTTGGATTCGGATAGCAGGTATAGACCATCTGGTTTCTGGGTAAAATTAAAACTATTCAGTTTTGCTATGGTCTGAAAATACTGAATATTGGGTTTTGCAAATATAGTTTTACCTGGGATAATTATCTAAGTAACTAAGGATTGAATTATTTTCTAAATAGCACAGGTCATGGGCTACTGCTATGAAAAGCTTATGTGTCCTTTTAAGGCTTTAGATTTTTTTAAAACTAAAGAACTTGCACCTGGTAGTGGTGCAGTGGATAGAGCACTGATCTGGGACACTGAAGACCTCAGGTTTGGAACTCTGAGGTCTTCAGTTTGAATGTGGGTTCATCCAGCTTGAGCATAGGGTTGCTAGCTTGATTGTGGGATCATAGACATGACCCCATGGTTGCTGGTTTTAGCCCAAAATTGTTGACTTAACACCCAAGCTTGCTGGCTTGAGCTCTAGTTTGCTGGCTTGAACCCTAGTTTGCTGGCTTGAGAGGGGTTACTGGCTTGGCTAGAGCACCTTGGTCAAGGCACATAGGAGAAAGTAATCAATGAACAACTACGGTGCTGCAACTATGTGTTGATGCTTTTCATCTCTCTCCCTTCCTGTTTGTCTGTCTATGCCTGTCCCTTCCACCTCCTCTTTCTTTCTCTCTCTCACTAAAAAAAAATAATAAAATGAATTAAAACTGAAGAATTTGCAATAAAATTAGCACACCTCCCAGAACTCCAGAAGGACCATACCTATTCAGTAGTAGAGGAATCCCAGGCCACATGTAACTGTTGGCAGTCCCACTTCCATTTGGGAATCAGGAAACCCCAAAAAGCTCTCAGCTGGACAAAAAATTGAGTATTATCATTTTGGATTTTATTTAAATTAAGATTTTGGATATGTAGCTTTTAATATTCACGGTTATAGAAAATAATCTTGAACTTCAATTCCTTTGATCTTTGAATTTTAATTTTCAAAGTGATTTACAATTTTAATTTATACTTCTCCTTTGGAAATTTATAATAAGAGGGGACTTATATTTAAATTTGGTTAATTTCTATATTATTTGCCTGCTATTATTAGAGTATATGTTTCAGCTTTTTATAGGCTTTTATTTTCAGTCTTATGTATGGTTTTACTTAAAACAGAAAGAATAACAGTGAGTTTCAGATGATGCCTTATCTGCCCTGTGCAGCTGCTTAGCTTGGAAAGGATGGTAACTTCCGTTGCAAATTATCCACCATGACGGAAGACAAGCTCAGGTGGACTGGTAGTTCTGTATTTCTAGAGGTCTTATCGTTCATTGAGTCATTTGGTAATTTTTTTATATATCCAGAAATTCACTATAGACAAATTTTATCATCCACAGACTTATGTACATAATTGTGATGAAATATACTCTTAGAAAAACATTTTCTATTTCTTTTCTCAATGTGTGTAGATAGCCTATTATGTACCATGCATTCTTAAATGTTGGATAGTGTGGGAAGGAAAATAGAGACAAAAAATACTCGTATGTTTGAGGATGACTTGTCCTTAGCATGGACTTATTTAGAATAGAGTTCTGATCCATAGTACAGGGTGCTGAAAACAAAGAGTGGAGTATCCACCAGAGTCCCCAGGAAGACCTGAAAAAGGCAGTGTCTGGAAACAGCCTCCTGAATGGCAGCAAGAAACCAACCATTGACTTACATAGTGATAGATTGGCAAAAATAACCAAGTATTCTGAGTTCAGCTATGTTTTCTTCTTTGTGAGAGGAAATATGCTCAGGGTTTTCTACTTTTTCCCTTATGGTCTTACCACTAGCAGAACTTTTCAGGAAGATCTAATTCTGCAAAGTATCTATAGACATAAACAACTCCAAACCTGGTCTCTATTTGTAGTAAAGGTGATATGTCAACCTCCATCTTTACTCTTCGTTTTATTTATCAACTTATTCAGTCGTTATCAGGGAGGAAGAATGCTATTTATTGATGTACTTTAAGAACTCTAATATATTTTTATATTAAAGACTATAGTTTACAAAAATGCATAGTATTTTAAACCAGACCATAAAAGTTTGAAAAAGTGAAGATGCCCAGATAAATACATGCGTGTATGCTCACAAACACACTCTCCCTTTCTCTCTCTCTCTCTCTCTCTCTCTCTCTCCTATGCTGGATGTGAATGAGTTTGTGTTGTGCATTATTTAGGTATATTACTCTTTTGAACCAATAAACTTCAAAAACCTGATATGGTTATGTAAGAAAATGCCAAGGATAGAACTTGCTCATGAATATGATGGCAATCATCAGGGAAACCTGTTACAAATGCCAGAAGCAAGAGAAAATAAGTAGTAGAGTGCAATAAAGATCAAAAACAAATCAGCCAAGGCTGGTGGGAAGTCACTGGAAAATGACCTTACATTTTGATTCAGTGTAATTTCCTGGAAAATCCTTCTCTCAGTTTAAGTACTGATGCCATAGGTTTAATGACAAATCTTTAACAATATAACAGGATTTCTTACATTGGTTTCTTGATTCATGCTGGCACATTTGTACAATATGATATCCTAGTGTTAGTGGAGAGCACAGGGGACAATACCCAGGTTAAGTATCATATTTTTGCAGACAGGAAACTATCTACTTGTTAAAGCAGAAATAATTTTGAGCAAACACCCAAAGCACTCTAGAACAAGAAACTCATGGAGAAAGTACAGCAGACAACCTGACTAATCAATTGTCTGATTCCTTATCGTCTGTGAATCTTTTCCAATTCTGTTAATTACAGGCTGTTTCTAAAATGATTCTAATTTGGGGCAAAGTTTCATGTATACAGGAATAAGTGTGATATCAGATCTGTGTCACACTGAAGATATAAGAGGGTTATGAAACAGCTAGAAAAATAGACTGACAAAATATAGCCTTTGGGAATTCAGGATAAGATTGAATGCATTTCCTCAAAATATAGTACTCTGAAAAATGTCATGGTGCTCTCATGGGCTTTGTGCTCTCACTTTAACAAAAGTCAGTCTTTAATATTGTATCATTGACCTAATTTAACACCGTGCTGATGCACTGCATTTTCTGAAAATTGTAATGACACCAATTTAAAAACCTCTGAACATGATGATATCCCTTGCATTATGTAAGAACAGGGAAGGTTGTAGCAGCATAGTTAATGGTAACAAGAACAGACACTGGAGCTAGAGTTTCTGAGATTAATACATGCCTTGACCATATCCTGGCATGATATATCAGGAACATTTGGCGCCTTATTTTCCTCTGCCTCCAAATTCAATTAAAATACTTGTTCTTAACCCATAGGGTGGTTATGAGAATAATGTGGCTTAATATTTATAATGCTGTCACAAGTAAATGGTATATATGTGCTAAACTAATTTTTAAAATTAATAATCTAAAAAGAGTCCTCCATTGCTTTGTAAGAATTTCTGATTATCAGCAAACCTAGTTCTGTACCCTTGTTATGTATCATCATAATTTTATTTTATACTTTCATAGAACGTATTTAATCTTACAAAATTTTACTTACTGTTTACTACTTAATGGAGTACAAACACCAGGACAGCAGAGTCATTATTTATCTTATTACCTGTGATTACATAATGGCTAAAGACTGCTTTAAACCTGTTACCTGATAAATACAGGTGAGCAAAAGTTGTGAGTATGTAAAACAAAGTTAATAAAACTATTGTAGTAATCATAATCTGCATGTCTTTCTCCATAAAAACAACTTTAAATCTAAAATTTCCCACTCCTGCATTTATTAAATATGTGATTGAAATAAAAATGATTCATGCTTCAGATAATCCTTGATATGTGAGTACAAGTAGCTAGAACAGTACTCAGTAGGCACTCATTGTTCCTTGACTTGAATTGACTAATGCTACTCTAAGCTACTCAAGTCAAAAGATCAGACAGTTACTAAATGCTTCCACGTGGATCACTCAACATGTTTTCTATAGTCATGACTGTAATGGAAGCAATGCCTAAAGCTGCAAGGTAATGCAGGGTGAGAGTGATTTCTGGACCATTCCTGTTCCCTTCTTATGCTACTTCAAAGCTTCTCAAGGATAGTAACTGATTTTCCAATCTGAAAGAGTTCTGATGAACTTGCAGGGTCATTGCAGTTCTATATATCTAGAAGACCCAATCTTTAGATTAAAATTAGTGTGTGAGGTTTTGGACATTATGAAAACTCTATATGCATTTTTATGGCAGAATACACTTCTAAAAATGTGTAGTTCATTTTTAAAATAACATACAGTAAACTTGACTCTTTTTGATGTACAGTTCTATAACTTGAACCATATATACATGGTTTAATGATATTAATACTACCATAATCAGTATAGAAAATATTCCATAACCCCAAAATACTCCCTTATGCTGTCCACTTATAGTCACACCTCTTTCTACCACCCTGAACACCACTGATATGTTGCTATAGTTTTGTCTTTTTATAGTTTTATATTAATACAATCATATAATATGTAATCTCTTTAGTTTGACTTTATTTGCATAACATAATGCCTCTGTAATTCATCAGAATTGTCGCATGTGTCAACAATTAACTCTTTTTTATTGCTAAGATGTTTTGCACTGGAGGGTTTTGCCACTATTTGTGTATTCTCCTGTTTGAGATAATTTGGGCTATTTCTAGTTTGGAGTGATTATAAACAAGCGTTTGTAGAGGGTGTACATGTACCTAGTGTTCTCTACCGAAAGGGTACAGTGATAGTGACAGAGGAGACATTTCAGTGCTCATTAATCTTAAGAATGATGAAGAAGTTAATTATAGTTCAAAAAAGTTTAAAGTCATAAGGTCAAATATATGGCCTAAGATTTTAAAAGAATTCAAATGATTCAAAAGAATGTAACCAGAGGTGAATTAAGATGATTTGAATTACTGACTCTTTTTTAATCTGCATTGTAATTATATGTTACTAAAACATACATCAGGTTTGTATTGACAATCATGTATAAAGATTTTATTTTAAGGTTATTAAGCATAATCGGCTGTAATTGCAAAAGGAGGGCCAGGCCCATGTGTTATAATAAGCCCTTATCAGTGATTTGATGAACACTGCAGTTTAAGTTTGACAGCTCTAAATTTTCAAAATAGAAACCCAGTGCAATGACGACCAATATGTCACTTTAAAGAAAATGATACAAACTAGTCGATTAATATCAGTATGTCATGTCTTCTTACTCTGATTCTTGGTTAACTTTGAAGCATAGTATTTCCTTTATATTCAAGGAAAATCAAACTATTTTCTAGATACCATCATTTTAATTATCTACCAAAAAAGTTATTGTTAATTCATACTTTATTATAAAAAGCATCTATTAAAGTTGACTCTGGAAGAGACTGTCTCCTATTGAAATAACTACAGCTGTGACTCTAGGTGCATCCCACTGTGAAGTAGGAAGCAGTGTACTGAGACTTCTCCAGACCCCAAGGGAAGAAGACAGATCGGTGTCAGCAGGTCTCTAACACTAGAAACTAATTTAGAGAATCAGTCCATGTCTTTCAATAGTTTTACTATCAAATGTGTCCTTTCTATGACAGTGTCCCCTCATTTATTCAAATAAGACTGGATTAGAATGTCTCGTACTGCAATTTAAAATCTCTCCAGAAAAATGTACCTCTTTACTATTTTTCATGACAATCTGATACTATTTAAACAGTGTATGTTTCCCAAGAAATAAGGTATGTATATATGTAGATTAACATTTGATCCATGAAGTAGGAGCGGCCAGAAAGAAGTGACAGATTTAACCTGAGGTATTATAATCAATCAAAAAGGAAATAAGGTACCGTGACTTTTGTCATTATTTAAAGTACTGCTTCTTTCTTAAATAGCACTATTCTTTTTTCTCAAATAGGACTCCAGATGATTGATAGGCATAAAATTCATAGTTCTAAAATGGTACTTTTTCCATTAAGCTATCCTGGTGTAAAGAACTGTGACCGTGATAGGAAGGAAAACAACAGGGGGAAGCCCAAGCAAAGCCTCTGTATTGTTCTTAGGTCCCGAAACTGCCTCCGTTTGCACACACAGGCCTACTGACCTGAAGTGCTTACTTCAGCCAATGAAACAAGGATCTTCTTTTCTTTCTTTTGGAAACCTATGGAGTTATTAAGAATAATATCAATGGCTTTACGAGCATAAATTCATTTTACAAAATGGCTTGCTATCTGTTTCTTTTCTTCACGATTATGTAGGTAAGTAATGATAACAATAGACACGCTATTCACAGATTTTTTAAAAATGTTTTTTAATTTATTGATTTTAGCCATGGAGGGTGGGGGAGGCAGAGAGAGAAACAGAGACAGAGAGACAGGAACAGAGATCTGTTTCTGTATGTGCCCTTGACCAGGGGTCGAACTGGCAACCTCTGTGCTTTGGGTTGACACTCTAACCAACCGAGCTATCAGGCCAGGGCTATTCACATATTTTTAAAGCCCTGAAATGTGAGGTTTAAGAAGATAATATGTTTCCTCACTATGTTCCCTGACTCACTGGAGAAAGACTTATATAATTCATTTTTTTATGGAACGCTTTGACACTCTACCTGAGGATGTAAGCTCGTAATGGTGATTCTTTTAGAAGGGTGAAAATGTCAATTTTATGTTGTCAGAGTTAAAGGAAGTGAATTCCTTTTACTTGCTTTAACTCATAAGCTTCTTACACAAGCTTGCAATTCAAGTTTCCTTACAAAAGATTGTCTGAGCTCCTGGGAATTTTTTTTAACTACTCACTTACGTACTCAGTGAAGAAGAGTTCTACCATCTTTTTGGTTTATGACCCAATGAGGCTTTCTTTTATACCTGCTGTGTTTCCATAAATGCGGAGTAAGTTCAAATAACATTTAAAAGCACATTTGTTAATGGCGTTCTCTATTGCTACTTACATTTAAAAAGTGCTAGACAATCATGACATGATATGTGTCTTTTTGTGAACATTAACATTTTACAATGCTTGAATGAATGTCACATCCCAAGCTTCAAATTTAGTTTAATTGTTATACAGTGTAAATGCAGTTCTATTTAAATTCTCACTCTTATAAACATAAGCATGATTTCCACTTCAGAGACCAAGAAGAGGTGGAACTTTACCATGCATTTTTCAAACAATTTTATTATAATATGAACCAAAAATTAAAAAGAGAGTGATATACTCCTAAATAAAGTTTGCAATGCTTTTCAAAAGACTTATTTTCTCTTTTGCTGGTTCTTTCCATATAAGTGTCTAAGGATCAGCTTCCATGAGTCAGGTGAAACAAGTGAGCTTCTACTTGAGCACTTCAGGGGGATGAAAAGAAAAATCCTTTCTCTTTACTGTCTCTTAGGCAAACTGGATGTCTAATTAACAAACCAAACAAACACACAGCCTTTGTTAGTCTGGTATTTTTATAATACAAACAAACAAAAAAAGAATTTGTTGCCTTAAGCATATTTAATCAAATAGAACTGCATTTTTTTCTTCTGAAAAAACTGTTAAGAAGGAAGGGTATGTGATTTCAGAGTAAACAATTACAAGGCAGGAGGTTTATATATGAGAACAGAAACCTGGAGTGTAAAAACAGACCGGGCACAGAGCAGAAAACTTTCTTACCATTTAATCCCATTGTATATTTGTGGTTTTCTGTTCTGATAAAGCAAATAACTAGCTTTCTAGTTTTTTAATTTTGTGCTGTTAGGGTGAGGGAATGGCTAAAAATTAAGTGAAGGTATATTTGGATTGTTTGGTGGTTTTTGGTAGTTAGTGGGTAAGGATTATAATAACTACAATTTGGGTCCATAGTTGTAACTTGATATATTTTTTTCCTAAACACATATCACTCTTTCTATGTGTTTAGTCTAATTATTATCTCATGCTTTATTTTATAAAGGAGCAAACACATCTAAGTGACTTGCTTAAGACCACAGAAGCATTGCATGGTGGACTCAGAGTTTACAGTAAGGCATTAGGGCTTCAGACCACTACATTTTCTTTCAAGATGCTGTGCATTTAGCATTTTTTTGGAATGACTTTGATATTTACTCTAATTAGAAATATTAAAGGCCCAAAGTGGTGGTGTTTGGAATCTTGATACTAGGATAATCTCTTCTAATGAGATTGGTATTATAATTTCTTCTATGAGATGCTTTTGATTATATTTGTAACATATTTTAGAGAAAATTATATATTACAAAGAACTAATAAATTACTATAAAAGGTGGTTCTCATAATTCCTCAAGTTCTATTTTATTTAATATTAATTCAGAAGTGTTATTTCTCACCCACTCCTTGGATAAACATTGAGTGTTAACCTATTATATAGAAATAAGTTGAATTATCTATACCAGTTATTTAAAGTGATTGGGAAAGTACTTGCTGTGCACTCATTAAAAGGTATCAATACACCAAGGCATAATTATTTTTACTACAAGGGGAACTTTGAGGCCTAAACCAAATCTCTGGAGGAGTATCCCGTAACTTTGGTCCTGCTTTATGGTGTCATAACCTTTTTCTTTTTTAACCTCTACCTCATCTTTTCTGAAAAAAAAAAAAAAAGTTAGCTCACCAGAAATACACACTTGGGAATATCACCAAGAGTAAAGTCATTTGAGGGCTTTATAGATATTTATTTACCTCTAGCCTGCTAATTTTAATAGTCAGGCTATCCAGAGAGACCCAGGAATATAAAATATTCTTAAAATCTTTCAGCTAATTATTTGGGTAGGAATATAAAATTTTCCTGCTTACTTTAAGGAAAGGAGATTAAAATGGTGTGCATACCCTCAAATAAGAAATGCTGATTAGTAATGTTCTCAAAGTTAGAGGAATTCCTTCCTCTCTGATTCCCTTATATATTAAAAAGAAAAAATGGTGCATTCTGAATTGAGGATGTGTGGTTTCTATGGATTTTGGCCAAATAAATGAGCATATTTAGAAAATTTAGAATTGCAGAAAACTCTCTTAGACTATCCCAAATATTTCTTAATGCTAGAACTAAGCTAAACCTGTTGAGGCTTCAAACTCTCCATTTTTACTTAGAAGTCAAACATCATCTCTTGCACCAAATATACTATAGACATCTTAGACTCCTAAAGTTTAGATTACACGACTTCTTCAGGTTTATACATCCAAGTGTCTAAAAGAAAGTTTATATCCAAAAGTGTTCTCTAAAAGTGACATGGCAATAGAAATTAAACCTTGGCAGAAATGATACATCCCTGTACTTCTCAGTGTTCAAATCCATAGTTCTAGCTTTCTGTTTTTTAGCAAGAGAGACAGAGACAGAGACAGATAGGGACAGACAGACAGGAGGGGAGGGAGATAAGCATCAATTCTTCATTGTAGCACTTTAGTTGTTCATTGATTGCTTTCTCATATGTGCCTTGTGCCAGGGACTCCAACCCAGCCAGTGACCCCTTGCTCAAGCCAACGACCATGGGGTCATGACTATGATCTCATGCTTACATCAGCAACCCCATGCTCAAGCTTGTGAGCCTGTGCTTAACCTGGCAACCTCGGGGTTTCAAACCTGGGTCTTCTGTGTCCAAGCCTGTGCTCTATTCACTACACCATCACCTGGTCAGACCATAGTTCTATCTTTATAAAGAGAGCTGAAGTCCATTCTATCTCAGTACTAGTGAAATAGATTCAGTATTGTAAATTTGAAACTTGAGATATTAACCTTTTCAGGGCATCAGAAGAACCATGCACAAATGGTTGCTAGATTCAATTCCATTAATTGAAGGTATTTATTAAAGTTCCATACGGTATAATTTATTGATATGAAATGTTAATGTCTACATTCAGAGAATATCTTTATATTCTTATTCTCTTCCCCCACATTTATTTAATTTATTCAGTGAGAGAAGAGGATGCAGAGAGACAGACCTCATGTGCCCTGACCAGAATCCACCCAGCAAGTCCACTGGGGGCAATGCTCTGACCATGTGGGAGTGTTGCTCTGTTGCTCAGCAACCAAGCTCTTGGTGCCTGAGGCAGAGGCCATGGAGCCATCCTCAAGCCCAAGGCCAACTTACTCCAGCTGAGTCATGGCTACAGGAGGGGAGGAGAGAAAGAGAGAGAGAAGAGAGGGGATAGGGGTGGAGAAGCAGATGCTCGCTTCTCTCTCCCCTGACCAGTAATCAAATCCAGGACATCCATATGTTGGGCTGATGCTAACCACTGGGAAAAACAGCCAGGGCCATATTTTTTAATTCTTGTCACTAACACCTCACATGGTTACCATTTTCTTTTGTTCGTGTGTGTGTGTGTGTGCATGCACGCGCATGTATGTTTAAGAATACTTAAGATAATGAAGCTTTAAAAGACAGATATTCTACTCTATCAGTCTTTTTTAAAGTTATTTTGGCTATTCTTGCTTATTAGTCTCTACAAATAACACTGCTTAATTTTTAAAATTAATTGGTAATAAATTTATTAACAGTTTGAAAGTAATTGAAACCTTGACAATATTGTTTTACAATTCATGAATATAGTCTACCCATTTATTTGATTTATATCAAGAGTGTTTTGTTCTCTTTAAAATTCAGATACAGATCTTATTTAAAAATTATACTGAGTATTTTTTTGATTTGGAACTATGTAAGTAGTAGGTTTAAAGTTTTCAATTTCATCGCTGTTACATAGAAATACAATTTGTAATTGTATGTTGACCTTGTATCCTGCAACATTTCTAAACTTTCATTATATTTCTAGAAGCAATTTATTTCTTCTTTTTTCCTTACTACATTGGCAAGAACATCAAGTGTGATGTCTACAGTAAGGGTAGTAAGAGGACATTCTCACCTTGTTCCCAATGTTAAGGGAAAAACATTTTTTTAACCATTAAGCATAATATTGGGTGTAGTATTTTGTGTGGATACTTTTTATCAAGTGGAGAGGGGTCCCTCCTGTACATAGTTTTCTGAGAGTTTTTACAAGGAGTAAATGATGTAAATTAACTCTTGTTTCCCAATGTAAATATCAAGTCTAAGAATCACTCTTACCAGTCATGTGTTATCTTGTGACAAGACATGTTAGGAGTAATAATTTCCCACATCAAACCTATGAGATGCTTCTCTCAGTATTTGATATATTGACTGGAGAGGGTGATTCTAAAAGGAATACAATACCTAAATATGTACTTCTTCAGCTCTGACAACTTTCCTGAGTTTGAGAACTATATTGATGAGAGGATAAGACATATTTTGGTTATTTAAAAGATAAATTAATATTTAAAACTAAATCAATTACTTTCCTTATACCCAAACCTGTTCTGTATTCAACATCTCAGTCAATGTCACCCAAATATACTCAACATGGTAGGTTTAGAGACCTTGCCTTCAGCCTATCCCTTCATACAATTTGTAATCAAATTCTACCTGTCTCTTATTCATGAATCAGAAAAGAAATTGCCAATGAGTTATTTTGATGCTGTTTCTAGATCCATCTTTGTCTCTTTCTCTTTCAACCTCATGTAATTCTTACTGATGCACCTCTCAAAATTATTTTGCTTTCAAATTCATCCAACAAAAAATTCTGTATATAACAATTTGAAGATGTTTTGTAAAATTTAAAATGATTAAATTTTTTTCCCCTGGATAACATAATATCCAGCATCTTTCCTATTACATGCTACTTTAGTAAACATATTTTTATCAGTTTTCTTTTTGAACCTTCTCTCACTGCTCATCATTACCCTAGCTACATTCCAGTTAAATAAAACCCTTGACTGTATTTAGATGTGCTATGTGCTCTCCAATCACAATACTTTTGAAAAATGCTGTTTCTTATGCTTGAAAGGCATTTTCCTCCTGCTCTGTCTTCTATGTTCTACTCCATTTTTAAGATGTAGCCTAAATGTCCTCACCTCAACTAAGAGTTTCATGGACTTTCTCAGGAAGAACATTCATTTTATATTTTGCTGGGAGGAACTTTGTACCTACACTTATTGGAATATTTCACATGTTGTTTTATGTATATGTGTGTGTATACACGTAAAACTCCTTTGATTATAATTTTATTATATTTGTGATCTCAGCTCCTAGCAACTGCTCCAGACATAGCAATTTGTCAGTTACCTATACCTATTAGTACTAGTATGATATTTCAAAACATTACTTGGTTCGATTATCTTGTATGAGCCTTGGACTCCTCAAGGCAAGCCTAGTTATATAAATATTACTGTTTTCTTTACCTTATACTGTTATTCTAACTGCTAATATGTTGCCATTTTATTTTTCATTAGAACTTTGAATTATATGAATGGAGCTTAATAAAATTCACTATTATGCATTTATTAATATTTTTCCCTAAAAATAATTCTAACATCTATAACTTTAATGCATAAGTTATTATTTTTTATAAAAAGTGACTTGGGAATAGCATAATTTAAAGCACTGTTTATGATCAGTTATGAATAAATTAGCTATTTCCCATTATTATATAGCTTTCTAACATAACATATGTGAAATTATATAATTTTTAAATATTTGGTATTCTATAAACCAATCTGGAAAAATATTTTACAAATATTTATAAAAGTATACCATTAACAAAAACTTAAATTCAATAGCATTCACTTCTTCAATATTTTAAAATACTTATGTGTAACAAAATGTAATAGATACAAATAACTGCTTTCATAACAGAAGGAAAGATATGCAATAAAAATATAAATAGAATAAAAAGAGGTGATAATGATAAACTTAAATAATGTTTATTTTTAGGTTTTATTCACTCATTTAGTATAATAAATAACCTGTGATGTGTTTTTGCAAAAGTTGGTATTTATTTAAATTCATACAACATAGTAGAAACAATACATTATTTATTCCTTTATTCTTGACTAATAGCTTGACCTCAATAAATAAATATTTTAGAAGTTTAAATTCAACTGTACTAAATAAGCAGTTTACTCAAACTTTTGTATTGTTAACCAAATAATTTGTTTCCTATTAGAAATCTGTATGAATCATAAAGCTTAAAATTCATTGTAATAGACATGATTAAATTACTAACATAAATATTTTATTCAACATATTTTTGAAGTATAAAGAAATATCTGGGAAAAATTATATATTTTATGTATCTAGGAGATAATTTGTGACTTTTTAAGTCATTTAAATTATCTAAATATAAGTTTAATCAAAGTGTACCTAAGTGATAAATGTAAAAATTTTAAGAGAAAATATCTGTCTTTACAATTGCTGGTAATTGTATTTGTATGTAATTCATGAATGTATGTATAAGTATGAATAGGCTACTGGTTCTGCTTTAAGTTTGAAAACTAGTTTCTGGATTCAATTATGAGTTTAGATAATTGTGTTTAGATGTTTTAATGCCTAATTGATTATGCTACATTTGCTTGATTGTGGTTGAAATGAAATTTTAATGCTTGGTTAGTGATTTTTCTTTAGTAGGTATTAAATAGATTTACTGTTTAGGAGTGAATTACTTTATTTACAGAGGTTGTCAGGAATCTTTCAGGCAGGAAGCATATGTTTTGATTATTATTATTATTATTATTTTAATGAATAAGGAAAATAGATAAAAATCCAAGAGGTAATTAGAAATCAAGACAAACTGAATTCAGAACATGAAACCTTACTTAGTATCATAATTTTTGCAAAGGTATTTTAACTGCTGCATCAATAAAGTCAATATTCAAATGTCTTTTCTGACATAAAATTTTCTACTAAGATAGATTTATTTAAAAATTCACTTTGCAAAATTGTTTTTAGAGCATGTGTTAAATGTTGATAACAGTGTGAAAAGGGCAGTCAGGGGCAGTCCTTGAGAAATTTTGGTTCAACAAAATCAAATGGTATTTCTAGTGTTCATAATGCATTATTAGTGTAACTCCTTTAATATAAATATTGTCCTCAAAAGAAGAATTAAAAGATGCAAGACTTTTTAGCATCTCTTTCTGAAGATTATCTTGAGAATATATTTTGAGAAACACTTGGTTAATTAATTTACCCTGGAATCATATTTGGGGACAGGAAGCCATATTACCCATATTTATAGTAGCATAATTAAGCATTGCTTTTAAGGGAACATTTGAATTTGTCTCAAATAAAATGTTTGTATTTTGATCCAAACTCTCACCATCTTTTTCATTTTTGTTATGTATTCTTTCCTCTGGCCACTGCTCTATCATCAAAAATATTTTCTGCACTTTACTGATACTTAATGTGAATTTTCTTTGTATGAATTTTTTGATATTTTTCTTTTCCTTAACTTCCATGTAGTATAAAGGATAGGGGTTTTTATTTGGCCTTTATATTTGGTAATTTGTGAGTAAGGAAGATAATAATTAAAATAAAAACAATGCCTTAAATGCTATAGAAGTTATGGTGTCAATATCTGCAATAGAAATGGGAGAGCAGAGAGGTCGCAATGGCTCTCCTGGCATGACTGCCGCTCTGGAGGAAAACAGGATCACACCTCACTAAATCTGCTGTTTCTGGCAAAGTACCAATATGATTGATTAAATAAGGAAAAGGCCTAGCAGCGGCGTCTGGCTAGCTGCTCATCACATTGTCTCTCCCCTGACTGCAGCATGTTGTGCCTTGGAACATAAGGACAAACACCTGGAGGTAGCCTTCTGCATGCATCCTTTCACCCCAGTGACAGACGATTTTGCATTTGACAGGACTGCTGATAAATGGATAAGGAAGATTGATAATTTTATGTACTCTTCTCTCTGCATGTATCTTATTTTATCAGGGCAGATACCCAGATGTCAAAGTACTGGCTCAAAGAACATGATCTTTAAAAACGTACTCTTAGCATAAATTGCCAAACTGCTTGCTGGAAAGGCCATACCTTTCTTACCAGCAGTCACAAGAGTGCCTGTCCTATTGCACCCTTTGCCAGCATGGCATACAGCTATTTTAAAGCCTTTTTCATACAACAAAAAAATATTTTTAAAGGACAGGTATTGGTGAATTATGACCTGTGGGCCAAATCTGGCCTTCTGATTATTTTTATTCCCCATGAGCTAAGTAAGAATGGCTTTTAAATGGTTAAAGAATAATATTTTGTGAAAATATTTTGTGACATTTTTGTGAACTTCAATAGAAGGAAATTTTGTGAGAAATATTTTGTGAAAATTATATGAAGTTCAAAACTTCAATGTAAAAAAAAATAAAGTTTTATTGTAATGCACACACAAATAAATGGTATAGAATTTTTCTTCTTCATGCAAATATATGAGTACATGTTAAGGTTGTTTTTATGTTAATGGTGTCGGGTAGTTCTTATTCCTCTTTACTTAGTCTTACTCTGTTAATGAATTTAGAATCATGGTCCATGAGGGCTGATCATACCATCACATCCATATTTCAACCACCAGATAGGAGACAGTAAGTAGAGAAGGATAAGGATAAACATTACACAAAACTCTTCCACTTATATTCCAATTTAAAATGCCTTCAGCTATAAGGTCTAACATGCTGAAAGAAAAGCTTAGAAGTGTGTATTCTGGGTGTCTAGGTGCCCAGTTGAAATATGATGTCATATAGAAATTCCATTAAAATTTATCATATTCTTAATGTCTAGTGAGAAAACCACTATAGAATATGTGCTAAAGATAGAAAAGGAAAATAAAGATGACCCAACCTACTTGAAATTAATTCTATCTAAAGAGAATCCAATTCATAGAACAGCTCCATTTTTCAAAGTTACCAGTAACAGCTACATTTCTAAGTGAATTGATCAATTCAGTTTTTAGCTGTCTTGGCCTCTATTTCTGCTCCCTTTCCTGCCCATCCCAACTCTTAATTTGGGAATGTTTTAGGGCTTAGATTTTGGACCTACTCTTTTCTATTTACATTTAGTTTCTTGGTGATTACTTCTGGTCCCTGACTACAAATATCACCACTAGGCAAAGGAAATTAAAACAAACAAACAAACTTGATTTCATGAATCATATATTCAAAACTTACTCCACATTCACACTTGGAAGTTCTAATGGGTAGCTCTATCTTAAAATGCCTATAACTGAAATCCCAACATCCCCTAAAAAATTGATTCATCTAAGATTTTTCCATCTCAGTTGATAACTTCATTCTTCACTTGCACTAGACAAAATTATTGGAAGAATCTTCAACTAATCTCTTTATCTCTTACTCCATATACAATGTCATTGATTATTATTTGCTTGCTACAACTAACCCCTTCTCACAACCTCTACAACTATCATTTTATATCAAGTCAGTTTTCTTTAATTTTTATTTTTTTTATTTATTCATTTTTAGAGAGGAGAGAGAGACAGAGAGAGAAAAGGGGGGAGGAGCTGGAAGAATCAACTCCCATATGTGCCTTGGCAAGCCCAGGGTTTCGAACCGGCCACCTCAGCATTTCCAGGTCGACACTTTATCCACTGCACCACCACAGATCAGGCCTCAAGTCAGTTTTACCTCTTCTCTTTATTGTAGCAAAACTTCCTAATTATCTGCTTTAGCACTTGCCCGCATTATGCTTCAATACAGTAGCTAGAGTGATACTGAAGAAATGTTAGCCAGATTGAGACATTTCTTTGCTACATATTTCACAATGGGCTCTCCATATCATTCAGAATTAAGGTCCAAGTCCATACAATGGGCCACAGGGTTTTCCCATTCTTCCCATTATTTTTTTCCTACTCTCTTCTCACCACCCAAATTAAATTAGCCACCTTGCTGTTCCTTGAATATATCTGAGGTATATTGTCTTGCCTGCGGAATGTTGCTAGGCCTGTTTCCTCTTCGTAGAATCCTTTTCACTTAGATTTTCACATATCTAAAAATTTACCTCCTTCAAATGTCATATTCTTAACTATGTTTTCTCTCACAACTATATTTAAAATAGCAAAATTACCTAATACACCACTTTTCCTTAGTCTAGTCTTTTTATTTTTTTAAAAATTATTTTTCTGTTCTAAACAGATTATATCAATATACTTCTTTAATTATTGTTAATTGCCTAGTGTTTGTCTGCCTATAATATTATGTTTTATAAGAACAAGTTTTGTTTGGTGCATGCATAAATCATTTAATAAATAAATGACTATACAAATAATGAAATCAAAATAGATTCTGGTGAACTATCCTAAATAATAATCTATAATATGTATTTAAAAATTTAATTAAAAGTCAGCTTCAAGTCTTGGTTATTTAAGGATCAAATTAGGGAATCAGGCCCATTAAATTATTATAAATTGTAAAAATAAACTCAAATTCTATTTTTTAAACTAAATTTTAAAGTGTTAGCATAATTATGATAACCAGTATGTAGGTAAGAATTTGGAATGCAAAAGAGTGAAAATTCCTCAACAGCATCTTGCTTTCTGTTGGGAAGAGGGATGAGCTGCTCTGTCAGCAAGTGGAGATGTGCTGAAATTACTATGGATATGCAGCAAAGTTCTCATTTGCTGATTCTATATTTACAAAGGATATTTGCAATACAATTTTGCTTTCTTCATATATTAGATTAGAGGTAGAAATTATAGAGATTGGCAAAAGCACTCTATTTGGCAGTATTAATTATATTGTTAAATTATTAAAAAGCCTTTCTAAATTTTCTCATAAATTTTGTTTTGTTTTGTTTTGTTTTAGGTGAGCTAGTATTCCTCATGACCTCTGGGGATGCTAAAAACTTGACCTACTAGACCTGCAAAGCTAGTGTGCTAATGAAAGTTAAGGTGTTTAACATGCACCTGGTCAAATAAGGCCTTATAACTTGGTATTAAGATTAAGGGTATTATAATAGCCTGAGTGGTTTTAATACAGATGGGTAAACATTATATATTTTTCTATTTTTAAAGATATCTATGGTTGCCATGTGGAAAATAGATGATGGGGGCAAAAATCGGGGAGGGAGACAATTGTCGATACCACTGTAGTAACTGAAGACAGTTTCGAACGCATGCACTGGAAAATGGAGATATGTAGACAAAGTCAATAGAAATATAGGTGACACAATTGGCATGACTTTTCTCTGGTTGATCCTAGGTTGGGAAAGTGGACAAAAATTAGAAAGCTGTCAGTCATTAAACAAGTCCTAGCCATTTTGGACCCATAGTTACAAAAATTATTGTTTAGTTTCCTAGACTGTCACTAGAGATAGCAACCAGGCTTCCTAAAGTCTGACTTCAAAGCAGGCTGGCTTCCTGGGCTGATTTTTATTAATAAGGATGGTTTCTTGTGCTGGTTGCCACAGGTTGTGGGTCAGAGTTCTCTTTTTATATATGTTCTGGCTGTTTGTTTGTACATTCAATCTCAGAATGCTCATGACTAGGATGACATTGAGTACTTACTATGAAATAACTTATCTTCACAAAAACTGTATAAATTTTATACTTGTGTAACCTTCATGTTATTAGTGTGATGTTTGAGATTTAGCAGTTCAAAGACTTCTGTTCGGTCATGGAGTTAAGAAGTAGTAATCATTAGATCAAAATCTAGATATATATATTACTCAGGAACTTTAAGAATTTTTTTTATAGGTGAGAGGAGGGTAGATAGTGAGGCACACTCCCGCATGTGCCCTGACCAGGATACACCTGGCAACCCCATCTGGGAACAATGCTCTAGTACCGAGCTATTTTTAGTGCTTGAGGAGGATGTGCTTAGACCAACCAAGCTAGCCTCAGTACCCAAGGTGCAGCTCAAACCAATTGAGCCATTGACTGCAGGAGGGGAAGAGAGAGAGAAGGAGAAGGAGGAGGAGAGAAACAGATGGCATTTCTCCTGTGTGCCCTGACCTGGGATTGAATCCAGAATGTCTATATATTGGGCCAATACTCTATCCACTGAACCACCAGCCAGGGCCAAGAATTTTTTAACTCTAAAATTACATATTGCATAAAGGATGCTACCTACAGCATATATTTTAAAGCTTGATATGAGTAATGATCACATATTTATAAAGAAAAAATACAGAAAAATATTGAGATGCAGGGAAGATAAAGAACTAAGAATCATTAAGAAAAATTCAAACTAAAATGCTACCTATGTAAATAGCTTATACATACATACATGTGTATATGTTTACATATAGATAAAGTAGCAATACCAGTTTATATATGTATATATATAAGTAATTAAATTTTAATACATGTGGCATTCATTGTATTCTTTGAATGATATTTTAAACAAAATGATTATTACCTTCCACAAGAAAATAAAAAAATTTGGTATTTTGTGACTATCTCTGCTCTCTGCAAATAACATTTTGAAATAAAATCTTTCTTCAAGGGCTATATATCCCAATCACACTATGACAAATATTCATAAAACTGCTCTCCACTAACTGGTTTCAAGTAAAGAAATCTTATTTAACCTTTTAGAAAATCTCCTTTTATGCAGGACTTTATACCCACAAGATCAAGCATATTAATAACAAACTAGGTCAGAAACTAACCAAACTGGGGCATATATCATGCAAGTAATACTGACAATTCAAAGATAAATTTTCCATATGAAGAAACAGTGCAAGTTAAATCCTGAACAAACCTCTAGATTACTTTTAATTTTTTCACAAAACTTTCAGAATTTAAAATGAGTAGGTTTCAGTAAATTACTGTACAATTATTTAAGCTAATCAAAAATGCATATTTGCATACAAAAACAATTTTAAAGTCAATTATTGATTTAGAACTAGAAATACATATACTAGAAAAACTAGTATAACCCTCAGCATTACAAAAAGAAACTGAGACCCAATAAAGTAAGTGGTATATGCCCACAAATATACAATTGGTGAAAAAACAGACCATAGATTTCTTAACTGACAGTCCAATCATTTTGCTTTACTCTCACACTGTCATTACCCTTCCACAAATGCTTCTATTCTTAGTCCAGATTGTATTTATAGATTCCAATATAATTTTAAGAGATGCTGCCCAAGGAAGCAAAGAACATGATTTACTCATGGTCATGACAGGGCAGTTCCTCCATCATCACTTGTATTCAGTGGCACTAGAAATTAAACAGTGTCAGTGCAGTATTATTTGTAGACAACTGTGTGGATTATATCAATGACTTTTATTATGACCATAAAGATCTTTATGTATTCAACAATTAGCATCTGGGATGACCAAACACTGCTCAAATCCAGCTGGGAAAAATCAACATTAGTTTATATATGTTGATTGTGCTTGTAAATATTGGTATAAATGATAAAATAATACCTTTTTTAAACACTATATTATGCATCAATTTGCTTATATTTTTAAGGTGTGTGCATGCTCCACATATGCTGTTTAATTCAACTTAAATCCTTTCATAAATGCCAAGTTCTACTCCATTAACTACCTCCCCCAAATTATATCGATAGTATTATCTCACAGCATGATTTTCCAATACTGTCTAGTCAAACCTGTTCTTATAAAATTGCAGTTGTACTTGTTAAATCTAAGTACCCTATCGTACATGTCTTTTAGTTTGCCTTCTTCATCCATACATACTTTTTGAATTACTTTCATTGTCTATTTCTAACACCTTTCCCACATTTCCAACACACTCTGATATCTCTCGGTTTTTACTCAGAAAAACAGAGGATCTATGATACAAGGTTTTTGGTCTCTAATATAACCACAATAAAATTATAAGCACTTTGAAGTGAGAGTTAACTAGTTCATTCTTTCCCTTCTTTTCTTTTCTTCACCTTTTTCTTTATCTCTCCATTTTTTAAAAAACTTCATATAATATTTTCTCATAAATTGAGCTAAAGGAATATATCTATTTTTCAAACATGTAAATAATCTAAACACATTAGCCAATTCAACTTAAATAGTAATAGTTTTCTTTCAATTTTATTCTTATAATTTGTGGGTGACCTCACTCTCAGCAATGAAGAAATTTAAGAGTGTACATCTGTGTTGATTAATAAACTTATATATATATTAGTATATAATGTGAATAACCTTAATAGATAGCTAAGTTGTGCATAAATGGGTATTTGATTATAATTTTAGACATAACATGAAAATTTATAAACATAATAGCTCTGTAAAATGTTAATGTGAAACAATAACAAAGAGAACAAATGAAAAAAAAAAGTTAACATGGAAATAAGAGGAAATGAAGCATCACAATCTCTTGGTCATATCTATATGTAACTGCTGAAAGCAATGGTGGATGAAGGACAGGGAGAAAGGGCTGTAAGTACCTTTGGGCACACTTTCACTTCTAATTAATGACCCTATTCATGTGGTAAATAAATATAGCGTGTAGGTGACTATGTTTTACACCGTCATTTTCCTATTCAAGCAATATACTGAAGTATATTGCTAAGTACCTAGATGCAGGAAGTACCTCAGTATACTTCCTGCATCTTGATATCTGTCCAGTTTTTCGGCAAGTTCTTTTGAGGCTTGGCATGCCTTACTATAAATGTGAGACCTAGGGTAAAATGAAGTATTATAATACATTTTAAGTATTGTTGTGTAGGAGAATAATTATGTCACATTTTTTTTTTACTTATTATGCATTCATTTCCAAAGTATCAATGCAAAAATACTAAGGACCAACATACTTGTAGTACTGAACTGAACAATTACCCATTTCAAGACATTTAATAAAGCAGATTTATAATACATAAATGCAAATACTTCTGTATTTGTGATACATCAATAAAATTAAATATGTATATGAGGAAAAGAACTTTGCAAAGTTGTTGCCTTTAATTTATTTTTCTTGACACTTGAAGCTCACCTTTATAAATGGTACTTTTTTCATTGGTCTTGACTTTAGTTGGAGTTTCAGTTTACTACTTCAAAGACCCTTCATAAAGACGTTAAATTACTTAAAAATATCAATTTATAATGTAGAGTTTACTGAATCATGTTTTAAAGACATGTCCATTAGTGAAAACAGCAGCAATTTTATTAAAGGCATGGGAGCTTGACCAGGCAGTAGCACAGTGGATAGAGCATCAGACTGGGATTCAGAAGACCCAGGTTCGAGACCCTGAGGTCTCCAGTTTGAGCACAGGCTCATCTGGTTTGAGCAAAGCTCACCAGCTTGGACCCAAGGTCGCTGGCTTGAGCAAAGGGTTACGCGGTCTGCTGAAGGCCCATGGTCAAGGCACATATGAGAAAGCAATCAATGAACAACTAAGGTGTCACAACAAAAAACTGATGATTGATGCTTCTCATCTCTCTCCATTCCTGCCTGTCTGTCCCTATCTGTCCATCTCTCTGATTCTCTCTCTGTCTCTGAAAAAAAAAATAATAAAGGCAAGGGACTAGAAAAATGAGTCACAGAGATATAGAAGGGACAAAATTTTTGGATGAAACTGATTAATTAATCACTGTGTAATGCAGAAGTAATGTAATTTAGAGAATTGAACATGGTAACACTACGGTGAGTATAATTGACAGCCTGAGCAAATCTCAGTTATCCATGAGTCTTTTGTGTATCACTGTGTTTAAATTGGTGTTAAGCTAGACAGTGTGAGCAGAATTATAATGCAAAAGAAAAATCACTAGGTTTAGTTTCTGAAGAATAACTTATTGTCCAGTTGTGCAACTTAATCATTTAATTTTGAACCAGCATTAATCTCTCTAAACTTCAATTTTCATACTTGTTTAAGATTTGAATCAGAACATTTGTTTGTCCTTCTTTTTGACTGGCATTATTGGAATTTAGTGTACTAATATAAATGAGTGTTTATAAAACTGCCAATACCATTCCTCAGTCTATCTTTCTTTTTATTATCAAAATTATATAATAGCTGTTAATAACTGAGACTTGTCTCACCTCTACACTTATTAGCAGACATGTTTCTGATGCATCTTTAGTCTTTATATACCATTTGTCTATATTTTTCTCACAGTTTATTTCTCATAAATTCATGTTTGCCAGTCTTCTCTTAAAGCAGTTTAAGTGGATCTCATTTACTTATTAATTAAATTCTATAGATTATGCCCATTTCTAACTTTATAAAATAAAACCTTCTCTCCAGGAAAAAACTCTCTAGACTATGTATGTGCCTAGCATTAGTTACTCATATATATTGCTTCCTCCAAACTAGTTAGTACACATACCTACATACTAGAAAATTGTTTCTTCTACCTCTACCAATGTTAATACTTCTCCCTTTTCTCTTCAATAAAACCTTGCCTTAATTAAATCAGAAATGATTGCTAAGACTTCTAAATCCTCACAGTACTTCATACGTGCTCTGCTCATTTTGTATTTGTCTTTTATTTACTTATATTCATTCATGCATGCATGCTTTCTGGACAACCATCCCACACCAGGCAATATTCTAGATAGTGGAAAAGGAATAATAAAAATGACATCAACAATAACCAGAACGTCAACAACCACCTCTACCCATGAGAAGCTTATGTCCTAATGGGAGTCTGTGGGTGGAGTGCAGAGCACATTCCTTGCAGCTGCAGCTAATGCAATGCTGTGAGAATACTCTAGCTCCCAGAAGCCTCCTGGGCACACCCAGGAAGGAAGCTCGCCCACAATAAGGAAGTGACTTAGCGCCAACCACACAGCTCCCTGATCTTGTCAGCCATTGGCTTTGAGGAACACGCTGTAATTCCCTATTGGCTGAACCCATGTATATAAGCTAGCTTACTTCCTGGATAAAGTGGATCTGCATCACTGAACCTGGTCCTCGGAGTCAGGTCTTTGCATCTCCCTCGTCCTCACCCCCAGCAGGACTTGTCCACAACTGGCACCCAATGTCAGGCAGGGACCTAACCGGCTTCCAAGGGACAGTGAGTGACTCTCTGCAATGGGAAACCTTCTCCCTCACTCTCAAGCCCTGCAGGCTCAAGCCCTGCACACCCTATTGCAGAGTAGGCGAGTTGAAGTTTGTGAAAAGGATCTCTGTACTTACTGGGAGATTCTCTCTGGTTTCAATCCTTGGCTCCGGGATGCACTTCTTTGGGACCTGGATACTTGGGCTCAAGCTTTCTGGCACATCCGTTTGGCTAAAGTACATGGAGGACAAACCTTCCTTCTCGGCCTCATTCCTGCCTTATTGGCAATACACGCCTGCTTGACTGGTGCTCCTCCTGGGGACCCTCCGCCGGTGCCAAAGATATTGCAGGCTGCCTCTCTCTCTCTCTGGGGGTCCCTACCTTCCTATTCGCACCCTCCACTGAGGAGGAAAGTAGTTTAGCCTCTGAGTTTGATGGACTTGCAGCTGAGCATGCAGAAACAAAACCAACCAAATTGCTAACTGCGCCGTCAGCTCTGCCTCCGGGAAAAGTGGAAATTGCTACTTCCGCATTCCCTGCCGGGGCTCAATGCCCCACTCCAGCCTCTCAGGTGCCATTTTCTCCACACATGTTCCTGATGCAGACCCATGGGCCAGCCTATATGCCCCATGTGTCTTTTTTCTTTTTGTCTGTCTGTTGTGTATCTCTCGCTCTCTCTCTCCCCCACCCCTCTATCTGAAATGATGCTGGAAGGACCCAGCCATGGCACAGTGGCGGGGATCACACCCTCATCTAACGCAAGGAAGAGGCTATGCTTGCATTTTTTCAGCCAATTTGGATCCCAGGAAACCCCCAACCTGCTTAACAGGGATTCTTGGGCACCCACTAAGTGGTTCAGTCTTCACCCGTTCAAAGCCACAGCCCTGGCCTTCTCCACACCAACTATGCCTGAGGGGAGGTGGTCCTCAGCACTCCAGAAGAAGACCTCACTGCCGGAATGTGCACCCCATCACCTGGGGGGATGTGGAGGCTTTGGTGGGGCGGGCCCAGAGAATTGCCCCTGATGGGCCCCCAGGCCCTGGTGCTCTGTTCTTGCTTATGTGTGCTATAGTAACCACTGACTCCCAGATGCAGGCAGTAGCAGCCCGGGGCTCAAGCCCAGCAGTGTGAGCTGGTGTTTTCAGTTCATCTTTGGAGGATGAAGAGAATTGGGCTGGAGTCGCAATTCGCAGACTCCAGAAGGTAAACAGTGGCAGCTGTGGCAGGAGGATGAACAAAAGCCAGGCTTGCATCACAGAGTGGCCGCTAGAATGGCAGGGAGTGCCTAAGCCACTGGTGGGTTTGCTGACATTTTGGGACATAGGAGTAAATGCCATCATGCTCTCCAGAGCAAAGATGGAAATGCTGACTGCCATTGCCACATGCTCCTCTTTGGGACAGTGTAAGACCTGCCAAGACAGCAGGAATGAGGGCGGTGGCTGACACCCCATGTGCGTGGACTGGTTTCCTGGACTACGACCCAAGTGAGCACTGGCTCCTTTGTTGGATGGACTTACAGATTTTGGACAATGTGAAATACCCTGGTGGGGGTAGGGGGAGGCTTTGCTGGAGGCCCTTCCCCTCCCCCAGGAAGCTTTTCCCATGGCTAGAAAGAAGGCCCTGGACATTTTGTGGTTTTGGCAAAGTGCTCAGAGACTGGTGAAATGTACCTTTGTAATTGTTGAAATTGTATGACTTATCATGTTGTTGTAATTTGCATAATGTGCCTTGCAACCATATGCAGTACACAGCCCACGGCAAGCCATCTGTTTCAAGTTTGGATGCTGGGACCTTTGTGGGAAGGGGGCATGCACGAACCTACGTCCATTTTTTACAATAAATATGGAACTGTGTTTAACAGCATCTAGAAGATCTCTGTTACACAATGGGAGGGAAATGACATCTCGACCCCTAGGAGGAATTCCCTGTTTAAGACCCCCATTCTATTTCTCCTAACTAGTCAAACATTACAGAAGCTTGCTCATTGTTTAATCCAGCTAATCTATTAGCATATAGTATAATAGGTATTATAGTTGTTTTAGTTCTACTACGGTTCCGTTGCATAATGCATAGCATTCAGAAGCTACAACAGCAAGCTGTCATTCATCAAGTCCAATTTGCCTTAATTAAAAGAGAAGGGAGAGATGTGGGTGGAGTGCAGAGCACATTCCTAGCAGCTGCAGCTGATGCAATGCTGTGAGAACACTCCAGCTCCTAGAAGCCTCCTGGGCATACCTAGGAAGGAAGCTCGCCTGCTATAAGGAAGTGACAGTGCCAACCACGCAGCTCCCTGTTCTTTTCAGCCATTGGCTTTGAGGAACATGCTGTAACACCCTATAGGCTGAAACCATCTATATAGGCTACTTACTTCCTGAATAAAGTGGATCTGCATCACTGAACTTGGTCCTCAGAGTCAGGTCTTTGCGTCTTTGTCGTCCTCACCCCTGGCAGGACTTGTCCACAGCAGTTGGGGATGGAAAGGGAAGAAAAAACAGTCACAGCTATAGCAGTCAGATATTGATAGATGCTAATGAGGGGGGAGCAACATAGTCTGATATGGCAATGGGTATACATATGTGTTGAGCGTAGGTTGCTTTATTGACCACAGAATTGTATAGAAATAAAAATTTAGAAATAAAAGATTGCTTTGGAATTCCTGAGAAAATATTTCTGACCAACAAGAATAAGTATAATGAATAATTCCATTAAGCATAACATACCATCTCTACCATATATTTTGCTCAATTTGGACATTGAGGCATTAGTTATTTCCATTCTTGTGTGCATGTGTGAGTGTGTGTGCATGTGTGTGTGTATGCATGTGTGTGTGTGTGTGCATGTTTGTGCACACACACATTGCTCTGCCTCAATGCAACATTCACCCTGAGAAAGGTATTTCAGGGCACATGTATTTTTATTCCTTTATCTTTCATTTATTTTCTTCCTACCTTGGGGATTTTTCTCATTTTGGGGCCAGGGACATTTACTCAGGCTTATTTTTCTTCTTGGTTTGAACCACTTCAAGAACTAAGCTTTTGAGACTTATAAACTAATGCTATAGCTAAGGTTTCCTGTATTCTGCTATGACACAATTGCTATGTCTCAAATAAAAGATTTAAATTCAGAACCCCCTAGGTATATGAGGGAATGTTAGTTGTTAAAGGAAATGCAAGAAATATTCAAAAAGTATTGAAAACAAGAAAATCTATATTTTAGAGTGTTTTGATGAATTCATATTTGATACAGATTGCCACACTGAAAGAACCACACTAGTAACTAAATTTAGAGATGAGTTATTTTTTGTTTACTTTAATATTTTTTTAAAAAATTAGTTATTAGTATCAACATGAGAGCCAATGTGTAGCTTTTGATTATTGATAATAAAAATAAGTATAAACAAGAATAATGGCATTAATAGGTATTAGAAAAATAATAATATTCCTCTAAATTTTGCTACTTAGCTTTCAAATTTATTTTAAAATAAGAAAATTAGTAAAATTATATATAAACTTTCTTTATAAACTTGATTTCTTACCCAAGTGGTGATATATATTAACTGGTTTATTAAGAATTCATCACACTTAGCCCTGGCTGGTTGGCTCAGCGGTAGAGCGTCGGCCTGGTGTGCAAGAGTCCCGGGTTCGATTCCTGGCCAGGGCACACAGGAGAGGCGCCCATTTGCTTCTCCACCCCTCCCCCTCTCCTTCCTCTCTGTCTCTTCCCCTCCCGCAGCGAGGCTCCATTGCAGCAGAGATGGCCCAGGCGATGGGGATGGCTCTGTGGCCTCTGCCTCAAGCGCTAGAATGGCTCTGGATGCAACAGAGTGATGCCCCAGAGGGGCAAAGCATCGCCCCCTGGTGGGCATGCCAGGTGGATCCCGGTCGGGTGCATACGGGAGTCTGTCTGACTGCCTCCCCTTTTCCAGCTTCGGAAAAATGAAAAAAAACAAAAAACAGAATTCATCACACTTGCCCTGGCCGGTTGGCTCAGTGGTAGAGTGTTGGCCTAGCATACAGGAGTCCCGGGTTTGATTCCCAGCCAGGGCACACAGGAGAAGCGCCCATCTGCTTCTCCGCCCCTCCCCCTCTCCTTCCTCTCTGTCTCTCTCTTCCCCTCCTGCAGCCAAGGCTTCATTGGAGCAAAGTTGGCCCAGGCACTGGGGATGGCTCTATGGCCTCTGCCTTAGGCGCTAGAATAGCCCTGTTGCAATAGAGCAACCCCCCAGATGGGCAGAGCATCACCCCCTGGTGGGCATGCCGGGTGGATCCTGGTCGGGCACACGTGGGATTCTGACTGCCTCCCCGTTTCCAACTTCAGAAAAAAATAAAAATAAAAGAATTTATCACACTTGACCAGTGACACTCTGGCAGTGGCACACTGGATAGAGCATTGGTCTGGAACACTGAGGACCCAGGTTCAAACCATCAAGGTTGAGCACTGAGTTATGTCACTTGAGTGTGGGCTCACCAGCTTGAGCGTGGGCTCATCACCTTGAGTGCAGGTTGCCAGCTTGAGAGTAGGATCATAGGCATGACCCCATGGTTGTTGGCTTGAGCCCAAAGGTCACTGACTTGAAGTCCAAGGTCACTGGCTTGAGTATGGGGTCACTTGCTAAGCTAGAGCCCACCTGGTCAAGGCACATATGAGAAAGCAATCAATGAACAACTAGGTGCCACAACTATGAGTTGATGCTTCTCATCTCTTTCTCTTCCTGTCTGTCTGTCCCTATCTGTCTGTCTCTCTCAAAAGAAAAAGGAAAAAAAAAGAAACTGCCATTGAAATGACTGACCATGTTACAGTTGGAAATCTTATCATTCCCAAGATCCTAGGTAAAAGAAAAATGAATTCATAAGCTGGACCTTCAGTCAAGTTTTGTCTACCAGAGTGATGAAGAAAGAAAACAACTGTTTTACTTTAACAGGAAAAAATGGCACACCTAATTCTGATGAATTGGAAATATATCCATGTAAAACTTTCTAAAATCTCTGATAATCCATTTTATTATAAAACTACAAAAAGATTGTTTTTAATTTCTAGGCAGTTGCCTAGAGAATTTATTATTGTTTGGGGCACTGCTATTTACATCTTAGAGTGTCTTCTGATGGACTTTAGAGAAATAGCTCCAATATTAATTACTATGGAGAACAAAATAATCAGCTTTTTATAAATTTTATCTTGATGGAATATTAAGATTTAGACATCAATACGTTACACAATCAGGATGTAATTAATTTTAAAAATAAAAACTACAGTTATTCTGTATTAAAAAATATTGATTAAAGAGACAAAAGTTCAAGTGTCAAATGTTTTAGTTAAAAACATGCATAATTGGGAATTTTGTGTTCACCTTTTCTACTTTAATGCTTTGTTTATATTTAATCCTAACATTGAGATCATCTAATAACTAATTGCAGAAAGGTGTTGTCTTTAAATTAATAATTAATTATGTATTCAACTCTCAAGTATGAAGTAATTTAATCTTCAAAGAGCCTTTTATGTATAATACAGGGAGAGCACTGCTATTTTCCAGAAAAGATCAGTGATTATTTGGTCTTTGTGAATAATTTATTGTGACTGCTGGAATTACTTTCAATGATATTTTCTATAGTTTTTTTTTTCTACCTAGGTGCTAATGATTGTGCATTTTTTTGGTTATTGGCTACAAGTTTATGAGTGCTCTCTCCATAGGTATAGCCATAATCCAAACAGATATCAGCACAGCATATTGTGTTAATTTCTCTTTGCTATTATTACTCTTTTAAAAACAAAATATCTAAATGCATTATCCATGTGGCAGGTTTTGGTTTTGATTTTGTTCTTTCAGTTTTGTTCAGTGATTTATTATATTTCAAGTCCCTCTGTTAATGCCTGAATTAAGGTAAATATTTAATAGGTAATTGCTGAATTAATAGTCATTGAACTCTGACATTGTACAAAGGTGGATTAAAATGCTGACTCATAAGTATACTCTCAGTGTATTGATTCAGTGATTATATACGTTAGTCACTAGTACCAAAAAAAGAGAACTCTTCACTTTTCCTACATTATAAACAAAGCAATTAGCAATGGAAATTCATTTTATATCTAATATGATTGCTTTAAAATATAGCTGTTTAGTGTTGTGTATATTTTTAGTTTATAAATTAGGTTTTGTATCAAACACAATATGGGTTTTCTTGAATAAAACCCAGTGAGAAACAGCATGATAATAATAATGATAGGAACATAAAAGGCATAAACCCTACAATTTTAAGTGAATGTTTAAATAATTGTTACAAAAAGTATATTCTAGCTCAAGAGGAAGTAGTAACATTTGCTCATTCTTTCATTATCTTGTCAATGTCTAATGGCATTGATGAGAAAAGCATTCTATTTATTCTTTTACTAAGAATCATCATTACATTGGGATTATGCTTCTTATAAGATATCATTTCTAAACTTTTAAACTTCAAACAATTTTTATAGCATTAGGGAATCTAATTTATTCAAAGATGAAAATGTATTTTGAGTAGAGCTGCATATCTGTAATCTATATTTCTTTTTTAATAAGTGCACCATTTTGAAATATTTATCAGAAAGATAATCATGAAAAATTAAAGTAATTAAATAATTAATTTGAATTTTTATCTTTATTACACTTCAATATTTAAGTGACAGTAAAGGTTACACTTTTTAATTCCTAAAATGTAAATATAAATTGATTTCAAATAATTCAAATAAACTTTAATATTTTGATCTGCACACATCTAGCAATTCATTTTCCTTTTAACTCTAGCCAAGTGTAAAAATTAATTATACATAAAATTACCTTAATATACATTCTTGAAAAGGACTTGAGTGAAAGTTTTAATAAAAACATAGAAGGTTTAAGTGAACTGTTTATCAATGCAAATAACATTTCTTTTAAAACTAAAATCAGAAGATGCAGTTGCTAAATAGGAAACACAATTTATAATTCAGAGATTTAAGTTGTGAGAAGAGGATGAATGTGAGTAACTTTGAATATATTTTTATCTTTCAGCTTTCCTGTCTAAATTGCATGTTTAAAATTATAAGGTGAAAACAAATATTAGATGAAAACTTGACTTTTTCCTCTTTCACATAGATCTTTATTTTTATATAACTATTTTAAACTAGGATCCTGAAGAGTAAATATGATAACAACTTCAGTCAGATCCCTCCACAACTCCCAACCAACACACACACACAGTGAGTTAAGGAAATTAAACTTTGTATATGTCTGGTTTTTAATGTACTGAGTTTTAGATTTCATCTTACTCTCTCCAGTTGATCAGAACTAGGAAAAGACTTTGGCCATGGCTTTTACTTTTAACTAGTTTACTTTCTAGATGTTAAATGGATCCTATATACCGTTATTTTACTTATGAACCTATGTTTTTCACAAATTAAATGTAACATTACCAGAAATTATAAGAATGAAAGACTCAGTATAAATTAGTTTGAACTATGTATAATTTGATGGACATAAAGACAAATAATTTTCTAATGTTTGTATAGGGACTAAAAGATATTAATAATTTTTCTCCCACCTCTTAAATTCTTTTGGCTGGGCTAACCATCAAATTAGCAGAGACATCTAATGATTTACAGGAGGAAAACCAGTTTTAATACATGCACATGGGGAATCACATAAGCATGAGAATTCCAAAGACAGTGAGATAATATTGGGATGGTATTGAGATAATATGTGACGGTTCTGAACAAAAGAATAAGAGGGAAAATGGAGTATTAGATTTCAGAAGTGAGAATGAGTGATTCACAAGTAATTGAGGAAAAGCAGAACACATAAGGCAGCCAAATCCTAGAAAAGGGGCCTAGAGTCTTCATAACTAATTCTGGGCTGAAGATTCTTAAAGTGCTTAAGCCAAGGCTCCCTTCCTACAGCAGATTTCTCTGTCTGAATCTCTCTGACAGAAAAAGAGGGCAGGGTTGATGATTCCCTGTGAGTCATGTTTTTTAACAAATATCTTAAAATCAATATCCCCAAAAGGCAGCTTCAGGATGGCAAAATTTGGTTCTTTTCACTGGTAAGCATAATGAAAGTCTTGAGAAACAAAATTAAGTTCATACACTTAAGGAAGAAAATACAAACAAATACTAGAAAACTTTGTCTTCTGAACATTGCTTTAAAAAATAGATAACTTAATGATCATATGAATCACCTCCCCACTTCATCCAACCCAACTCCCACGCATCAATGTCTACTGAAACTGAACCTTAATAGAGAATACCATACATGTAAGAACTGCTTAAGAACAGAAGTCAATTCTTGATGATCAAAACTAAGAGATTACAAAAATGTTGTTTGAGGGCATGTGCTCATATTTTGGGTATGTATATCTTTTCAGTAATTAATCTTAATGAATATGGTTGTATATTTTGAGGCAAATACCACTGACTATGTAAATGCCACTTCTATAATAATAGTTTTAACACTGATAGTAAAACAAAATTCTGGCTTCTAAAATGTTCTATACTGACCTTGTTTCTTTAAACAACAGGCTTCTCTCATTACATGTAAATTCTTTATAAAGTATTCTGACTATAAAGATTACAACATTCTTTTCTAAGCATAAACTAATATAAGCAAAGCATCTCCTTCTATTTAAGAAATCACTTTCTATTGTATCTCCCCTAAGCAGTTAAAGAGATTTTAAATTGACCAAATGTTAGTCAAATAAGTTTGTAAAATGTGATTTTTATGTTTGCTCGCTTATAGTTTGCATTGGGGTCTGGGCAGCACCAGGTATATGTGGTCAGTGAAATTGCAAATTATGTTTCTGCTTGGGAAGGGCCATTATTTTGCTAATGTTTACTGGAGGAGAGGTTTTTGTGCCAGAAAGTTTTGAAGAGAGAGAGAAGAAGGAGAAGAGGGAGAAAGAAGCCATGTTTGCAGGGAGAGCAGAGAGAAGGCAGAGTGCTGAAGGAGAAGCCAGTTTGTGCAGAGAGGTGAAGGTGTGCAGACGGGTAACCAGAGCTGAGGGGCTTTGTGAGCTCTGCTAAGACTGGTGGGGCCTTTGATTCTGGGAGAAGCTGGAGATGCTCCTGGTAGTGGAACCAGAGAATGTGTCAGGGCTTTGGGAGCCCTGTATGTTTGTTCTTCAACCATTGTGAGACTTTAATAAAGGAATGGCCCACCATTTTCTGGCTTCACTGTTTCTTTACCATCTGTCTGAATTCAATGTGAACATACATGTGAATGGCTGTGACTCATGGCCTTACACTAAGGTAGAGCTTAGTGTATTTAAACAATATTATCTCGTAAGATCAAAGATATTACAAGTTTTTTGTTGTTGTTGTTGTTGTTGTTGTGTTTTTCTGAAGCTGGAAAAGGGGAGAGACAGTCAGACAGACTCCTGCATGCGTCCGACCGGGATCCACCCGGCACGCCCACCAGGGGCCACTCTCTGCCCACCAGGGGGAGATGCTCTGCCCCTCTGGGGCATCACTCTGCCGCGACCAGAGCCACTTTAGCGCCTGGGGCAGAGGCCAAGGAGCCATCCCCAGCGCCCAGGCCATCTTTGCTCCAATGGAGCCTTGGCTGCGGTAGGGGAAGAGAGAGACAGAGAGGAAGGAGGGGGGTGCAGGGGTGGAGAAGCAAATGGGCGCTTCTCCTATGTGCCCTGGCCGGAAATCAAACCCGGGTCCCCCGCACGCCAGGCCAACGCTCTACCGCTGAGCCAACACAAGTTTTTTTTAAGTGATAGATAAAGAAAAAAATTAAAAGACTTTAAGGAAATAAAAACATAAACATTCTATTCTATTGGGTTAAAAATATTTGAACACTAAGTTTTAAGAGTGTAATTCACTGGAGAACAAAGTTTTTGTTGCATCCACAAAACCACTTGTTCTTACCTAATTCGAGTGTGCTGATCTCAAATCTGATATTAGTTTTTCTCCATAAGCTACAGTTTTTTGCAATTCAAGATTTAAGTTTTCATCTTTCTGTAAAATTTTCAACATTTAGTTTAACATAATGAAGTAGAATGACTTATGGGGCATCATCTTTGTGAAAATATAATAATTTATATAATGCAGTAAATACACTAATATACTAAAAGATATGATTGCATCAAAATTTGTCTACAATTTTGAAATAGAACATATTAAAACACTTATTTTAATCATAAAATTTGCGCAAAACTTATTTAAATTCTATTCAGGCAAAAATTTGTGCTTGTAGCTCTTGCGTTTGTGTACTTGTTGAGGACAATATTGTTTGATTCTCCAGCAGTAGTCTGCTCATTATTAACAGCTCCAAGATTTTTGGGAAACTTATCAAGGTGACTGTTCAGGAAGTGAATCTTAATGTTCATGTTACATCCAATGTCACGGAAAGCAAACAGCATCCTTTGAACCAGAAGTTCATAGTTTTCTGCTTTTTTGTTGCCAAGAAATTTCTTTGTAATGGCCACAAAGGACTGCCATGCTGCTTTCTCCTCCTTATTCATCTTCCTGGCAAACTCTTCATCACATATAATGGTTCGAATTTGAGGTCCATTGAATACACTTGCTTTTGTCTTCTCGAAAGACAAGGCAGGAAAAGCAGAAATAATATGTTGAAAGCATTCACTTTCTCTATTCAAAGCCTGAACAAACTGCTTCATTAAGCCAAGTTTGATGTGAAGTGGGGGAAAAATGATCCTGTCTTGATTAACTACAGGTTTATTCACAATATTTTGCATCCCTACTTTCAGAGTTTCATGTTTCGGCCACTCCTTTTGTGTCCAGTGTTTCTCCCGAGCTCGGCTGTCCCACAAAGAAAGCAAGGATACTTTGTGAACCCTCTGTTGTCCTAGCAGGAAATTTACCATTTTAAGATCCACACATATGATCCAGTTATGCTTCTCATACTTCAGAAAATTGAGAACAATTTTTATGTCATTATAATCTTCTCACTGATAAGTTGAATAACCAACTGGAACCACTGCATAAACATTACCGTTGTGTAGGAGAACACATTTCAGACTCCGTTTAGAGCAGCGGTTCTCAACCTGTGGATCGCGATCCCAGCAGGGTCACCTAAAGCCATCGGAAAATACATAATGCATATCAGGTATTTACATTCCGAATCATAACTGTAGCAAAATTACAGTTATGAAGTAGCCACCAAAATTATTTTTTGGTTTGGGGTCACCGCAACACGAGGAACTGTATTGTGGGGTCACGGCATTAGAAAGGTTGAGAACCACTGGTTTAGAGCTATGAAGAAATAGCTGCCATTCTGTTGGACTATAAGTGGTAACACCTAGTTGGCTGAGAAGAATACTGATATCATGACAGTAAACAAAGTGTTTGTCTTCAGAAAAAAGTCCACAAATATTTGTTCATGCTTCCTGAAATGGGATACTTTAGCTGACCAGTGAAGTACATTCTTTTCTTGAAGCCTGGAAGCTAATAACTCAGCTGCTTTCTTTGATAGGCCCAAATCTCTTACTAAGGCATTCAATTGGGGTTGGCTAAACTGCTGAGGGTTTAATGACTGCTTGGCATCAGAAGAAGACCCTTCAGATTCTATAACCATTTCCTCATGCATCTTATCAAAATACACCTGATCACCATGTTCACTTTCTTTGTCCTTAGAAGAAATAAAACCATTGAAAACTGGAACTGGGAGCATCTCAGAGTGTGGGATAGGTTGTATTGTTGAAGGAATATTAGGATATGCGATCATATGTCGTTTTTTTCTTGCCAATGTCCTTTGTATGGATCAGACAGAAATAACAGTCACTGCTGTGTTCCTTAGGTTCACGCCAAACCATGCGAATATCAAAAGGCAATCCTTTGCATTTTCCTTTTGTCCAGTCATGAAGCATTTCCTCACAATTATGATACACAATATGAGGAGCCCAATTCTTGTTTTGATTGCTAAGGGGAACTTAAAAATAGGCAATATATGCACGTGTCACAAATGATGAAATATTGCACCTTTGACGTTGAAGTGTGTAACAGCCACATATATAACAAGGTGTCAGGACTATACTTATATTTATGACTACTCAAAGAAGCCATGATTCAATCTTAAAACAAAATAAAAGGGTGTTTTCAACAGATATTTTTTTTACATTTAAAAACAACTACAATTATGTAAAAGTGATGTTTATAAAACATTAATTGCCTTGTGGTTATGTTCAATCCAAGAGTCATTACCCTTTAACTCCAATTTAAAAACCAATGCATGCGCCTGACCAGGCGGTAATGCAGTAGATAGAGCGTCGGACTGGGATGCAGAAGACCCAAGTTCGAGACCCCGAGGTCATCAGCTTGAGTGTGGGCTCATCTGGTTTGAGCAAAAATTCACCAGCTTGGACCCAAGGTCGCTGGCTCAAGCAAAGGGTTACTCAGTCTGCTGAAGGCCCGCGGTCAAGGCACATATGAGAAAGCAATCAATGAACAACTAAGGTGTCGCAATGCGCAATGAAAAACTAATGATTGATGCTTCTCATCTCTCCATTCCTGTCTGTCTGTCCCTGTCTATCCCTCTCTCTGACTCTCTCTCTCTCTGTCTCTGTAAAAAAATTTAAAAAACTTTTTTTAAATAAAATAAAATAAAAAATAAAAACCAATGCGTGCCATTAACTGTAACAAAAAAATTAAAATTGCATAAAAACTAGAGTATGCACCAATAAACAACTTTCAGATTTGGAATCAGTGATGCAGATATATATTGAAACAGTTCTAAAACCTCATGCAACAGAAAATGAAAAAACAAATTGTTTCCGAGTTGTTGGTCAAATAAGTTTGTAAATATAATATATAGGTTTGCTTGCTTATAGTTTGCATTGGGTGTGGGGGACAGGCTGTAAGCAGGCCGGGTTATTATAACCTAAGGCTAAGTTTTAAGAATAAGCCTTTCACACCCTAAGTGACCTTTGTATCAGAGACTTCCTTGTTTGTATATTGGATTAAAGGTTTTGATTTCTACACTATAAAATGGGGCCGACTGGGAGCTTGCTCTCTTTTGGTTCCTGAGATTAGCATTAGAGAGGAGATCAGAGAAAGGCCACATGGAGGAGAGGAGAAGCAGCCAAGATGGTGGAGTTCTGAGGGAGAAGCCACTTTGTGCAGAGTTTGTGCAGCGAGAAGGAGATGGGGAACAGAGGTGAATAAGTCTGGAGAGGTAGAAAATTTTTATTCTAGGAAACTCAGATAAGTCAGTAGCTTTGTGAGTGCTGAATGACTGGGTTTTATAGCCCAGTGTGTGTTTTTACTTGCCCACCGGGTGCAAGCTAGGATTAAAGCTAATGGCTCACCAGTTTTTGGCTCCATTGTTTCATTACTGTCTGTCCAAATCTAATGCAAACCTGCATAGACCAGGTGGCTGTGATGGTGGCCATGGCTACTGGCTTTACACCAGTGTAATCAGTTGTGCACAATGATAATTTTATTTTTATATGCATTTATATTTTTTATCATGTTTTAATTTATTTTACATTTAATATTGAAACATCTTTGCTTTTTAAAGGTTTACAACTCATAGAAGTAACATGTGTGCATTTCTATGAAAAGCAAACTTATTGGTCTCCTCTAGATTTAGGTGTGGAGGCACAAGCTGATTAACCTAATGATTTTTAATGAAACGTGTCAATGTAAGAAATTTCCAAACTTGTAAGAATTTTTAATGTGTTTATTTGAACTAAACTGTCAAAAACTGCTGGGAAGCAAAGTCTCAACAGATTGAGAAAATGCTCCAGAAAATGGCAGTTTCACCACTTATTTTATACAACAGAATCACAGTTAAAGACATAAAGGGGTTACATGAAACTGACTGGTAATAGGAGGCTGGACAAAGCAAAGTGGGGAAATCTCTGGAATTGAATAAAAAGTAAAAATGTGTGTGCTGAAACTTTCTTACATAGGCAGTCATAAAATAGTTAACAGTTAGCAATTAACATGATAACAATAACAATGAAGGTGTGTAAAGCCAGTGACCATGGCCACCATCACAGCTGCCCAGCCCATGCAGGTTTGCATTGGATTCAGACAGATCGTAATGAAACACTGGAGCCAAGAACTGGTGGGCCATTATCTTTAATCCTACGTTGCACCTGGCGAGCAAGTAAAAACACACACTGGGCTCCAAAACCCACTCATTCAGTGCTCACAAAACTACTGACTTATCCAAGTTTCCTAGAATCAAAGGTTTCAAGCTCACCAGCCTCATTATCCTTTGTACCCTATCTCCTTCTGTTGGGCAGATAAAATGTATTATGCTCACTTTGTTAAAGAGGCCGTTGCCCAGGTGATATTAATGTGTGTTGAGAATCCTTTTAGCCTGGGGCTTGGTTTTGGGATTAAGCCTTTCCCACCCTTTTTGATGTGGGGCGGTACAATCCAATCATGCCTCAGAGAAGTGACTTTGTATTAGAGACTTCCCTGTTTTGTATATTGGATTAAGGGTTTGGATTTCTACACTATAAAATGGGGACGGAATGAGAGTTTGGTCTCTTGGTTCCTGAGGTTAGCATGAGAGAGCAGAGAAAGTAGAGCCAGCAGCGGAAGGAGGCCACGTGGAGTAGGCCAGGAGAAGCAGCCAAGATGGCGGAGTACTGAGTGAGATGCCAGTCTGTGTAGAGTTTGTATCTGGGATAAGGAAGAAAATGGGGAACTGAGGAGAATAAGGTTGGTGAGCTAGAAACCTTTGATTCTAGGAAACTCGGATAAGTCAGTGGCTTTGTGAGCACTGAGTGTGACTGGGTTTTGGAGCCCAGTGTGTATTTTTACTTGCCCGCTGGGTGCAAGGTAGGATTAAAGGTTATGGCCCACCAGTTTTTGGCTCCATGGTTTCTTTACCGACTGTCCGAATCCAATGCGAACCTGCATGTGAATGGCCACGATGGTGGCTCCTGGCTTTACACCTTCTCTCTACACAAACTCTGCACTAACTGGTTTCTCATTCAACACTCCGCCATCTTGGCTGCTTCTCCTGGCCTCCTCCACGTGGCCTTTCTCTGCTCTCCTCTCTGCTCTCTCCTCTAATGATAATCTCAGGAACCGAGAGAGCAAGCTCCCGTTCTGCCCCCACTTTATAGAGTAGAAATCAAAACCTTTAATCCAATATACAAAATAGGGAAGTCTCCAATACAAAGTCACTTTCTGAGGCATGATAGGATTGTACCACCCCACATCAAAAAGGGTGGGAAAGGCTTAATCCCAAAACCAAGCCCCAGGCTACAAGGATTCTGCCTGCCCACAGCCTGCCCCCAGCACACATTAATATCACCTGGGCGATGGCCTCCTTGTGGGCAGCGCGATCTTTAACAAAGTGAGCATAATATATTTTATCTGCCCAACAGCCACCATGCTGGCTTTCCCTGAGATTTATCAGGTTCAGTTTGTGGCCCTGTCTATTATTTTTTTCATCCACATATGCTTAATGTTTTGGTCAAGTAAATTTGTAAATATGATGTATATGTTTGCTCGCTTATGATTTGCATTGGGAGCTGAGCAACACCAGATATAGTGGTCTGTGAGGTTGCAGGTTGCCTTCCTGATTGGGAGGGGCTGTTGTCTTGCTAATGTTTACTGGGAGATTCTGCCCCCACTATGGAGAGGTGCAGGAGGATTTCTTTCTTCTCTCCTCTCTGATCCCTTGACCTCCATGGGAAAAGCATGTTTTCTGCTTTTCCCCTGGCTTCTCTTGTGGCTTGCCTGTCTTGGTGAGACACCAATAAACAGAATGGCCCAATATCCTCCATCTCCACAGTTTCTTTACCATCTGCCCAAATTCAGTGAGAACCTGCATGTGAATGGCCAGCCTCTGGCCTTACACTTAGTTAGCAATGATTAAATTAGTTATTTATTTAGTAAATAAAATATCTGTTACTTAAACATTTTCATTAATTGAAGCATCCAATAGCTTGTAATTTTAATTATAATTACTGTTTACAATGTTTTTTTAAAAGACCTGTCTATAAAAAATCTTTGCTATGCAATAGTTTATCTTCTCCACTATAAAATATTAAAATACAAACAGTATTTATTTTTGAAATTTCCAAAATTAGTTTTGATTGGCCTTCCTTAATAAAATATTCTCAGAATATTTCGAGTTACATAATTGTCACTTTGTAGTTAGAACCATTTTAAATTAAGTCACAGACTTATTCCTGAGTGTTGTGCAGATAAAATATATTATGCTCACTTTGTTAAAGATGGCGCTGCCCATGTGGAAGCCATCACCTAGGTGATATTAATGTGTGTTGGGGGTGGGCTGTGGGCAGGCAGGATCCTTGTAGCCTGGGGTTTGGTTTTAGGACTAAGCCTTTTCCACACTTTTTGATGTGGGGTGGTACAATCCCATCATGACTCAGATAAGTGACTTTGTATTAGAGACTTCCCTATTTTGTATATTGGATTAAAAGGTTTTGATTGCTACACTATAAAATGGGGGCAGAATGGGAGCTTGCCCTCTTGGTTCCTGAGATTATCATTAGAGGGGAGAGCAGAGAGGAGAGCAGAGAAAGGCCACATGGAGGAGGCCTGGAGAAGCAGCCAAGATGGCAGAGTGCTGAAGGAAAAGCCAGTTTGTGCAGAGTTTATATAGGGAGAAAGAAGGAGATGGGAAACAGAGGTGAATAAGTCTGGTGAGCTAGAAACCTTTGATTCTAGGGAACTCGGATAAGTATGTAGCTTTGTGAGCACTGAATGTGAGTGGGTATTGGAGCCCAGTGTTTGTTTTTACTTTCCCACCGGATGCAAACTAGGATTAAAGATGATGGCTCAGCAGTTTTTAGCTCCGTTGTTTCTTTACCGACTGTCCGAATCCAATGCGAACCTGCATGGGCCAGGCAGCTGTGATGGTAGCCCTGGCTACTGGCTTTACACTGAGACATAAATGAAAAGTGTTGGTCAAATAAGTTTTTAAATATGATATGTTTCCTTGCTTATAGTTTGCAGTTGGTGTGAGTGACAGGCTGTAAGCAGGCAGGGTGGTTATAGCCTAAGGCTTAGTTTTAAGACTAAGCTTTTCCCTACTTCCTTGACTGATTGCATGATGTGGGGTGGTGCACTCTCCTGAGGAATCCCATTATGCCTCAGATAAGTGACTTTGTATCAGAGACTTCCTTGTTTGTATATTGGATTAAAGGTTTTGGTTTCTGATAGATATATGTATTCCAAACTGCCCTCTTGATGTTCCACTATCTGTCAGACCTCACCCTTACTGGACTATTGCCCGAGACAGAGGAATTCCAAGAAGCTGACAAGCCACTCTAAGGAGTAGCTCCGGACACACCAGGACTTTTGATTCAACACCCACATGCTCGAAGCCCCCCCCAGGGAGGAGCATTCTTGACATACCAGGACTTTTGCCTCAGTATCCCCGCAGGCTCTCCCAAACACTATATAACTTGCCCCTAGTCTGTAACCCGCGCTCTTCTCCCGGGAGAAGTGCCCGGCAGGGTTCCTTTCTTCCTTTTAATGAAGCCTGTTACTCTGGTCTTTTGGACTCCCATGGATTCCAACAGTTTCTACACTCTAAAATGGGACAGACTGGGAGCTTGCTCTCTCTCAGTTTCTGAGATTAGCATTAGAGGAGAGAGCAGAGAAAGGAGAGCAAAAAAAAGGCCATGTGGAGGAGGCCAGGATAAGCAGCCAAGGTGGTGGAGTGCTGAAAGAGAAGCCAGTTTGTGCAGAGAGAAGGAGTTGGGGAACAGAGGTGAATGTGGCTGGTGAGCTAGAAAGTTTGATTCTAGGAAACTTGAGTAAGTCAGTGGCTTTGGGAGCCCTGAATGGGCTCCCAAAATGGGAAAGGGAAGTGTCTTCCCACTGTGTGTATTTCTTGCCCGCCAGGTGCAAGCTAGTATTAAAGCTAATGGCCCACCAGTGCTTGGCTCCATTGTTTCATTACCGTCTGTCAGAATGCAATGAGAACCTGCATGGGCCAGGCGGTTGTGATGGTGGCTGTGGCTACTGGCTTTAGAAAATGCTTTTTATTTATCTCTGAAATTATAGACATAAGACACAATTTAAACATTAAAATGTATATTATTTTTTATTCTATAGCATATTTTTATTATTAAGCTACATGCATTAATAAAGCCTGTAAAGCCAGAAACTGCAGCTGTCACGGCCATTCACATGCAGATTCTCATTAGATTTAGACAGATGGAAAAGAAACAGTGGAGCCAAAAAATGGTGGGCCATTCCTTTATTTAAGTCTCATACTGGCTGACAAGCAACACACACAGGGAAAACCACTTCCCCCTTCATTCATTCAGAGCTCACAAAGTTACTGATACATTATCCGATTCCACAACCAGTAGAATCTTTTCTGGTTTTTCCTAGAATCAAAGGCCCCACTAGTCTCAGTGGGGCTCACAAAAGCCCCTCACCTCTGTTCCCATCTCCTTCAGACTTTCTGCACGGGCTGGCTTCTTCTTCAGCACCCTGCATTCTCTCTGCTCCTTCTCTCCTTTTAAAACTTTTCTGGTATGAAAACCTCTCCTCCAGAAAACATTAACAAAACAATGGCCCTTCCCAAGTAGGAAGTGATTTGCAATTTCACAGATCACATACCTGGCACTGCCCAGCACCATTTCCAACAATAAAAGTGAGCAAACTCAAAAATCATATTTTACAAACTCATTTGCCCATCAGAGCCTTAAGTTGGAAATCACGTTCCTCTGATGCTCTCATTTTACCTACATGGTAAATACAAGTATTTTATTCTAAGGTGTCCTTTTTCTTGAATTCCCTCTTAAGATACAGTTCTAGTCTATCTTTCCCTTCCCTTCAGTGCTCTGCTTTTTGAAAGAGTAGTAATAAATTGCTGTCTCAATTTGTACCTTAAATTACTCCCAAGCTTGTGTTATTCTGACTTATTTTATCACATCATTGGTACTGAAACTTCCAGCTACTGGTAAATTACTTCCAGTAATTGTTAAATTACTAGTCATAATTTCCAATGAAAACTTTTAAGGCTTAATCAGAATGTGTTTTTCACTTTAACCACTGATCACCATAGATTCCTTCAAATGATGCATTAATTATTTTTATTTTATTGCATATCATTCAAATCATACATTGTATAGTAGTAGTACATGGTAAACACACAATAAAATACTTTTAAAATTTATTTGTTCGTGCTGGACTTTTTACACAAGTTACACATGTAGCTCATGAATAACATTGTTTTAGTAGGATCACCAATCTCTTGGTCTCTAGTGCTTTGGAAAACTTAGCATGGAACTGAGGAGCCACTGAGCCATTTCACCCGCAGGTGTTGTAAAGTACCAAAGGCTACAGAATTAATATTAATATTTTAGGAGGCTTGGAGGACATTTTATTAATTTGGGTTAAGGTGTGAAAAGAAATTGTGAGAATAGTCTCTGTACTGTGTGATTGGCATAACCAGGATAGATCTTGCCATTGTATTGTAAATGAAAAGGGAAGGAAAGCATAGATTCCCTGACATTCCACCACACCTGTGGGGAAAGGAGTGAATGGCTAGCCAGGTGCAGGAAGGGAAAAGCCAAAATAAACCTTTTCTTATAACTATGAACCATTTGCGGGCATTTTTCCCCACGGAAACTACCTCTCTTATGTAAATGCATGTGATTAATACCTCTAACTCTGGACAGAGAGATGGCGGATGAACACTAGAAAATATAGGAAGGCCTTTTAATATGTAAAGAGATATCTTTCTACCATTGTGTTGACTTGTGAATTTTGTTTTCTCCAAAATGATGTATGGTTTGCAAATTGAACGTGGTCCTATCATGCTAAAGGACATATGACTATAACCAATAGTGGTAAGGGGCTCCTAATTGCAATTTTTGCTTCTGTACTTCCCACTTACAAAACTATAAAAACTAAGTAGAACAAAGGGCCAGCGCGCTCTCCGTCAGATTTCTGTCGGAGTTCCCGCTGCTTGGCCAAGCTAGACAATAAAACTTTAATGTGTAAACGACGAACTTTGCTCCCGTCTTCCATATTTCAGGTTCCTCCGAATTTGGATTAACAGAACAAAATAAGCCCCTAAAATTAGGGCACAATGATGTTTGGTCAAACAGCATCTAATACATTTAATCTTTGAATATATTATGCTTTTCTGAAATAATTTTGGTATTTAAATCAGAATGTTTTTTATAATAATGTGAAGTTAATTCTTCTTTAAAAAGTGTTAGTAAAATTTTAATTATTTTTATTTATTTATTTTTTAAATCTGATTCATCAGTTTGGAAAGGTATTCAAAAACCATTCACAATAATGGATATAATAAATAAGGATGCAGAATTCAGGTTAGTGGTATTATCAGTGCTGCCAATAGAACTTTATCTGCAGCTTGCCCAAGATATTTAAGGAAGAATACACTTTTCAAATATGAATGTGTACTTTTCTCATCACTTAATGTGAACTAATAAATGCATTTAATATCTGTGATTAAAATGCATGAGTTCCCTTATGATTAAATTATTCTGGGTAATAGCTAGGTTGAAATTTTAATTATTTTAAATACTTACTTAAAACACGAAGTTACTATTTTATACTCTGATTTTACTCCATATTTCATGGGAAAGGTCCGTGGCGAATTCAAGCTGTGAATTCAAAAGGGGCTTTGGCTCCATCTTGTGGTCAACTAAATTATGTTCCTGATTTGTTTTGTTTTCCCAGTTGACTACTGTGCTCCACACAGAAAGCAAGAGTACACATCTTGAACTCTCGAATTCCATGACAACCTTGCAGTTTCATAAATGTCTTTCAATTAGCATGCAAGCTAGTTTTTCTTTATGCTATTATGCCATGTAATTATTAATTTTTATGCGTTTAGTAGGCAGTTTCTGTCTTCTAAAATGTTCAACACTTCACTCCTTCATCCACAAATTGGGAGGAGGTTATAGAGGTGCTCAGTGGTGATAGGTGGAGACATGACTTGGGGAGGAATGAACACATAATGCAGTGTACAGATGATATATTTTATAACTGTGCACCTGAAGCCTATATGATTTTGTTGACCAGTGTTACCCCAATAAAATTAAAAAAAAAAAAAACCCAAGCCTGACCTGTGGTGGCGCAGTGGGATAAAGCGTCAACCTGGAACACTGAGGTTGCCGGTTCAAAACCTTGGGCTTGCCTGGTCAAGGCACGTATGGGAGTTGATGCTTCCTGCTCCTCCCCCTTCTCTCTCTCTCTCTTTCTCTCTCACTCCTCTCTCTCTTTCTCTCTCACTCCTCTCTCTCTAAAAATCAATAAATAAAATTAAAAAAAAAAAACAAAGTAAAAATAGCACCTTCTCCACAAAGCCTTCATGATCCCATACATCTCAATAATTCATTTTTTAAAAATAGCTAGTATACCCCAAATCAGTGATAAAAACACAATTTAGGATCTCATTGTTCCAGTGGCAATAGGATATTACCTGTTCAACTGAATTAGAAATATTATTTTAAGCAAAACATATAAAATTTAAAAGTAGATAAAAGTAGGGAGAATGTTTCTATGAACCCTCATGTACTCATTACTCAGGTATACAATTCATAGCCACTCATTTCATCTGTCACCTTACCATTCAAGTGTGGTCTGGGGCCTGGACTGTTGGTATCTTCTAGGAGCTTGTTAGACACATAGACAATCAGACTCCACTGCAAAAATACTGAGTCCAAATCAGCATTTTAACAAGATTGTCAAATGATGCTCATACATGTTTAAGTTTCAGAAGCACTGGCCTCTAATACAACCTACTTCTCTTATCACACTTGGTTATTTTGAAGCAAATTATAAACATATATCCTCCTAAAATATTTTAGTATATAGCTTATAAAGATTAGAATTCTTTGTAAAAACATAATCATATTATTATATGATAAAACCATTATTAATAATTCTCAGTGTTTAAATCCCTCTAACTCATGAATGCTTTCATGTATAATTCATATTGTTAAAACTGACTTTGGCTGGTAGGCACACAAAGCAATATACAGATCATGTATCCTAGATATGTACACTTGAAACCTATATAATCCTATTAACCAATGACATCCCGATAAATTATTTTTAGTGAGAAGAGGAGAGATAGACAGACTCATGCATGAACTCCAACTGGGATCCTCCTGTCAACTCCATTAGGGGATGATGCTTGAATCAACCGAGCTATCCTCAGCACCTATGGCCAACATTTGGACCAACTAAGCTATTCTCAGCTCCTGAGGTCAATGCTTGAAACAGTCAAGCTACTGGCTGCAGGAGGGGAAGAGAGAATGAAAGGGGAGAGGGAAGGAGAGAGAAGCTGATGTTGCTTCTCATGTGTGCCCTGACTGGATATTGAACCTGTGACATCCACATGCTGAGCTATCACTCTATCCACTGGGAAAACTGGCCAGGGACACCCCAATAAATTTAATTTAAAAAAAACAGGATTCAAACATTTGTTGCATTTTATTGAAATGTCTCTTAAATCTGTAAACGTGTAAGTTTCCTATCACAATCATTTTCCTTTTTTCTTACAATTTATTTTAAACAGTGATTTTAAAGAGTTTTTATATCTAGTATCATGCTGATTGCAGGTCTAGAGCAGGAATGTATACAATAAGTCTTAAAGACTCTTCAGAGATGCAATATAGCTATAGCAAGTGATACCACGGTCTATTATAGTGATAATATGGTATAACTAATCATTCCAAAATGCACTGACTTCACACAGCTGGGTTCAACATGTCTCTGGTCGACTGAAGGATAGCTAGGTAATTTACTGTCATAGTCCATTTGGGCTGCTATAACAAAAATACCATAAACAGACATTTATTTCTCAGAGTTATATAGGATGAGTAATTCCAGATCAGGACTGGAAGATTTATCATCATAGTTCTCCATCTTACTATAAGCTCACATGTCAAAGGAGCAAGGAGGCTCTCTGGGTCCCTTTTTTTTTTAAGAACACTAACCTCATTTATGAGGGCTTTCACCCTTAAAACAAAATCGCCTTCCAAAGTCCCCACTTCCTAACACCATCATATTGGGGAGGGGAAGATTTCATCATACAAATGAGGAAGGGGCTTAAACATCCAGTTTATAGCCTTTACTGATAGTGATTGATCTCTCTCACATGGAGGTTCATCTTGGACAAGTAGGCTTCCTTGATTTTGTTCCTAATGTTCTCTCGTCCTTCAGAAAATTATCGTAGGCTCTTTCTCATGGCACAAGAGAGAGCAGAAGCATGCAAGTTCCTGTAGGCATAGGTTCAGGATAGGCACATTGTCACTTCTGCTACATTCTGTTGGTCAATGCTATTAACAGATTCAAAGGAATGAGAAAATAATTCTATCTTTAATGTGAGGCATTTCAAAAATATATCGCAAGGATTGTAGATGAAGGGGGACTAGAGAATGAGACTCATTTTTTTTCTCAGTTGACATCATTTTAAAAAAAATATTTCAGGGCCCTGGCCGGTTGGCTCAGTGGTAGAGCGTCGGCCTGGCATGCAGAAGTCCCGGGTTCGATTCCCGGCCAGGGCACACAGGAGAAGCGCCCATCTGCTTCTCCACCCCTCCCCCTCTCCTTCCTCTCTGTCTCTCTCTTCCCCTCCCGCAGCAAGGCTCCATTGGAGCAAAGATGGCCCGGGCGCTGGGGATGGCTCCTTGGCCTCTGCCCCAGGCGCTAGAGTGGCTCTGGTAGCAACAGAGCGACGCCTCCGAGCAGAGCGACGCCTCGGAGGGGCAGAGCATCGCCCCCTGGTGGGCGTGCCGGGTGGATCCCGGTCGGGAGCATGCGGGAGTCTGTCTGACTGTCTCTCCCCGTTTCCAGCTTCAGAAAAATAAATTAAAATATATATATTTCACTGAAAAATTGACAAATAATGCTCAATGCCATGGAATTTTAAAGGACAGTTTTATTTAAATATTAATTATTATGTATTACTAGATACCCCTGTCTCAATGCTAATAAGATTTTTTTTCTTTTCTTTTTTGTATTTTTCTGAAGCTGGAAACAGGGAGAGATAGTCAGACAGACTCCCGCATGCGCCCCACCGGGATCCACCCGGCACGCCCACCAGGGGGCGCTAATAAGATTTTTTTAAATGTGTATATAAGTAAAATGACATAATTTTATTAGAGTCTAGATTTTATTTTGAGTATCTTCTTACATGTTTAAGAAGCATTTTTCTTTTCTAGTGAAGTTATGTTTTTTGTTTGTTTTCTATATCATTTTTGGTCATTCTCTTACAAATTGATCAAAACTTCTAAAGAAAAAATGGTTACATATACATGTTATTTGGAAAAGTTAGGTGATACATGCATACATACATACATACATACATACATATGCAAAAGAAAAAAAAGGAAAGATGACAAGTGAATGTTCAACCTCTCTATATCATACTGGCCATGATCATTCCCATTATTCCTGCTGCTACTCAGTGAAAGAGTCAATGCCAGGATCTTCAATTCTTGGACTTCCCACTACTGTCTATCAGCTCAGACAAATCCATACCCACTTCTTCGCTCAAGACCTTAGGACATGATGTTCAGAATCCATAGCTGTTTCAACCACGCTTCCATTTAGGCCTCTGTTTGCAGATGTCAGGCTCATAACAGCAAATCTCCATTCCAGAACACTCAAGCTAACATATCTCTGAGGTGCTAATGAAGAAAAAGAGTAGAACACACATAGTTTTTCAGGACTTACCAATAAGTCACTAAGTTATACCCAACATACAGTAAGAATTCCTAAATACAACCATTATTTATTTAAATAATTAATAAACTATGTTAGATTGATTGTTATATAATTTTTACACAATGTTAATTAATTCAAATTTACCTAATATCATTGAGGAAAAAATAACTTTTTATTTTAAAATGTGGAGAAATACAACAACAAAAAAACCACTCATTTTGAAATAAAAAAATTGTTAGGACCTGCCAATAAAATGTCAAAACAGCCAAAAAATAAAAAAATAAAATAAAATGTGGAGATCTCTTTCTTTGAGTTTCTAAAAGATTTTTGGATTTGATTTTTTTTATAGACCACTTGTTGGCTTCTTAATTAAAATGTCAGGACAATTTGATTGCTTTTCCTTTTCTAAAAGAAGTGTTTCTTTTCATAAGCAGTATCCCTGAAGAGACTTTCAGTTAGATTTTAAAGTATTAATTCAGTGTATTTTTCACTTTAAATACAATGTATAGACTAATCTGAAGCTAGACACCTAACTTTTATTTTCAGATAGTAATCTTACAATGTCTGTATTACCTAAGATAATGTTATGTTTTGTAACAGATAAACCCATAAATCTCATTGGCTTCACTAACTGAAGTTTTTTGTTTTTTTAAATGTGAATTCTAAAAATGGAAATTTCTGGAGTTCAAAAAGTCCACAAAATCCATGGACTCCCTGTTTTATGAAAGTATTCAGATTCTCAGACCCACAGAGGCTACTTCGTCCTCATGTGGCCTCTGGGTTTCCCTAGTATCAATGATTATCTTTCATGCAAGGGAAGAAACAGTTTGAAAACTCATATGGGACCCTGGCATGTTGCCTCAGTGGTAGAGCATCATCTGGCATGTGGATGTCCTGGGTTAGATTCTCAGTCAGGGCACACAGGAGAAAGGACCATCTGCTTCTCCAACCCTCTCTCTCTTCCTTTTCTCTCTTTCTTCTCCTAAAGCCATGGCTCAATTGGTTTGAGCACGTTGACTCTGGACACTGAGGATGGTTCCATGGCCTACCTCAGGTGCTAAAATAGCTCGGTTGCCAAGCAATGGAGCAACAGCCTCAGATAGGCAGAGCATTTTTAGGTAGGGTACTTGTTGGGTAGGTCTTGGTAGGAGCACATGCGGGAGTGTCTCTCTGTGTCTCCACCTCCCACTTAATAATGATAAAAAATAAAACCTTATATGGGAGGTCGTCATGGGGCAGGCCTGGACGTGTCAGCACTTCTACCCACATTCCATTGGCCAGAGCTGAGAGAGTCAGCCACTCATAACTGAGAAGAGTTCATAACAAGTACTGTAGCTCTGGGCTCGGAATTAAGACAAAATGGATTTTATCAAAAAACTAGCTTGTCACTTACCACAGTGTTCTCGAAACACATTGAACTAAATATGAGGTGCATCAGTGACACATGGAAATTGATGCTATTGAAAAAGAATTGACTATTAATTTGAAGGTCAGGGTCTCTGACTTTAGTTTGGCCATAAATTACTTTAATCTTTCTAGATCTTTATTTTGTCATCTGCAAAATATTATTCTTAGACCAGTAAATTGATTGTGAGTCTCTAATTTATTTGAAAAAACTTACAGTGCATCTGTATATGTACACGCGCACCATGTCATATATAACTCATGTAGGTTGCAGAAACCCTATCATCTGGAACTAATATTTATAAATACAATAAATTTCAAAAAATAACTTCCCTATATTTTGTAAGAAATATTTTATGTTTGATTTCTACTAACACATTGTGTGAAAAGGTATCTGCAGACATAGATGTATATGTTAATGATTTATTAACGTGTGGGAAAAGGAGAGGAAAAAGAAACACTCCCTGGCTGGCCACCTTGTGTCACGTTAATAACACATTACTGCAGCAGCAGTGTTAATTCATTTTTGTGTGAGCGTGACATTTCTAATTTTGTGCCATAAGACTTATTTTTCAAAATAAGATAGACAATGAGAAAGGGTAGATTAATCAGGTTTTTAAAAAATTAAATAGATTTTTTTAAATTGAAAATGTTGCATTGATGAAAAAAACTTTTCATTGTTTGAGTGGAATGGGGAACAGAGAAAATATTTCTTTGCCCTTACTTGCCTTTCCTGATTTGCTCATCTATCTTAGAACAAAATGTAGAATGAGAAAATGTATTCCACTGGGTATCAGTATTAAAGATGAAAACAATTCCATTAATTTTACCCATTATTCTTTTCCTATCCTAACATTTGGGCTAACTGGACAATGTCAGCTGGGTTTTTTGGTGATAAATAACAGGGCTATTAAAGAACAAAGGTGTTTTTGGATCATTTGCACTTGAATTAAAAGATGAAAAATGCAAGTTAACCTAAAAAGCTTTTAAAATATCAGTTTTCACTAGAATTTATGGTTAATACATCATTACTATTATGCCAATTTTATGAACATTGCTCATTTTCTTAATCAACAACAGGATGTTTATATAACTCCATATTGCACATTGCATAAATTGTTAGCACAAACACAATTTTGATTTCCTGTCTCTCTCTTAGTGGGATCGACTACTGTTTGTGAGTTATGGAAAAGTCAGACCTTAACGGATGTAGTAAGTTGCCAATAGTACTACTGCTGCTTCTATAGTAGTATACTATATTCTGTGGTAAAATAATATTTGAAGTTCACATGTATGGGCTTATTTAAGTCATAGCTATCACTTTACATACCTGGTTACTATTTAAGACCCTTCTCCAAACCCATACAACATTTCAAATTAAATTTTGGCCACCATATTCTCATAAGATGATACTCCAATTTTAGGTTCAAAAAATACTTTGGAAGCTAATGGTACTGACATTAAGTTTAAAAAATATATTTTCTTTCTTCTTTTGTTTTTTGAGGTGCAAGTACAATCCAACATCCTGATCCAAATAAATTATAGGCAATCTGTTAAAATGATGTTTTTCAATGAGTCCAAACTTCATAAGGATTATACAGCAATAGGAGGTTTTGGAAAGAAAGTAATGGAAGAGGAGGCAATGGATTAGATATTGGAGTAATTGCAGAAGTGATCCTTTAGCAGTGACAGTCCCAAAGTAGGAGAACAATGCAACACAAAGGTCAGGGGCTTGGAAAAGCAGAATGGAAAACACTGATTTACATGGGAAAAGCCATAAAAATGCATGAATATCACAGCTTAGTCATAACTCTGGGAAGAAAACAGAGATGGAAACATTTTGAAGTGATTTGTTTCAATTATGAAACTAAGTGTACACTGAGTTTACAAAGATTGCATCTTTTTAATTCAAGTAGGCTCTAAAAAGAGAATAATTTAGATTTTGGAAAAATAAAATGTACATTTTAACACATGTAAATGGCTTAAACATTTATTCACTTGATTTGTTTTGCACTATATACATTTCAAAATACTTTTGTTTTCTATCTCAATGTTCTTTGTTGAACAGATAGCTTGTACCCATACTATGTAAGAGAAAATTGAAGGTTATTGAGGCTGAGGCAGTTGTGCAATAGAGCCAGTAAGTGGGAGAGATGAAACTCAGTTTCATGTTTCCTGGTGACTTCTCTAGATCCTACCAAACATAAATTAGTACTTCATACACTTACTAGTAGTACAAGTTTTGGTGGATAAGCCCTAACCCCCTTTCCTATGCAAAGAATACTTAATGATGGCAAAGAATTCAGGGGTTTTCAAAGCACTGTTTTGGGTAGTTCTCTGAAAGTCACTTTGGACCATGAGGTAACACTGATAACAAAAACTATTGTCAAAGAGGACAAATCATAATATATATAATGGGCCCTGGTGTTCTACAGAGCCTCTGTACCTGCTTTGGAGTATCTCCAGAAAATTCTATGATGTTTATACCACTGTTATTTTGAGTTTTCCTGTTATATGAAAATGAAATTAATTTTACTTTATACACCCTATAAAAGTTGAACTAAGGCCCTGGCTGGTTGGCTCAGTGGTAGAGCATCGGCCAGGTGTGTGGATGTCCCAGGTTCGATTCCCAGTCAGGGCACACAGGCCCCTCTGCTTCTCCATCCATCCCCCTCTTACTTCTCTCTCTCTCTTTTCCTCTCCTCCTGCAGCCATGGCTCAACTGGAGTTAGCTGTCCCTGGGTGTTGAGGATGACTCCACAGCCTCTGTCTCAGGCACTAAAAAATGACTTCAGTTGCAATGGAGTAATGCCCCAGATGGGCAGAACATTGCCCCTTAGTGGGCTTGCTGGGTGGATCCTGGTCGAGTGCATGTAGGGAATCTGTCTCTGCCTCCCCTCCTCTCACTAAATTAAAAAAAAGTTTAAGTAATAAATAACAAAAATAAATTAATACTACTAATAAATAGTAATAGTAATGAAAATTAAGGTCACAAAAAATGTTTCTATGAATAACAGAAATAGAGATCAACCTTTCTGGATAGTATGAGACTTGATGATAATTATATACAGGTTTTAAACATACTGAAAAAATATATAGCTCAAATAGAAGTAGAATAAGGACTAGGAAGAGAAGGAGTAAGAAATGGAATAATATAATTGCCTGACAGGAAAGGAAAACTGGCAGTTCCTCCTCAGCACTGTGCAGGGACTGTAGGGAGTTCTGACATAAACTTCAGCTGTGCGTGGCTTACGACAGATAATCTTTCTCCGATAGAAACTTGTCAATGAAGCAATCAGAGCTTGATGTCATCTGATATTTGAATCATGCAAAATCACTTTTCTTATTGTAATTTGCATGGTTATGATAAAACCTTCTGACTGATTTGGTTTGCCAAATTGACTTTTTGGTCGCAACAAGCAAGTATCTTAGGTTGTGTGACAGGTATATGGCTTATTATTAGTACATTAATTTACATCTGGGTATATATTTAAATATGGGGGGAGTTTAGTTGGTATGAGTTACCTGATGAAATACAGAGAACTCTCAATAACAGGTAAGTATTTTATCTGACCTGACAGTTTTATTGGTAGGGCCTGGGCCCTGGACCATGGACCCAAACAACATGATAATGCAGTCTCTTCAAAATAATGGCTGAAACCCTTAAATAGCTCCACATTTCCTTCCACATTTGGTATCTTTATTGCAGGATAGGAAAAGTCAAAAGAGGTAATGCTTATAAAAGAGACTGATGCAGGAAATGGCCCACAGATATTCCCTTAGCTTCCTCCAGCACTTAGTATCTGAGATCATAGAGGAATTAGTCCACAGTGCTGATTTCCTGATTCTTCTTAAATGTCAAAAAATATATAACATTGTTCATTCTTGTGAGGAGAAAGCTTATGTGATGGTTGCATATTGTAAAATGTTACACAGATATTAGTTTTTTCTACATGATCGTGTAATGTGTTCATTCCATACATTTTACTTTTATAAAACAACAATAAAACAATGTGGACATTTCTAGACTAAATGTTTATCAAATTGTTCTATCTATTACAATTTTTGGAGTGTTAAAAACCACACTATTAATATTCTCTTCTAGTCCTATACATTGTATAGTATGTCAAGATAAGCAAGGCTTACAATGTCAACTCAAATTCAGTCTGGTCAAAATTAAGCCATTTTCTATAAACCATCAATAAGTATAAACTCTAGTTACAATAACCTCGCTTATAATTTTGGGGAGAGTTATAGGTTTTTTGTCTACTTTTATCAAGCTTTTATACTCTGCCCTCAGAAAGTTAAATTTTAATATCTTCTCTACTTAAACATCACTTAGTTCTTTCATAGGCTTTGATGAGAATTGCTATTCTTAGAATCTTAAGTTCATTTATCATGTAACAGTTTGGTACACCATGTATATTTTCACCACATTAAGTTTGTTATCAAGGATGCACATAATCAAGAAGAATGTTGTTTTCATAATTATAGCTCCTAACCTCTGATTCAGTGAGCTGACATAATTAGCTTTATTAAAGATATTCACACATACATTGGGAATGTAGTCTGATTTGCTAAATCATTATATTGAAAGATATATCTCAGAAGTAAAATTCTGAATGTCGGTCAGTATAGTATAATCACTGTGTAAGTACTGGTTTTCAACCTTTTTACACTTGGGGACTGGTGAGAATAGGGCAATTATTTTGGGGACAGCTAAGGCAGAAATCACCCTGAGGATAGGCAAATTTGACTAAGATCATTGGGTCTATAATTTTCATACAACATCAGGATGGCTTACTTTTTTGTGGACCAGCACAAAGTTTCTGGTGGACCAGTGGTTTAAAAACACTCCTTCTTCTTCTTCTTTCTCCTTCTCCTCCTCCTTCTCCTCCTCCTCCTCCTCCTCCTCCTCCTCCTCCTCCTCCCCCTCCTCCTCCTCCTCCCCCCCCTCCTCCTCCTCCTCCTCCTCCTCTTCTTCTTCTTCCTCTTCTTCTTCTTCTTCTTCTTCTTCTTCTTCTTCTTCTTCTTCTTCTTCTTCTTCTTCTTCTTCTTCTTCTTCTTCTTCTTCGTTTCTGTGAAAGAGACAGAGACAGAGAGAGAGACAAAGAGACAGGAAGGGAGAGAAATGAGAAGCATCAATTCTTTGTTGTGGCACCTTAGTTGTTCATTGATTGCTTTCTTATATGTGCCTTGACTGGGGGGGCTACAGCAGGGCGATTGACCCCTTGCTCAAGCCAGTGACCTTGGGTTGAAGTTGGTGAGCTGTGCCCAAACCAGATGAGCCCATGCTCAAGCCAGTGACCTTGGGTTTTTGAACCTAGGTCCTCTGCATCCCAATCCTATGCTCTATCCATTGCACAACCACCTAGTCAGGCTACTTACTCCTTATATATAGATAACATGTTAAATACCATTGGTTATGGCATTTGATACTACATTGATAATATTCTGTTTTCAAAGAAAACTTAGAATTATGACTTTTCTTATTACAGAATAGACTTCACTTCTTTTTCTGCTATTATCTCTTCAAAAATCTATGTCATCTGCTCTAAACTGTTACAGAGTAAATTCACCAGTCCTTTATCCAGTTCATTTTATTAAATCACTTTTCCCTATGTTTCTGTAATGTCACTACACTAATAAAAGATACTTTCTTAATTGTGAAAAAATATATATCCTTAACCATCTTGGTAATTATAGCCAACTAGATATTATATAAGTATTTAAACATATCTGTGCTTTAAAATAAACCTGTTAAATAATAACATATGAAAAACAGTAAGAACTTCTACTGATTAGATGCTAGATATAGTCAAGTATACACTCCGTGAGCACATGGACTGTGCCTCTCTGACCAGTGTGGTACTCCTGGCACCCTCATCGTATGTAAGAGGATGGGAGAGATGGATGGACTTCCCACACGAAACACGGAATTCTAACTGGATGAGGTTTGGAAAAGGAACGGGAAATTTTATTTCATAATTTTCTCAATTTATCATAAAACACATTGTTTAAATCTGTTCTTTTCAAAATAATTGGTTTTAGTAATAGTAGGGGTAGTAGTAATTTTTATCATTCATAGAGCTAGTACTATGAATCAGGCATTCTTTTAAATACTTTAAAAGAATTTAATTTAATATTTACTTAATAAATATTAAATAGGCATTTATTTAATATTCACACTATTAATATTTCAGTTTTTTAAGTGAAGAGAAGATCAATTATTGTATCTAAATTCACAGAAGTGATTATCAAGCCAGTAGAGAGAATCCATGTTCTGAATCTTATGCTATATCACCTGTCAGAAGTCAAAGGTTGAGGTGGTTAATATACCAATCCCTGGATTCCAACATAGCCACTGAGTCAGAATATGTGTTTTTAGCACTTTTACTTGTTCTTATCTGAGAATTATGGTAAATATTGATTCAGAATAACTCTTTAGTATAAGGAAAAGGTAATAATATTTTATATATTTTATGAAACAGATTTTAAAAATATTTTTGCTAACATAACTCCACAATATGCTTATCTTAGCAAACTACCAAGCTTGCTAAATACTGCACTTTTAAATCTATATTATAGCATCACTTTGATTAAAATTTAAACTTGGCAATAAGTGATACTGCAATGTGTATGTTGGAGGGTCCATATTTCATTATTTCAGTAAAAAAATAATTTTAAATGTAATATTAAGTAAAATGCACCAAATGGAAATGTGTAGTTTTACATACATATTTAATATTTGAATTACTCCAGAAAACTATCTAAAATGCATAGCACACCCAGATTCTAATGCTTTACAAATATTACTACTTTATCATCATTCCTTTAAGTTAAGGTGATGTTTTGAAAGATGTGATCCTCAATACACTATTAGTTGCTCTGCATGTCATTTGTTGGTCTCATAAAAAGAAGTGATGAAACAATCATTTTCAAATATGTTTTACAAATTTGAAATGTAAGATTAAAGTAATTGCTGAAAAGCTTCTAAGCCAACTATTAAGTTAGTAGCATATAATACAGTTGGAAAAGTGAGATTCTGTAAAAGTAACTTCACCAAATTACATGCTTGACTATTCAAAACAATGACATCTAATACGCAAGAGCAATTACTATAAAGAGTTTGGGCTGTCTGATATTTTAGCTTACAATGGAACAAACATTAGCATAGAGAGGATATTTCATCTCTTGGCAAATGTGTTTTGATATAGGGAAAAAGTGCTTAATTAATTTTTGTTGCATTCATCATTGAAAATGTGTGCTATAAGGACAAGGATATTCTCTTTAATTCCTAATTATTTTGATCAAGGTTGACAGAACCATTATCAACACAGCAGAAGTCTTAACATGGCATGGACATAAAAGATTTTGCATCATTATTCCAACTACAATGCTTCATTATTCAAAAAATAATTATAAGAGAAAATTATTTCTTTGATTTGGAGTCAATGTTAAAGAAAATAGTGAGTATCACTAGTCAAAATATCATGGCAATTTATCATTTAAGATACGTGTTTGAATAAATGGATGTGTCAAAAAATTTTTTTTCAAATTTTAAATGGTTTTAATGGAGCATGTGTTTTCAGGAATATCTGAATTAGGGAATGAAATTATAAATATTCTTTCATGCTATTGGTAACATGGTAGGGAAAATATAATACTTCAATATGCACTTCCTCTAGCTGGTACTTCCCAGCACATGTTCTATCTCTTGAGTAGACTGGAAATTACAGCTAAAATGTAACAACTTTTAAAATAGAATTAAAACTTTTAAAATCCTTTAATATCACCAAAAGGCCGTCAATGTTTGTCTCTGGATTTAACTCCTTCCCTTCAACTGACGGTTTTCTTCATATTTCTGAGAAGGAAATGACAGTAATGACATAATAAAAGTCTATCCAGACATTGAATTTAAGAAAATAAAACCTTTTAAATTCTGTGGTTAATGAAAATATGCACCTTAAATCAATTTCTCAGTAGCTCCAAAGTCTCCTTAGAGCTGACAACAGAAACATGCTTTCTGACTTTGTATCTGAACTGCCAAAGTAACCTTTAGTGAGAATTTCTCTGTAACTTCTGGATATAAATTAACCCTATAAGTATGAAAGTCTAGCAGAACCACAAATAACATGTATTTTGAGATAGGATTTTCTAACATCATAAAAATGAATAAAGATATGATTATAGAACCTCTGTTCATTTACTGACTGCATGTCTTAGGGAGTATCTGACAGGATCATTTTGCACTGGCCTGAGACCACGAATAATTTAAGTTGTTCTCTTTGATATTTACTATTAATATTGAAAATCATTTAAAAATACTGAAAATTAATTTTTTGAATACACAGTAGTTTTTGTTTTGAATTTTAAAATCTTTATCATTTTTATTAAAGTTTAGTTGACATAAAATATTATATTAATTTCAGGTGTGTAATATAGTGATTTGACATTTATATACCTAACAACATGATCACCAAGATAAGTCTGAGGGCTATCTGTCACCATAGAAACTTAATACAATATCATATACTACATTTAAAAAACCTGTATATAGGTATATCCACATGGTTCAAACCTTTGTCATTCAAGGGTCAACTGTACTTTCCATCATGGTTACGCATCTATATATGTGGAGAACTAATTTAAGTTATACATCGATTTTTGACTGAGTTGTGATGTTATCTCCCAGCTATTTAAGGGTGTATTCCCTGTGCTGTACATTACACCCCCGTGACTTACTTATTTTAAAACTGGAAGATTGTAACTTAACCCCCTTCACCTCTTTTGCCCATCCTATACCACCCACCCTCCATCTGGCAACCCTCAGTTTGTTCTTTTTAACTGTGACTCTCTTTCTGTCTTGTCTAGTTTATAGATATGTGTGTGTGTGTGTGTGTGTGTAGAGTCCAGCTGAGATGTCCCAGGACTCACAATGCAAGTGTCACTGTAGGCTGACTGGAGCTGGGACAGGCACAGGCCAAGGGAGCCCGTGGTGTGTGGCTCTGGGCCCCCCAGGGGACAGCTGGCTGCCGCTGCTGTGGCCAGGGGCCCGGGCATGCTGAGGCAGCAGGGCAGGCCCGCTGAAGCACTTGGACTGAGCACAATTTACAAAGAGGGGGAAGTAAACAATGGCACTCACCAGTGCCTCCATTTCTGGAGAATTCCAGTTGTTCCTCACCCATTTGGCAAATACTTCAAGGTTAATAAATAGATTTCATTCATGTATCATCTAGTTGCCCTGTAAACCCTGTTTGTCATTGCATTGTTGTTTGCTGTGACCCAGGACAGGTGAGTGTGCACAGGCCCCTCAGTGATTTCCTTCCTGCTGCACGTCAGTGCACAGGGGGTGAGGTTCTCATTGATACCATGTCTCTGTCTGGACTTCCTTTTTCTATGCGAGACCTCTAGCATCTGTTGTTCAGAAACTGTAATCAGCCCTCAGGTGTTGAGGAGGAATCGCTATGCAGGTGTATGTTTGGTGTGTCCATGGGAGGAGGTAAGCTCAGGGCCTTTCTGGGCAGCATAGTGGGCCTACCTCCTGAATGCACACTCATTTCTTACTATTAGTAAAACATTAAAATTATAAGAATCAGTAGGGGTATCTAATCGAGAAAATCTATGAAATGAAAATATTATACTTTAACCTAATAACTCACTAGAATTTGAGAAATTTAGTTGCTTTGAAATAAATTAAAACAGCTTAGCTATTTATTGTCTTTTTAAAATACCGACTCATTTTAAATCAGGCATCCTATTATCTGGAGGAAAAATGATTCATAGAAATAAGTTTGCATGTGGCAGGAGGAAATGTCACTAACTAATTGCACTTGCCACATTTGGATCTAGGATTAGTCTTAATATTGTGTAAAAAGAGAAAATTTCACTCCTACTCACTAAAGTAATGGTTTCTATTACGGTGTGATATGTGACACAATTCATAAAACAGGGAGAGTGGTATTTAGTACTAATCTTAGACCTTTCTCAGAACCCTTCCCTGGGGCCCAGAGTTTCTGGAGCCATGCTCTTGCCTTCTTCTAATCATACCCTGAGTGACACAGTGAGGCCAAAGGAAACTACGAATTCAGGGCCTGCCCCCTGGTCCTGCAGGCCCAAAGCAAATACAGCTAATGGGAACATACAGTTTTCTAACCCAACAATCCTGAGCCTATTTCAAGGTCTTCATGTGCCTCATCCTTTCTTCTAGTCTACGAAAGGCCTCCTATATTCTACTAAAGGCAGCCATTGGATAGATGGCATCTCTTTTCCAGTATAAGGAGGAATCTTGGATATGTGTGTGTGTGTGTGAGGCTGTTTGGAGTGCAGCACACCCTGGGATTAAAAAGGGAAGCAGGAAGGGGCAGGACTCAGAGCCAGTGAAATGGGACCCAGCAACCAAAGCCTGTTATTCCCACATCACCCACTCCAGCAGCAAAATTCTAGGATCCTGAAAATTTGAAAATTCAAAGTAGAACAAGCTTTTTTTTTTCTGCCTTATGAGCTATAGATATATTTTTTTCTTTTTTTTATAAATAAATTTTTATTTTAATGGGGTGACATCAATAAATCAGGGTACATATATTCAAAGAAAACATGTCCAGGTTATCTTGTCATTCAATTCTGTTGCATACCCATCACCCAAAGTCAGATTGTCCTCCGTCACCTTCTATCTAGTTTTCTTTGTGCCCCTCCCTTTCCCCCTCCCCCTCCTCCTCCTTCCCTCCCCCCACCCCCTATAACCACCACTCTCTTCTCCATGTCTCTTAGTCTCGTTTTTATGTCCCACCAAAATATGGAATCCTGCAGTTCTTGTTTTTTTCTGATTTACTTATTTCACTCCATATACTGTTATCAAGATCCCACCATTTTGCTGTAAGTGATCCGATGTCATCATTTCTTATAGCTGAATAGTATACCATGGTGTATATGTGCCATATCTTCTTTATCCAGTCTTCTTTTTTTTTTTTTTACAGTGATTAAAGCCTTTAAGCAAACTCTTGGCCAATACAGCAAGAATCCATGAAAGAGTAGTATCCTTAACAAGTTCACCAAGTCCAAGTTGGCCCCGACACCATGCCAAATCCCTGAAAAACGCAACCCAACCCCAGTTCAGTCTGTTAGGAGCTGTCACAAGGAGCAGGAGTCCAGGAAAAGTTCACCTCCAGGAAAAGTCCACATGGCACTGGAATTGTCACAATTCTATACTTTGCAGCTCATGTCCAAGTCCCAATGACCTCTGCTTCTAGCTGGTAATGATTCAGGTAGACTGGAAAAGCCATCTGCAGCATGTGTGGAGATAGAGCTTCTGTTCTCCTCTGCCTGGAGAGATGAGACCAGGTTGCTTTTCCCTGGAGCTCTGCGACTGTGGCTTGGGAAAGAGAACTTTGGGATACGCTAAGCAGTCTCAGTGTGGCTTCTTCAGTGTTCCTTGGTTGAAGAGTCCTCTTAGTTTAGTCCAAAGTTGATTTTTCCAGATGATAGTTCTTAAAATTAGTTTGTAATCCACTTTGGTTCTGGGAGGTGGATTTTGGTACGTCCGCCTTCTCCAGCGCCATCTTGTCTTCTCCCCCTAGATATATTTTAAAGTATCCTTTTGGCTTGCATAATAAATGGAAATATTTACAAATATAATATGTGAGACTTCATTTATTCTCATTTATACCTCTGGGCCACAAAAATGAAGATCACAGGGTAATTCAGACTTCATATATGGTGAACGGTTTTCTTCAGAACACAAAACTGGAAAATGCCACACTTTTGTAAAGCTTAGCCTGCAAACTGGCTCAGCATAACTTCTGCACAGCCTACTGATTAAGGCAGGTTGTAGGGCCAGCCCTGATTAGAAGAGGGGTTCACACTAATCCATGAGTCATGCTTACTTGAGGGACACCAAAACCTCACAGGACATACTTAGAAAGACTAGTAAGTTAACTAAAGATCAGAAAATTAATGTAGTAAAAACTCAAGGCATAATAGGAACCTGTTATAACTTCTCAATTGTGAAGGAAAGTGTCAGGAACTAGGAGGGAGATTTTTTCACTACTTTTCAGCTCCAAAATCAAGGTGTCAGCAAGGCTGTTTACCTCTGATGTTCTGAGTAGAACCCTTTCTTGCCTCTTCTTAGCTTCTGGTGTTGGCTGCCAATCCTTGGCATTCTTTGGTTTACAGAGACATTACCCAGTCCTGCCTCTGCCATCACATGGTGTGCTGCTTGTCTGTCTGTAGGCACAGGGCATTTTCCTCTTCTAATAAGAACACCAGTTACACTGGTTTACCATTCTAACCTAATCCAATATGACCTCATTGTTACTTAACAAATTATTCCTGTGATGACACTATTTCCATATATAGTCACCTTCTGAAATACAAGGGAAAGGACTTCAATATACCTTTGGAGGAGTCCATATTTTAACCCATAACAGTATCCTAATAATTCTTATCAAGAAGGTGGAAAGAATGGGGCAAAGTTAAAGCTGTTAATATGTCACTCATATTGGCTAGGATTTGAGGAGTGGAGAACAGCTGTTTGGTCATTTTTGTAGTTTAAACAATCTTTTCTCTTTTGATATGTAAATTATTATTGAGCAGTTTTGTTTTTGTTTTGACTCCTCACAGTCACAGGGTGGCCTTGTTCTGTCCGATTATTATGCTTAGCAAGACAGCACCATGGCCTCACTGATGGGGATGGGTTTCTTCTCAACAATGTGAAGGCCTAGTTGACAGCACCAGGCCTGTTCCCAGTTTTCAGGGCTTACTTTGCTCTTCTTTGCTGTTAAATGACTAACACCAATAGATGAGGGAATGATCAGTACTTCCAAACTGATTGAAAATTGAAAATAGTCAGCGTGAGAGATACTCCCAATCTCCTTGACATTTCAAAAAGTTCAACAACTATGTGCAGAAAAAAACCCCAGGTTAACCTGAAATATGAACACACCAGATAGACAAAGGTATGATTGGGTGAGATGGCAGGCCAAAGATAGAATTACTTACAGAGGAAAAAAGCTGGAGGACCGAGTTTTTCTCTCTTCTCACTGATCTGAGGGAGGGGGGGCACTGTTAGCAAGAGTTTTGTTTTGGAGCCAGGAGAAGTGGAGAGACTGAGCAGCAGAGGGGAAGAAGCTGAATTAAGGTGGGTGCACAAATAAGAGCAGGAACATGGCCGATTCTGGTGTCATCCTGCATCACCAGGCCCCATCTATGATCGCAGGTGTTGAGCATGCACAGAGCCTGCGGTGAGCTCCCAAGATCTGTGTGCCAACAGACCATGAAGATTGGCCTTCAGATGCTGAGGCATGATTGGTTTGTCTATGTGGCCAATGGAGTTTGGCCTGCAAGGCACAGAGGCGGGCTTGATCTGAGATCTGTGCGCTGCCTGCCCTGATCCCTCCTACCAACAAGCCCTTCCTAACAACACAACTTCGGCCCTGCCTACATAATTATGATAGTAACACCTCAGCAGAATTTTGCCAAAGAACCTCACAGAGGCAAACTTGTAGTACAGCACCACCTGCCAGAAAAAAGAAAAAGTTATCTCTCAAAACTGGCAAAAAATACTTTTTCTTTTGATTTTTCTCATTTTTCTTCTTTCTTTTTCTTCTTTCTATTTTTCCTATTTGAACTTCATAATCTTTAGTTGTTATATCTTTAATTCTTGTTTTTTTGTGAAGGTTTCATTTCTGACACTTTCTCTTTTACATCTTTTTCACTCTCTTCCCTTTTCTTCTTTATTTTTTTCCTTTTATTCCTCTCATTAGAATGTCATTTTTTATCAAATTATTCTATTTTTGACTCATACTTTTTTTGCATTTTGCTTATTTTTGCCTTAATTTTTTCTCTTTTTTTCAGTTTTCCTCAGTTCCTGCTCCTTGTTCTCTGTAGTTTTTATTCTACTTATCATTATTTATAGAATTATAATTTTTTCCCTGTACTTTTCTATTTTAATTTTTCTTTTTTTTTTAGTTATCTCTTGTTAGTGTTATTAACAATATCACTCTCAAATGCCATCAAGAAAAAGAAATCAAACATCATGGATACACAAGAGAGAGACGTAACTCAGATAGATGATGAAATATCTCCAGGAAAAGAATCTCAATTACATGGAAACCTTGGAGCTAAATGACAGAGAATTAAAAATTGAAGTTCTAAAAATACTCAATGAGATACAAGAAAACAATGAAAGGCAATTTAGTGAGCTCAAAAATAATTTCATGAACAAAAAGAGTACTTCACCAAGAATATTAAAACTATAAAAAATACAGAGATGAAAAACTTAATACATGAAATGAAAAATGAGGTAACAAGTTAGCTAATTGAGCAAGCCAGATAGAAAAGAGAATTAGTGACATTAAAGACAGGGAACTAGAGATACTACAGAGAGAAGAGAGTGACTCATGAATTTAAAAAATGAAAGGAAAAAAAAAGAAAAAGCACTACAAGAATTGTCTGACTCCATCGGAAAGAGCAGTATAAGAATAATAAGCATATCAAGAGAAGAGGAGAGGGAAAAGGGAATGGACAACATATTCAAACAAAAAATTGATGATAATTTCCAAAGCCTGTAGAAAGAGTTAGAGCCTTGAATCCAAGAAGCAAACAAAACACTGAGTTACCTTAACCAAAATAGACCTACTCCAAGGCACATCCTAATGAATTTATCACAAATCAATGATGAAGAAAGAATCCCCAAGGCAGCTAGGGAAAAGAATACAACATATAAATGGAGGCCCTATAGGCTATCATTGGATTTCTCAAAATAAACTCTAAAAGCCAGAAGAGAGTGGACCCCAACACTTAAAGTACTGAAAGAGAGGAACTACCATCCAAGAATACTATATCCATCAAAGCTATCCTTCAAATATGAAGGAGAAATAAAAACATTTACAGACATAGAGAAGCTGAGGGAATTTATTACCAGAAAACCCCCACTACAAGAAATATTAAAGGGTATTATCTGACTAGATACAAAGAGCAAAACAAAATAAAACTATGAGTAAAAGCTCCATCAAGACCACAATAAAAATAAGGATAATCTGTGACAACAATAACATAAAAGGAGAGAAGAAAAAGATCAGCAGTAGCAAAGGAGGATGAAATATGGAAGCACTCATGAGATACCAGACTCTAATAAATATAATTTTTCTTTTAATAACCTAATGATAACCTCCTTTGAAAATGTCACTACTGAAACACATAGCTTAAAAAAAAAGAAATAGAGGAAAGAATATGAAATACCACCAAACAAAAACAAATGATAGAAAAATAAAAGAGAAGAACCAAACAAGACACAGAATTATCAGAAAGCAATATATAAAATGGCAATAGGAAATCCTCAAGTGTCAATAATTACAGTAAATGTAAATGGACTGAACTTACCAATTAAGAGGTATGAAGTAGCATATTGGAACAAAAAGCAAAACCCAACTGTATGCTGCCTTCAAGAAACCCATCTAAGCTACATGGATAAAAATAGATTCAAAGAGAAAGGTTGGAAAATGATTCTCCAAGCAAACAATATTCAAAGAAAAGCAGGTGTAACCATACTCATATCTAACAATGCTGCCTACAAGACAACAAAGGTAACCAGAGACAAAGATGGACATTTCATAATGATAAAGGAGACACTGTGTCAAGAAGACATAACACTTCTTAATATATATGCACCAAATCAGGGAGCACCAAACTATATAAGACACCTACTAACTGATCTAAAAATAGAAACTGACAAAAATACAATCACACCTGGAAATCTCAGTATACTACTGATGGTTCTAGATCGTTCATTCAAACAGAAAATCAAAAAAAAAAAAAAATTGGCCTTAAATGAAACACTGGAACAAATGAATAAAATAGACATATATAGGACATTTCATCCCAGAATGTAGACTATACATTTTTCTCTAGTGTACATTAAACATTCTCAAGAATAAGCCATATGTTGCACCACAGAGCTAACATCAACAAATTCAGAAAGATTGAAATTATACCAAGCATATTCTTTGACCATAAATAAGGCTTTGAAACTAGAATTCAACTGCAAAAAAAGAAAACAAACCCACATAAATGTAGAAAGTAAACAACATACTTCTAAAAAATGGGTCAAAGAACAAGTAAAAGCAGAGATCAAAAGATATATACAGACAAATGAAAATGACAACACGGCATATCAGAATCTTTGGGATGCAACAAAAAACGTAATAAGAGGGAAGTTCATATCATTGCAGGCTTATATCAAAAAACATGAGAGAGCCCAAGTAAACAACTTAACATCACATCTTAAGGAACTAGAAAAAGAAAAACAAAGGCAACCCAAAACCAGCAGAAGAAAGGAAATAATAAAAATTAGAGCAGAAATAAGTGCAATAGAGAAAGAAAAACTATAGAAAAAATTAATACAACAAAGAGCTGGTTCTTTGAAAAGATCAACAAAATTGGCAAGCCCTTGGCAAGACTCACTAAAGAAAAAAGACTCATATAAACAAAACCTGAAATGAAAGAGGAGAAATTACCACAGATATCATAGATATACAAAGGACCATTGTAGAATACTATGAAAAATTATATGCCACAAAATTCAACCATCTAGTAGAAATGGATTAATGCCTAGAGCTATACAATCTTCCTAGACTGAATCATGAAGAAGTGGAAAGCCTAAATAGACCCATAAGGAGGGAGGAAATACAAACAATTATCAAAAACCCTCCCCCAAAATAAAAGCCCGTGGCCAGATGGCTACACTAGTGAATTCTACCAAACATTCAGAAGATTTGGTTCCTATACTACTCAAAGTCTTCCAAAAAATTGAAGAAGAAGCAATACTTCCAAAAACATTTTATGAGGCCAAAATAACCCTTATACCAAAACCTGTCAAGGACAATAGAAAAAATAAAACTACAGACCAATATCTCTAATGAATACAGATGCAAATATCCTAAACAAAATACTAGCAAGTCTAATACAACAAAACATTAAAAAAATAATGCATCTCTATCAAATAGGATTCATCCTAGAAGCAAAAGGATGATTTAACATGAGTAAAAAGATTAACATAATACATCATATCAACAAAACAAAGACCAAAAATAGTATGATCTTATCAATAGATGCAGAAAAGGCATTCAATAAAATACAATATCGTTTTATGTTTAAAGCACTCAATAAAATGTATATAGAAAGAAAATACCTGAACATAATGAAGGCCATATATGACAAACCATCAGCTAACATCATACTAAATGGTAAAAAACTGAAAACTTTTCCTTTAAATCAGGAACAAGACAAGGCAGCCCACTCTCTCCACTCCTATTCAACATAGTGCTGGAAGTTCTAGCCAGAACAATTAGACATGAGAAAGAAATAAAAAGCATTCATACCAGGAAAAAAGAAATAAAGATTTCACTTTTTGCAAATGGCATGATTCTGTATATAGAAAACCCCAAAAACTACACAGAAAGACTATCAGAAACAATAAACCAATACAGTAAGGTCACAGGATACAAAATTAATATACAGAAGTCTATTGCTTTCATATAGGCTAACAATGAAACTTCAGAAAATGAACTTTAAAAAAAATAGACACATAGAACAATGGAACAGAATCAAGAGCCCAGAAATGAGACCATCTATATGGGCAAATCATCTTTGATAAAGGAGCCAAAAACACACAATGGAGAAAAGAAAGTCTCTTTAATAAATGGTGCAGTGAAAATTGGAAAGCCACATAAAACACAGTGAAACTTGACTATAGCTTATCCCCTTGCACAAAATTTAATTCAAAATGGATCAAAGACCTAAATATAAGATCTGAAACAATAAATTACACAGGAAAAAACATAGGTACTAAACTCATGGACCTTGGCAGTAGAGAACATTTTATGAATTTGACCTCAAAGGCAAGGTAAATAAAGGCAAAAATAAATGAATGGGACCGTATCAAGCTAAGAAGATTCTGCACAGCAAAAGAAACTGACAACAAAGCAAACAGACAGCCCACTAAATGGGAGATGATATTTGCAAACAACATCTCAGATAATTGGGTTAATACCCAAAATATATAAAGAACTCACAAAACTCAGTCAAAACAAAGAAACATTCCAATAAAAAAATGGGAAGAGGATATAAACAGACACTTCTCCCAAGAAGAGATACAAATGGCCAACAGATATATGAAAAGATGTTCATCTTCACTAGCTATTAGAGAAATACAAATCAAAATTACAATGAGATACCACCTCACACCTGTTAGATTAGCTGTTGTCAACAAACAGGGAATAACAAGTGTTGGAGAGGCTGTGGAAAAAAAGGAACCCTCATCCACTGTTGGCAGAAATGTAAATTAGTACAACCACTATGGAAGAAAGTATGGTGATTTCAAAAATAATTCAGAATAAAACTACCATATGACCCAGCAATTTCTCAACTGAGTATATACTGCCAAAACTCAAAAACACTTGTATGTAAAGACACATGCAGCCCCATGTTCATTGCAGCATTGTTCACAGTGGCCAAGACATGGAAACAATTAAAGTGCCCTTCAATAGAGGACTGGATAAAGAAGATGTGTTATATAGATGTAATGGAACACTACTCAGCCATAAGAAAGAATGACATAGTATCATTTAAAACAAGATGGATGGACCTTGATAACATTATACTGAGTGAAATAAATAAGTCAAAAAAGCTAAGAAGTGTATTATTCCATACATAGTTGGAACACAAAATTGGGACTCATGGACATCAATAAGAGTGCAGTGGTTACCAGGGGGAGGGGAAAGGAGAATAAAGAGGAACAAATATAAGGTGACAGTGATGATTTGACTTTGGGTGGTGGCTATACAACATAACTGACTTTCCAAATTATGTTTTGCAAAAATCTATGTACTCTAGTTGACCAATGTTACCCTGTTAAAGTTAATAGTCTAAATTAAAAAAATTTAAGTAGTCCCACCACACAGATAATTTTTCAAATAGATCCACATAATTTACTCTTACATAATGCCATAAACACAATTATGTATAATGACCAAATGACCTAATAAATATGTTTACCCAATAAAAATTACAGTCAAATATATGTCTAGTCTACTTTTAGAAAAAGTAATCTGATATTTAACTAAACTAACTAGCTAGCTGGGCAGCATAATAACTAATATACAGTGACATTTATTTAAAGCTAAATCTATATGACACATATCCTAAAAGTTATTGCATTTAGTTCTTGAGGCAAGCTTATTGGGAGTTTTTTTTCCAGAGTACAGATGGAAAAGCACAAGTAAATAAATAAACCCTGAAGCACATAAAATTTAAGTAAGTTGCTTAAGGTGCCTGGGCTAACAGAGGGAGAAAGAATTACTCAGCTACTCTAACAGTGGTAGTGGGAGAACCTACACAGAGAGCATGTATGTCCAAGGTCACTCTTAACCATTGAATGGGCATCACAAAGAATAGCCTCTAGCTGTAAAACCTAAAATAAAATGTTTATATATATATAAACTCTCTCTATATATAGAGTTTAGGAGTTAGTACCTAGTAAATACCGTAATCAGAAGGATGGCTGAATTAACCAGTAATTAAATCTGAGAATCAAAAATAAAAATTTTTTACAGTGACTTAACAACATGAAAGCCCAGTGAAAGTTGTTTCGGATTATTTCGAGATAAAAATAGTGATATCTAATCTGCCTGATTTACCCTTCACCCCATCCCTGTTTTCTGAATAAAAAGTCTAATAAAAAAATAAAGAAAGAAAATTGAAAGTAAGATGTTGGGCAGATAAAATATATTATACTCACTTTGTTAAAGATGGGGCTGCCCACGTGGAAGCCTGTCTCCCAGGTGATATTAGTTGCCCTTCTTCTTGGGATGGGCAATTATATTAATGTGTGTTGGAGGTGGGCTGTGAGCAGGCAGGGTCCTTGTAGCCTGAGGCTTGGTTTTAGGACTAAGCCTTTCTCACCCTTTTTGATGTGGGGTGGTGAAATCCCATCATGCCTCAGATAAGTGACTTTGTATTAGAGACTTCCCTATTTTGTATATTGGATTAAAGGTTTGGATTTCTGCACTATAAAGTGGGGCAGACTGGGTGCTTGCTCTCTCTTGGTTCCTGAGATTAGCATTAGAGCAGAGAGCAGAGAGGAGAGCAGAGAGAGGTCATGTGGAAGGAGGCCAGGAGAAGAAGCCAAGATGGTGGAGTGCTGAGTGAAAAGCAGGGAGAAGGAAGGAGATGGGGAACAGAGGTGAATAAGGCTGGTGAGCTAGAAACCTTTGATTCTAAGAAACTCAGTTAAGTCAGTAGCTTTGTGAGCACTGAATGAGTGGGTTTTGGAGCCCAGCATATATTTTACTTGCCCACCGGGTGCAAGCTAGGATTAAAGATGATGGCCCACCAGTTTTTGGCTCCGTTGTTTCATTACCTTCTGTCCGAATCTAATGCGAGCCTGCATGTGAATGGCCACCATGGTGGCTCCTGGCTTTACATAGAGAAAATGAAAATAAACACCAACTTCTTCTACAGCAAATCAAATTTTAAAGGGTTAGGTTTGGAGTTTGGGGCAAAGAAAGTTAATGATGAGTTTTACTTTTAAAATCCATCCATTGGTGGGCTAGTGGAATATTCAAATGAGAATGTGATTAAGAAGTTAGAAATGTGATAAGAAGCTCTGGAGAAATATCAAACTGTTTTAAAGATGGGATGAATTTACTACAAAAGCTTATAGAGAAAGAAAAGAAATATGAATATGAAAATTTGAATACCTAAATAATAATGTGCCACTTAATGACAGGAATATGTTTTGAGAAACAGGTGATTAGGCAATCTTGTCATTGAGTGAGGATCATAGAGTACACTTACCTGGATTGTAGAGGCCACTCTTGTGATTGCATGTACTGAACTTTTCTATGACTGACAGTGCACTAGGTGTGTCACACAAGATCACCACAGACCTTTGAGTAATGTGTTGTGCTCAACATTACGATGGCTATAACATCACTAGGAGCAATATATTTTTCAGATTCATTATAATCCTATGGGGCCATCATCATATATGGCAGTAGTTTTTACCCACTGGTCCATGGACTGCTGCCAGTCCACCAAAGAGTTAACCACCCTGATGATGTATGATTATAAAGTCTATAATCATGTTGTATAAAATTTCTGATGGATCAGCCTGGGTCTGTGAACTGGCGGTAGAAAATCACTGGTATATGCAGTTTATCACTGAGAGAAATGTAATTATGTGGCACGTGACTGTAGTTAGTGTTTAGAAGAAAGAATGTGAGACAACTAAGAATACTATTAGTTACTCTGCACTGCTACAGGACTACAAAAGATGAAAATATATTAGATAAGACAAGGTATACAGGTCCTTATAGTTAATGTGGATCAGTACTTAGGTGTATATTTAAAGAAAATTAGATGCTTTATTAAAAAGGTAATTATCTAACAGAAATTTTAAAAGAACGCCAAAATGTCCGCCTATTGGTAAAGTTTCCAGGCATCAAGCTAGGGCCTTTCTGATCCTGAGCGGTCATTAATCAATAGGAGGTGGTGCAAATTAGTAGCCAGGAAGAAGAAATAAGATGGTCACAGATGGAGAGATGGTTTACTGAAGCAAAATGCTGAAACTTTGAGTAGATCTTTTTAGTTCTTACTTATATAAATATTTTTAAAGCAATGAAGGGCAATCAATAAAGAATGATAATGCAAGAAATTAGAAAGATACCTGGGCAACATCTCTGGATTAGGGTAAAAGAATAGAATCAAAAACACAAGTATACAAGTTACATTTGGCACATTGTTTCTAAACGCTGAAGTTTGGAAGGTCAGTGAAGGTGTATTCACATGGTAAAGTGTCCTCAGAATAGCATTACATAAGGACATCTGTTGCAAGTCAAAGACCTGCAAGTGTTGAGGCATTAAGGGTTGGGGAATAAAGTAACTGAAACACTAAATATGTGGTGGGATGAAAAATAAAACTAAATAGAGTTTAAATAATATGGATAGGTAGGCTATCCAACCAGAACAATGTCTTTCTCTAACTTAACATGCAGAAGCTGATGGCTAACTTTGGAGGTGATATAAATTTTTTTTAAATTTAAGTGTGAGGAGGGGAGATACAGAGACAGACTCCCACATGAGCCCTGACCAGGATCCACCTGGTGACCCTTGACTGGGGCCAATGCTTGTAACCGAGCTATTTTTAATGCCTAAAGCAGAGTCCCCACAAGCCATCCTCAGCACCTGGGTCTCAAACCAATTGAGTTATGGCTGTGAGAGGGAAAGAGAGGGAGAAGAGGAAAGGGGAGAGAGGAGAAGTAGGTGGTCACTCTCCTGTGTGTACTGACTGGGAATTGAATCCAAGACTTCCACATGGCAGGTCAATGCTCTACCATTGAGCCATCTGGCATAGTCATGATACAGATTTTTTTAAAATTTTTTTTTACTTTATTTATTCATTTTTTAGAGAGGAGAGAGACGGAGGAGAGAGAGACAGAGAGAGAGAAGGGGGGAGAAGCTGGAAGCATCAACTCCCATATGTGCCTTGACCAGGCAAGCCCAGGGTTTCGAACCGGTGACCTCAGCATTTCCAGGTTGATGCTTTATCCACTGCGCCACCACAGGTCAGGCCATGATACAGATTTTTAATTGGCATGGATAAAATACAAAAATCAATGGCACAGGGAGAAAATTACTGTTGTTCACATAATCCTTAGAAAGGAGCAGTCAGAAGGAGCTTTAAAGAAAGTAGGAATGTTAAAAGCACAGTTGAAGAAATAGTTCAGTAGAAATGACATTTTCAGAATATCTTAGAAAATTGTAATCTGCTTAGTAGTAGTAGTCTAATTGAAATCATTACTTTTTAATTAAAAGGGTTAAGGTAGTTAATAACATACTAAAAATTACAGATAATTAATTTCCTTACATTTGAGAATAATTTACACTTGAGACAACATTTCAAGTACTTAGTATAACTTAATAAATTGTTTTTAATCGGGAAGAATGCCTATGCAATTAGTAAAAAAAAATATTTTTTGTAACAAGTCAAAAGTCAAAAATTAACTTTAGTAATGATTAAAGAATACCAGTAAAAATAGCTCTATTTGTAAAAAAATAAAAAAACAACCAATTGATTAATATTCATTTAGATCCTAGTTTAATAAAATGGCAACTGTATGCACTGTATATATTTGATGAATAAAAGTGTTTCATTTTATCCTCTGGGGGATTATGCATGGAAGTGAAGAAAAAATGCATAGAAATTATGCAAAATCCCAAAGCACTTGTCAGGGAAAAATTACTATAATAATTTTGGGGAAAATATAACACAATTGCTGCACAGGCAGTTCAATCTGATACAGATGTATTGGTCAGTTTCATGGGGTGGAAACCACAGGGTGTTTGGGATTAATCATACATAGATTGTTTCTTTTACTAACTAGTTATGTAATCTTCGGTGTTATTTAACCTTCTTGAGATTCAATAACTTTGTAGAGTGAGATAATATTTATCTCTTAAAGTTACTGAAAATATTAAATAGCTGCATACAAAAATATGTGAAGTATGGTAACTTTCACACAGCAGATAATAAAAATTGATGTTGTGAAATTCTATTTTTCCTCCCATTTGTCCAGAGTATTTAATTTCTCCCCTTTTTTCCAGGTCAAGGTCAGAAAAGAAGAGTGTGGAGAGGCACACAGCTTCCCAGTGTTCTGACTCACATTGCTTTCTTTGTATATAGAGCCCCCAGGGCACTGTGCAATGTGCATGTTGGTACTGTTAGTCAGGGAGGAAGGAGACAGGAAGATAAATGAGAATAATATGAATCTTTTCAGGTCATATCCATGTTCAGAAGTTATTTTAAATTAGAAACTAGCCCTGGCCAGTTGGCTCAATGGTAGATTGTTGGCCTGTAGATGTCTTGGGCTCGATTCCCAGTCAGGGCACACAGGAGAAACAACCGTTTGCTTTTCTATCCTTCCCACTACTTTCTCTCTCTCTTTCTCCCTTTCCTTCCTACAGCCATGGCTCAAATGGTTCAAGAACATTGGCCAGGGACCTGTGGATGGCTCCCTGTAGCCTCTGTCTCAGGTACTAAAAATAGCTTGGTTGTGAGCATGGCCCCAGATGGGCAGAGCATGGGCCCCAGACGAGGGTTGCCTGGTAGATCCCAGTTAGGGTGCATGCAGGAGTCTGTCTCTCCCCTCCTCTCACTTGGAAAAGAAGAAAAAATAAATAAATAAAATGGAAACAAATGGAATTCATTATGATTTCAAATAACCTTTTGGGGTTTTTGGCTGACCTAGAAAGAACACTCAGCATACCTCAAAGTTAGTACCAGATTTATAGTCACTTGATGGCTCTAACATCAAGGCAACGGCCAGGAGACAATTGGCTGGCTCTGTACTTTTAAAACTATGGTTTCTTTTGGGGGTACTTTTCTCACAAGTGAGCCATGTCTTCCTGAGGTTTATTTTGTTTGTGGTTTTGTTTGTTTGTTTGTTTGTTTTATAAAGCCAGCATTTTAACTCCAACTTGAAGGCAACTGATTGTCACTCTTCAAAACTCAAAGGAGGCTCACAGATTCAGGCTGAATGTACTCATGTCAAAAAAACAACAACAAAGAACCCTATAAAGTAGCTCTGTCATCTGGCAGATATCTGGCCACTCAACCCTAATGGCAGACGGGGGAAGGACAAGGGCAAGGGGAATACTCCATCAGCACAGACGGTCCTCTCGTTCCTCAGTCTATAGCCAGTGTACTGTTTGAATCAGGATCTTGAGAATTGAAAGAAATATTTAATCCATGTTAAAAAAAGAGAAATGTTATCAAGCAATTGCTATCTCCTTGATGTTAACTTAGATATTTATTTTTGAACAAAAAATGACAGTTTCTTACAACGCTGGCATTTGTCTTAAATATTTTGAATATTTTGAAAATGCAAAGTATTTCAATATTTTTAATTATTTTTAATATTTTAATTTAATTTAGTCTTACAATAATCTAATATTAATTTTTGATAATTTTGGTTTAACTAGAAAGTTTTGTCTAGCTGTATAGCTAATTCTCACAAAAAATAAAGGAACAGATATCTTGTTTTATTTCAAGTAGTTGTACCTATTCCTGTCTTCAAAAATATCGATTTAAAATTATTTCATAAACATTTTGATTGAGATTTTTTTTTCGTATTTTTTTTTTGAAGTTGGAAACGGGGAGGCAGTCAGACAGACACTCACATGCACCCGACCGGGATCCACCCGGCATGCCGACCAGGGGGCGATGCTCTGCCCATCTGGGGTGTTGCTCTGTTGTGACCAGAGCCATTCTAGCACCTGAGGCAGAGGCCATGGAGCCATCCTCAGTGCCTGGGCCAACTTTGCTCCAATGGAGCCTTGGCTGTGGGAGGGGAAGAGAGAGACAGAGAGGAAGAAGAGGGGGAAGGGTGGAGAAGCAGATGGGCACTTCTCCTGTGTGCCCTGGCCTGGAATCAAACCCAGGACTCCTGCACACCAGGCCGACACTCTACCACTGAGCCAACCGGCCAGGGCCTTGATTGAGATCTTAAGCAATTTTACATAACAAAATGTTGCAAGCCTTGAGTCTATAATATTTGCTGTCATTTTTCCTGGATAAAGTCAAACATATAGGAGGTTCTTCTCCAAGCCAGATTACTATTAGGCCACCTGTTTCTGTGAACTGGGAAACATGAATTAATCTCTGGTGCTCACCCCACCTCATATTCCTGTTTTCTTAGTATCATTTTCCTCATGGCCAAACTAAGCGTTTGTTTTATACAAAACTTATAATTGCCAAAGAAAAGAAAAAAAAAAGAGGCGTCTCTCAGACTTACCTTCCTGCTAGCAGATGAAGGGCTTTTTATTTTATTTTATCCTGTATTTTCTGAGGTTCTTATTCTAGAACCCTCAACAAAATGAGAAGATAAATCTTTAACAGAATAAGTGAAGTTTGGAAGAATCACTTGATAAGGAAACATTAAGGATATTTTTATAACAATTAGATGGCACAATTAGTAACCAGTAACTAAATAGTGACAATTGTAATGTTTATTCAACGTGTAAAAATGGTGTGCTTGAAATACTACTCAAATTTTAATAGAAAATATTATATTGATTAAGATTTGTGCATAGTTTATCAAAACTGGATATTCTAATACACAGTAAAATTATAGTTTTTGTTTTCACACATTGTCATGGAGTAAAGGTAATATTGGTGTTCCCATCTTATATTTTTAGAAAGCTTTACTGTAAGTCAATTACTTCATATCTTTGTCTGAGATCTATTTGCTTCTTTCTCCTAATTCTCACATGTTACAACAACTTGCATTCACTTCTGTACTTATATCAAGCCTGCTACTCTTTGTCTACCTTCCCCACTTGGATGTAACATTCTTCAGTAAAGGCTATGTTCTCTTTTAGTTTTAAATCTTTAGTAATTGCCATAATCACATATTTAGATTGAAACATTGTTTTGAGTCATCTGTTTGTTGATTAGATAAGTTGGTGAAAGAAAGGAAAATTATTTAGAAAACATATTTTAAATCAGTTATGTAAATAAAAACTTATGACCCTTTCAATTATTTAGTGTGTGTGTGTGTGTGTGTGTGTGTGTGTGTGTGTGTGTGTGTGTATAATTGAGAGGCAAGGAAGCAGAGATAGACTTCTGCATGCACCTGGACAGGGAATCACCAGCCAGCCCTCTACTTGGTGATGCTCTGCACCTCTGGTTGAGCAACTGAACAATCCTAGCACCTGAAGCCGAGGCCATGGAGCCATTCTCAGGGCCCCAGGTAAATTTTGCTCAAACCACTCAAGCCATGGCTGCAGGAAGGGAAGAGGGAGGAAAGGGGGGAGAAGCAGCCTGCTTCTCCTGTGTGCCCTGACCAGGAATCAAACACAGGACATCCACATGCTGGGCTGATGCTCAACCACTGAGCCAACTGGCCAGGGCCTAGTTAATATTTTTAAGGTACCACAAACATCTCATTTCATGAGTGTTTTTGACCTGAAAATACTTTTCTTGTAAAAATGCATCAAAAAAATTTCTTAAACTCATAAATTATTACAAGATACAAGTCAATTGATGTCATATTTATGTACTAGCAATAAACTTTTAGAATTTGTAATTAAACATATACTATTTACAGTTGTATCCAGGAAAAATAAATTCTTACCTCTTAAATCTAAGAAACTATATACAGGTTTTCTATCCAGAAAAAGACAAAATACTGATGAAAAAATCATAGCCCATCTAAATTAATTGCAAGCTATTTCATCTTCATGGGTTGAAAGACTCAACATTGTTAAAATGTTGATTTTTCCCAACTTGATCTCAACCTGAAAGTCAAACTCCCTAGTTAATTTCTTCACAAGAGTATTTTATATTCATATATCATATCTGTAAAGATCAAGGAAATCTTTTATTCTCTCAGATTAGTAATTCTCTTGCCCAAATCAACTTTGTTTCCTTGTATAAACCCACTTATTTATCAAGAATTACCATTATTTACACACAACTTGAAGCCTGGGTTTGATCTACCTTCAAGTATTTTCAAAATTCTGAGGAATTTTAGTTGATCAGGCGATCCTTCAGAACAATGGACATGATGGTAGAGATGGAAGCCTGCTAAGGTTCTACAGCCCATGATGGACACACTCTCAGTCAAGTGTCCTGTGAGGTGATGCCACCATCATGTACTGTCAGCATGCCTATTTCTTTATTTCATTTCTTAGATTAGGAAAACATATCAGTACATATCATAAATAAATGATTTCTGATGTGGTTAAGACTACACAAATCTTGAAGGTACCAAACAAACAGCAAAATGGTCCCTCACAGTGGCGGGCAGGCAATCGCCATCCATAATCCCCCATCTCTCTAGAGCACAAGCAACCATAGCCTTATATAGGCCATGCACACGTGCCTCTGCCAGGTGCTTACACACTAATCAAGCAAAGTGCTTGCAGCTGGCACATCAGTGAGCGAGCCTAACACAGCTGCCCCACAGCTAGGCTATCTATCATGGACTGACCTTGGACTGTGACTATGAGAGACCCTGAGGGGGAGCGGTAGTGGCACCTGTGGTGGCCCTCCTGCACCAGGAAGCTTCTTTCACCCAGTTGCAGTGACACACAAAGGACGCTTTTTGGTATTCGTGAACATGGCCCTAGAAAGACCCATGAATGGCAAACCCTTTTATAAAAACCACCCACTTTTGCAGTGCTGGTCAACCTGGTTCCTCCCGCCCACTAGTGGGCGGTCCAGCTTTCATGGTGGGCCAATCGTGGGCCCTTTGGTTGCTCTGCTACTGCATTTCCATTGACTACTAGCTTAGTACTAAAAAATAAAATATTCTAATCTGTGCCTTGTCATATATAGAAAATATTTGGCATGTTTATTTAATCAATTAAAAAAACTTTCCGAGAGATGATGTCAGAGTAATGGCGGGGTAGGAAGCGATACCGATAAATCTCCCCCAAAACTCAACAAGATCTTCAACCAGAAACAGAAAAACCTATACTTGGAGCTTCCAGATGCTTCGCAATACACCCAAAGGTATGATTGAGTGAAAAATTGGCTAAATATATAACCAAACCCCGAAGGAAATAGGGAGTAAGAAATGCTCCGCCTTCCTCACTAACCTAAACAGGGCGGCTTTCTCTGGTAACTGTGAATATAGAAACTGAGGCGGGCAAAGGGGATGAATACATCCAGGCCGCGACACAAACGGCCGAACCAGGCTGTGGCACGGAGATCCAAGCCGAGGAAAATCTGATCCTGTGGCAACCCGGGCAATACAAGCTAACACTCGCGCCAAACCCAAACAAAGAAAGACAAGCGGCGCAGCCATTTTACCCGGTCTCCTGGTTGGTGCGCAGTTAGTGGGCGAGAGATTTCTTCCTAAGCCCCGGAAGTGGGTGCCCGTGTTGCCCCACGGAGAGGCAGGGTCAGAGGCCTTTCTGTGGGCCGAGGGCAGAGTCTCTGGGCAGCCCCAGCACCCTGGGAAAGCCACGCATGGGAGGGAGTGAGAACTAATTCCAACGGTGGAGATTTTCCGTACTGGAGGGTGTTTCACTCAGAGGGAAACGCGGCCGGCCTCATATCCTGGTTTGCGCGCGCAGATAAGGAGTGAGCGATTCCTCCGAGTGCCTCGGCAGTGCGCGCCCGTGTTATCGCACAGAGGGGCAGAGTCAGGAGCCTTTGTGTGGGCCAAAGCGGAATCTCGGGCCGCCCCAGCGCCTTGCAAAAGCCGTGCACGGGGACGGAGCGAGACTCAATTCCAACGCTGCAACTTTTCCCTGCGGTTGGGGTTTCACTCAGAGCAGGAGACTGCTGGCTGGATATCCTGGTCTGTGGGCACAGCCAGTGAGTGAGAGTTTCCTCCAAGCGCCCCGAAAGTGGGCGCCCGCCTGTGTTACCGGACAGAGTGGCAGACAGAACCAGAGGTCTTAGAGTGGGCGGAAAGCCCGCCTGATTATGCTAGCAGCTCTGACTGACTGAGCCTTACCCAGAGCCCTGTGCTAAGTGGAAATAGAGTGGGGAGTTGCAAGCTCTTTGAGCCTCTTACTATCCAGGCAGAGGCAGCAGCAACCCCATAGCTGGATTATCAGGCTACTAATTGAGGAAGGAAAGACTAGGAGAAAGGCTCCAGGAACACGGACTCTCTCACTGTCGGAGCCTATAAATGCTAATAGCCTCGACTGCCAACGAGACTAAAGCACAATACATGACATTGCCATAGAGACTTATCAACTGCAAACCTCCACCTGAGCGTGGCAAAGGGGCAAAACCCGGGGTACAGAGTCACCGACCAGGAAGAGGGAGAGAAAAGAAAAAGCAAGAAGATAACCTCTCAAAATCAAGAATAATCTGCAGACTTTATAACCTATCCCATTTTATTATATTTGTTCGTTTGTTTCTCTTATCTTCATTCTTGATACTTTTTTTTCCTCCTCCAATTTGGCCGATTAACTCTCTACCGGTCTTACTCTCTCCTCTCCTTGAACTACACTACCCATAAGTGTTACATCTCCCATTATCTTTTCTCTTCTCTTCCTTTCTCTCTATGAGGGTTGCACTCCAAAACCCTTAACTCTCTCTCTCTCTCTCTTTTCTTTTTTCTTCTTTTAGTGGTTCCCTCTTTTTTTTTTCTCTCTCTTTCTTTCTTTTCTCCCTCTATATTAGTTTCTTCCTTTCTCCTTTACATCTCCTCTCATTCAAACCTCAATAACAAACAAATTATCTTATCTGGGACTCAAACTCATGTTTGTGGCATTTTGGGGGGTTTTTACTTCACCTTTTTAACTCACTAGCAGTGCTCCCATCCCTGGCTCTCCATATTATCTAGTTCTTGTTCCACTAAATACAATAGTAATTTTTTAATTTGTCCCCCCATTTTTCCGTTTTCCTCTTAATCCTCTCATCATAACTCTTAGACAACCAACACCTAAAAGCAAATCATTTTATTCTTGACCCAAATTTTTTCCTTATTTGCTTTTTGTGGGTCCATACGCTCTTTTTTCTTTTTTTTTTTTTTTTTTTTTTGCCCCTTTATTACTTTTCCCCAATTCAGGCCCTCCATCACAGGCATTGTTTGTTATAATTCACAGTCCACCACAAGATTTTATCAAGAAAGAGGGGAGAGGAGAGGAGAGGAAAAAAGGAGGGGGGGAATAATTTCCTTTTTTTTTTTTTTTTTTTTTTAAATTTTTATTTTATTTTATTTTTCTTTATTTCATTATTAATTTTTTTTTAAAAAAACAACTCTTTTCGATTTTTTTTTATTATTTTTTAAACTTTTTATTCTTTATTAAATCTCATTAATACTATCAACAAAACCACCCTCAGATGCCATTAAGGAAGAGAAAATCGAATATCATGGATACAAAAGAAAGAGAGGTAACACAGCTAGATGAGGAAAAATCTATGGAGAAAAAATTTAATATATTGGAAACCTTGGAGCTAAATGACAGAGAATTCAAGATAGAAATCCTAAAAATCCTCCGAGATATACAAGAAAACACAGAAAGGCAATTTAGGGAGCTCAGAAAACAACTCAATGAACACAAAGAATATACGTCCAAGGAAATTGAAACTATAAAAACAAATCAAACAGAGATGAAAAACTCAATTCACGAGCTGAAAAACGATGTAACAAGCTTAGCTAATAGAACAGGTCAGATAGAAGAGAGGATTAGTGAAATAGAAGACAAGCAACTTGAGGCACAACAGAGAGAAGAAGAAAGAGACTCAAAAATTAAAAAAAATGAGATAGCCCTACAAGAATTATCTGACTCCATCAAAAAGAATAACATAAGAATAATAGGTATATCAGAGGGAGAAGAGAAAGAAAATGGAATGGAGAACATACTCAAACAAATAATAGATGAGAACTTCCCAAGCCTGTGGAAAGAACTAAAGCCTCAAGTTCAAGAAGCAAACAGAACTCCAAGTTTTCTTAACCCCAACAAACCTACTCCAAGGCATATCATAATGAAATTGACACAAACCAACAGCAAAGAAAAAATTCTCAAGGCAGCCAGGGAAAAGAAGAATACAACATATAAAGGAAGACCCATTAGATTATCATCAGATTTCTCAGCAGAAACTCTACAAGCTAGAAGAGAGTGGACCCCAATATTTAAAGTCCTGAAAGAGAGGAACTTTCAGCCACGAATACTATACCCATCAAAGCTATCCTTCAAATATGAAGGAGAAATAAAAACATGCACAGATACAGAAAAGACGAGGGAATTTATCATCAGAAAACCCCCACTCCAGGAATTACTAAAGGGGGTTCTCCAATCAGATACAAAGAACAAAAAAAAAAACAGAGCCACAAGTAAAAGCTCCAAGAAGAACACAATAAAACCAAATTTAAACTGTGACAACAACAAAAAGAAAGAGGGGGAGAAGATGGAGATTAACAGTAGCAAAGGACGATGGAGTGCAAAAGTACTCACAAAATAGTTCGCTACAATGAACAGGGTAGGGACCCTTTTCATTATTCAAAGGTAACCACCATTGAAAAAACCACCACAGAAGCACATGAGATAAAAAAGATAGCAACAGTGGAAAGATGTATGGAATACAACCAAATAAAAACAAAAGATAGAAAAACAAAAGAGAAGGATCAAACAAGACACAAAACTAACAGAAAGCAAGATATAAAATGGCAATAGGGAACTCACAAGTATCAATAATTACACTAAATGTAAACGGATTAAACTCACCAATAAAAAGGCACAGAGTAGCAGAATGGATTAAAAAAGAAAATCCAACTGTATGCTGCCTACAGGAAACTCATCTAAGTAACAAGGATAAAAACAAATTCAAAGTGAAAGGCTGGAAAACAATACTCCAAGGAAATAACATCCAAAAAAAAAAGCAGGTGTAGCAATACTCATATCGGATAATGCTGACTACAAGACAGGAAAAGTACTCAGAGACAAAAATGGCCATTTCATAATGGCTAAGGGGACACTGAATCAAGAAGACATAACAATTCTTAATATATATGCACCAAACCAAGGAGCACCAAAATATATAAGACAGCTACTTATTGATCTTAAAACAAAAACTGACAAAAATACAATCATACTTGGAGACCTCAATACACCGCTGACGGCTCTAGATCGGTCATCCAAACAGAGAATCAACAAAGACATAGTGGCCTTAAACAAAACACTAGAGCACCTGGATATGATAGACATCTACAGGACATTTCATCCCAAAGTGACTGAGTATACATTTTTCTCCAGTGTACATGGATCATTCTCAAGAATTGACCATATGTTGGGCCACAAAAACAACATCAGCAAATTCAGAAAAATTGAAGTTCTACCAAGCATATTTTCTGATCATAAAGCCTTGAAACTAGAATTCAACTGCAAAAAAGAGGAAAAAAATCCCACAAAAATGTGGAAACTAAACAACATACTTTTAAAAAATGAATGGGTCAAAGAAGAAATAAGTGCAGAGATCAAAAGATATATACAGACTAATGAAAATGACAATACGACATATCAGAATCTATGGGATGCAGCAAAATCAGTGATAAGAGGGAAGTTCATATCACGTCAGGCATATATGAACAAACAAGAGAGAGCCCAGGTGAACCACTTAACTTCCCACCTTAAGGAACTAGAAAAAGAAGAACAAAGACAACCCAAAACCAGCCGAAGAAAGGAGATAATAAAAATCAGAGCAGAAATAAATGAATTAGAGAACAGAAAAACTATAGAAAAAATTAATAGAACAAGGAGCTGGTTCTTTGAAAAGATCAACAAAATTGACAAACCCTTGGCAAGACTTACCAAGGAAAAAAGAGAAAGAACTCATATAAACAAAATCCAAAATGAAAGAGGAGAAATCACCACGGACACCGTAGATATACAAAGAATTATTGTAGAATACTATGAAAAACTTTATGCCACTAAATTCAACAACCTAGAAGAAATGGATAAATTCCTAGAACAATACAACCTTCCTAGACTGAGTCAAGAAGAAGCAGAAAGCCTAAACAGACCTATCAATAAAGAAGAAATAGAAAAAACCATTAAAAACCTCCCCAAAAATAAAAGTCCAGGTCCTGACGGCTATACCAGCGAATTTTATCAAACATTCAAAGAAGACTTGGTTCCTATTCTACTCAAAGTCTTCCAAAAAATTGAAGAAGAAGCAATACTTCCAAACACATTTTACGAAGCCAACATAACCCTCATATGAAAACCAGGCAAGGATGGCACAAAAAAAGAAAACTACAGACCAATATCTCTAATGAATACAGATGCTAAAATACTAAACAAAATACTAGCATATCGAATACAACAACATATTAAAAGAATAATACATCATGATCAAGTGGGATTCATCCCAGAATCTCAAGGATGGTTCAACATACGTAAAACGGTTAATGTAACACACCATATCAACAAAACAAAGAACAAAAACCACATGATCTTATCAATGGACGCAGAAAAGGCTTTCGATAAAATACAACACAATTTTATGTTTAAGACTCTCAACAAAATGGGTATAGAAGGAAAATATCTCAACATGATAAAGGCCATATATGATAAACCATCAGCTAACATCATATTAAATGGCACTAAACTGAAGGCTTTCCCCCTTAAATCAGGAACAAGACAGGGTTGTCCACTCTCTCCACTCTTATTTAATGTGGTACTAGAGGTTCTAGCCAGAGCAATCAGACAAGACAAAGAAATAAAAGGCATCCATATCGGAAAAGAAGAAGTAAAGGTATCACTTTTTGCAGATGATATGATACTATACATCAAAAACCCCAAAGAATCCACAAAAAGACTACTAGAAACAATAAGCCAATACAGTAAGGTCGCAGGATACAAAATTAACATACAGAAGTCAATAGCCTTTCTATATGCCAACAATGAAACAACTGAGAAGGAACTCAAAAGAATAATCCCCTTCACGATTGCAACAAAAAAAAAATACTTAGGAATAAACAAAACAAAGAATGTAAAGGACTTATATAATGAAAACTATAAACCATTGTTAAGGGAAATCGAAAAAGATATAATGAGATGGAAGAATATACCTTGTTCTTGGCTAGGAAGAATAAATATAATCAAGATGGCTATATTACCCAAAGCAATATACAAATTTAATGCAATTCCCATCAAAATTCCAATGACATTTTTTAAAGAAATAGAGCAAAAAATCATCAGATTTATATGGAACTATAAAAAACCCCGAATAGCCAAAGCAATCCTAAAGAAAAAGAATGAAGCTGGGGGCATTTCAATACCTGACTTCAAACTCTATTATAGGGCCACGACAATCAAAACAGCATGGTATTGGCAGAAAAATAGACACTCAGACCAATGGAACAGAATAGAAAGTCCAGAAATAAAACCACATATATATAGTCAAATAATTTTTGATAAAGGGGCCAACAACACACAATGGAGAAAAGAAAGCCTCTTCAATAAATGGTGCTGGGAAAACTGGAAAGCCACATGCAAAAGAATGAAACTGGACTACAGTCTCTCCCCCTGTACAAAAATTAACTCAAAATGGATCAAAGATCTAAACATAAGACCTGAAACAATTAAGTACATAGAAGAATACATAGGTACTCAACTCAGGGACCTGGGTTTTAAAGAGCATTTTATGAATTTGACTCCAATGGCAAGAGAAGTGAAGGCAAAAATTAATGAATGGGACTACATCAGACTAAGAAGTTTTTGCTCAGCAAGAGAAACTGATAACAAAATAAACAGAAAGCCAACTAAATGGGAAATGATTTTTTCAAACGACAGCTCAGATAAGGGCCTAATATCCAAAATATACAAAGAACTCATAAAACTCAACAACAAACAAACAAACAATCCAATAAAAAAAAGGGAAGAGGATATGAATAGACACTTCTCCCAGGAAGAAATACAAATGGCCAACAGATATATGAAAAGATGCTCATCTTTTTTAGCTATTAGAGAAATGCAAATCAAAACAGCAATGAGATACCACCTCACACCTGTTCGATTAGCTGTTATTAGCAAGTCAGGTAACAGCAAATGTTGGAGAGGCTGTGGAGAAAAAGGAACCCTCATACACTGTTGGTGGGAATGTAAAGTAGTACAACCATTATGGAAGAAAGTATGGTGGTTCCTCAAAAAACTGAAAATAGAACTACCTTATGACCCAGCAATCCCTCTACTGGGTATATATCCCAAAAACTCAGAAACATTGATACGTAAAGACACATGCAGCCCCATGTTTATTGCAGCATTGTTCACAGTGGCCAGGACATGGAAACAACCAAAAAGCCCATCAATAGATGACTGGATAAAGAAGATGTGGCACATATACACTATGGAATACTACTCAGCCATAAGAAATGATGACATCGGAACATTTACAGCACAATGGTGGGATCTTGATAACATGATACGAAGCGAAATAAGTAAATCAGAAAAAAACAGGAACTGTATTATTCCATACGTAGGTGGGACATAATAGTGAAACTAAGAGACATTTACAAGAGTGTGGTGGTTACGGGGGGGAGGGGGGAATGGGAGAGGGATAGGGGGTGGGGAGGGGCACAAAGAAAACAAGATAGAAGGTGACAGAGGACAATCTGACTTTGGGTGGTGGGTATGCAACATAATTGAACGACAAGATAACCTGGACTTGTTATCTTTGAATATATGTATCCTGATTTATTGATGTCACCCCATTAAAAAAAAAAAAAACTTTCCAAAAACATTGCAAATTGTAATTAATTGTAATAATAATGTCAAAGATAAAAATTCACTCTAGCATATAACGTTTTTTTCTCAATAATCCTTGTATCATTTAACTTTAAATTATCTTACCTGTAGCAGTCAGAATCCTGGCTCCATGGTCTTCACTACCTGGTATTATTCCTATAAACAAATTATGTTTCAGATAAAAGGGATTTGCAAATACAATTAAATTTACTGATCTGTAGGCTTTAAAATAAGGGTATTATCTTGGAATATGAAGGTAGACCCAGCATTCTGTTTTGAATGTCTGACCTACAGAAACTGTAAGATAATAAATGTATTGATTTAATCATTGTGTGAATTGCTAATTTAATTCAGCAACAGAAAATGAATGCATCTCCCAAGTTGATTAAGTAGTTTTGTCCCTTAAGTATATATTTTACATGTTCTAAATTATCCAAAATGAAAAATAAATTTAAAATGTTGCTAGCCTAACCAGGCAGTAGCACAAGGGATAGTGTGTCAGCCTGGGATGCTGAGGACCCAGGTTTGAAATCCTGAGGTTGCTGGCTTGAGTGTGAGCTCACCAGCTTGAGTGCAGGGTCACTGGCTTAGAGCATGGAATCATAGAAATGATTCCATGATTGTTGGCTTGAGCTCAGTGTTACTGACTTCAGCCCAAAGGTTGCTGACTTGAAGCCCAATGTCTCCGGCTTGAGCCCAAGGTTATTGGCTTGAGCAAGGAGTCACTGGCTCATCTGGAGCCCCTTAGTCAAGGCACATATAAGAAAGCAATCAATGAAAATCTAAGGCACACAACTATGAGTTGATGTTTCTTATCTTTCTCCCTTCCTGTGTGTGTCTCTCTCACAAACAAATAACAAAATAATCCCTCCCAAAAAGCCAAAAAATTCTAAATGTAGACTGTTTACCATAAAATAATATAAATAAGAAGACCATCTTACTTTTAAATATATTTTTATTTACAGAGTAGACAAAAGTAGGTTTACAGTTGTAAGTATGCAAAACAGTTTATTATTAACTATTGTATTATTTTACATATTGTATAGCCAGTAGCCACGGCCACCATCAGAGCCACCTGGCCTGTGCAGGTTCATATTTGATTCAGACAGATGGTAATGGAACAACGGAGCCAAGAACTGGTTGGCCATTACCTTTAATCCTAGCTTGCAACCGGTGGGCAAGAAATATACACAGTGTGAAAACACTTCCCTTTCCATTCAGGGCTCCCAAAGCCACTGACTCATTTGAGTTTCCTAGAATCAAAGATTTCTACCTCACTAGCCTTATTCACCTCTGTTCCCCATCTCCTTCTCTCTGCACAAACTCTGCACAAACTGGCTTCTCCTTCAGCACTCTGCCATCTTGGCTGCTTCTTCTTGCAATGCTAATTTCAGGAACCAAGAGAGAGTGAGCCCCCAGTCTGCCCCACTTTATAGTGTAGAAATCAAAACCTTTAAGACTTCCTATACAAATAAGGAAGTCTTTGATACAAAGTCACTTATCTGAGGCATAAATGGGATTCCTCATAAGAGTGCATCATCCCACATCATGCAACAGTCAAGGGTGTGGGGAAAAGTTTAGCTTTGAAAAGATTTTAGTATTAAAGGGCAGGAAAGGCTTAGTCATTAAAACTAAGCCTTAAGCTATAATGACTTTGCCGGCTTACAGCCTGTCTTCCACACTCAATGCAAACTATAAGTGAGCAAACATATATATCATATTTATGAACTTATTTGACTGACACATATCAATGACTGTAAACCTAATTTTTCCCAGTTCTTCATTTTATATTATAGCCAGAGAACTACATTTTGATATTGTTTTAATATTAATAACCAACTTTAAAGCCTTTGAATTGATATATCAGGCTCTTCTCTGATGGTAATAAATTATATTTTTTCTCTGTTGGTAACTTATAATATTTTAGACTGTAGGGATGCGGTTTTCAACCTGTGGATCACGACCCCGGCAGGGGTCGAACGACCAAAACACAGGGGTCGCCTAAAGCCATCGGAAATACATATTTTATTTAAAAATGTATTGTATAATAAATTTTATTTTAAAATGTATAATAAATTTTATTTAAAAATGTATTGTATAATAAATTTTATTTAAAAATGTATTGTATAATATGTATTTTCCGATGGCTTTAGGTGACACCTGTGTTTTGGTCGTTCGACACCCGCCAGGGTCGCGACCCACAGGTTGAGAACCACTGCTATAGGGAATCACTTATCTAACCTTGAACCCTCTATTTATTCTTTCATTATATAATACTAATCCAGGGTTTTTTTTCATTTCTAAATAATACAAAAATAGTTTACAAAAATTTTTAAATAACAGACTAAACCAACATTTTAAGAAATAACAAAAATAAAAATGTAGTTATATAAATAAATTAATATTGATTTTATTACCTTTTTAATTATAACAGTTGCTTTATAATAACTAACTAGGTGAGAAATCATTTTAAGAACTAGCATAAGATGCTCAACTAATGTTTAAAAATATAATGTATTTCCTCATGTATAAGACACACCATTTTTCAAAAAAATTGGGGTCTAAAAACTGGTTGTGTCTAACACAGAGGTAGGTTTTTTTACTTGCATTTCCTGCTTTTTTCACTTGTTTTTGCTCTCATTGTTGAAGACACCGATTCATCATCAGACACAGATGAGGACAAGCTAATGGATAGGAGCTAAATGTCAGCTGTAATTGAAAAACATTGTTTTATAAATTTGTAAGTCATTTCAAATTCAAAAGTAAAAATAATCATATTTTATAAACATAAATTTTTTGTTCTTGTGTCATAGGAAAAATATATCTCAAATCTTCTGTAATAGGACTTTAAATAATTTTCTCTGGCTACTCATACATTATTTAGAACAAAAAAGACATCAACATTTTTACCTCATTCTCAATAACACAAAAATTTTACATTTATGCAATGTTTTAGAAGTTTGTTTTTCAACATCAAATTTAAATGATTTACCTACTTTTGAGGAGAGGGAGGAAACAAACACACTTTTGCTCATTTACATAAGTTCTCTCATTTAATCTAAAAGTCATCCTCTCCAATGTGTGCTAATATTCTCACATGAAAAAATGACTACTCTGAAGCTCAGAAGATTTAGGTAGCTCATTTAAGTCATATCATTGAAAAAATTAGGAGCCAGCCAGTATATATAAACTACAGTTTGTCTGATTTCAAAGTTCATGCTATTTGTACCACAACAGAATGTCTCCAAATTATCTTTGCCACCACATGTATAATATACTATGTTGTTTTTATCCCAGATCAATATCAGTTTACCTTTAAAGTAGTATTTAAGGGTTTTACCCCATAATGTTTTAATATTAATCTTGAAGCCCTTGCAGAATACTTACTATTGTAAGTGATAAATTGTTTAAAATATTCAAGAATGTATAAGTAACAAGGTCCCTTTGTTGCTTTTCAAACCTCTCTATGATGATAATGGAGAGGGAAGTTTTGCTGTAAGGTTTATCAGCAGATTGAACAAGGTCTACAGCGTAAGTGAAATGGATGTTGGGTCATTAAAAATATCAAAACTGAATTAAATATTTATTTAAATGCGGGGAAAAACAAGAAATATGATCAACCCTCTATGTTTATTGTAATCAGTTCAACAACAACAACAACAACCCCAAGAAAAATAAAGGCATAAAATGTTTAAAAAATAAATTAAAACTATCATTTGCTGTATATTACTTCATTGATATAAAAAACACCAAAGAATCCACAAAGAATGTATTTAAACTAATTGGGAAATTTAAAAATCAGTGTAATAATAATAAAACCATACATCAGTGAGAATATAAAGCATACCTTTAATATTTCTACTTACTTGAGTGATATACTTAGGAATAAATCTTAGAAAAATATGAAGTTTATTAGGAGCATATACAATTTTTTTAAGAGGCTAACAAAAACTGAAACCATCAGAAAGATATTGTATTGATATTTAGATATAGGATCTAAAGAACAAAATAAATGAACAAAGAAAACAGAAACAGACCCAGAGATACAAAGAACAAACGGAAGGTTGCCACATGGAAGAGGGGTTGGGTAAAAAAGGTGAGGGGATTGAGAAATAGAGATTGGTAGTTAAAAAGCAGTAATGGGGATGTAAAGCACAGCATAGGCAATAGAGTCAATAATGTTACAATAACTCTGCATCATGCTAGGTGGCTACTAGAACTATAGGGGGGAATCACTTTGTAAATTATGTAACTATCCACTTTGCTGTACACTTGAAACTAATATAAAACAATACTAAATGTCAGCTGTAATTGAAAAACAAAGTTTATATATATATATATATGAATATTTCTAAGTTGTTTTGGGAAAAATAGAGTACATTTTTAAGAACTATGAAGTTCTGAAGCTTTAAATTTTATGTTTGAAATCAAAATTAAACATTGTTTAAATTAAGACTATAACATCTAAATCTGATTTCACTTGTGATGGAAAATCAAAATTAGAATACTTATAAACTTTTGTGGTAGTAGTTTGCTTTATTAAATTCTGAAAAAATTACTGATTTTGTGTTTCTATGGACTTTTAGTCATTTCATAAATTCAATTGTGATTTTTCTCCTCAAATAACAATGTTACTTTTAACACTACAGTTTGAGCGTGAAACAGTATTGTAGTTCACCTTGATTACAAATGCATTAACATTTTATGTTGTGGATGCTTATATTTAAAGCCAGATTACTTTTTAAACATTTTTTATTGATTGATTAATTTTAGAGAGAAAGGAAGGGAGAGAGAGAGAGAGAGAGAGAGAGAGAGAGAGAGAGGAACATGGATCTGTTCCTGTATGTGGCCTGACCTGGGATCAAACCAGCAAACTTTGGAACGATGCTCTAGCCAACTAAGCACTCCATCCAGGGCTTTAAGTTTACTTTTTTTTTTCGTTATGATTTTACTTATAGATTTTAGAAAGAAGAGAGAGAAAGCGGAAGGGCAGGGGGAATAGGAAGCATCCACTTGTAGTAGTTGTTTCTCATATGTTCCTTAACTGGGCAAGCCCAGAGATTAGAACAGCAACCTCAGCATTCCAGGCTGATGCTTTATCCAGTGTGCCACCACAGGTCAGGCTAAAGCCAGATTACTTTAATAGTTAACCAGTTCTAATTCCTTTCCCAAATATTGTCTGCAATCTGTAGACAGAAAATAAATGAGGTCAAACTGAAAAATTTGAGAAGTCAAATTGAAATCTTTTCCTTGAGCCAATGCAAATAAATATTCTCTCAACCTTTTCAAGCAGTGCGATTAAACAGCAAATCTGATGATAGCAGAGGAGGTAAAAATTAATTCTCCGCTTGTTGAGGTATGGGTTGTATTTACAATTTTAAAAAAGCATTAGTATAAAGTATCTAATTCACCAATGGAAATTCTGCAAGTTCCCCCTAAGTCAATTAGAAATTGAAAGTATATGTTTTATTACCTATAAAATTTAGTTCAATCTAGTATATACCATACTGAATGCTCATAAATTTTATCTTATATAGCCATATAGCTACCATCACAGGCTATCAAAGGAAAATATCTGAATAGTTCATTTCCTTTTTTAGAACTCTTAATTGAATACCCATTCAGTCACACCAGGGTTTTTCCACCTTGACACTTATTGACATTTGGGGTCAGATATTGCAATCTTCTAAGGGCTGCTTTGTGCATTATACAGCTGTTTACTGGCATCCCTGGTTTCTTTTTACTAGATGCTATAACAATCCCTACTTCAAGTGGCAATAAACGAAGTGTTTCCAAATGTCCCCTGGAGGACAAAATTATCCTCAGTTCAGAACCACTCACTGATAACATCAAGATGAAATTCTTAGCATAATGTCAATGTGTGGGGAATCTTAAACTCATTTATTGTCATTCCCTTTCCAGCTTTTTGCTTCATAAACACTAATCATTTTCTCTTTTTTTTTCTGTATGTACCCTGATATTTATAGTCTCTGGGTGTTCTCTTCTGTTTTCCATTCCATCTAATTCATTTTTGTGACCACTATACAAAGGAATGCCATAAACATCTTCTAAAACTTGATTCAAATATAACTTCTCAATGGATTTTTTCTTAATACACCAAAGATGGGTAAGATGCTTTGTTTTGGGGCTTTTTTACTGCCTTGGAACTATCTGACTTTAGAATTACCATGATGCAGGCAAGTCTGAACTGAGAGAGAAGTAATCTAGTTTATTTAACCAAACATCTAGTTCCAAAGACAAATTCCAGATGTTATCTAAGTAAAGAATTATGAAATTAAAGCAGAAAGATACTGTGCTAGCAATATTAACTTTAGTTTTAAATGATTATCTATCTATCTATCATCATTATATATCTACCTGTCTCTTATTAACTGTTCATCCATCCATCTACTTATCTATCCACCAATCTATCTATCCATCCATCCATCTATCCATCCTGCCATGCTCTTTTTCTAAGTGTAATTGCCTCTGGTTACACAGGGTGATGGTGATGCTATGCACTCATGTGCTGATGTACTCATGTGCACCACGCACACACTCATTACTCATGCATATCCATCCCATGCATCAAATCATGGGTGGGGCTCTGGGCACCTGTAAATATTTGTATTCACCCCCCTTGTATTCCCATGCCCTAGAGAACGCAACATTAAATAGCAAATAAAGCACCATGACAGATAAGCAAAGACCTCTAAAAAAGGAAAACAAATTCTCAAGAGGATAGATCCCATGTTAAGTGTTCTTACCATAATAGTAATAAAAATACCAATGAATCAATAAGCATTGTAATGGTTGGGTGTTATTTCTTTCTTTCAATAATCTTGCTTCTCTCTGATAATATGCATTGCTCTGTCACCTGTTTTGACTGATACTAATATAACCACTCTCACGGCTCCTCTTCACTCTCCACCCCTACTGTACCCCCATGAGAACCTGGTATAACTTGTATGCTTTTAACCCAGTTGTAGTTTAATACATAAACTCTATTTCTTGTGGGCAGTGTATGGTTGGGTCATCAATTATATTTTCAATATGAATATTGTATGAATGTTTTAAATATTTCAATTACTAGAAAGAAGTCTGTCTACTAATTTATTTGTCATTTTTGAGTTTCTGTGAGTTATTTCATTTCTTGTCAGTAAATGTCCTCTTTCATCTTTCTCTAAGTCTTAGCTCAATAGAAGACACTTATTTGGATTGTTTAATGCAATTCCCTTTCTCTCTGGTAACTTTTAAGCTAGTTGAATTCTTCTTTGTTTAGTCATGGGGTGAGCTTCCTTGGCCAGTCTTGAAATCCTCTGTAGGTGATAGACTAGCTGTCCGGGAAATTATGACTTTCTTGTTCTTATTTGTAGATAAAAAGCTGGATGACATCTATTTACTGAGGTTGGAAAAGCAACTCTATTTCTTATCAACATCTTTATATATAACAGGAAAAATACATATCCTTTCTCACAAGTCGGAAATTCAGTTCCAAAATTCAGACCTCCTCAAGACTATTAAAGACCACTATAATGTACCTTTGAAAACAAGTTCTCAAAAAAAATGAACAAATTTAACCCAGGACACACTAAATTAATTGTTACATGGCAGTAAATTTGTTCCAAGAATGTGACTGTTCATATTAATTTACAACACACATCATACATTACTAAATAAGGGACCAAAAAGCTATGAGTATGTCATAGGTGAGAAAAGATATTTGCACTATGACTTACAAAATTCTGACTAATTATAATTATCAAAAGCTCTACATAAGATATATATGTGTGCTAAGTATGTGTGAGATCAACAAGGGAAGGTAGAGCTAAAAGATATCTGGGTATGAAGGTCAACTGTATGAAACATTTTTAGCAAGGTGCCCTGTGATCCTAACATGAAATAGCCCAGAGTCCCTGGAAAGGAGACCTGGTGGATGTCTCAGAAAGTTTCATTTATGAGTAGAGAAGGGAATAATTCTGATCTCTGGAAGCCTGTAGCCGGGCAACTTTATAATCTTTGATTATTTAGTAACAATTCTGCTTGTTTTTCTCCAAATGATATTTTGATATTAAATATCTATATTTAATTAAAACCTTCTAAAATTGTACTTTCAAACTGAAACTCATCAAAATTTAAATGACACTTACACCTTTCAAAATAGATCTCAGTAAGACTCAAGGCAAAATCACAAAAGCCTATATTCAACTGTAGTTTTTCTTATAAAATTGTTATCTAACATGGTGCAGAATTATTTTCTATGATACCCCTGAAAGGATATAAACTATTTATTCTCTGTTTTAAGGTCAATATTATTCTGTATGTTTATACATACTGCCAGTTCTATTCTGGAGGATATTAATTTTAAAGTACTTTAACTAAAATGTTTATAATTTTGTAGAGAAGCCTTCTTCTCTATATGTTTCTCCTCTGACAACATTCAAATTGTTATTTTAAAAAATATTTTAAAGAATGTTCTTCTTCTAAGAAGCAATACTTCCGAACACATTTTATGAGGCCAACATAACCCTCATACCAAAACCTGGCAAGGATGGCACAAAGAAAGAAAACTACAGACCAATATCTCTAATGAATACAGATGCTAAAATTCTAAACAAAATACTGGCAAACCGAATACAACAACATATTAAAAAAATAATACATCATGATCAAGTGGGATTCATCCCAGAATCTCAAGGATGGTTCAACATACGCAAAACGGTTAACGTAATACACCATATCAACAAAACAAAGAACAAAAACCACATGATCTTATCAATAGATGCAGAAAAGGCTTTTGATAAAATACAACACAATTTTATGTTTAAGACTCTCAACAAAATGGGTATAGAAGGAAAATATCTCAACATGATAAAGGCCATATATGATAAACCATCAGCTAACATCATATTAAATGGCACTAAACTGAAGGCTTTCCCCCTTAAATCAGGAACAAGACAGGGTTGTCCACTCTCTCCACTCTTATTTAACGTGGTGCTAGAAGTTCTGGCCAGAGCAATCAGACAAGACAAAGAAATAAAAGGCATCCATATTGGAAAAGAAGAAGTAAAGGTATCACTTTTTGCTGATGATATGATCCTATACATCGAAAACCCGAAGGACTCCACAAAAAGATTATTAGAAACAATAAACCAATACAGTAAGGTCGCAGGATACAAAATTAACATACAAAAGTCCATAGCCTTTCTCTATGCCAACAATGAAATATTAGAAAACGAACTCAAAAAAATAATCCCCTTCACGATTGCAACAAAAAAAATAAAATACCTAGGAATAAACATAACAAAGAATGTAAAGGACCTATATAATGAAAATTACAAAGCATTGTTAAGGGAAAGAAAAAGATACAATGAGATGGAAAAATATTCCTTGTTCTTGGATAGGAAGAATAAATATAATCAAAATGGCCATATTACCCAAAGCAATATACAAATTTAATGCAATTCCCATCAAAATCCCTATGAGATTTTTTAAAGAAATGGAACAAAAAATCATCAGATTTATATGGAACTATAAAAAACCCCGAATAGCCAAAACAATCCTAAGGAAAAAGAATGAAGCTGGGGGCATTACAATACCTGACTTTAAACTATATTATAGGGCCACAATAATCAAAACAGCATGGTATTGGCAGAAAAATAGACACTCAGACCAATGGAACAGAATAGAAAGCCCAGAAATAAAACCACATATATATGGTCAAATAATCTTTGATAAAGGGGCCAACAACACACAATGGAGAAAAGAAAGCCTCTTCAACAAATGGTGTTGGGAAAACTGGAAAGCCACATGCAAAAGAATGAAACTCGACTACAGCCTGTCCCCGTGTACTAAAATTAATTCAAAATGGATCAAAGACCTAAATATAAGACCTGAAACAATAAAGTACATAGAAGAAGACATAGGTACTAAACTCATGGACCTGGGTTTTAAAGAACATTTTATGAACTTGACTCCAATGGCAAGAGAAGTGAAGGCAAAGATAAATGAATGGGACTACATCAGAATAAAAAGTTTTTGCTCAGCAAGAGAAACTGATATAAAAATAAACAGACAGCCAACTAAATGGGAAATGATATTTTCAAACAACAGCTCAGATAAGGGCCTAATTTCCAAAATTTACAAAGAACTCATAAAACTCAACAACAAACAAACAAACAATCCAATAAAAAAATGGGAAGAGGACATGAATAGACACTTCTCCCAGGAAGAGATACAAATGGCCAACAGATATATGAAAAAATGCTCAGCTTCATTAGTTATTAGGGAAATGCAAATCAAAACTACAATGAGATACCACCTCACCCCTGTTAGATTAGCTATGATCAACAAGACGGGTAATAGCAAATGTTGGAGAGGCTGTGGAGAAAAAGGAACCCTCATTCACTGTTGGTGGGACTGTAAAGTAGTACAACCATTATGGAGGAAAGTATGGTGGTTCCTCAAAAAACTGAAAATAGAACTACCTTATGACCCAGCAATCCCTCTACTGGGTATATACCCCAAAACCTCAGAAACATTGATACGTGAAGACACATGTAGCCCCATGTTCATTGCAGCACTGTTCACAGTGGCCAAGACATGGAAACAACCAAAAAGCCCTTCAATAGAAGACTGGATAAAGAAGATGTGGCACATATACACTATGGAATACTACTCAGCCATAAGAAACGATGACATCAGATCATTTGCAGCAAAATGGTGGGATCTTGATAACATTATAAGGAGTGAAATAAGTAAATCAGAAAAAAACAAGAACTACATGATTCCATACATTGGTGGAACATAAAAATGAGACTAAGAGACATGGACAAGAGTGTGGTGGTTACCAGGGGTGGGGGGAGGGAGGACAGGGGGAGAGTTAGGGGGAGGGGGAGGGGCACAGAGAACTAGATAGAGGGTGGCGAAGGACAATCTGACTTTGGGCGGGGGGTATGCAACATAATTTAATGACAAAATAACCTAGACATGTTTTCTTTGAATATATGTACCCTGATTTATTAATGTCATCCCATTACCATTAATAAAAATTTATTTAAAAAAAAAAAAAAAAAAAAAAAAAAAAAGAATGTTCTTCTTCTGAAATGTGGCACAATTATAATGTCAGTCTCTAGAATCAGACAGTATTATAAGGAAAAGCAGCTTTATTTCAAATGTAGATAATCTGTCAAGGACAGCCCTTGAAGGTTAGTATTTCTCATCTTGCAAACATGGTCTTGCAAAAGAGTGAAATGCCCAAGTTAAAAAACAATTACTTTGTCCCAAGTTTGATTCACGGCACTCAGGTCAGTTATATCATGTTCTCTATCCCTCAAACTACAATGTAGAGAAATGTTATTAAAAACAGTTTATAAAAATGACCACCCACCCTTCTTTCTTCAGTACACTAACGGATTTTATTTAATTCCTGAGCCTGATTGAATTTTGTCTAGTAGTTTTCCATTAAGGATATATATGAGTATCATTAGGGAACTTTATAATACAGTTTGAAATTAGAGCAACTGATGGCTCCAGATTTGCTGTTCTTTCTCGTTTGCTTTTCTATTACCTGTTTTTCTTTATTTAAATGTACCAGTAATTTAAAAAATATAAATTTCAAGAGTACAACATTATAATTAGACATCTGTGTACACTATAAGTGATCACTCCCAAAAGTCTAGTGTAATCCATTACTATAAAATTAACCCCTTTTACCTATTTTGCCTAACCTCCAAAGCCATTCTACTTTGGTAACCAATGATCTATTCTCTTTTATCTATAAGTTTGTTTTTGTTTTATTTTGTTTTTTGCTTTTCTTTTTGTTTTTTATTAGATTTCACATATAAGTGCAAACATACAGTATTTGTTTTTTTCTTCTGACTTATTTCATTTAACACAATACCCTCAATTTCTGTTTATGTTGTCACAATGGCAGAATTCCATTTTTTTTTTTCTATGGCTCAGTAGATTCCATTGTGCGTGTGTGTGTGTGTGTGTGTGTGTGTGTGTGTGTGTATAATATACATTATGTCTATGCATGTACATACTATATACCATTTATCCATTAATGAACACTTAGGTTGTTTCCATAGTGTGGTTATTGTAAATAATGCTGCAATGAACAGAGAGATACATATATTTTTTTGAATTTATGTTTTCCTATTCTTTGGATAAATATCCAGAAGTGGAATAGCTCTATCACCTTTTTTTAAATAGCCTGCCAGCTCAGGCTGACTTAGCAGCACTTCCCCTTGCCTTAAGAGACCTCCTCAGTTTTGTTTGTTTGTTTCTAATGCTGTAGCATGGATACTCACAACTCTCTGACTATACCTTTCACATAACAATTAACTTAGTAGACTTCCAAGTCAAATATTTAACCTATGATGGTTCCCACACTGGTAGATTCCCTATTACCTTGCTGCTTTCCTTCCCAAGTGCTTACACACACACACACACACACACACACACACACACACACACACACAATTTCCACATTTCCTTCACATACAGGGAATCATTTCAAACCTCCCAGACACATTGCTCTTAATTAAATCAAGCAAAATGGTGGAAGAAAATCTTGTATTTAAATTATTTTAAAGAGACATTGCAATTAATTCAACTCTTACTGTTTTTCAGTACATTTATTGACTTTTTCAAATACGTTAAACGTATAGATAGGTGCTATGGGATATGGAAACTGTCCGTGAACAGATTCTGCCATTCTCTTACAATAAACATTTTGTGGCTTTCTGTAGAATTTTAGAAAAAAATATGTAATCCCAAAGAACCTTAAGAGTACTTTCATTTATTCAATAGTATTATTATCTTGGGAGTTTTTAAATGCATACTGATTATAATGTGGGAAACTTTCTAATCCTCTTAATTATTTATCCCTATTTTGAATGTTACTGAAATAAATTTATATTTTAAATATTATTGGATGAAATTATAACAGTTACCAGAAATGTAAGTTAAATTTAATCTGTTAACTGTCAAGTCTGTGAAACAGAAATATGTTTGAAGTTTGAAATAATGCAAATTTTAAATAAACATAAAATATCTAAAATAGTTCAAAATACATTACATGATATTGACATTTTAGTTTCTATAAAGAAACAATTGAAGAACAGAGATTTTGTAATAATTATAGCTTTAAAGGATAGTAGTTTTGAAGCAGTCATTTAGAAATGAACATAATAGAAGATATATTATTAACATGGAATACAGATTTGTTCAAGGAAGTTAAGAATTTAACTGGGAAACAGCTACACCAAATTATAAAATTTAACTAAAATTGTGTAATGTTTTTGCAATGGTTTTTGGTAAATTGGTTCAAGTAAATATGTAAACATATTGGCAAAACAATAATTGGCATTAAAATAATTAGTTTTAATTAATTTAGAATAATATACAGTCATGTGCCACTTAACAGGGATACATTTTGGTAAATACATCTTTAGGTGATTTTGTTATTGTGCAAACATCATACAGTGTTCTTACACAAAACTAGATGGTATAACCTACTAAACACTTAGGCTGTAAGGCATATAACCTACTGCCCATAGGCTACAAACCTTCTTGTTACTATCCTGAATACTGTGAGCACTGGTAACACATTGTAAATATTTGTGTTTCTAAATATAGAAAAGGTAGAATAAAAATTCAGTATAATATATAAAAAGTGCTACACCCATATAAGGGCACTCTTTAAATGGTGCTTGCAGGACTAGAAGTTGCTCTAGATGAGTTGGTGAGTCAGTGAGTGAGTAGGGATTGAATGTGAAGGGGAAGACATTACTGTCCACCACTGTAGACTTTATAACCACTCTAGTGGTGATACTTAGGCTATGCTGAATTTATAAAAACAGCATGGGATTAAATCAAGGAGAAGAGAAAATGTAATAAAGAGACAAGAGTAAACATTAAATGGATTAGGCTGCTATCACCATAATATGGCATATGACCTTACAACAAATGATTTTTTAATAAGTAGAAAGAGTAAACTATACAATAATAATAAAAATATAGTAGTGTAAACAAATAGAGCAGTGACATAGTTGTTTATTACTATCAATTATTATATATTCTACATACCTGTATGTGCTATACTTTTATATGACTGGCAGTGCAGTAGTTGTGTTTTCACCAACATCACTATAAACATATGAATAATGTGTTGATTTACCATATTATGGTGGCTAAAACATCACTAGGTAATAGGAGTTTTACAGCTTCATTATAATCTTATGAAACCATCATTTTATCTGTGGTCCTTCATTGACCAAAATATTGTTATATAGTACATAACTATATTAATATAAAAACTCAAAATATACAAAATAAATTAATTAAATCATTTTATAACCTAATTGTAATATTGTACCAGATGTCATAATTAGACAAAATATTTTTGTATATTTTATAAAACATAAAACTATATATTTCTGCTTTAAAAGTTTAAATTTGTGCCTGACTAGGCGGTAGCACAGTGGATAGAGCATCGCACTGGGATGCAGAGGACCCAGGTTCGAGACCTGAGGTTGCCAGCTTGACCACAGGCTCATTTGGTTTGAGCAAAAGCTCACCAGCTTGGACCCAAAGTTGCTGGCTCGAGCAACGGGTTACTTGGTCTGCTGAAGGCTCGTGGTCAAGGCACATATGAGAAAGCAATCAATGAACAGCGAAGGTGTCGCAATGCACAACGAAAAACTAATGATTGATGCTTCTCATCTCTCCATTCCTGTCTGTCTGTCCCTGTCTATCCCTCTCTCTGACTCTCTCTCGGTCTCTGTAAAAAAAAAAAAGAGTTTAAATTTGTGGTACTGATGATAACATTTATTTTCCTATGTGTATCTTGAGCAGTAAGCAATAATGAGCATTACTTACAAAGCAATTTCTGTTCACTTTTAAAGTTAGTATATAGTCATCCCTCACCATACCGCAGTTCACTTTTTGCAGTTTCACTGTATCACGGATTTTTAAATTGTATATATCAAATTTTGTATCACTGATTTTTTGCTATAATTGTGGGATTTTGTGGCATATAGGTATTTTTATATATTTATTATTTTAATTATTTTTGAGGTAAGAGAAGCATTTTCTAGCCTAAAAAATGAAAACAATATAAAAATATTAATTAAAACATATTAAAAGATTACTACTATATATTCACCAGTGAGTACCCATATAGAATTTTATATGTTGATAAAATTATGCAGGGTTAAGAGCGTAGAGAGTGTTTAAAAGCATAGGAAGTGTTTATAAGAATGTGGGAAAGGTTAATAACAGTGTGGGAAAGATTTATAAGAGTGTAGGGAGAGTTTATAAAGCCTTAAAATACATACAAATAATAAAATAAATATAAGGTCGCTACTTTACAAATTTTTGCCTATCATGGGGGGTTCTGGAACCTAACCCCTGAGATAAACAAGGGGCCACTATTCATAGGTTTCAGATAAACATTTCTATAACATTTGAACTGTCATTTCTGTTGTATATATAAAGATATCTATATACTGCAAAATCCCACAATATAGTGAAAAATCTGCAATATAAAATTAGATATATACAATTTAAAAATCCATGATACAGTGAGACTGTGAAAAGTAAAGCGCAATATGGCGAGGAATAACTGTATTTTAACATATCATAAGCAAGACAAAATCAGAGTATAAAGAAAGTGGTAATCACAAAATATACACTTCTTGATGTTGTGCTTTAGAAAATACAGACAATGTTCTTTCAGAGAATCTAGCTTTGATCTGTACAAATCTCTATATTATATAACCATTGGCTCACATGAAGTTCAGGAGTTAGAGGAATATATTAAACAATAATACTAGTAGCATGCTAATAGACTAATTTGTGTTTAAAAAATGAGTTTCACCTTCTATTAGCTTTATATCTTAGAGAAAATTATTTAACAAGAACTTCAACCCCTTGTAAGTAAAATGAGGTAACAAGATATTATTTTATAAACATAAACTAATATATGCATATGAAAATATATAAATTATATAAAGCAGAATATTACAGCAATGCAGCTGAATAAAAATGAGCTACAATTCGCCCTCTACTTCTCCTGATATAGCCTGTTACTCCCAGTGGGCAATTTCTGTCGAAGTTGGCTGTGGTTCCTAGTATAAATCAACTACTGTAATTGCTCCTTATTAATAGCTATCTAGTAATCTGGATAGAATAAATTCTTTTTCTCTCCAAATAAATCATTTGTCAAATAAAATGGATAACTTAATAATGGCCTTGATGAAATTCAAAGATTTCTCAGAAATTAGAAAAACCAACAGAAAAAGAAAATCTACCATAAACTGCTACCACCCATTTGAGCAATCTGCCTACTTCTTTGCCTTCTATACTCTGCTTTCTTTCCTGATGCTTAGATAGATGCTCATGCTGTTGATCAAAAACCAAAACTTCCAACTGTATACCTGGTCTGGTCGCCCCTCACCTACTTAATGAACATTGTTTCTAAAATTTTCTCTACTCCCATGTGAATTATTTTCTGTTTTCTTCCTTCTCTAATGTATTTTTATCTATTATTTATATTTACTCAATATTTATTTTATCTTAAAGATAAAACTGTTTTGGCTTTAGATGGTTAGCTCAGTTGGTTAAGAGCATCGTCCCAAAATGACAAGGTTGTGGGTTTTATCCCTGGTCAGGGCACACACGGAAACAACCAAAGAATACACAACTGAATAGAACAACAAATGAATGCTTCCCTTCTCCCTCCACTCTCACTCCCTTCCTCTCTCTGTCTTTCTAAAAATCAATAAAAGTTAATGCCTGGCGGGATAGCTCGGTTGGTTGAGCCTCCTCCCAGAGATGGAGGTTGCCGGTTTGATTTGCTGGTCAGAGCATATACAGAAGCAGCTCAATGTTCCTCTCTCTCTCTCTCTCTCTCTCTCTCTCTCTCTCTCTCTCATATAGAAATAATGAAAAGCTTTCTTGTCCCTACTTTCATATGCCTATATTGCCCATTTCTCATCTAAACTCACTCCTTTGGTTATCTCAAAGAATCTGATCGCTTTAAACACCATTAACATGAAGACCATTCTCAATTTACATCTTTACAAAGACTTCTGCCCTGAACTCCACACCTGTATATACATGTACACTTGGATATGTAATAAGTATATCAAAATTTTAATGTAGGAAAACCTGAGCTCTTGATTCCTTTTGTTTTCAAATATGGCATTGTAATCCTTTACATTTCAGTAAATGGAAACTCCATACTTCTAATTGTCCAGATCAATTATTTTTTATAATTATTGATTCTCGATTTGTCTTTTGCTAACATTTAATCTGCCACAAACCTTATTTATCTGCCTTCAACTTATATCTTAAAATCAAAACAATTCTTTTTGCTAACCTTCCTATTGTAGATGGTGCTTTGAAGCTCCTCCCAGATTTCCTTCACAGAGTTCGCACTCAGTGCTTGACTCTCATAAGTGTTGCCCTGAACTAACTAAGGAAAGTCATATAACTGAGAAGATTAGATCACTCCTACTAACCAAGGATCCAAATTCAGTGTTTACAGATAGAGGCAGATGACAACGATTTACACTTTTAAGCTGCAGAAACTCCCCCTCTATCAAGCCAATGCTAGAATTTACCAGCTACCATATTTTTGCTTAGATTGCCTCCCTTCTCTGTTCTGCTTTACTCCTCACTTTACATGGTTTTTTGTTTGTTTGTTTTCTTTTTTTCTGAAAACATTTCTCAGTAAGTTAGACACACCAAATCTCTATCTCTTATCTGGTTATTGGAATATAATTTTTACTTGTGTTCTTGCTTCTAATAACCTTTATAGTCTATTATCAATAGACCTTGACCATTTAGAACAGGGGTCCCCAAACTTTTTACACAGGGGGCCAGTTCACTGTCCCTCAGACCGTTGGAGGGCCGGACTATAAAAAACTATGAACAAATCCCTATGCACACGGAACATATCTTATTTTAAAGTAAAAAAAAAAACAAAACGGGAACAAATACAATATTTAAAATAAAGAACAAGTAAATTTAAATCAACAAACTGACCAGTATTTCAATGGGAACTATGCTCCTCTCACTGACCACCAATGAAAGAGGTGCCCCTTCCAGAAGTGCGGTGGGGGCCGGATAAATGGCCTCAAGGGGCCGCGGGCGGCCCGCGGGCCATAGTTTGGGGACCCCTGATTTAGAATATGGTAAGAAAAGATGAAATACTGCCGTTAGTGACTGGACAGATCTTGAGAATATTGTGCTAAACAAAATAAGTCAGAAAAAGTTAAGAACCATATGATTTCACTCATATGTGAGATATAAAACTGAAAGCAACATATAAACAAGAAAAAATGAACAAAAATCAGAAACAGAAAAGAGTACACTGGTGACCCAGAGGAAGGGGGTGGGAGTAGTAAAGGACAAATGGGGTCAAATATATGGTAATCAAAGATGATTTGACTCGGGGTAATGGGTACACAATGCAATATGAAGATCATGTATCATAGAAATGTACACTTGAAACCTATATAATCTTATTAACCAATGTTACCTAATACATAAAATAAAATAAAAAAATTAAATGATAAAATATATTATGTTAAAACAAAAGACAGATGATTTTACTCTCCTACCCAAAATGTTCCAATGGCTTTTGTTATTACTCAGGTAAATGCCTAAGTTAATACTTGGCTAGAAAACAAGGTTATTTTTGATCTACCTCCTCCTTACCTCTCTTACTTAATATCATGTTATACTTTCCCTGGCTCCTGCGTTTCAGTGACTCTGTGGTCTCTGACGTTCCTTGAAACAATAGGCATTTTCTCAAGTCAGGGAGGGGCTTTATTCTTGTTTTTCCCTCTGCTGGGAATAAACTTCTCTAAAATAAGATATATGTATGGATTGCTCCCACACTTACTTCTGATTGAGTCATGTATCAATATATTCCACTGCAGTGTTCCATGACCCCTTAATTAAACCTGCAAACCTAATTTTACTCCATGACATTACATATACCATTTCCTTAGTTATTTTTTCCCAAAGCTCATATTCCTTTCTAACTTGACATGCATATTTTGTTTTTTGACTCTTACTATTTATTCACTAGAATAAAAAATTCAAAAAGTCCATATTTGTCTGTTTTGTTCACTGGTTTATTATTATTAACTATTAAGTTGTCAATAAATATTTGTTAATGCAAGAATCCAGCTCATAGAATTGATCTTATAATTGTGGCTACAATTCTATCACCCCATGGTCCACAGTACATATTGCATTTAGCACCAATCTTTCATTAATCACAAGTCAAAATTTAGATATATGTATTATGAAGAAATTTTAAACTAGTTTTTATTTTTCCTTCTAAAATCATAAAATAGGTGCAAATGTATTCTTTTGTATTTCACAAGTATTCAAGAGATAAATGAAAACTAAACTTAAATAATGTCATCAAAGAGCTGTAGCTGATATAAAAACCTGTATGTATTGTACAATAAAGTGAAAAGAAACTAAATCTGCCACATTCAGCTTTTACTTTTAATTTCTTCACCACCAAGATATCCACAAACATTTTAAAAAAATGAAATAAGTAAATCAGAAAAAACTAAGAACTATATGAATCCATACATAGAGGGGACATAAAAATGAGACTCAGAGACATGAACAAGAATGTGATGGCAATGGGGGTGGGGGGTGGGGGGAGGGGGCGAGGAAGGAGAGAGGGGGTGCGGGAGGGGAGGGGCACAAAGAAAACCAGATAGAAGGTGACAGAAGACAATTTGACTTTGGGGGAGGGGTATAGAGCACGATCAAATGTCAAAATAATTTGGAGATGTTTTCTCTCAACATATGCACCCTGATTTATCAATGTCACTGCATTAAATTTAATAATAAAAAAATGTATAATCACCTAAAATAAGTCAAAGATGTCATTTTGTAGCTATAAAACGTGTGGGAGATGATGTAGAAACCTTTAAACATAATTTCATAAAATGCTAGTCAGTCCTAGAGGTTATGATTTAATCTTACAAGAACATTTCATATATATGTATATATATATATATATATGTGTGTGTGTGTGTGTGTGTGTGTGTGTGTGTGTGTGTGTGTATGAATAAACAAGCATCTGAAGACTTTTAAGGTATTTGGTGTACGGTATATAATCACATGTAAATATCCTAAAGAATTATTATAAACTATTGAATTATTGTTAAATGTTCCTCTCACGGTATTTGCTATATTCACAAAGGGACAGTTATTTACACATAACCTAGTTACCTGGTCTTAATTAGTTGTTTCCATGTCAGCTGTGTTCAATACAGAGGATTAGTCACCATATGGTTCACAGAACCATCTATGTACTCCAAGGACTAGCCAAGTGATTTAAATGGAAACTTGTTTTGAAAGGTTAAAATGATGGAAATATATGTATATATATATATATATATATATATATATATATATATATATATGATCAATGAAATACCCCAAAATATATTCTTAATTCTCATATTAAATTCTGTTGGTTATTACTGACAAATGCAATTTTACTGTAGGTGATAAACATATATTGAACAGATGTTTAAACAAAAGAAAGAAGGAAACAATAAAAAATAAACAGTCTAATAGTTTGAACAATTTTGCCAGAAATTAACTTACCACAAAATTCAGTTGAAATTTTGAGGTGCCCACACCATTACATATATTGTAATAATTTGAATAGCCACATAAAATATTTTATAAGTTTGAGAATTTTCATACATTTGCAAGAAATAAACCACAGTGTGTTTCAGTGGTAAAACTTTATATTCATTGTAAATCTTCTTCCTTTGATTCACTGAAACCTGAGGCCACTTCTGTGTGCATGACTTTCTATTTGTTCCAGGAAATGCTTTTCCAGAAAGATAGGTTTATAAATAATAAGCATTCACTTATGATTATTTAAGATACTCTTTAAATCTAATTTATTGAATCAAATAGATTGCTCATCTCAATAGTACCACCTTTCTCAGGATAATATATATATTTTAGGTTTTATTCAATGATTTGAGAGAGAGAGAAAGGGGTGGGGGGAGGAGTAGGAAGCATCAACTCACAAACAGTTGTATCACAAGTATGTGCCTTGACCAGGCAAGCCTGGGTTTCACTGGCAGTGACTTATCCATTGCACCACCACTGGTCAGGCACAGGACAATATATTTCTTACTCAGGCATCTAGCTCACTATCAAACAACTTTTAATTATCAACTTAATTTAAGTCCCTCAGTTTGGTGTGACTGTCAATAATAGACATTTAATCTAAAATTTGACCAACCTGACCTGTGATGGTGCAATGGATAGAGAGTCAACCCAGAACGATGAGGTCTCTGGTTCAAAACCCTGAGGCAGCCAGTCTGAGCACAGGGTTGCCAGCTTGACTATGAGATCATCAACATGATCCCAAGGTCACTAGTGGGCTTGAGCTCAGAGTCACTGACTTGAGCAAGGAGTCACTGGTTTAGCTTCAATCCCCACCCCACATCAAAGCATGTATGGGAAGCAATCATTAAATAACTAAAGTAACTGCGATTTGATGCTTCTCATCTTTTTCCTCCCTCTACTCCCTTACTGTCTCTCTCTATATCTATGTCTGTCTCCCTCTCTCTGTCTCTCTCTCAAAAAAAAAAATTCTCCAATCCCAACCAGATATAAATTCTGCAAAAGACCCAACTTAAGTATTTTGAGCATAGCTCCCCCTCCAAGATTTTAAAAATCAACCATTACCTACTTCTGAGATTTTATTAAATCTGTGCCAAAAAAGTGTTTTCACTTCGCTAGACTTATTTGATCAATCAGTGTCATTTTAGGAATTGACATTCCTGTTGTCAAACCCAGGGGCTTGAAGTATGTCCAATTTAAAGCCCTCTGATTTTACTTTGTCATGCCCCTCAAATATTGAGTTTATTTTTATTTTGATGTATAATAACAATAACAACAGTCAATTAACTGACTTTCTTGGGAACGGTTTACCCTGCTGTAAATCTATTCTGTTATTGACAACACTATTTGTCTCTCTGGTTGTTCTTACCCATTTTGTTTGGGAGTCTTTAAGCAAATATTTATAGGAAAGAGAATATACATAGGGTAATAAGATAAAAAAGTTTCATCAGATTAGATACTTTGTAGAATAAACTTTGCCTTGAGTCACCTATCAAAACCTTATGAGAACTTTCTTAAACTTGTTTTATAATATATATAATAATGTAGCACAGGAAAAATCTTCAAAATTCTCTTCTGCTAAGAATAGCATATGTATTGATACTACTATAGAAATTAATCTATCACTAGTTTTGGGACCCCCAACACATGAGATGCACAAGTTATTTATCTGATCAATGTTATGGGTTTAAATTAGTTTAAGTGCATCCATTTTGGGGCAGACAGACCCCTATGATTCTATCTTAACCTGTACTTCTTCTCATATATATACTGACTTCTCTTCCCTTCTTGCAATTTAGAGATCAGTCAAATGCATTATAGTTTATGTTAAGAACTCACCTTTTCCATAGTGGAGAAATACTGTCAAAGACTTTTGAATAGTTAGATAAAATATACATAGACATTCAGAGATTATTTATATAGAATAGTAATGTTAATATATAATCCAAGGCTATCTAATGCTTATCAATTTATTTATATATAAGTTGGACCCTAAGATTAAAAATAAAACAAAAACACTTGAGCAGTATAATCAAAATGAAGAAATCCTGATAATGATTTTAATTTCATAGACAAGGTTTTTGGAGGCCATCCTCAATTCTTTCTAGTGTAAAGAGGTAAGACTCTAATTCATTTTTTAAAATGTTAGCTATTTCACTGATTCTTTATTATTATTATTATTATTATTATTATTATTATTATTATTGAATTTAGAGATGAAGGAGAGAGAGGGAAGGGGGGGGAGCAGGTATCATCAACTCCCATATGTACTTTGACCGGGCAAGCCCAGAGTTTCGAACCAGTGACCTCAGCATTCCAGTCTAATTCAGTTTTTAAAGTAAGGAAAAGATGAACCCACTGGGAGTTCAAAAATAAATTTACTCTTTAATGTCCTTATGTAGCTTTGAATTAGATCCTTAAGAAAATGCTACCCTGGCTATTCCTTGACTTTTTAAAAATAGACTAAACCCAGAAATATAAGATTTATCTTGCAAACAGAAACTAATAAGAAATCATCCCATTGTCAAGTCTCCAAATCCTTGTGAACATTTTGAAAGAGCCTTGGGACAACAGAAGAATAATACTCAGAATAAACTGATAACCCAGATAAAACAATTAGATTTTCCCACTCAAGTTATCAAACATCAGAAGAGAGGTGCATTTCATAAAGATCCCTGTGGATATTATAAGCAAAAGAGCATATTGCAAAAACAATTGGTTTTCAGTAGCATAAGAATCTGAAGTAAAATAGTTAATAGATGATGAATGAATGTTCTCTAAGGGAAAATCAAGTACCTAGTTTTTTTTTTATTTTACTCTTAAATTCAGAAAAAGACATTTTTCTAAATATTAAAAGTTAACTGTGACTGTTAATTTTATATGTCAACATGACTGGGTCACAGGGTATATACTAATAGTTGGGTATGTTTATTAGAGTATTTTAGGTGAGATTAACATTTGAATTAGTAGATTGTGTAAAGCCATTTGCCCACTCTAGTATGAATGGGCCTCATTTAATCCATTAAAGACCTAAATAGAATAAAAGGCTAAATAAGAAAAAAATTCTGCCTGACTCTTTTTGAGGCAGAATATCAGTCTTCTTCTGTCTTTGGACTTGGACTCAGACTAAAACTTACAGTATTGGCTGTCCTGGTTCTCATGACTTTGGGCTTGAACAGATACTATGCCATCAGCTTTCCTGGGTCTCCAGCATACCAACTGGACATAGTGGGACTTTTCAGCCTCCATAATTACACAGCCAAGTCTGCTTCTCTGGTGCTGAGATTGGTGCTAGAGGAATAAGACTTTAAACATTAATTTTTATGATTTAGCTTTGGGGTTTCTAGAATTGGCTCTTTGCTTAGATTTAAAGATGCTAATGACTATTTCCAGTAGTAAAGAGTGAATGATATATGGCCTGGCATTAGAGATATGTAAATTATCTCCAGTGGGCTATTCCTAATGAAGCACTTACAAGATGCCTGTGTATATGATATTTTCTAACATTTTTGGAAACCTAACTAATATTATTAGGTTAGTTCATAGTTTCTCTCAACAGTGAAAAAAAGGGACATATTACAAATCCAAATCCCTGGCTTAATCTCCACAGAAACGATATGAAAGCTGCCATGTCTACACTGAAGGAGATTCTCTGCTCCTGTAGCCACAGGGCCAAGCTGTCCGAAAAATCTAATGCAGCACCTCATCCAGTGACTGGCTGAACTGCAAAGCAAGTAGAACTTCTAACCTCAAAGGTTGTTTACTGTTAAAGTAAAGATATTGATTGGTAAAAAAAAGTAAATATTTTAAGGTGAAATGCAGATGAGTGAGAAGACCAAGTAAAATTAGGGACATTGAACCCCTAAATTCTGATGAGTCTTCTTTGCTAGTGATAGTGGCCTCCTCCCCTGTCTGCATTCCCTGAGCAACAGCTAATAGCCTCTGCTGAGGCAGTTGCCTTTCAAGACAATGCTCATTCCTTAGGACCCGCTCCCACCTCCATTCTTTTCTTCTAGACCTACAAGTAGACTGAAGTTCCAACAGGCCCCTAAAAGAGAAGTACAGCGTGAGAACCGTGAGAACGTGTTGGTCAAATAAGTTTGTAAAATATGATTTTTATGTTTTCTCATCTATAGTTTGCATTGGGGGCTGGGCAGCACCAGATATATGTGGTCTGTGAAATTGCAAATTACTTTCCTGCTTGGGAAGGGCCATTGTTTTGCTAATGTTTTCAGGAGGAGAGGTTTTCATGCCAGAAAGTTTTGAAAAGGGGGAGAGAAGAAGGAGAAGAGGAGAAAGAAACCATGTTTGCAGAGTGAGAGAGGAGAGAATGCAGAGTGCTGAAGAAGAAGCCATGTTTTGCAGAGAGAGAGAGAAGGTGTACAGATGGGGAACCAGAGGTGAGGGGTTTTGCAAGTTCTGCTAAGACTAGTGGGGCCTTTGATTCTAGGAGAAAACAAAACATTATCCTGGTTGTGGAACTGGAGAATGTTTTATCAGGGCTTTTTGAGCTCTGAATGAGTGAAAGGGAAGTGTTTTCCCTGTGTGTTTGCTCCTTGGCTGGTGCAAGACTTTAATAAAGGCATGGCCCGCCATTTTTTGGCTCCACTGTTTCTTTACCATCTGCCCAAATCCATTATGAACCTACATGTGCATGGCTGCGACGGTTGCAATGACAGGTCATATAGAAGGTCTAGTGTTTTCTACTATATATAGACAAAAACCCAAGGGACATGTGTGGGATAGATACTGAGAGTGTCAGATAATGATGGAAGGAACCAAAGAAGTTGGATCAGGCTGATATTTTGACACAGGCTCAGTAATCAGAGATTCTGCATTTATTTTTGCTACCAGGGGAGTTTAGAAGGGCTAATTGTTTGTTTGTTTGTATGTTTGTTTTGATTTTGGTTGTTTGATCTAGAACATGTGTTAATCCAAATTCGGAGGAACCTGAAATATGGAAGACAGGAGCAAGGTCCGTCGTTTACACATTAAAGTTTTATTGTCTAGCTTGGCCAAGCGGCGGGAACTCCGACAGAAATCTGATGGAGAGCGCGCTGGCCCTTTGTTCTACTTAGTTTTTATAGTTTTGTAAGTGGGAAGTACAGAAGCAAAAATTGCAATTAGGAGCCCCTTACCACTATTGGTTATAGTCATATGTCCTTTAACATGATAGGACCACGTTCAATTTGCAAACCATACATCATTTTGGAGAAAACAAAATTCACAAGTCAACACAATGGTAGAAAGATATCTCTTTACATATTAAAAGGCCTTCCTATATTTTCTAGTGTTCATCGCCATCTCTCTGTCCAGAGTCAGAGGTATTAACCACAGCATTTACATAAGAGAGGTAGTTTCCGTGGGGACAAATGTCCGCAAATGGCTCATAGTTATAAGAAAAGGTTTATTTTGGCTTTTCCCTTCCTGCACCTGGCTAGCCATTCACTCCTTTCCCCACAGGTGTGGTGGAATGTCAGGGAATCTATGCTTTCCTTCCCTTTTCATTTACAATACAATGGCAAGACCCATCCTGGTTATGCCAATCACACAGTACAGAGACTATTCTCACAATTTCTCTTCACACCTTAACCCAAATTAATAAAATGTCCTCCAAGCCTCCTAAAATATTAATATTAATTCTGTAGCCTTTGGTACTTTACAACACCTGCGGGTGAAATGGCTCAGTGGCTCCTCACATGGACTAAACAGTAGCCCACAGTGAGTAAATTAGAAATGCCAGCCTTACCTTGGTTTAATGTAGAGGAAAGGAACCAAAGGCTTAGGGAGATTGAAACATTAGAATGGATTTATCATTTAAGATCTATGTACCTACACTGGGAGGGCCCAGAAGACACATCTTTCACTATAGTCTCTGAATTGGGGAAGTTAAATGTAGTGGGAGCATCTGGATCTCAGAGGCAGAAGCCAGTGGCTGCTCTCTACCAAAGCCAATGTTAATGTGGTTACTCTAAGGGACAGCAGAGTCAAAGCAGCAATCAGAATAATGAGACTCAAAAGACCCTTTGGTGTTGGCTTATCAATTATGGTGCTCCTAGAATTAAAGTAGGTATGAAGCATAATAAATTCTTACTAGATCTGCATACACTGAAAAGTTTGAGGTAAAAGAATAAAATTCTATGCTGATTTATAAAAACAGAAAATCATGACTCCTTAATAATTCCCAGGCTTGAGCCAGTTTACAGTCCCAGGAACTTTTGAATAAAGGAGAGTCCATATTCCTTTGAGGAAAGAGGCTTGTACATTGCCAGAAATGTTCATCTTTCTCCTGGCCTTCTCCAAAGGGACCTACAACCTTTACCAGAATAACTATGCATCGGGGAAAATAAATATACTGATATTATTTTCAGAGGACTACTGAACATTGGTTTTGAGCTGACATTATTAATGTGGTTCACTAGTCAGAGTAGGGATTTATGGAGGTGATTGATCGAACTTTAGCTCAGCTCCATCTCACAGAGTGCAAAGTGGTTCTCAAACCATCCTGTGGTTATTTTTCCATTGCTGGAATGCATAATTGGAATATTCTCAAAAGCTGGCAGAATCCCCATATTGATTTCCTAACTTGTGGGAAAGGCTGCACTGAAGCCACCAGTGGCCCTTTTGGAGTGTGTCATTTAGCCTCTTTCACCTTCTTACTGCTAGAGACCATCTGAGCCATGGAAACTTTCTCAACAACTGTACTATTCATTTTTAATTTCTGGATTTGTTTTCTTATTTCTTGTCTTTTTTTATCTTTGTTTCTCTTTTTCTCTATTTCTTTCCTTCTTTCCCTCCCCAACCCACCCATTTCAGTTTCTATGTTTGTGCTGCCTTGAATGCATCTTTGTAAGCCACTTTAAATAATTTCTAGGAGATCAGATTTAAGTAAATGAATGAAGAAATAACTGTGTAAAATATGATTTACATTAGAATCCACTCAATTTCCTTTTTATTCTAGTAAAATTTCTCTTCAAAATTATATGAAACTTAAAAAAAATACTAGAAAGAAATTTTTTTAAATGGTAAATGTGTTTATGAACCATAATAAATAAAATAGAAGTATAAAGCTGTTGGTAGAAAAAACCCAATTGAACTATGTGTCTAGATGCAAGTAGAGAGAACTATACTATATTTTCATTACTGCAGAATAAGAAGTTTCCCATATAATGAGAAAGACTACTTGTTGCATACAAATAGTATACTCCCCACGCTCCTAATATAAGCCTAAAAAAATTTTATTGCTGGTTGTTCCTTGGGGATACAACTTAAATTTAAATGAAGTGACCTCTGAGGAGATTTAAGTACAGTTTTATATATAGCTGGAAATAATTATCCCTATATGTTTGTGTACATAATACCCAAACCAACAATTGGCACAGATCCTGCTGGCCTGGTGACAGGATCCAAGATATTTTTGCTCTCACTCTGGGGCAAGTTGTCTGAAATCATCATATACGGTTTGTTTTACTTCTGGACTGGAGAGTTCAGAGAGCTGAGTAGAGATAACCATAAAACCAAAGTTAAACCAGTTTACTCAAAGTGATGCTGCACACCCAAATTTTAAAATTCTAAATTACATATGTAAGAAAACACATCTAACACTGGAAAGAAAGCCATCAAAATAAACAAATACATAATTAGTTGTTGCTTTTAAGAATTAATATTATAAAATATTTTAAAATGCTTTAAGTGAAAATTTATTGGAATTATCTTCAATAGAAAATGATAATATGACATTCAGTAGTAAGAAATAAAGGACAAAATCATACAGAAATGAAAATAAAAACCTGACAGTATAAAAAGTAGAAATCTTTTGAAAAACATAGCTGTTTGCCTGACCTGTGGTGGTGCAGTGGATAAGCGTCGACCTGGAACACTGAGGTCATCAGTTTGAAACCCTGGGCTTGCCTGGTCAAGGCACACATGGGAGTTGATGCTTCCTGTTCCTCCCCCCTTCTTTCTCCCTCTACTCTCTCTAAAATGAATAAATAAAATCTTAAAAAAAAAAAGACTGGGCCCTGGCTGGTTGGCTCAGTGGTAGAGTGTTGGCCTGGCATGCAGGAGTCCCAGGTTCAATTCCCGGCCAGGGCACACAGGAGAAGTGCCCATCTGCTTCTCCACCCCTTCCCCTCTCCTTCCTCTCCCACAGTTGAGGTTCCATTGGAGCAAGGTTGGCTCAGGCACTGAGGATGGCTACACGGCCTCTGCCTCAGGCACTAGAATGGCTCTGGTCGCAATGGAGCCGTACCCCAGATGGGCAGAGCATCACCCCCTGGTGGGCATGCCGGGTGGATCCCGGTCGGGCGCATGCGGGAGTCTGTCTGCCTGCCTCCCCATTTCCAACTTTAGAAAAATACCCCCCCCAAAAAAAAGCTGTGAAAAACATAGCTGTTGAATTTAGAAAATAACTTATCAAGGATTCTGGACATAATATCAATCTCTAATTTAAAAAAAAATCTGAACTACTTCAAAAGTAACCAATCTGGAAATGAATTAACAAGTAAAAATTCTCAATAATGACAGAATTTGTAAGCTACTCAGAAATTAATTGTATAAACACTGGGTAAACTTTTTAGGAATCAAATGATAATTCATATTATAATAGATAAAATAACATTAATAAAACAGAGTCATACAATCACAATGAAATGGAAAACTCAACTTCATAAAGAGTCAATTCTCCATGGATTAACTGGTAAATTCAATGAGACTCCATTAAAAAATTAGTTTTTTTTGGTTGATTGGTAAAAGTTGTCTTCCTAAAATTAAAATATTTAACAAAAATTTAAAAAGGGCTTCTTTTTCTACCTAAGATAGACTAACAAGGGCTTCATTCACTCTTTGTCTGAAACAAAGACAAAATAGCCAAAACTACAGTTTTTAAAACATCAGTCAACAGACAACAAGAATAGTGATTGTGAGAGATGAGAAGTAAACAAGATTACTTCTGTATTTGCCCAACTGTTCTTCCTTGAGAGAGTTTCCAGGCCTCTGCACATTAAGAGGAATACAGACAGAGCCCAGTAGATTTTCTGATTTGAGAAAAGTGAGCTGAGAGTTCAGAGACCAAGGTGTCAACAGTGGTTCACAGAGGAGAGTGATGAAGTGGAGATAGACATCCAGAAACCAAATAGGGTACCTCTCAGATTAATTAGCTGAATATTGATAAGTGCATATGTGCGAGAAAAAATACATTAAGCTAGGGAAAGGACTAAAGAATTAGCGGTAACAGTGTTAAAGCCCTGAGTCACAGGACTCTCATCAATCAGTGTGGAAAACCACAGGGCTCTGAGGTAAGTACACGGAGGAGTACTGTCTGAGTAGTGAGAAATATTATTTCTTTATGACCACTGCTGTGGTCTCACCTAACAAATCTTGTAAACACCATGTCAGTTATCATTCCAGGAAGCTTCCCTAAGAAACCAAGTATAGCTTCATTTAGGAGCGATATCCACAACTAAGAGTTACCTTGTCTACTGTTACTGTGTCCTCAGGATTAAATATTTCTCAAATCCTAAAATGGCTATGACTATGTTTACAGGAAGAAGGCGTTTTAAAGACTGACTTCAACACAAGAAATATTATTTTAGTGAGCTAATGCCTCCAGAAAGATTTCTTTTTCAAATTGTTGCCATTCTCCCTCTCATGCACTCCCTCACATACGTACAAGATATACATCACTTGCTGAGTACAGGTTGACAGTCCCTCCAGTGTCCAAAGTGATCTCCCAGCCAAGGAGTAGGGTATACATTTCACAGTTGTGTTTGAATAATTAAGGCATTTTATTTTTGTTTGTTTTTGAAGGACTTCCCAAGGGCAGTCAGTTCAATCTGTCCTAACGTCCATGTCATCAGTTAGGTGACACTCATCTCCCCTTTAGTGTGACCAATGATCCCTGCGCAAATGAAGGTGGAGAAGACATCCAGAGTAGTTGACAAGTTCTTCATGTGTGAAGTACAGGAGCTGAGAACATCTGTTGTGGCTGATAGTTTGGTGCAATCTCACAGGAAATGGCAGACCTCAGAGTGAGTTAAATGTAAGGTGCTTGCAATGGTTTGTGAGACTTGCATCAGGGTGTCTTCGTTCATGCAGAAGGATACAGAGATTTATTCCAAAAGACAGATGCCATCAATGCTCTTTTTATCCTATATGTCCTTTATTCTAAAGAGACCCCTTCTCAGGTTCTGCTTGTTGATTTCCCTCAACCACCACAAAATCAGTGTGTGCCATTTCAGAACCTTTTGCCAAATCATCACACAGATCTTTCTTTGTGAAGCTTACATGCAAGAAGGACACTGTAATTTTTATAAACCTTATAAAGACCCATTATATTTTCCACCTTTGACCTACTAGTCTGAGGGGAACTCAGCAAATAGTATACTCAACAAAGTAGTGATTATCCTTATGGTATAAGTTTATTTCAATCCAAAAATAAAATTGTAGGTGGCTGGAACAAAATTAATATTAAAAAAAGGCATTTTTTTTTAAACTGCTTATACCTGGACATTCTACCAACCAGCTCAGCCTGGGTTGCCGTAGGGGAAAAGACTGTTACCCAGTAACAGTCAGGATAGAATTACAAATTTTCAAAAGTAGTCTATATATCTTTACACATTTGTCTTCATTGTTATCTAGACTGAAAGGAAATGATGCTTTTATGGAAATAGTACATTCAGTGACAAAACTGCCTTAGTAAAGTCAAAGAGATCAGGAAGATAGACGTGTGTGTGTGTGTGTGTGTGTGTGTGTGTGTGTGTGTGTAAAATTTTGTATTTGGAATTAGGCAGATGGACTCAGTTTAGATGATACCACTTTTGCTGGCAAAACACCCAAAGTATCATAGTCAGGAACCAGTTGAATATATGCCTTCTTCTCTCCATCAGGCCTGATCAGCGTATTGACCTTGGCCACATTAGTGTTATAGAGCTTGCTTCTTCACATCTTGTTTGATCTCATACTTGCTGACCTTGACATCCACAATAAACATAAGTGAAGTGTTGTCTTCTAGCTTCTTCATGGCTGACTTAGTAGTCAGGGGGAACTTGATGATGCATAGTGGTCAATTTGTTTCTCCGGGGAGGGGGGCGCTCTTCTGTGGACGCTTAGGCTGCTTTTGGTGTCGCAGTGTCTTTGATTTGGAAAGGCAGGTGATGTACAGATATTCTTTCTTTTTTATGGCTATGGATGTCTTTCAGCACCACTTTTTCTTTGCCTTCAAAGCCTTCATTTTGGCTTTGACTTTCAGAGAAGGAGGGGCTTCTTTCCTCACTTTTGGCACCATTTTCATGAAATTTTTGAGTGGATGCTTTGAAGTGACCATTCTAGTACTCAGCAATACCAGATATCAGTGGATGGTTGGGAATGTGGAATATTTATTAACCCTCTGAGTAGTTTTTATCATGCTCGCTGACCCCCTGGGAGTGAGTTTTTTTCAAAAAATGAAATTAGTTCCAGTTACAGTTTTATTAACTTAAAACTATGTTTGTTTGATAACCAATTTATGGAAAAAAGAACACACACATTTTTAAAATAAAAAATTTTGTTATCTTATGCTTTTGTTATCTCATCCAGCTCAAAGTTTAAAGACGTACACGTACGATTGTACTCTGGATGGTCAGGAGGCATGAAGTTGTAGATGAATGTTCGTACTACTTAAAGGGTTAAAGAACTTGACATAAACCCAGTGCTCAGTGGTTTCTTTGATAAAAGGTATAGCATCGCCACATCAGAAATAATCTGAAAAACTTAAAATATGACAAATAGTAGTTTCAAGGGCCAGTGTAATGTAGCCAAAATAAGATGATCAGACTGGATTAGCAACATCATAACTTGGAAACATATCACAAACTGTGTGGCCCCACTGATAGACTTATTAAGGAGCTCAAAAGTCACATGTAGTCAATCTGCCAAGAGCAGTGGAGACAGCACTTCACTTGATACAGGACAACTGGGTCAATTTTTATTAAGTGTCAAGTATTTGGAAACCAGTTCTGATGTGCATCAGAAATGGAATTATTGCCCTAGCCAATTGACTCAGTGGTAGAGCATTGGCCTGGCATGTGTATGTTCCATGTTCGATTCTTGCTCAGGGCACACAGGAGAGGCAACCATCCCTTTCTCCACCCCTCCCCTTCTCTATTTTTTCTGTCTCTCTCTTCTTCTGACTCCATGACTTTGCCTCAGGCTCTAAAATATCTCTGTTGCCAAGCAATGGAGCAATGACCCCAGATGAGCAGAGCATCGCCCTGTAGGGGGCTTGCCAGGTGGAAGGTAAGGACGCATGTGGGAGTCTGTCTCTGCCACCACGCTTCTCACTTAAGAAAAATAATAAAATAAATAAATAAATAAAAGAAAGAGAATTATTTACACAAAGCACAGTTTGCGTTGGCGATGTGTTTTCATGCCTGTTGCAATGATGAATTCAGAAATTGTGGGAATCTGGTGTTGCTTGAGCAGTAGCTTGATTTCAGTCAATCTTATTAGAGAATGTTCTTTTATAGTTATGATCTACATGTTTAACCCAGACAGTTGATTTAGCAGCTACAATTTATTCCTATAGTCAATAGCCCCCAAAACAGTGTTTAAATCTGCCAGTCTAAAGATTTTCAAATATCATACAAATAGGCAGTTATTATCAATTTCCTAAAGGTTAGTAAAAATACAACAAATTTTATTATGCAATGTCTTTGGCAAGGCTATGAAAATTGCTTTGATTACAGCCCTGAAATATCCAGTTTTGATTCTGTGTAGCTCGTGCTGAGGTTCAATAGTGGTAGTGGCCTAATAGACACCATCAGGTTTTAGCTCATATAAATAATCCTTTAAGCAGGCCTGGAATTTAGAAAAATCTCGTGAACTGAGAATCCAGGTGGTTCAACAGTTTAACTTAAAGCAGCATAGTTGGGGATAATTTTTCTCCTAGAGTGATAGCTTCCAATTTTTCAAGTAAAGATGAAATACCCCCACCCCCCCCAAAAAAAAGCCTGACCAGGTGGTGGCACAGTGGATAGAGCATTGTACTGGGACACAGCGGACTCAAGTTTGAAAGCCCGAGGTCACCAGCTTGAGTGCAGCCTCATTCAGCTTGAATGAGGGCTCACCAGCTTGAGTGTGGGATCATAGACATGACCCCATGGGTCACTTGCTTCAGCCCAGCAAGGGATCACTTGCTCTGCTATAACCCTCCGGGGTCAAGGCACATATGAGAAAGCAATCAATGAACAACTAAGGTGCCACAATGAAGAATTGATGCTTCTCATCTCTCTTCCTTCCTGTCTGTCCCTATCTGTCTCTCTCTGCTCTCTCTCTGTCTGTGTTACCAAAAAACAAAATAAAACAAAAAAAGATGAACTACCACTGGGACTCAGTTCTCTGTGTACTGGAATATCTCCTGCCCATTGCACAAGTAAGACTAGTTGTATCCTTAACTTGCCAGCAATCCAGTTGTCAGCAATAGAGTGGACCTACTTTCAAATGGCAAAATCATGCCATAAATTAACAACTCCTCCTTGGATCAGGACTTAATTTCAATAAGAACAGAGTAGCAGGCTAATAGCTTTTTCCAAAAACAAACAAACAAAATTGGTGTAACTGGTAGCCATGTCTATAAGGTGAGTCCCAAACCTAAAGGGAGCCTCTAAGAAAAGGCTGTGTCTCTTTGCTGGAAGCTCCAGTCAGCAGAATCATCATTCACCAGGACAGGTGGCCATAAGGGATCATTGAGACTGTTTTACTCCAAATATAAGCATGTTAACAGATTGCTGGATGGATTCCAAAGACTTGTATCTATTGGTTTGGATGACACTCAAAAAGGGAGAAGGCACGGCTTATCCTACGTAATAACCAAACGGCCTTTCTCCAATATCTAGAGTACACTCAGATGCTGGGCCTTATTTGGCAGAGGGAGGATGAGCAGAGACATTGTTCCATTACTCCTTAATTGCTAGAAGGATTAATCATTGTGATTTCACTGACACAGTTCCAGAAAAGTTTACTTTCCAAGGAGGCCCCTGACTTTTTCAGAGTTTATCCTTGACACCTTCCAGAGAAGGTGTGATAACATAAAAGTCAATGTTAGTGAGTCCTAGGATTCTTGTTAGTCAACCAACAGTACATCATCTACATAGTGAAAGCTTTGAACATTAAAAGTTAAAACCATTCATGCGAAACTCTAATCCACTTAAAGCTGGTAAATGAACAGGGAAGGTAGTATAGGTGCTTCTGTGAGAGTACTATGGACATATTTTGGGGACTTTGTGACATGAATGTAAACTTTTCCTGATCCTGTTATATTCAAGACTGTGTGCCAAGTGTGGTCAGTCCTTGCAGTGGATTCATTTATGGTCACAAAGTCTGGAACAGCCAGAGGTATGGTAGCAACAACCGAGTTCATTTAACAATGTTCCTTTGTAAGCTTTCTTTACCACTGGACATTCAGAGCTATTGTATTGAGATATTGTATCATATCCTATTCCTGCTGCCTTTAATCTTTTAATTAAATTAATGATTTTTAATTTCTCCTCCTAGATTTCTATACTAATTATATTGGATCACCCAGGAGGTTGTAGGGAGGCCAATTTGGTAACCATTTATGTATCCAACTAGCACTTTTATATGTGTTGATTTTCTAATTAAAAGACTATTCTTTGTACTTGGAAATAGGGGATACATGTAAATGATACATTGATTTCTACTGCACATTGATAGTTAGGAACAACAATAATACAATAAATTGACCCAAAGGGTCCAACAACAGGGTCATGTTAACTTTTCTTCTCTACTATGATTTCTGCCCAAACACTGCTAGCTAAATAAGGGAAACTTTTTCTTCCGGATTTATGGGTAGGATAATAACTTTGACTCCTGTGTTCAACAGAACTGTAATTGATTGAGTCTCTTGCTTCAAAATTCCCCAGTATATTCAGAAGGGTGCATATGGACTTTGATTCCCCTTTATGACATGCTGTCCATAGTCCTACCTCTAATCAACTTTCATTATAAGACCCCTGGATTCTGAATAGAGGGAAAGATATTGATAAGGGGACATAGAAAGAGAGATGTGTTCCATGTCATTATAATAAGGGTTGACATTTACTTTATATCTGAGCTCCATGGCAACATTTGTAGTAACTCAATCAAATCAACTTGTCAATATTTTGGTCTAATGTTATATATTAGGTAGCGAGGACCTCATTGCTAATATCATCTCAGCCTTGGGAACCCCTGATTCAGCTCCAGAAGAAGCCACTAGCTCTATTTTCCAAGACTGCTCACTATACAATCTTCCCTGAGAAGATAGTCCAGAAAAAAGATAGTGCCTCTGTTGGTGAGTCTTGCAGCAATGCAAGAGATCCATTGTGAGTTTTCTTCTAACAGTTATAATAGACATGATTTTATTGATGTTGTTTTTCTTATTGCTTTAAGAAATAAAAAGGAAACTAAAAGCAACATACTTCACCCTTCCCCATATTAAGTAACTTTGGGCCAAACATACTTTCCTGTCCCTGTCTGAACAATTCTTTGGTAAAGATTACTTATCAATGTTTTTACTAAACAAAACTGGGATTAGGGAAAAGTTATTTAGCTCTTTGTTCTGGGAAATACTTGCTTCTGAAAAAAAAGACTGAACAACAACAACAACAAAAACTGAACCAAAAAAAACTTTACTTATCAAGATTCACAATTTAATCACCATTACATACATAGGACAATTGCCTCCCTGTGCCCACCAATCCAACGGTATATGTCATAAACCGATGATAAGTGAACTAGATCCCCACCTTGCAAGACCATCCTTCAAATTCCACAGACCAGGCTCAATGCTCAGCAATTCCTAGATGACTGTCATGTAACTTGTGACTGGGACCTTGGCACTCTTTACCTGGAACACTTGAATTCAGTTTTTTTACTGTTGCTTATGTTTTACAAATGACATATTTTATATTTTAGGAAATTAAACAGGCAAAACCTCAAAAGGCTAACACTTAAAACTGTGTCATTTTTTACAGATATATTTTAAAATGTATATGTGTGCATAATTTCAGTCATAGTAAATAATTTCTTTATACCTTGCTTTTATATTCACTGAACTGAATGATTTTTATATCATTTTAGAGTTTTATAACCATTAATATATTATTTCACTGAAATAACAAATACAGGGTATGGCAAAAGTAGGTTTAGAGCTTTTTGTATGAAAAATAATATAATTAATAAATAATACAAGAATAAACTCTTTGTTTTATGTACCCACAACTGTAAACCTAGGTTTTCCCTAGCCTGTATTTTAACTCATAGTTCACTGTCTAGTTTTCAAAATTCTGCCACTAACTCAAATAATATGCAACCAAAATATTACATATTTTATACTGTTAGAATATTTATTTTTTATTTTTTTATTTATTTCAGAGGTGAGACAGAGAGAAGGCAGGGAGAAGCAGGAAGCTTCAACTTCCGTATGTGCCTTGACCAGGCAAGCCCAGGGTTTTAGACCCCAGCATTACAGGTCGATGCTTTATTCACTGCACCACCGCAGGTCAGGCCTAGAGTAAAATTGATATTGGGGAATAAAACTAAAATAAATTACAATAGTAATTTTTTATTCTCTTTGGAGAACAAAATACAGATAACAAAATAAGAAAAGTAAGCATAATCCATCTACTCATTAACTTATCTCATTTACTTATTTCTGAAATATATTTCCAGCGGCTCTTTGATAGGGCCTGGGAATTCTGAGATGCACTTTTTATTGAATACCTTTCAGATGCTTTATTAGTACTAATGTTATTCCAAGATTGTTTTTATTCTGCCTTCAAGTGATTCCTCTACAAGAGAAAGTAAAATTTTTACCACTTGATGGTGCTGGTGGATAATATAAGAAAAAAACACATTATTCGTGGAACATATTTTGAGGAAGCTGGTTATGGTGAGTTAAATAAAATTCAGGGAAGGACGGCTTCATTCACCTCTGTCATCCCCTATTTTTCATTTCTCTTCTTGACACAAAGAGTATAAATTAGGCGGAATGGTTACTACTGATGGCTTGGGTCCTTGCTAACTAACAAAAGGAACAGAGATCTTTAACACAAATTTCATGGCATTGGAGATTGATGACTAATGAGGCTATTATCTTCCTTTTTAAATGTCCCTGCAGCAGTATGCAAGATTGCTTCAATTACACACTTTATTTTCATCCTCTCAAAAGGACACGTGTTTTGTAGGAGCGCCCATGTTTTCACCTAGCATGATGACCACTGGATTGTGTTATTCTGTTCTTGATAAGAATGCAAGTATTTTAACATGTCACTGAATGTTTTTACACCAAAATGATAGTAAATACATATAGAAACTTGAGAACTGTTCAATTATATTTAATGTCAGAATGTTTTCAGATAAAGTGACAAGCAAATGGCTCGATGCCACTTACTATTTATAATAATTGTTAGAGCCTTGCCTTCAGAGATACATTGCTTTATCAAAAGTGGTAACAGTTTTTCTTATTTAATTGGCAGTGTTTTTTACTTAGTTCAGCTTCAGGTTTTATATTTTTAAAAATTGCATATATTATCCAATTTTTATAAAGTGTTCAATCGTGTATTTATTCAACTACATAAATACAAAAGAACTGTGGCAGGGATGCCTGTTTTTTCTATTCTCTATTAACCAGGGGCAATTCCAGAATGTCTGATGCCCAGAGTTAACCTAGCCTATAGTGCTCCACAGGGGGTGTGAGATCGAAGGAGTTTCAATGACAAAATGAAAGTTTTCAGTTTTTACTTCACTTCAAAGAAAAGAACCCAACAGATACGTATTCTTTGTCACATTGGTAGATAGATACATTATTAACATCATTGACTTGGATGAAAAGGCAGCCTGAGGGTCCCAGATTCTGGTTCTACATAGATAAAAGGCTAAGCAGTTAACTCTGTCACTGAACAACTTTTAAAAATATAAGACAAAGAATGAACCCAAAGCTTATTTGTAACTATATATGCCCATTCAAACTTAGGGTTATATACTGCATGTTTTGAATGTTCACGAATGCTTTTGATTATCTTAAATGTAGTTGGTAACAATGAGGGTAGTTAAGGAAAAAATGGCCCACTAAAAAATGCATACAAAGACTAATGTAACAGCCTACAGTAAAAACCCACAGATAAAGATAAACCCAATCATCCACCTTTCCTAATACAACACATAATGGAAGTATGCCATGTGTGTTCATTAACAAGCTCTATTCAAAATGGATTAAAGAGTTTTAGTAGGCTGCTACTATAACAATCTGAAGTTTCTTAAAATCTTGTTCATTGTAGAATAATTTTGTTGTCTAGCAATAAACTTATATTGTTATGCTTTTATTATTCTTTGTAGATACAGCAAAAAATAAGCATCCTTATTTGATTAAGTAGTCTTACCTTTCCTTCACTTCACAGTTAGTGCTGCAGGTCATTTTATCTACCATTACTTAATTACTTTAAGCATGATAAATAAATAAAACAAACAAACAAAATAACAAATAAACAGACAAAAAATAAAGTTACTCCCTCAAAAGAAACTGGGCATTAGGCCCTGCCAGGTTGGCTCAGCGGTAGAGCATTGGCCTAGCCTGTGGGAGTCCCTGGTTTGATTCCCAGCCAGGACACACAGGAGAAGCGCCCATCTGCTTCTCCACCCCTCCCCCTCTCCTTCCTCTCTGTCTCTCTCTTCCCCTCCCGCAGCCAAGGCTCCATTGGAGCAAAGTTGGCCCCGGGCGCTGAGGATGGCTCCGTGGCCTCTGCCTCAGGCACTAGAATGGCTCTGGTGGCAACAGAGCGACGCCCCACATGGGCAGAGCATCGCCCCTTGGTGGGCATGCCGGGTGGATCCCAGTTGGGCACATGCGGAGTCTGTCTGACTGCCTCCCCGTTTCCAGCTTCGAAAAAATGAAAAAAAAAAAAAAAAAGAAACTGGGCATTATTTTCTCCACTTACCATTTTTGAGGGTTAGACTAGGAACATTGGACTGTAAGTCAAATGAAATTTAATGTAGCAGAAATGTAGCATTACAAGTTGTGAAATTGTTGGTCTACCACTGCAACAGTCTGGGAGGTTATTTTCTCATTTCTAGAATGGCAAGTTGTGGCTACTGAGAATTTGTAATTTGGCTACGCTGAACTGAGATGTATGAAAGTTTGAAATATAAAACAGATTTTAAAGACAACATGAAAAAAATAAAAACTTCATTAATAATTACATATTGATTCCATACTAAAATAATTATATGTTGGATATATTGGGTTAAATCAGCGATTCTCAACCTGTGGGTCGCGACCCCAGCGGGGTCGAACGACCAAAACACAGGGGTCATCTATTTCCGATGGCTTTAGGCAACCCCTGTGTTTTGGTCATTCGACCCTCACCGGGGTCCCGATCCACAGGTTGAGAACCACTGGGTTAAATAAAACATCACAGTTATTTAAATGTTTCCTTTTGATACTTTAATATGATGATTAGAATATTTAAAATCATGTGCATGGCCCAGAGTTTTGGGGTGCATTATCATTCTATAGGACAATGCAGGTCTAGGAATTAAAAATTTAAAGGTAATTTTGCTCATAACAGATAAACATCCCAATGAATCTATTTCAGTTACTTTAAAGAAGATATATTTGTTATTTCAGAACATTTATTATTTAAATGGAATGTTTTCTTCCTAATGGAATGTTTCTTTCAAAATTTCAAACTTGTATTGCTCTCTGTGTACTATAGATTAAGAATCTAATCACTGACCTTTCCTTATAAAAACTATTCATGCCTATACTGTAGATTTTTTCATGCTACTGACAGTTTTGAGGGAAATACTGGTAACTGTGAACAAGGAAGAGCACCTCCTTAGTCAATCAGAGAAGCCAGCTCAATCTTACCTCTCAATTATAAATCATTTTTAGATGTTTTCCTCCATTCAGAATTGTGACTACTAGATTTAGATGCTAAAGTTACCAACAAACAAAAATTTTCAACATTAAAACAATAGCATGTAAAATATTATAGCATGAGATTTTTTCTGATTTGTTTGATGAGTTTCTGTTAGCCTTACATTAAGAATTTGTAATACTGTGAGTTCATCCATGTGTCCTTTATCAAGAACATGCAAAATAAACGTGTTGTAGTTTTCCCTAGATTGTTGTGTTATGAAAGCAAGAGATGAATTTAAAGGGATACCTAACTTTTGAGTAAATGTCTGGCTGTGTGTTTGTAAAACCTATTTCTTTTTTATGCCTAAGATTAAAGTAAGGTCCTTTTATAGAAACTCTTTCATTGTTAGGTTATATGATATTTCAAAATCATCATTTATTCAAAGTATAGCAAAAGTTATTCTCTTTCTTATAGAATTAGTGTTTGGTCTGTTAACGAATGCATTCATTCAGAAAACGCTGCCAACTTCCTGTTCTCACAAGGCATTGGGTTATTTACAAAACCAGATAAAATCCACAAGATTGGAAATTATTTTCTTATTAGTAATTCTTTTAGATGAAGAGTATTGGTGCAATAGAATCCAAATAAATTTCTATTCTTTATTGTGTAAACAAAAACTACTGGATATTGTTAATACTGAAAAAGTCATTAAGAATTTCAGCCTGATCAGGTGGTGGTGCAGTGGATAGAGCATCTGATTGGGACACGGAGGACCCAGGTTCGAGATGCTGAGGTCGCCAGCTTGAGCGCAGGCTCATCTGGTTTGAGCAAGGCTCACCAGCTTGAGCGCAAGGTTGCTGACTTGAGCGCAAGGTCGCTGACTTGAGCTCAAGGTCGCTGACTTGAGCAAGGGGTTACTCAGTCTGCTGCAACTGCCCCCCCCCTACCCGTCATGGCACATATGAGAAAGCAATCAATGAACAACTAAGGTGCTGCAAGAAAGAATTGATGCTTCTTATCTCACTCCCTTCCTGTCTGTCTGTACCTATCTGTCCCTCTCTCTGCCTCTCTCTGTCTCTGTCACAAGAAAAAAAAAAAAGAATTTCAGTAGTTTTCAAATTGAACTCTTAACTGTGGAGTCATACTTGTTTATTTGTATATTTAATGGTAACAATGGAGGATGACAACCAGAACAAATCAAATTATTTTAGTCCTGAAATACAATTGAAAATATCAGAACATTATAAATAGACTTCTATCATGTTTTTCAAACAGTATAAGTAAAAAATAATAAATATGTATGTAATGAAGCATTTAAAAATCATGCTAGGTAAACTTAATATTTAACAGTGATTATTAGGAGTAGTTATTTATCCATACTTAGCTTTATAATATATATAAATGACACTGTTCGAATAGAATATTTCCTAAACAGTATTGAATTGTAAAATTTAGACTCAATTCTTCTCCTATTGTTTTGGGGTTTGTTTGTTTGTTTCAATTCAGTATACGTAATTGTTTACAAAACAAACTAGAATACACATATCCACTTAATATCACCCATATAGAAAAAATACATGATGTACTATAATGTGTTTGTTATGGGAAGTTCTCAAAGACATTTTAAGTATTACTCCCATTAAGACCAATTTATCATTATTAATGAGGCACTGGTTTTTCATATTCATTTTTATTAGTGTAAAACTGAAACAGAGAAGCTAAATCACTTTGCTATAGGAATGGTACATTTAATTGTTGGACTTAATTTTCAATTTATGAAAAGGTAATTCATAATTGAACTGTTATATTAGATAGTCCTTCATATAATTCTTTGAAATATCTTTATTAATAAAGTCTTTTCATTTTTTGTTGTTTCTGAAAAGGGTTCTGATAGTGATGAGTTTTTTCTTGATGTGCAGCAGTAAGTGAGGAAAGGTATTTATGACCAGCACTATTTTCACAGACATAATGTCCTTTTGCTTCTCACTGTAATTTTTAAGTAATATAAGTGTAGTTCTGCTAAAAATATTTATATATGACTAGTTGTCCTTTGGTGCTTAAAAGAAAATATAATAGAAATCAGCAGACAATAGTGAATTTACAAATACTTGTTACATTATTTGAAAACATATTTTCTTTCTTCCATACATAACAATGTCCTTAAAATTATTCTAAAAAAAACAATACAGTGGTACCTTGCTTTTCATGGATAATCCGTCCGAAAACAATCGGTGAAATCCGAAACCACGAAAACCGAGGCAATTATTTCCATACAAATCAATGTAAATCCAATTACTGTATTCAGTAATCACTTACATGTAATTGTAGTATTAGCACTCACAATAAAAAAAAAGCACAAAAGCACTGGAAGCAATGAAATTGTTTGACTAGATGCTCACACTACAAGAAACAATGCCACACTGAGCAGAACGTGTGGGTCGCCCTTTGTTTTCATAAAATTAGGAGTGAGGTCACATGGGCACACCAAGGTAATCTGAAACAAATTTTTTGCTGAAAAAATCAACAAAAACCAAAACTGATGATAATAGATGTCAACTAAAACCGAGGTATTGCTGTACTTTGGAGCAAGATGGAATCTGCAGTGAATACAGTCACTTACTATATATATGACCTTGAACTTTTATTTATTTTTAATGTTTTATATGTTTTCTAAAGCAAACAACTCCAAAAATAGATTAGAGTTAAATGGATCTACATGTATTGGCTGCTTATTTGCGTTGATATTATTATATTTAAAAGGAATATCTAGTATAATGGTACACAACTATCAGTCCCCCAGAAAATAGAAAAGTACCTAATGATCCTTGGCTAAAACTAAATGTATTACATGGTACAGGCATGCGTGCTTTAGGAGTTCACAAGCACCAAGATTCTATGGCAACATTACTACTGTGAAGAAGGACAATATGACCTCAGCAACAAAGATTGATACAATAGTGCAGCATTGTAAATCAATACAACTAGATGAGTTAATATTAAAGATGATGCTACCAGCAAGTTCTGTGAAGAACAGAGTCCCTGTAGATCAAATATATACTTTGACTTAGTACTTCCAAAAGATTTCTTTTTAATTGGACTGCAATTTTGTTGTCTATCATTATGACTTTAATGAAAACTTTTAAATGAATTCTCTTAGTTTCAAATCGGGTCCTACAAATGAGCTAGCCCCTAGCCCTCTCTCCAGTTTCCAACTATGTTCCCTTTCGTAAGTCCTTAAGCAAACCAATTAGTTTTGCTTCAAAGGATTTTTTTGGTGTTAAGGTACCTAGAGAACAAGCCATTCCTCAAGTATTCACAGTTTCCTTCCAAACTTTATTCATCTATCTGTTCTACCATTATCAAAACAACAAAAAGGCCCTTTATTGATTTTATTTTGTACAATAGCACTTATTTCCTCTATAGATTCTCTCACCTTAATTTATTTTTTCATAGTCTATACCATGACCTGTCAATAAGTTATACATTTTTGTTAGTAAGTGTAATTAACCCCACAGTTTCTGTACCAAACAACTCACAAAAACATACCAGTTTAATCCAGTAAAAATGAATTTCTTGTTCATATTATACTTCTGACTCTTGTCAGGAAGTTAGTTCTCCAAGCAGTGACACATGGGTTATCAATTCTTCTGCTATTTTCTAAGTCCTGGCATCATCAGTAAATTAGAATAGAGAGAGATGGAGAGTCAAGCACAATGCAGGGCTTGTTAAGGTTAATTTTAGGAGTAGCATACATCAATTCTTCCCATTAGCCAGCACTCAGTTAAATGTCTCCATTGTAACTAAAAGGGAAACTAGAAAATGCAAGTCTCTGTGTGCTGTGGGCTCAGGACACAGGTATGGATCTGTGGTCCTTTAACAAGAGTCTACAGCAATATATATTTGTCCAAATGGTTATGTTCGGAGCTACACTGTATGATCTGGAGGCAGCAGCATTACAGGAGGTCCTTGGGTCACAACACAGTTCTATTCCTATGACAGTGATATAATCCGAATTTTAATGTAAGTCGAAATACGCCCTAGCTTAAATCACTTACCTATCCTAACACAGTTATAAAATCATAATCTAGAATATAGAAACACAACTAAGCCACAGAAAAAGGAAAAGAACACAAATATACTGTACTGTACACTGTATTGTAATAACAGAAAAAATGACAAAAAATGAATGTAGAAAATGCTATGACACACTTAATTGGCATAAGCTGAAACACACATGTCTCAATTTTTTTTAAGTTTTTATGGGAATGAGTGTCTTAAACTCAAAAGATCATATTACAAGACTGTTGTAACCCAAGGACCCCCTGTATTTGGTTTGTTTGCTGCTTTATCCCATTGCCTAGAACTTGACTTTGTACTTGGTAACTGCTCAATATATATTTTGTAAATGAAAAAAATATGATAAATATGATATTTTATTTATCTTTAGTTCTATGTTGGTCAAAAGTTAGATAGCATACTAGCATTCAGGATTCCTGAGCTGTCACTGATTTAATGTAGTTTAAAGCTAGCAGCTCTAGCTCACCCTTGTGATGGTCAGCTGGGGTTTTTATTTGATTTATTTTGGTCTCACACTGACATCAAGGTCTTGCATACATAAAGTACATCAAGTTCCTCTAACCATTAAATAACATTTGGAAAGATATACTTTCATTATAAAATTGTATTACAAAATAGTAAATTTGAATAGAATTTTTATTTATTTACTCATTATTTTCAATGAGAAAGTATTTGGATTGAATATTATATTTAATTCATGAGGGCACTGGTTTCTTTCTAGGACATTTGAAGATAACTTAATAAAATACTTTAAACTTTCTTCTAGATCCCTGCAATAATATCTGAAAATATATTGTCCTAATAGCCTCTATTTTACAGAAGAGGTATATGGGGCTCAGAACCTGTCACTTCCACGTCACCAGCTCAGGAACAGCTAGGTTTTTAACCTGATGCTTGTTGCACAGCACTAAGAAACATAAGCTCTAGAGGCCCTGGCCGGTTGGCTCAGTGGTAGAGCATCGGCCTGGCGTGCGCAAGTCCTGGGTTCGATTCCCGGCCAGGGCACACAGGAGAAGTGCCCATCTGCTTCTCCACCCCTCCTCCTCTCCTTCCTCTCTGTCTCTCTCTTCCCCTCCCACAGCCAAGGCTTCATTGGAGCAAAGTAGGCCCGGGCGCTGAGGATGGCTCTGTGGCCTCTGCCTCTGGTGCTAGAATGGCTCTGGTTGTAACAGAGAGACACCCCAGATGGGCAGAGCATCGCCCCCTGATGGGCATGCCGGGTGGATCCCGGTCGGGCACATGCGGGAGTCTGTCTGACTGCCCCCCTGTTTCCAGCTTCAGAAAAATAGAAAAGAAAAAAAAAAAAAAGAATGAAACAGAAGCACTTATAAACCAAGCTCTTGTAATCTCCAAAGCAATTTGCTCAGCAAAATCATCATAAGCATTCATTTAATTTTCAAATGCATCTTTTAATACTACTGACTAGTTTCCTAATTTTTGATTTTATAAAAGTATGAATTCAATGTTCATCAGACATAGTGAGTTTTCTAATAAAAGAGAATGATCCAGAATAGGGAGGGAGGCAATACTGTACTTTACAGTATACTTTACAGAGAAAAGTCTGGTTCCAAGATGTTCCCCAAAGTAGGACTAACTTAGAACAATAGTCTCAGAAGGCAACCACTTCAAAGAGTGGTTTGGCAAGATTAAATCAGAGCTCACATTACTCGAAGCATTCAAGTGCAAAGTTTGCCTTCCATGGTGGATGCAGAAATTCACAAAATGAACTGAGACTTGGGATGGGTTACAGTAACAGTGAGAAATTAAGACTTTGGGAATTTTATAGTATCATCTCTTAGAATTAGCCAGTGCTGTGTTTCTAACTTCTCCACATATAGTTAGAAGAGGAAAGCAGACACATGATATATAGAAAACCATATTGTGTAAATCCATGTTAGTGCTTTTCTTGTGGAGGGTATATTTGCATTACAGCTATAATATATATGTAGTAACCAATATGAAAGTATTTTAATTAAGAAATATTGTTTGATTTTCATAAATTTAAAATTTTAATAATAAAATATTAAAAATTTTACAGTGTCTATTTAATTAAAAGTTGTTTTCATGTAAACTGCAGTAAGATGTTTATGTCAATAAATGGCCATGGTATAATGCTATCAGGGATAGAACAAAATATCAAATTGATAGCTCCGTGCTTGCTTTCTTTTCCTAATGCAAGTGTAGTTTTTAGTGTTTTTGTTTTATTTTATTTTATTTGTTTTGTTTATAAATGATCCAGAGAAGTTTAGTCACTCTCTTGGCTTTTACTTGGGAACCACCTAGGTGGCACTGGTTATGAACCTAAAATTTTTGAATTATCATTTGACAACTTTTTAATAATACTAACTTAGGCTAATTTTTTATATTGGAAATTGAGTCATTCAAAAATAATTTGATTTTGTTTAATTCTGGATATTAATATATTGTTTGTTTAATGTGTCTTAACATTACCTTCTCGTGTGTTTTTCTTAAACATTTTTTATTACATTGGCTATTGAGTAAAAAAAACACTGCCACATTTTAATATCTTACTGATTAAATTTAATCCTACTTCAGTAATTTATAATACTATTACTGCCTTATATCAAGATTTTTTATGTGATTGGTTTTTATATTGGATTTCCTGGATTGACCTTGGTTAACCTAATTATACAGGTTTCAGGTGTCCAATTCTACAACGCATCTTTGTATACCATATTAGACTGTGGTTCTATATTGTTGATTGGTTAATTTTAAGCTTTTTGTTTTTTCTGTTGCATTGATCCGTCTCTCAACCCCTCATCAATATCACACTGTTTTAATTTTTGTAAATTTATAAAAAAAAACCTCTGCTAAAATGAGTCCTATTATCTTTGTAGATTCATTTAAGAGAGGATTTAATGTGTTACTTTATTGAGTTTTCCAGATCATGAACAATTAGGCTGCCTTTATGTCTCTCTATTATTTCTATAACTATCTCCTAAGAAGCTTTCTGTGTCTTTTTGCTAGGTTTATTCCTAGCTATATTTTGATTTTGTGGTTAATTATGAATGGAATCTTTTTCTCCAAAAAGCGATAATTATTTTTGAATAATAATTTGAATTAACAAACTTACTTATCCTATTAATTCAAATGGTTTGTGTATATGAGTTCCTGAATTTTCTATGTAGTCAATCAAGTCAATTAAAAGCAAAGAAATTTTTGTATTTTCTTATGAGTCTGTGACTTACATTGTTTCTGACTTTATTGAATTGGCCAAGGTGTCTAACACAAGGCTGAAGAGACATGCTGGAAATAGCTATATTCTTTCTATTTTAATTTCAGTATTCCTCAATTCCAGATGTACTGTCTTGGTAATATATTGTTATTTAAGTAAAGAATATTTTATTTCTAGTTTTCCACATTCTCTTTTAATAACAAATGAATGCTACGATTTATTAAGTATTTCTAATCATCTATTATTAAGGTTCACAACTTTTTGATTTCCAATTAATTTCTCAATATATCATATTTCATTGGCTTTCAAATATCTTACAATCTTCAAAAACTAAAGTCTACAGATACTTGAATGATTTTTAGAGAATTGATTTCAATATTCTTAATTTCCATTCTGTTTCATCTAAGTATAAGTGTCTGAAAATATGCATATATTGTCCTTACACAATTAGCCTTTTGCATGTAACCCAAGAAAATCATAACTAACTTATTTAAAAATTTTCTGTGAGGAATTGTCACTGGTTACAAAGTATACTTGAACACAAAACAAAGGGGAAAATTAAACATATTTGTGTTTGCAAACACTCCTTTAGTCAAAGTAACCTGAAGTTAGGGCATTATATATGCTAAGTCTTACGCTTGTTTCGGTTAAGAGTGCTTAGTGTGGTATAAGGATGGGTTATTTTGACCTATATTGAGGCATTTAGGATCCAGACATGTAATGAAGTGAGAGATGATAGCTTTCATTTTATAACCTCAGCTCTTTGCCTCTTCTATTACTATACAAGAATACTTCATTGTTAAAGAAGAATCCAAGAGAAGAAAAGAAAATAAAGATCATTGCTATTTAAGTGATCTTTATTTTTGTGAATCTTAAAAATCCATGACAACTTTTTCTACCTTATCTGTCTATTATCAATGGGATTGTTCTTCACCTTTGCCTCTTGCCTGAAAATGAAATAAACATCTAATGCCTTTGTCATGTGATGTTGCTTTGGCTTCCATTAGAATCAGCTGAGTATATATTTCTAATCCCTTCTCATGGGCTTTGGCCTTCGTTGACAAATCAGAGATAAGAAAGAAGAGAGAGTATTAGCAAGTTAATGCTTTCCGAAACAACGAAAGCTTCCACCAAACTTTTTGCATGTTCATTCTCCACCACAAGAAAAACACATTGCAAGTGATGTTGCTTCTCCAACCTGGGCCCCAGGAGCAAAATAGGCAGAGCAAAAGTAAGCCCAAAGCCTAGCCAATTTCAAATAAAAACCAGAAGGAAGACCTGAGAACACATTTGTTTATATTGAAAGTGTGAGGTCAGGATTACAGATGAAAATTAGTTTTCTTTGGCTTGTATAAGAGAGAGGTCTCAGATAGTAAGCAAAACCCAAAACTAAAATATCTGTACTCACATGTATATGATGTGATTTTTAACAAGTGTAAAAATGCTCGTTTTGTCATTATTGTGAATACTGAACACTGTTATGAATAAAATTAGGAATTACTTTTTTGAACTTGCTATTCTCTTTGCTTAAATCAAAACAAGGCATACAGCTCTAGATTTTCCCACAAACAGATATGTGAACAGTTGGAAAAAATACAACAGAGACCCTCAAGACAGATGTATGTTTTAAATGAATGTGTTTTATTTTCTACTCTTGTTTTAAAGGATAGACTCATCATTGGTACCACAAACTGTATCTAATTTTGAAATACCACTGAAGGTTGAAAACATAGTGTAGTGTATTTCTAAATGAAGAAGATCTATTCTCTGATGGGACAAACTGTCACATTGTAAAGGAAACCAATATTTTAAAAAATGGCTTATATAAATGCTAATATTTTTCTATGAAAAGAACTTGGTTAACATGGAACACTGAGGATTATATTTAGGTTTGGGTACTGGTATTTTTGCACTAAGAGAGTGCACAGAAAGAAAAAATAGAAACTATTAGGACTTACGCATGTGTTATAAATTCTAGTTCCAGAATTATAAATCTCCAAGGGACAACCTAGATCATTTGGAAAGCAAAATTTAGAACATTCTAATATCGCTTCAAAGTTCTAATTTGATAAATAAAATAAAGAAAACTATCAAAAATATATGTGCATCCACAAAAGAAGTAGATGTCATGCCAAATACAGACTAAATACATCAGTTAATATTTTCTTTAGAGAAATTACAATCGAAATACATATTTCTAAGGCTTACATGTATCCTTTGAATAAATTTTTTTTTTCATTTTTTCTGAAGCTGGAAACAGGGAGAGACAGTCAGACAGACTCCCGCATGCGCCCGACCAGGATCCACCCGGCACGCCCACCATGGGGCGATGCTCTGCCCACCAGGGGGCGATGCTCTGCCCATCTTGGGCATCGCCATGTTGCGACCAGAGCCACTCTAGCGCCTGAGGCAGAGGCCACAGAGCCATCCCCAGCACTCGGGCCATCTTTGCTCCAATGGAGCCTTGGCTGCGGGAGGGGAAGAGAGAGACAGAGAGGAAAGCGTGGCGGAGGGGTGGAGAAGCAAATGGGCGCTTCTCCTGTGTGCCCTGGCCGGGAATCAAACCCGGGTCCTCCGCACGCTAGGCTGACGCACTACCGCTGAGCCAACCGGCCAGGGCTCCCCTTTGAATAAATTTTGTTCATGTAGATCATGATAAAGTTAACCTATTCAACAAGGAATAAAAAAGAACAGAAATTAACTTTTGTTTAAGATCCAACAGTTACTAACTCATACTTTTGGAGCTGAATACATACTCAGAATTATATTGGCTGTTATACTGGTAAAACAAAACAACTATTACTTAGGGTGTTAAAATAGCATTATGAGAAGAATAAAACAATGATAACAGCACTCTAGGCCATGGCCCCCAATTTTCCAGAGATTTTTCAGGAAATATAAAAAACAAAAGAAATAATTACAAAAGAAAGCACTTGATAATTTATGCTTCTACCTAAATCCCAGTACAGAAAATGGTGGCAAATTAGATATACTGCTCACAAAAATTAGTGGATATTTTTGGTTCATGTTCATTTGGAAATATCTCCTAAATTTTGTGAACAGTATAGAAAGCTTGGATTAGGTTCACATTTTCCTTAACCTTCTCTTCTCCTCAGCTCACCCTCAAAACATACAGGAGAGGCATGAGAAGAAAGTGTCCCAGAATGCATAAAATTTGAGAAGAGTTTGGCTCTCTCTCAGAATATGGGACATTCTAGTTCTGAGGACTGTGTGCAAAATAAATATAACAGAGTAGATTATGTTACAGGGACCCAAATAATGACAATGACATTTTCTTTGTTCTAGAATCTGACCAATTAAATTAAACTGCCCATCCTTAGGGTCAGTTAGGGAAAGAGTAAATAAAGGAATAAATATAAATGTATATATTTCAAAATCATGTTTACCAATAATTTTCATAAAGAACTACCTTAAAAGACAAACAAAAGAACTGTGTGTTATTTTCCCAGGGTGGGTAATAAAAATTAAACAAGAATATTTAGATTCTCTGGAACATACAAAGGAAAAAATAATTAGTTCAAGGATAATAAAAAATTGCTAAGAAAATGCTTGGTTTCATAATCATGAAAGAATTATATAAATATGGAAAATATAAATACATAAACAAAGCTGATATGGCTGTAGCAATGACTGATAAATCAGAGAGAAAGCAAGTGAGGAAGAGAAGGGTGTCTTTAAGCAGGAACACTTAGCAAAGAAATGAACGTGACTAAGTTAAAGTACATGTAAAGGCTATGCCAAATATGACCCAAGCATTACAGAAATTTTAAGGGACAGTCAATGATTTCAAATATTTTCAAAACATCTATTTTAAAGAGAATGATTTTTAAACTATAAAACGTAGAAAAAAAGTCTTTAAAAGAAACAGAACTCCTGTTAGTGAATACTTACACAAATAAAATCTAAATTTTAATTTATGAAAAATATCTAAAGGCAGAATATAAAATCAGCAATAACAACAAAATAATAACAGCAAATTGTAAAAAAAAAATTCTTTAAGTTAAAGCACTATAATAGCCAAAATTTAAGATCTCATAAAAAGTTAGGAAAGTAGCAGCTAAATAAGGAATATTCTTCCAATATAGTGTCAGCTGTTGATATGGGAATTTGGGACCAAGGACATTGGAGTAAGTCACTTGTAAAATTCTAGAATCACTTATAAAATATGATTTTGTTGCATTTAAAGGAAAGAATTAATGACTAATACAATTTATTAAGAAAATTTATGCCAAGCAATTTCTTTTCAATATGCTTCTGATCAGTATTAGGTTTTAAAAATCTATGACAATATAGATGTATATCAGTGGAGATTTTAATAAAACAAAGACACTCAAGTCCAAAATCTATACTCTAATGGAAGACTGAAGAGTCTTAGTTATCTTCTGGAAATCTTAGTTATCTTCTTGGCTTTTGACTGTTCTCCATTGTCAGAAACAATAAAAATATACTAATAAAATTTGAAACAGGAGAGAATTCATAAAAATCTTCTGATATTGGATATGGCATGGTTAAGCAATAACCTAAGTGATTCATTTACAGAGGCTGTGACTTAAAAATGCTATGCAGGAAGTTGCTTATTTCAGAATTTTACCCTACTGCAATAAAGAAATATGTTTGTAGCACATATCTTATTAAGGAAGTGATTTTTGCTTTAAAAACCTTTACTATGTACAAGGTGTAGCAAAGGTAGGTTTACAGTTGTTCTTATGAAAAATAATACAATAATATATAATAATACAAGAATAAATTGTTTCTCATACTCACAAATGTAAACCTATTTTTGCCTCACCTTGTTTAATATACCATAAACAATTAACAAGGTAATACAGAGAACCACCCACATAGTGAGAATTTGTAATGTTTTTTTATTGACTGTAAGAATCAGTCATACTTAGAAAAGAGTCAGTGAGAATGTAAAGCAAGGAGCATATAGATATCCAAGATATTATGGAGGTATAATTATCAAAAAATGTTTCCAGCCTAAGGAAATAGCAAGAAAAACAAAGAAATCAGAGTGATTATTAAGTTTCAAGCATTGGTAAGTAAAAGCAGTATAATATGTACTTTTAAACATTGCTTCAGTTCTAAATGGTAGACTGTGGTCCTAGCTCTCATAAAGTTAATTTAGTTTTTCTCTTCAGTGATGATTCTTTTGAACCTTCAAAGCTCAGGATGGAACTGGTTTCAGTCAGATGTGGGTTTGAAACCAGACACCCAGTAAATAGGTGTATGACCTTGAGTAACTGCCTTAAGGTCCCTCAGGTTGAACAAAGCTCTTAATGAGCTTACAAAACCCATCACAGAGAGTAGTCCTTGCAAAGTGCAATTAGGGAAGGGAAGCTAGCCAATTAGTAATCAGAAACAGGAATTAATTAAAATAGGCATTATGAATGCACATTGCTGGGTTCTATTTATCAACCAATCTATAAATCAACCAAATAATCAATCTGGGTTAAAAAAAGAGAAAGAAATATAAAAGGTCACTTGGAGATTTATGTACTAATTCTGACTTCTACTGTATCTTGACTCTATGTCACCAGTTTTTAAGGGGTGTTCATTTGAGAAGTGGTGAGGAGTTTGAAAAACTACAGACTAAATTAAGAATAAATAATTTAATTTGTCTTAAAATATTACTTGCCCAGTGTCAATATTATGGTTTAGATTATAGACATAGCAATGGATTAAAACTAAGGAGATTTTCTTCCCACACTTGTTTATTAGGAATATGCTGTTAATTTTACTGTCAGTCCTTGAACAGTTACCTACCCTGTGAAGTGAGAATTTTCTATGAATAATTTCCAAAGAACCATTTGACGTAAAATTTATATGATTCTATTACTGAAATTCTAACAAAACCAACATAGTAAAGAAAGCTTAAGACAATGAAACATATGCAAATGTTAAAGATAAACTGGGTTTCAAAAGCAATAGTATAAATTAAAATATTTTTAAATTAATGCATCCTTTAATAAATGATACTATTGGAAACAAAGGGTATTTTTATTTAAAATAGGAAAATAAGAAGATAAATATACAGGTACAAAGACACCAAAAGTGGACAAATATTTGAAAATATTAATTGGATGAATATGAGAATATTTGTAAAAATTTTATAAATTTGCAGTAATAGTGGAAGGAATGAAAGCAGTTGTTAAATTCTACCAAGTGAAATAAAATAGAATTGCTGTGTTATAATTTAAATGAAAGGAACTAAATTTTATATGTAAATTAATAGTATACTTATCATATTTAATTGAAAAGAGAAGAGCATCTGATTATTAATATAAAGGAAAAAGTAAGTCAGAGTTATAAAATTTTAGATCAGTCTTCAGTAAAATTCCACTGACATTTTATGGTATCAAAGACCGTAAATTTCCCCATTTTTATCACATAATTCTAAGAATTAAAAATACAAGTGCATTGCATTTCAGCTCATTCTTTACTTCACTTCAGGAATCATATAATGCCCAAACATAATAGAGACTTGTATTCTGAGGCTGTAAGATGTTGACAATGAACTACCGCACTACCTGATCTCGACTCCATTATTCAATGCTTTTTTATTTGCTATACATGGATTTTTTCTCTCATCTTTATTTCATTCAACCTGAAAGTGCTGTTAAAAGTGCTGCACTTGTTGTTCTTGTATTCTCCGAGCATGGTTGGCCATGAAACATGGTTTGAAATTGTATTTCATTAATAGCTCAGCAGCCCATTAGTATTCCTTCTATACGAAGGCATGTTGAATTCATAGAGAACAAGCAGGGACCTGACAGTTTGATCTCACAGGCACCATCCCTTCTACCCTTCTCAAATAAGGTAAATGCTTAATCAAACCACAGTCCTTGATGCATCCTTGTTTCTGAAGACTAAACCCCAGGCATGTGGGTTTGTCTCCTTTTCAGATACACATAATAAAGCGGTCATTCTGAAAGTTCATTCTTGTGTGTGTGATACAACTGCTAACACAGTAGGCTTGTATTCTTTTAGAACATGGGGCACAGTGGGTGTCTGCAACAGGCTTTATTTGCTAGTCAGCTTTCACAATGGATCACAGTCTAAGTCCTTTCACCCCAGGTTTCAAAATTGAAACGCAAGCCCTCTGAGAAATCTTTCATGTATTTCTTTTAAACTAGGCTGAAAAAATAATGAGCAATTAGCTCTTGTAATGATGCACTGCTGTTTAGATGAACGGCTTGGAGATATTTCAAGTAGCCCATTTGGATCCTGGGGAAAAGAAAAGAAGTCTACCTAAGATGAGCCTTCCTATTTAGTCTTCAAAGTCCTAGGTTGCTCACCACCAAGCTGAGCTTCTGAATAAAATGGTTGCTTTTAGCCTCCATGAAATGCTGGGGCCCTGTCAGAACCATGTTTTCAAGTTTCATCTCCTAGTGCCAAATTTTCACACTACCTGTATGTAACTTTTTAGGTAGCCTTCAAGAAAAGCAAAAGCTTTAATATATAAAACCATTTAAAAAACCGTATTTTTTTTTCTACAGATTTAGTTCTATTTAACAAATTTGTTTGTAGTTTTTGCCATATGAAAGATTTTTATTAAAAAAAATTGAGATACTTGCTCCTTGAGGTCTTTCTTTGAAAGGCAGTGAAGGGGTCACCTGGCAGTGGTTCTTCTTTATTCGTTTTGTTTTTCTGCTAAATATATATACTTATTTTTGGGGTTTTTTTTTAGTATTTCATAACAGATCTAGATCATATTAGATTTAAATTTATGTGTAGCTTTTTAATCCCAATTTATATTGTTTAGTAATTCATGATTAATGAATCAATTTTCCTTTCTTTTATTCCTTTTGCAAAGGTGTTGAGGAGCCACTGAGCCACTTGACCCACAGGTGTTGTAAACTACAGAATTAGTATTAATATTTTAAGAGGCTTGGAGAACATTTTATTAATTTGGGTTAAGGTGTGCAGAAATTGGGAGAATAGTCTCTGTACTGTGTGATTGGCATAGTCAAGATGGCCCTTGGCATTGTATTGTAAATGCAAAGGGGAGGAAAACATGGATTCCCAGACATTCCACCACACCTGTGGGGAAAGGGGTGAATGGCTACCCAGGTGCAGGAAGAGAAAAGCCAAAATAAACCTTTTCTTATAACTATGAGCCATTTGCGGGCATTTGTCCCCACGGAAACTACCTCTCCTATGTAAATGTGTGTAGTTAACACGTGTGACTCTGGACAGAGAAATAGCAGATGAACACTAGATAATATAGGAATGCCTTTTAATATGTAAAGAGACATCTTTCTACCATTGTGTTGACTTGTAAATTTTGTTTTCTCCAAAAGGATGTATGGCTTGCAAATTGAACATGGTCCTATCATGTTAAAGGACATATGACTATAACCAATAGTGGTAAGGGGCTCCTAATTTCAATTTGGTTCTGTACTTGCCACTTACAAAACTATAAAAACTAAGTAGAACAAAGGGCCGGCACGCGCTCTCCCTCAGACAACTGTCGGAGTTTGCCGCCACTTGGCCAAGCTAGACAGTAAAGCTTTGGTGTGTAATCAATGGACCTTGTTCCCGTCTTCAATGTTTTGGGTCCCTCCGGATTAGGCTCAACAGTGTTAACACTTTCAGAAAGTTATAAAATTTCAGTGTTAGCATTTAACAAGTTTTGGTTTGAAGTGTTTCAGAAGGCAAGTTTATTTTCTGTCACGAATACTCATATTTAGAGAAACTAATTCCTCATGGTGAATGACGTTCCATGTCTAACGTTGGATAAATAGTGCTTCAAAATGGAGCCTTATGTTAAAAAAGAAAAGAGTTAAATATGCTTTGTTTATGTGCTGCCAATTCATCACATTATATACTTCTTTAGGTAAGCTTATTTAAATTTTTTTTAAATAACACATTGTGGCAAACATTTGCTCTATGGTTTCTTATCACCATGAGTCAGATTAGTTTATCAGATTCTGGAGAGAAATTAAAGAGAGAGAGAGAGAGAGAGAGAGACTGGTAGGAAACATTTAAAGGAAATATATATATATATATATATATATATATATATATATATACACACACACACACACACACACACACACACACATATAGTTGGAACATGGGCAAAAAAAATGAACTCTGAATGGTTTATCATTAAAGATTATTAATAACCAGAAAGCCAAGGTTCTCACAAAACAGCAAGCAACCTCTTCACCAGAATCTATATGCTTGCATAGTTACCTAACTCACATATACCATTCAATCCCTAGCACCTAGCACTTAGCAAGAACTCAACCTTTGCTAAATTGGGAGTATGTAATATTTGTTTTATAGAGTAGTCTTCTGGCAAAATGTACTGTGTGACAATGGGGTACAGAAACTAGAATGGAGTGCTATAATCAAAGGACTTTTTCTCTCATGTGTTTTTCATAGATAGGTTCTTATGTATGACTTCCTTTCTGTGACTGTAAGAAAAAGGCTTCTTTTTAATATCTGCCAGGTTCTTTGTAGAATCTTGTGTTTAAATAGGAAATCATTTTAGTTCTTGCTCCCAGTGCACTGCTTACAACAGCAGAACATGCAGTACGGGGAGTCCTATTTGAAGCCATCCACCACACCAGGACAGTGGGGAGGACACGATCAGAGAAGCTAATGACTTAAGTGCTACAGAGTAGGAGTTGGAGGGAAGTTCCCTACAAACCAGATTTTCTGTGAATCTATTTTATCCTCTTCAGGGAAAAATTCAATATGAATGACATAATTTGGATGTCTTCAAAGCAGGAATACCTCTCCAGTGGAGGATTAAGGACTGAGAAAATTAGAAACACCCCAGGAACTAAAGAGGGTGTGAAGTTAATAGATGGCAAGTAACGGAGAGATAAGAACAAAGCACCTAGGGGGATTATGGGTCTAAAGACTACTTCATCAAAATGTTGAAGTGAGAAAAACTTATCAAGTGGAAAAGCAACGGAACCATTTATTCATTTCACAAAAGAGACTTTAGATAAGTCTTATAGAGACTTTCTAAGCAAAAAAAAACAAACTTGTATTGTGGACACAGCAAAAATTGCACACATGAGAAATCAAACAGAATAGTAAATCCACCATTTTTCTGCATGGCAGGGCTTTAATGTTAGAAATTTTCCTGACAAAGAGAATAGAAGGCCCACAGGCTCCTTGTTCTGCCCCCAGTAATGATCTCATGCATTCCAGAGCTATGGGCACTTCGAAGCACAGAATGCTTACACCTGAAAACTAAGTTTCTGGGTTCTCAAAATTTGCAGCAGCATGTATCTGTCTTAGTTTAGATATGTTTGTTTGCCTCAAAACATTCATTTTTTTATGACCAATCTCCCTGAACAGAGTTTCAGTACCGTTTGCATCCAACTGCTTACAAAATAAGTAAATGCTTTTGTGTTTTTGTTTATAATTTTACAAAATCCAGCTGCTTGCACTTGTCGTTATCTGTACATAAACCCCCCACTCCCGAGGAGAGGTTTGGTAGTGATGGGAGGCGTTGGATGAGTGTGGTACCCCCATAGTTGTTAAAAGCAGGCTGACTCTGTATTTTTATGTTTCTTCAGTGTCTTTGGCACTCTGTCCTTCAATCCCTCACTCCTCCCAAACTGAGTTCTAATTCCAAAGGAAAATAACCATGGTAGAGCTATAAAAGTATCACGGATCAAATCCTAAGGAATAAAGCCTGTCACCTGACTTACAAAATCCTACCTGTTTTGCAACATTTCCAAATGATGAAATGATTAGAGAGAATACTTTTCCATCTCGCCTCCTCCTCAGCCATACCCCTGGATGATATTTGGGAGGAATGAACGTGTGGAACTCTTGTGTCTTATGCTTTAACTTTGCTGTTGCAGGATCTGACTTTAACTTTGCTTTGTCCATATCTCTCTCAAGACCCTTCATTCATATTGTACCTCCTAGGGAAATGTGGATATTTGTAGCTCTAAATATAAATGACTTTTGGCTGACAGCCAAAAGATTTTTTTACATCAAATATAAAAAAAAAATAATAGTCATTTGATAAAGGCAATTATCACTGCGGATCTAAAGATTCTACTAAATTTAAATACGGAATATACTTTTATAACAGAGTTCAAGCACTACTTTTAAAATGATTGAGAAAGAAATCCCATTTTATTTCATTAAAGTTACCATATGCCTATCTTCATTTAATTAGAGTCAATCACAAAATGGAAGTCATTTGAACCTTGAAAGGATTACCTGGAAACAGAAATATTTCCCCAACTATCATTGGAGATAAATTCTCCTTGCTTGATTATTAGAACTTTTTTTAAAAAAAAGAAAATTTAGAGTCTGTATCAGTCAGGATCATCTGATTGCCTCCTGAATGATCAATCTTTACCAGCAACACATTAAAGAGAAAACAGATGAAGCAGACTGATTAGAAGGGGAAATGCCGATTTTGTCTTTTAAAGTGTGCCTTCCACAATTTCATATTAAGTACTGCTTCCCTTCAAGAAAAGAAAATCTACATTGGTAGGCTGGGCACTAAGGGCACCACTGGAGCCCGGAGCCGACTGAGGACAAAGACTGCACAGCATTGAATCTTTTCCCTATTTTTCTGCCAGTCTGAAGTCAGACTGACCTTCTATCCCTTGAATTTTTGCCCTTAAACTTTTCTATCTCATTAGAGAAATTTTTTTTTTGTAATTTTAATGATTAAGACTCTTTCATAAAATTAATAGTGTTTACCAGAAAGGGATCTTGAATTGCAAATGAGAATGTCTCTGACCTAAGGACAAAGAAGTCAAGTTCTGTAATCAGATCAGAACCCTTTCTATTGCAGTGTTCCCTTGATCTTCCCAAACGCTGTCCAGTCCCTTAGCAGAAGGAGTTCTGCCTATTAAAATTTCTTCAAAGATCATAGGAACAAGACTCTGATATAAAAAGCCAGGCTGAGATTTCAATTTCTTAAGTGCTAATTAGTAGAGTATTTACTTTTCCATTTTAGGGCTTTTTAAAATTCTTCAAAAAATTTTTTTTCTTTTTTCTTTTCTCTTGTATTCATAAGGTTCTTATTTATTTTCTGAATTGTGTTTTTTCTATTTTAGCATTCTGGGGAATTCTCATTCATGTGTTCCTCTCTGTTTGGATTCCTTTCCCTTCTCCAACCACGGAGAGCTGTGCTTTGACTTCCTTTAAACACCTTCACTCCTGAGAGCGGAGTGTGTTGGCTTGCAGGCTAGGAGTTCCCTGGGGTGAACTTCAGACAGACTGAAGAAGAGGCAGAACACTCCAGACTGGTTTAATAAGCACTGGAACTTACACACGAGGCCTCTCTTGGGTGGCTGCAGGATGAGTAGATCTTCACACATGCTCACCAGAAACTTACAAGTTTATTAGAGGCTTTAATGGGGTTCATTATTTTGAGACTCACCCTCTAGATTGCCCAGTGACAGGTTGTCCTGTGTGACAGTGGGCAAGCCTTCAGCATCTTTTTTTGCTTTCTTATCACTAATTAATAGTAATAATAATAATAATAATAATAATTACATCATAACAAAGTTGTGAAAAACAGACTAAGTAGATTATTTAGAGAAACATATGGCACCTAAGAAGTACTAAATAAATAATTTTGTAAATAAGTCTGAATTGTGGGGAAATGGTGTTGATACTGCGTTATAGGGCCTAGAATGTAGTGTGTACTCTCTAAATATGTAATAAATCAGAGCTAACGCATCATATCTGAAATATAGCATGCCTGGAGAATGAGGCACTGAGTGGCCACGTGGTGACCACAGCCTATGTGCAAGAAGTTTGCGTCAGGAGTCCCGGGTTTGATTCCCAGCCAGGGCACACAGGAGAAGCACCCATCTGCTTCTCCACCCCTACCCCTCTCCTTTCTCTCTGTCTCTCTCTTCCCCTCCAGCAGCCGAGGCTCCACTGGAGCAAAGTTGGCCTGGGTGCTGAGGATGGCTCCATGGCCTCTGCCTCGGGTGCTAGAGTGGCTCTGGTCGCAATAGAGCGACATCCCGGATGGGCAGAGCATCACCCCCTGGTGGGCATGCCCAGTGGATCCAGTCAGGTGCATGTGGAAGTCTGTCTGACTGCTTCCCTGTTTCCAACTTCAGAAAAGTACAAAAAAATAAAAAATTTAAAAAAAGAAGTTTGATCAATGGGCTGAAATAAAAAATAGTTTTAAAAATGTTTCGTAAGTTTGAAGATAGCCCTGGCCGGTTGGCTCAGCGGTAGAGCGTCGGCCTGGCATGCGGGGAACCCAGGTTTGATTCCCGGCCAGGGCACATAGGAGAAGCGCCCATTTGCTTCTCCCCCCCTTCTCTCTGTCTCTCTCTTCCCCTCCCGCAGCCAAGGCTCCATTGGAGCAAAGATGGCCCCGGGCGCTGGGGATAGCTCCTTGGCCTCTGCCCCAGGCGCTAGAGTGGCTCTGGTCAGGGCAGAGCGACGCCCCGGAGGGGCAGAGCATCGCCCCCTGGTGGGCAGAGCATCGCCCCTGGTGGGCGTGCCGGGTGGATCCCGGTCGGGCGCATGAGGGAGTCTGTCTGACTGTCTCTCCCCGTTTCCAGCTTCAGAAAAATACCAAAAAAAAAAAAAAAATGTTTGAAGATAAAATTTACCAACTTCAGATTGTTTCTTGTAGTTTTAATAGGTTATAGTGGTATATGATGGAAATAATGAATTAAATATATATTTATATGTAAACTTATTATCTTCTTATTAGGGCTCCAGTACTGTTACAAAAGTAAACTATATTTTTAATGAAGTTATTAAAAGTATAAATATTTATTTCTGCCTTTAGTAATCTAAAAGGAAGATATCATTCTGATATACAGATACAGAATTAATAGCATAGAGTGACTAAGTACCAAGTCCAGTGTTATGCAACTAGTGGGTGGTTGGCTTAAATATGAGACAGCACAATTGCCTACTCATGTCTGGGATTCCATTGGTTATCAATTTAATATTTCACTGACATAGTAATATTTTCTAAGTCAATACTGATTAATTTGTTAAATATTTTTTGACAAGTCACAGCAGCATTGTGGGGACAATTCTATTATTTTTTCCTTTTCTTGATGAGATAAGTAAGGGTGACATAGAAAGTCACAGAAGCTTGGCCATAGTTGCCAAGCTAGTATGAGTCAGAAGTGTATCAAAATTTAGCTGGTCCAACTCAAAAGCTTGTATCCTAAACACTTTTGAAACTATCTTCACATACAGGTGGAGGGGCAATTAAAGGCTGGATGACATGGTTGCATTTAAAATAGTTAATTAAGAAATCAATAAAACTTTTAATAACCACAGAATTTCACAGACCAAAAGAGTTTTTTACTAACCTCTCTTTCCACCCCTTTATTTTACAGATGAGGTAAAGGGAATTGTGACAGGCAAAAACTGTAGAAGAATGAGACAAAAGGGTGTATTTCATTCAGAGGAAGTAGCATTGAAAAGATCTAGTAAAGAAAGATGGTATTTTGAAGTAAAGTTGCGTAGTTCAATTTGGCTGTGCCAAATTCTAACACACATACTATAAGTAAAATATACTCTACTGATATGGTTAGTGGGGTGCGTGGAAATGCAGGCTGTGGCTAGAAATGGAATAGTCCAAAAGGACTGGCTGAGGAGTTTAAAACTGATTCAGTAGGAGCTGTGGAGCCAACAAGCAATTCAGAACAGGATTTAGCAGAGACAATTTTGTGATTTGCAAATTTTTATCTTGTTCATCTGCAGGATAGAAAAGGGGTGAGAGATCATGTGGGATTCTTTATGAATAATCCAGGAAAAAATAGATTATTGAAATTGAATGATTAATTTGAAAAATGAAACATGAGCATACATACATAAGAAAGTTATTACTGATACAGAATCAGTATTAGTTGTCAATTAATGGGATATGCAGAGCAGGGAAAGAAAATAGCCCATGAGAAATTCAAATATTTGATGACTAAAAGAAATGGGGGTCCACTGATAGAGATTAGCTAGTCAGCCACTTTCAATAATATTGTCTGTCATTTATTAAGAACTATTCTTGTACAACCTTAAGCTAAGATTTTTACAAACTTGGCTTCCTTGAATCTTTATTATAGAATTAATTAAGTATATCCATTTTAAAGGAAAGAATGCCAATGTACAGGAAAGGTAAACCCATGTTTTCAAACTGCAAAGCTAACAAATGGTAGAATCATGACTTGATTACAGAACTACTGGATTCCTGAGTTTCACTATAACATTTTAGAGAAAAGAATGAATAAAGTGTCAGTAGAATTTGTGTGACCGGTACAATATTTAAGTTGTAATTAATGGGAGTTTAGAATTAGGAGAGGCATAAGGGCTAACATACAGTTGTGTGACTTAGTAGTTAGATGGTATGTGAGGTTCCAGGTGTTGACAACAACTGGAAAGAGTGCCAGGAGATAAAAACACAAGGCTGTAGGCTTATGGGAACACTTCGATTGGAATAAAAGGATGGAAGTGAAGGAGGAAAAAGAGGAAGAAAGACTTCTGACAACATAGAAAGAACAGCATGAAAAAACAGAATAATTAGGGAGAATGCAATTTCCTCACTAAGAAAAAAATGAAAAGTATTATCCATAAATATAGATTAATGTCATGCTCATGGTTTAGTTATTATCATAGATCTTTTGATATATTTAAGTTAAATTTTAATTGTTATTTAGCTTATATGTTCACCTAAATCAACTGATGTAGCATTTAACTTACCATGTGCGAGACTCTGTGATGGTGCCTGGAGATAAGAGAATGAACATAACGCAAGTTTCCCCTTGTTCACTCCACACTATCTACCTAGGGATACAGACAGGTTAACACATACCTATTCATTTTATAATGGAGAATGCTTTGGAAGAGATTTGTAAATGAATTGTGTTAAACTAAGGATCATTCATTCATTGTATAAGATGTTCTTCATGGAATGATGGCCCTGGATGTGATTCAGTGGATGATTCAGAAGAGATCATCAGGAAGAGGTGAGCTTTAGAGGGAGGGAAGTTTCTGACAGACAGATGTACAAAGGTATATAATGTATTGCAGAAAATTTTGTAACTCAAGTATAGGACAATGGGGAAAAGAAACAGAGAAGATAGACAACAGCTGCAACATTGGAGGCATTTTTTACTCCAATAAAAGTTTTCTATATGGAAAGTAAACCAAAGAAGAGACATAAATAGAACTGTGACAAACAAATTGACATTTTTAGAAAGATCATTTTGCAGGCACGGTTAACTTCAGATTGTTCATAAATGGTACCAGAGGCAGAGAGGCTGAGTGGTGGAAATAGGAAGGTGAGGGAGGTGGAAAGGTAGGACTACAATAATTACCGTAGGACTTTTAAAAAACTAAAAAACTAATGTGCTTAGAAAACAGACATTTTTATATTTACAAAATAATGGGCTTCTCTCTGGGTTATCCAAATGCAAAAGTTGTAGTTGTGAGTTAGAATATGTAAAAATGCATGCCTACACACTCCATACATTTATATTGTCAGGGAAATGTAGTCAGAAGTGAAAATGAAATCCCAATCTGGGGTGCCTATTAAGATGTTTATCCGTAACATTCTGAAAATTGCCCTTGGAGGAAATACATCGACTTATCTAGGCAATGATATCTAGTACGTGAATGACCTTATGTTCAATGCATTACTGTACCTAATTGTTGATTGTGGGAGCGTGAACCTCTTTGTTTAGAATTTAGGTTATCTTTCTGGTAAACCAACTGAACAGAAGTATAAGTGGCATTAACAAAATTAACTTATTGCACAAATAACATATATGGATATAATGCATTTAAAATGATTTCGTGTAATAGCATAAATGTATTATAACAAAGGAATGAATTTTGAACGCAGTGAATTTTTCACTAAAATTACAGCTTCTTGAAGGTCATTCTACATTCCAAAGTCAGTGCATTTGATTAAATTTAGTAAACACTCGTTGATTTCTTTCTATGTGCCAATCACTGCACTAATGCTCAAACTATACAGTGGTCATGGAAAAAGATAGACTCAGTGAATTACAGCCAGGATATAATTTAATCCATTAAATTAGAACACACTGAGGAGATAAACAGTATCCCTCTTTTACAGTGAAAAAGATGCCAAGTATCAAGTATAGAGAAAATTTCATAATCTATTAGTAATTAAGATTAATAATAATACCCCAGAATATCTATGAAAAAGGAATTCAAGTAATAGAAAATATTTACATTTGATTAAAATACAAATAGAGGGCCTGATATGTGGTAGTTCAGTGGACAAAGCATGGACGTGGTACATGGAGGTCGGCAGTTCAAAACCCTGGGCTTGCCTGGTCAAGGCACATATGGGAATTGATGCTTCCTGCTCTTCCTCCCCTTCTCTCTCTCTCTTTTTTTTCTCTCTCTTTCTCACTCTGCTCTCTAAAATAAATAAACAAAATCTTAAAATAAACAAATATAAGTTAATAGATATGGTAAATGGATATGATAATTTAATAATTAAGCTTGTTTTGGTAAATATTTTGTAATTATCACCTTTTAGCCATGTTCAGTTTCTCTAATATTTTGTGTTCATTTCTTGTAAATAAAAATCAATATATTATTCTCACTGTTCAGAATAAAGACAAGTATAATACACAGGTTTTCAAGTGCAGTGATTGACATCATCTAGAGCTTTGAGTTCTAAATTTGCTATGAGTCCTGCTTAGCTTTCTTTTTCTTTCTTTTTTTTTTTGCATCTAATTTTGAAGTGATCTAGAAATCCAGAGGACTGTTGTAGGTGAATGGATACAGAATTCACATCTGTGGCATTGCCACCTGTCAGGAAGATCAAATCCATTCAGTTAACCTGCCATTTCTCAATGTCAAGAGGGAAAAATATATTTTAAAAAATTTGTTCATTCTGGCACATTCCAAAAAAAAAATCCACAAAGCTTTCTTAGCTCTTTGCACACAAACAGCAAAGCTACAGAAGTATAGAGTGGAGCAGCATGCCCGGCCACACTTCAGTAGCAATTACTGGAATGAATGTGTTTGCTCTCTCCAGGAGATGTCACTAAAGAGACTGGCAAGGACATGCTTCACCTATTTGTGGCAAAAAAACTTGAACCAAGGGTGGTGGAGGTAGTGGGGAGATGTAAAGCTTCCCTCATACTGAAAATACATTTGTCCATTTTAACTGAATTCTTCTTCTGAGGAAAAAAATGTGTAGCTTGCTTTATGTGAATTTCTATTTTTTGTATCTGTTCATTAAGGAAGACCACTTTTATCTACATTTACAGAAGCAAAGCTGCTAAAAATACCTGGGAAAGGAAGTCCTTGGTTGTCATATACTGAAATGAAAGCACTTCTTTTTTCCAAAGAGAAGTGATATATAATTTATTAGAACCACAAGGCAAGAATTTGCTAATATGGATTCCAATATATGTTTTTTATGCATTTACTTTCCTTTATGCATTTACTGTTCCTTGAAGGAACAGATATATATATATATATATATATATATATATATATATATATATATATATATATATATATTTATTTACTTGATAAAACTGAAAGTTTATCTAGCTATTCTATTCAAGGCATAAAATCTTTAAAACAGGTATGACTCAGTTCTATAGCACAGATTGTAGTTTTTAATCTATAAGAATTCACTCATTTTTCCACAAATATTTAATAAGGATATTCCATAGAAAAAGTATGTGTGTTCTTTATTGTAATAAAATGTAAGAATTAAGCACTATACTTAGGCTTTAAGTGAGCACAGGACTAATTTTACTTGGTGTATTTAATACTTTAAAATTTAAACATAGTTCCATTCCTTTGTTTGTTTTGTAGTTCTCCAAAAATGGTGTGAATTATTGAGACTTAATTTGGAGATATCAAAAGAAAATTGATAATTATAAATTAAAAAATTATTTAATATTATATAATCCAGTACTCTCCATTAGCACCTATCATATTACTTAAAGCAGGGAGATAATCAATATTTGCTTATCAAATTAATGAATTAACAATGGTATATAGTCACATTCATAGGAACTTAATTTAAATCCATTCATCCTCATCTCAAAATTCTTATATGAGCCAAACAACAAATGACTGACAAAGAAAATATTAATTGTTTTAAAGACATTGATACTTTCTGGGGAAATGAGTCACCTCGTCTGACTGTCAATCATTATTATTTGCATCAATTCCTCTTCTAAATTGAGGAAACTAGTCTGAAAGTTACTAATATAGGGAATTTCTCTTTTTAAGTAAAATATTGTACAACTTATAAAGAAATGTAGTTTTTTGCTTGTTTTTATCAAAGTTATTATCTTATATATGATAAATCATTTGAGATTTAGCAAACTCTGATAAAAATACTATGATAACATCATTTGTAAGTACTACACAGAGTATATTATAGTGAATAAGGGTAACATTTTCTTTAAATCAAAATTTACCTACACATCTATCACATTTTCAAATTTTGCTTCTGTAAACTAGTGTATGTTGATTTTTCAATTTGGGATGACATAAATAAGATTTAAATTGAAAACAGTGTTTTTACAATATAACTTCTCATAGGTGTGTTTAATTTAGGCAACAAGGATAAAGCATGTGTTAGAGAGTGATAAATACATAGACACCAAATAAGTATAAAATAGATGACTCTACGTATATTATAATGGTGACATTTAGTTTTGTCTCTTTAGCTTTCAGAATCTTAGAAATGTTTGATAATGTTTAGAATTCACATTTATTTCAATATTAAGATTTTTTCCCCATTTCCACATGATAGAAGTTGCCAGAATATTAAAAGGATCAAATCCATCTATTTTAAACTAACTCCAAGAGATAGTGTCCAAAATAGCCTTACCAATTCCCTCAGCTTGGCTAAACTGTAGGCAAGCTTCTTGCTGCTATTAGGTTCCTGACCTCCCTTTCATAATAGCTCTTCCAGAATCCAGATGACTTAACCACATAGATTTCTCCTCTTTTATTTCTTACACTATTTACTTTAGAAAACTTGTAATTGTAAATTCTTTCTCTGCCCTTTAAAGTGTATGTAAACCCTTTCAAAAAGTCTTTTTCCAGTTATAAAAGCCAAAAATGCCCTTTTCAAAGACCTAGGAGCCATCATTTTGAAATATATTGCCCTTACCTGTTAGTATCTCTGGGAGGGTAGGAGTCTAAATTCTGTGACTTCCTTGCTACAGGTAACAAAACTTCCTCCTGGGGAAAGGCCAATTAGCAAAGATAGGTGGCCTACAAGTCCCTCCATTGCAGTTCTTAAAATCTCTCCTGCCCTTTACTTCTGAGCAGTTGAGTTCAGTCAACACTCTGGTCTCTCTTGTATTGCAGTGGACTTGAATATAGGCTTCCAGTTTTACATTTCCAGGGCTATCTTTGCTTTGATAGTTATTAGCAAGGATTATAAAATACTTTGGTATATTAAAGGCCTAAATGAGCCTGACCTGTGGTGGCGCAGTGGCTAAAGCATCGATCTCAAAATGCTGAGGTCACCAGTTTGAAACCCTGGGCTTGCCGGGTCAAGGCACATATGGGAGTTGATGCTTCCTGCTCCTCCCCCTTTCTCTCTCTCTCTCTCTCTTTCTCTCTCTCCTTCTCTCTCTCTCTCCCCTCTCTAAAAAATGAATTAAAAATAAAGACCCAAATAATATTTAAGCATTGCTGCCTTCTGAATTCTACAGAGTATAGCTGTTTATTTGACAGCCCCCGAACTCAAGTTATTCATATATTTATATGTTTAAGATTAATAAGCAGTTGTACTCATTGATTATTTATAAATAAATCTTTACTGTATCTCTAAATAGTAAGCAATTTAATTGACCACAAGTATCTATATAACAACTGATAATAGGAGCTAAGTTTTAATGAATAATGTCTTCTGCAATAGAAATTGTGCCTAATGGTTTTCACTCGTTGTCAAATGGGATTCTTGTCCAACCCTATGAAACAAATACTATTATTCCAGTAGAAAACTGAGGCTGACAGTAGTTAAGAATCTTGGTAGAGTTCACATACTTTGCAAATTGTGAGCCTACATAAACTCAAAGACTGAGTTATTTTTTTAATGTTTTGTTTGTTATTTATAGGAGAAATGATCATTTTTGGTCATTTTTATCAGGATTACTTTTCAACATTCATCTCAGAAATGCCAACTGTACATTAATGGCATGCAGGTTTGTTTATTCTAAGAACAAGTCTTCCCATGTGTATTCATTCTTCAGGTATTTGAAATTTACACATTTAAGGCTTAACCTTGTTTCCATTCTTTCTAATTAATATCAATCTAGTTAAAAATATTTTTCACAGTATGACACAGTACTATTTTCCATTTATGCTAGCTAGATTTCACTGGTAATCTTTAAATATTTTAATAGTGTGTGTGACCTTTGATGCATATAAAATGGTTTGTTAAATGAGTTCAGATTGTTGCTGTTGCTTTTGCCTTGCATAGTAATAACATGTTCTGTTTTTCTTCTTTTCAGCTATAAGCACCATCAAACACACATTCCAGTTTGAGTCCAACATTCACAACTGAGGTAAAATTTAAAAACCCAAATAGGCATTTTTGTGCAAAGGATAATGCTAATTAAACATAGCATTATGAATGCTATTCATTTAAAATCACCTATGTATTTTTCATATATGTTATAAAATATCATATTTTTCCCCCCATAAGACTCACCTGACCATAAGACACACCTAAGGTTTTAAGGAGGAAAATAAAAAATATATATCCTGAACCAAATGATGTGTTAAAATATTTAATAAAGTACCATATTTTTTTGCTCCAAAAGACACAGGGGCATTTTCCCCTCTTTTGGGGGAAAAAAAGTACATTTTATGGAACAAAAAATGTGGTATGTTTATGTACAAACTTTCTGATAGATATCTACTAGGTTGAAGCAATTTTTTAAAAATTTGTTTTACAGTTCTTCAAAGTATCATAGATACCTTATGGATTTTAGAGTCAAATGAAATTGACTTTCAATCTTAAAATGCAGTTGAATGAGTCACAAAGTTTCAGAGATACAAAAGATTCTTCTATGTAATAGGAACGATAATAATAAACTCTCTATACAATGAAGTTTTTAAGATTAATTTACAATACAATAATGCTATTCTCTGTTTTTAGCTTTACTTACAGTCTTTAGCATTAGTTCACTTTGAATTTCTATGTTAATCAAATCTGTCTTGTATAATCAGGCCTATTTCAATTCCAATTAATGGAAATCCAATTCTAAAAAGCCAAAACAACAGAAGGAAATTATATTTCTTAATTAAAAAACAAAGCAAAACAAAATAAACCATGATGTCAGTCTTAGAAATGGCTAGCTCAAGGTTTTTAATGAAATCAGTGATTTTGTCCTCTCTTCTCTGCTTTCTTTTGATGGTTTCATGATGTCGGGTCAACTGGGTTTATGACTAGCTGCTTCTCCAGGCTTATATTCTTATAGTTCTGTAATCAAAGAGAAAAAATAGCTACTTCATCCTCAAAACAATTTGAAAATTCTTAGGAAAGGACACAACCTGGATCATGTCACATGCCTACACCTTGGACCAACATCATTGTGGAGAAGGTGGAGGTGGAATATGTTCACCTCTGTGACAGGCACACAATATTATGAATAGATGGCTGATGTGAATAAAAAATAATATCTAAAGTTTTCATTTTCTAGCAACAGAAATAACTGACAAGGGTGTACGCCAAACAACTGAATTTGAAATTTATGCTGGGCTTAGTTTCCACGTTCTTTTTCAAGAATTAACATTTCATATACAGCATTGTTAGTTGCAAAGAAAATAACATCACCAGTGAGTAATATAAATGCCATAGGCTAGCTTCATTAGATTAATGAGTTAAATAAGCCAACCTTGATGTCTCCTTTAATTATGCACAATGTACTGTTTCTTTCAAAAGAAGACATCTAATTAATTAGATACAAATGTCATCTATAGGTCATTGACAGCTAAAATGATTACTGACGATTCCATTTAGGCCAAGGCAATGTAATAATCTTCTGTAATTTCCAGAAAATGCCATCTTTGGATAAAAATTTTTTCTGTAGTGAAAGATTACAAAAAGGAAAAATAAATCTCTAAATCCTTACTTTTTTTATGCAGAGCCACTCTTCTCTAACCTGAGAGATAAATGAAGCCTTTCTCTAGTGGAGACATCTGAAGATTTTCTTTTAGTCATGTGAACTAATTAGGTGTTTGAAAGAAAGTATGTGTTTTGAAAAAAACATTTTATTGAGAAAAATATTTTTCATTGTCAATATTTAAAATGTCATTTGTCTTAAAGAAAAAAAAATCAATTTTATTTTTATTTGATAAAAATACATTTGGACCACTGAATAGTCAAGGAAAATAATCCGATCCCATATTTTATGTTTACCTGTAAACATTAAAATTGATGCTCTAAGAATATCTGTTAAATATATACTTTTAAAAAGTAATAAAATTATAATACTTCAATTTTATGATTGAAAGTGGTATGTGTATAATTGCAAACAAATCATAAAATGTCTACAAACCCTATATTATTTAAAGTATCATGAAAAGATTAAAATTATATGACAAAAGAATAGAATAAAAGAATAGAACAAAGTTCTCCAAACTTTATGCCAGTTGTTCAGTTTGTCAAATAATAAATGTGATTAATGTCATAGAATATTTTTACTTCTATAACTCTGGTACAGAACATAATCAAAATGCTTAATAATCTTACTAGTTTTGGCAAGTAAACCATTCTTTATAAAATTAGTCATTCCACAAATAATGTTGCACCAAAACACACTTAATTATAAAGGTACTACCTTTAGTTATGAGATTAGGTGTAATATTTTATGTTTATTGCAAAAAGATAATTTTATTTTTGCTCAGTGATTTAAAATTCTAAAATCACAGTGTTTTCATTTATTGGTGGACTTAAATTTTACAAATCAGAAGAGGTGATTAATACATATATGTACTTTATATTAATTTTTAATAATCCTCTTTTAATAAAAATGTGGAATTGTGTTTCTAATATAAGCTTTAAATTTTTTTCTTTTCTTTTTTTTTCTAAAGAGACAGAGAGAGGGACAGATAGGGACAGACAGACAGGAAGGGAGAGAGATGAGAAGTATCAATTCTTTGTTGCAGCTCCTTAGTTGTTCAGTGATTGCTTTCTCATATGTGCCTTGATGGGGGGATGACTACATCAGAGCAAGTGACCCCTTGCTCAAGCCAGCAACCTTGGGCTCAAGTCAATGACCTTGGGGTCATGTCTATGATCCCATGCTCAAGCTAGCGACCCCACTCAAGCTAGTGAGCCCATGCTCAAGCTAAATGAGCCCCCATTGAAGCCAGCGACCTTGGGGTTTCAAATTTGGGTCCTCCACGTCCCATTCTGATGTTTTATCCACTGTACCATTGCCTGGTCCAGCAAAAACATTTTTCTGATAACATTTTTATTAAAATGTTCAGCCTTATTACCTTTTATGTGTACATATAGTGCATGAACTTGAACAAAACACTCCTTTAAAAATATATTGCTGTGTAGCTGAGTACATGCCTCAGGGCTTCCCGAGTTCTAGATAGTCTTATCTAGCACTATGGTTTCCATGGATTCTTAGCAAGCCTATACAATAAAGATCATATGCTATCAAAAGTAACAGAGATAAGTGAATAATTTTTGAAAGACACTTCATAGAAGTTACAATATAAATGAGGTTCTAGTCATAAATATAAGTAATTAAAACACTAGGTAGAAGTGTCCTAAAGCAATAAGAATATTGTTAGTTTCTGGGATCTAAAAAGACATGATCAAGGGACTAATATGACATTTATTTTGAGCCTTGATGAGAGGTTATTACCAGATGTGATAGCATGTGGGAAATAAGTGAGGTACATACGTAGATCCTAAGTAAAAGCATAAAATGTAAATGAGAAGTGACATTTCTAGGAAATGACAGGCATTACAGATTTTTATTGGTGTCTGGAATGCATAAATTGAAGTATACAAGGGAAAATGTTTTAAAAATATGTTGGAGATAAATTACTATGCTCTTTAAATGGCTGTTTAAATGTTTGGTTTATTTTGGTCAAAGAGTTTCATTGAGTAAACAACTCATTTGGAGAACTTTTACGCTTAATCTCACAGTATTATGTAAAATAAATTGGAGTAAGAGAAACACATAATAATATTAAACTCTTTTAATCTATGCTCTTCCCCCATTTTAACTAATTATGTAATTTCATAGCTTCCTATTATACCACTAGCATAAATTTTACTTGAAATTTAAAATAAATCCTAATAAAATGAAAACCCAAATGAGGATAATTACATGTACATAAAAACTAATCTTTTTTTTCTTTCTTTTTTTTTTTTTTTTTTGTATTTTTCTGAAGCTAGAAACGGGGAGAGACAGTCAGACAGACTCCCGCATGCGCCCGACTGGGATCCACCCGGCACGCCCACCAGGGGCGATGCTCTGCCCCTCCGGGGCGTCGCTTTGCCGCGACCAGAGCCACTCTAGTGCCTGGGGCAGAGGCCAAGGAGCCATCCCCAGCTCCCGGGCCATCTTTGCTCCAATGGAGCCTTGGCTGCGGGAGGGAAAGAGAGAGACAGAGAGGAAGGAGGGGGGGGGGAGAAGCAAATGGGCGCTTCTCCTATGTGCCCTGGCCGGAATCGAACCCGGGTCCCCCGCACGCCAGGCCAACGCTCTACCGCTGAGCCAACCGGCCAGGGCAAAAACATACTTTTAACTAAAAATTGTAGAGCTCAATAGTTTAGAATGATGCAAAAATATCCTTAAATACTACTTTAATTAAAGTACACAACATTCACTTATTTTAATTTAATGATTTAATTTAATTATAGTGTTAAATTTTAACCTAACAAACATATGCATATCTGTACATGCTTGTGTGTTTGATCTCAGGATAAGGATCTTAGGTAGAATGTTATTTAAACAGGAAATATGATCAGCAAAATTGTTAAATAGCATATATTATACATTTATGGTCCACCATTTTAAATTGAACACTGATTATATGAAAGCCTTAAAAATTTGAAATACCACAAATTTGGTCTACTTTTAATTTTACACCAAGAATTTACCAACATAGATTAATTTAATTACTGAGCACCTAATGTATTCCTTTGTTGATGGTAATTGATAGGAATATAGAGATCAAAACTGGTAGAATCATTGCTTTCTCAGATATTGCAAACAGAAGTGGCATATTATAAATAAGAATAAGAGAACTGATTAATATCATGGAAGAGAACAAAACAGAATATATAAATTTATAATAGAATGTTCTAACCTACTCTAAGAGGCCAGGGAAAACCTCTGTGGGGAAGTCATATTAAAGTTGAAGTCTAAAGTGAGGTCACCTGGGAAGCACATAGGAAATTGTAAGAATGGAATTACTTGAGCTTCTCCCAAGACCTATTAAATCAGAAACTCTGGGTGGTGAGACCCAGCAGCCTGTGGTTTAACGTGGCTTCCTGGCACTTTTGATATGCAGTAAATTTTGAGAATGCATGACCTAAACTGCTAGGGGAAGGGTAAAAATTGAGTCAGTAAGAGGCAAGAATGAAATATTCCAGGCATTACACTTCATGTATAAAGGAAGACATTTTTGCTTTAAGAACTAAGAGAAAGTAATAAAAAAGGGCAGACAGCAAAGAAAAAATAAGGTGAAATAACACTGGTAATCAGGGGCTCAGTTGTGAAGAAATTCTGTACAAGAATTTTTATATAGATCTATATCTATATATATATTCATAACTATATATCTACATATTTAGTAGATAGATATAAATATGAAATAGAAGTAGATAAGATATCTAGAAATAGATAAGTTATAGATAAGATATAGATCTAGATATATAGATATATTATAGATAGATATAGGTATATAGATATATAGATATAGATATATAGATAGAAATATAGAGAGAAATTAAACAAATAAAATTGTTTCCATACTTGTAATACTTTATAATATCAGACAATTAGAATTCAAAGGCACTTTTACATATATTAGTAAGTTAATGATTTCAATAGTCTTGATATGATTTATTTTATATTTATTTATTTTACTTTATTATACACTTAGGAATTTAAAAGGTTTATCCTAGGTTTTGTACTAAGTAATATCTCTACTGGTGCATATGCTCCATACAATTATATATTTTTAATTTGTTTTTTTGTCTGATATACATCAAGCACACAGAAGAGTACCTGAACCATGGGAGGTACTCAATAAACATGTTGATTGAATAAGTGAGTATTTTCATCAGTAAATGAGACACTGTAGCATCAGCAGCTATTGGTATTTATAGATTTTATCTGTCAAAACATTTCTTTAGTTATATAACTTTTAAATGTTCCTTTAGAGAAAACCCATTTTTTCCATCCCAGTCTTTTTCCATTTATGCAACATGGTAGGCTACATAAATAAATGGGCAGAATGTCTTATCATATGAACATTCTTCCTTTAATTTGACAGATATAACATATGTCTATTTTTTTAAATTTCTTTTCAACTCATTCTCATACAAGTTTTAACTGGTCAAGGTGAAATAGCACTCAAGTTTTCTCAAATTTTTTCATAATAGCTAATATATATATATATATATATTAGCTATTATAAATATATATATTTCTTTACTGCAATCATGTGGAATAAAAGAATCATCTTTTATCTGCATAAAAACCAAGCAGTGAGTTGTCATTGTGATATTACCTAGAGACAGCTAGCTGTTCATCTTTGGCAAAGGGGGAATTGAAAAAAAGAAGGATAGATCTTCCCACAACCACATCAAAATTAAAACTAAACTACAAAAATATTATCATTCAGAATCACCTGAAATCTTACTGAATAACAGTCCTACAATTAAAGATATAAAGAAGAAGCCACATTGAGACTGGCAGGAGGGGCCGAGACTCAGAGCGACCTAGTCCCACATGCATGTGTGGCAGATAAAAATTGGGAGATATATCTCTGACGCAGAAGTACTCCCTGAAGAGTGTGTGGTCCCAGGTCCCAAGCGTCCCAGTGCTAAGAAGAGAAGTCCTCATAACTTCTGGCTGTAAAAACCAGTGGGGATTGTAGCTGAGTGACTTAGAGGGCTGCTGGAATCCCAGGCATTCCCCTGGAGCGGCCTGTGCAGGGACTTACTTGGACTCTTTTGCTCTGAGCTCCAGCACTGGGCAGTAGCTTTAAAAGCACCAGGTTAGGCCCTGGCCGGTTGGCACAGTGGTAGAGCGTTGGCCTGGCGTGCGGAAGTCCCAGGTTCGATTCCCGGCCAAGGCACACAGGAGAGGTGCCCATCTGCTTCTCCACCCCTCCCCCTCTCCTTCCTCTCTGTCTCTCTCTTCCCCTCCCGCAGCCGAGGCTCCACTGGAACAAAAGATGGCCTGGGCGCTGGGGATGGCTCCTTGGCCTCTGCCCCAGGCGCTAGAGTGGCTCTGGTTGTGACAGAGTGACGCCCCGGATGGGCAGAGCATCGCCCCCTGGTGGGCGTGCCGGGTGGATCCCGGTCGGGCGCATGCAGGAGTCTGTCTGACTGCCTCCCCGTTTCCAGCTTCAAAAAATAAAAATAAATAAATAAAAGCACTGGGTTATACAAAGAGGAAATGAAATGTCTAGCATAAGAATAAGACTGGGGGAGGGGCAGCTTTCTCCCAGACAGAAGTACTGAAAGAGGCCATGTTCCTTTTCTGAATGCCTCTCTCCACATAGCTGGTAGGCAGGCATCAAATCTGAATCTCCATCAACCTGGCTAACACTTTTCCCCTCCCTGGTGATTCCTTGCAACCCACCTTATCCAACATTTAGGCCCAAGCTGTTTCCAATGGCTTTTTCACATAAATGGCCTGTCTTTGCTCTGGCCTTAGCCTGTCCCATGACTCTCCCACTCTCCCCAAGTGTCCCCTGGCCCAGCACTAGTGGTAGCCAGTCTTGGTTTACCGCTTGCCCTCTTCATGCTCAGTACAAGTAGCAGCCATCTGCACATCATTTTGTAGGTCATGCTGGGGCCACCCAGCTGAATAACGATGATGGCTGACCATGGCCTGCACCTTTTGTGAGGCCCCAGAGCCAGCACACCTGGTGGACAGCTTCAGACTACATTGAAGTACAACCCAACCACCTCTACAAGATGACACACTCAAGGAGTGGACTTAGCAGGTGCCAGAGCCCCTCTAAGTCCTGATCCGTGGGCTGGCCCCTGCATAGCTGATCCTCCATGGTGGTTGCAGCTCACTCTTGCAGCTGATCATCCTGGGGGTAAATCTATTGGGGACTGAAATATAAACAGGGTGTTTTTATATCCAAGGAACAGATGCTGGGCCTAACCACCCATCTCACCTGCCCAGTTAACAAAGAGCTATACCTGATTATTGCTTATCCCACCCATATTCTCCAGAAGAGGCTGGAAGCTAGTTTCTTATTGGTGTAAAGTTAGATCTAAATGGTGTGGTGGGGGTTGTCTTTGAGATGTCTTAGAAACAATTGAATTGCTAATGGATCACGTTTTTTCCCTAAATGAAGACGAATGTGCTTCTGGGGGCCACCATTGCATCAGCTAAGGAGCAATAGACTGTTCGCCATGCAGTCCTCCCAAACCCATCTTCATGTATATATCTTTAATTCTCTATCATTTATTTAATTTCATACCTTTTCCCGTTCGAGGACCCTGTAACAGACTTATCATGGCTGGACCGTGACATAAATCCCTCCATTGATGTGCCCACTGCAATAAAGGCTCAACTACAGCAAGAACCTGTACACAGCACATATAAGGGGAGGGGGTACACATGGAGTGAACAGGGTGGATGTGCCACTATACCATACAGGACACCTACTATACAAGGCCACTCTACCAAGCCTGGGAGATGTAGCAGCTCTACCTAATACATAAAAACAAACAAAGGGAGGTTGCCAAAATGAGGAGACAAAGAAACATGTCCAAAATGAAAAAACAGAACAAAACTGCATAAAAAGAACTAAACAAAACGAAGACAAGGAATCTGCTAGGTACAGAGTCCAAAATACTGGCTATAAGGATGCTCACTGAACTTAGGGGAAGAGAAGATGAACTTAGTGAGAACTTTAACAAAGAGATAGGAAACATAACAACAGAGATAAAAAACAGAAAAAAGAACCAGTCAGAAATGAAGAATATATGAACTGGAATGAAAAATATTATAGGAAATCAACAGCAGATCAAATCAGAAATTTGTCACATAAAGAAATAGAGAACACCCATAAAGAAAAAAGAATCCAACATAGTATGGATAGTTTAAGGAGCCTCTGGGACAACTTCAAGCATACCAATATTTGTATCAAGGATACCAGAAGAAGAGAAAGTGCAAGTAATTGAAAAGCTATGTAAGAAAATAATGATGTAAAACTTCTCTAACCTGTTGAAAAAAATAGACATACAAGTCCAGAAATTGCAGCGTTCCAAACAAAATGAACCCAAAGAGACCCACACCAAGAAATATCATAATTAAGATACCTAAACTTGAAGATAAAGAAAGAGTCTTTAAAGCAAGGAGAGAAAATCAGTTAGTTACCTACCTGGAACCTCCCAGAAGACTACCAACTGATTTCTTTGCAGAAACTTTACAGACCAGAAGGAATTGGCAAGAAAAATGATTAAAATCAAGAATTCACAACCATGATTACTCTACACAGCAAAGCTATCCTTTAGAATTGGGGGACAGATAAAGAGCTTCCCAGACAAGTAAAAGCTAAAATGTTTTTAAATCCAGTTACTACCACCCCACTATTACATGAAATATTGAAGGGTCTTCTTTAAAGCCTTGGCCAGGTAGCTCAGTTGGTTAGAGCACCATCCTGCCAAGGTTGCAGGCTCAATCCCTGGTAAGAGCACATACAAGAATAAAACAATAAATGTATAAATTCGTGGGAAAACAAATTGATGATTCTCTCTCCCTCTCTCTCCTCCCCCTTCCATTTCTCCCTCTCCCTTCCATTCTCTCTAATATCAATAAATTTTTAAAATTAAAGGTCTTCTTTAAGAAGACTATATGTGTGTATATGTATGTATGTATGCATATATATACATATATATATATATGAATAATAAAATGGCAATAAATTCATGTCTATAAACAACTGAACCCTGGCCGGTTGACTCAGCAGTAGAGTGTAGGCATGGCATGTGGCAGTCCCGGGTTCAATTCCTGGTCAAGGTACACACGAGATGTGACCATTTGCTACTCCATATGCTTCTCTACCCTTTCACCTCCTCTCTCTCCTCTCTCTCTCTCTCTCTCTCCTTCTCTTTCTTTCTCTTCCTCTCTCTTTCTTCCCCTCCCACAGCCATGGCTCAAATGGGTTCGAGCAAGTTGACCCAGGGTGCTGAGGATGGCTCCATGGCCTCGCCTCAAGAGCTAAAGTAGCTCAGTTGCTGAACAATGGATCAGAAGCCCCAGATGGGCAGAGCATCCCCTTATAGGGAGCTTGCCAGGTGGATCCTAGTCAAGGTACATGTGGGAGTCTGTCTGTCTCCCCACCTCTCATTTAAAAAAAAACAAATATCAGAACACAACAAAAAATAATTGAGTCTAAAAACAATAATAAATGAGTAAATAAAGCAGAAACAGACTTACAGATACAGAGAACATTTTGACATTTGCCAGATGTGAGAGGTGCTGGGAGGATAGATGTAAAAGGTAAAGAGGTTAAAAGTAAAAATTGGTGTTACAGAATAGTAACGGGAATGTAAAGTACAGCAAAAGAAATATAGTCAATAACATTGTACTGATTACATATGGTTATGAGATTTATCGGGGTGATCATTTAGTAAGTTATATGATATCTAATCATTAGGTTGTACACCTAAAACTAATATAATACTGTATATTGACTATAATTAAAAACAAATAAAATTATTTAAAGTAAAAAAAAGTGTGAAGATACACATTTTTTGTTAGCTCCAAATGAGCTTTTTACTATTAGAACTATAAAAAATGTATTTTTCCCAATATATTTTCATTATATTAAAATGTATCACTGCCTTGGCAACCTTCTACATATTTATATCTTATTTCCACTGGAATATACAAGTTTTCAAATCACAAGTAAACTATAAAGTATACTTTGATTGAAGCCAGTGAACAAAAGTAATTTTCAAAATTTACACCACATTAGGTAAGGTTTTACTATTTTTTTGCTCTAAAATAAAATGTATGCATTCTGATTGAAAGATTGATATAAAACTGATATGTGAAACATAGATGAGGAAATAAGATTACTGAAAAACATTTATACTGACAATATCTTTTATAATTGCTAAACCGGCAAACTATCTGAGCCCTTCACATGACATATATCTCTACACACACACGTGAACACATAGCATCTTTGCTGGACACCAGATTGCTTTTTGTCATAAATTAATTATTTTGGTGTGAAAAAGAGAAATCTAGGTTCATATGCAAAATACAGCATGCTTTCATTGTATTGGTTCTCCTCTTTGGAACCATGGAAGAATATATATAAAGACAAGCAGAGAACTTGCATACTAAGTAAATATAGGCTAAATTCTATAGAGATCTGTAATATCATTATGTAAATTGAGCAAAGCAAATATCTATGTTTTTATTATACTTTATTTTATTAATTTTTAATTTATTGTGTTTACATGGATTCAAGTGTCCCATTGAATATAACTCCCTCACGCCCCACCCCTGTGACCCTTTTAATACCCCCTTTGCTCCCCTCTCCCTAACTCCCTCTCCCTTTCCTCTAAGATTTGCTGTCCTGTTATCTATATCTCTGTATTATGTATAGTTTCACTAATCCCTTTACCTTCTCTGATCCCATCCCCTAATCTCCCTTCTGTTCCCTGTGACCTCATCTCTGCCTCTATTCTGTTCCTCAGTTCACTTTGTTCATTAGATTCCACATATATGTGAGATCATGTGATATTTTTCTTTGTCTACCTGGCTTATTTCACTTAACATAATAGTCTCTAGATCCATCCATGCTGTCACAAAAGGTAAGATTTCCTTCTTTCTCACGGCTGCGTAGTATTCCATTGTGTATATGTACCACTCCTTTTAATCCACTTGTCCACTGACAGATATTTGGGTTGCTTCCAGATCTTGGCTATCGTAAACAATGCTGCAATAAACATGGCGGTGCATTTCTTCTTTTGAATCAGTGATTTGGTATTCTTAAAATATATTCTTAAAAGTGGGATAGCTGGGTCAAAGGGCAGTTTCATTTTGAATATTTTGAGGAAAACCCATACAGTTCTCCAAGTGGCTGCACCAGTCTACATTCCCACCAGCAGTGCAGGAGGTTTCCTTTTTCTCCACACTCTCGCCAGCACTTATTGTGTGTTGTTTTATTAATGAGCACCCTTCTGACAGGTGTGAGGTGGTATCTCATTGTGCTTTTAATTTGCATTTCTCTGATGATTAGTGACGTTGAACATTTTTTCATATGCCTATTATCCATTTCTATGTCCTCTTTGGAAAAGTTTCAAGTCAGTTCTTTTGCTCATTTTTTAATTGGATTGTTTGCCTTCCTGGTATTGAGTTTTAGCAGTTCTTTATAAATTTTGGTAATTAACCCCTTATCAGACATATTGGCGAATATGTTCTCTTATTGTGTGGGTTCTGTTTTTATTTTGTTCATGGTTTATTTTGCTGTGCAAAAGCTTTTTAGTTTGATATAGTCCTAGTTCTTCATTCTGTCCTTTATTTCACTTGCCCATGGAGAAAAATTAGCAAAAACATTGCTACGAGAGATCAGAGGGTTTACTGCCTATGTTTTCTTTTTCAAGATGTTTATGGTTTCACGATTTATATTTAAATCTTTTACCCATTTTTGTGTTTATTTTCGTGAAAGGTGTAAGTCGATGGTTGAGTTTCATTTTCTTGCATGTACCTGTCCAATTTTCCCAATATCATTTATTAAAAAGACTGTCTTTACTCCATTGTATGCTCTTACCTCCTTTTTCAAATATCAAATGACCATAAAGGCGTGGATTTATTTCTGGGTTCTCTCTTCTGTTCCCTTGATCTATATGCCTGTTCTTATGCCAGTACCAGGCTGTTTTGAGTACAATGTCCTTGTAGTTTACCTTGATATCTGAAAGTGCGGTATCTTTTATTTTATTCTTTATTTTTAAGATTGCTGAGGCTATTCATTTTCTTTTTGGTTCCATATAAGTTTTTGAAATATATGTTCTAGCCCTGGCCGGTTGGCTCACTGGTAGAGCGTCGGCCTGGTGTGCAGGAGTCCTGGGTTTGATTCCCGGCCAGGGCACACAGGAGAAGCACCCATCTGCTTCTCCACCCCTCCTCCTCTTCTTTGTCTCTGTCTCTCTCTTCCCCTTCTGCAGCCAAGGCTCCATTGGAGCAAAGTTGGCCTGGGCACTGAAGATGGCTCTGTGGCCTCTGCCTCAGGTGCTAGAATGGCTCTGGTTGCAACAGAGCGATGCCCCAGATGGGCAGAGCATCGCCCCCTGGTGGGCATGCCAGGTAGATCCTGGTCGGGTGCATGCAGGAGTCTGTCTGACCGCCTCCGTGATTCCAACTTCAGAAAAAAAACCCAAAAAACTCACAACCAAAAAAAACCCATAAAAAATGAAATATGTGTTCTATATCTTTGATGTATGCCATTGGTATTTTAATAGAAACTATTGAATTTATAGATTGCCTTGAGTAATATAGACATTTTAATGATGTTTATTCTTCCTATTCATGAACGCGGTATATACTTTCACTTGATTGTATCTTCCTTGATCACTTTTTATCAATGTTTTATAATTTTCCGAGTACAAGTCCTTTACCTCCTTGGTTAAATTTACTCCTAGGCACTTTGTTTTTGTTTTTTTGCAATATTGAAGGGAATTGTTTTCTTAATTTTTCTTTTAGACAGTTTATTGTTGGTGTATAGAATTGCCACTGATTTCTGAATATTAATTTTATATCTTGCCACCTTGCCAAATTCATTTATCAGGTCTAGTAGTTTTTTGACTGAGACTTTAGAGTTTTCTATGTACAGTATCATGTCATCAGAAAAAAAAATATGATAGTTTTACTTCTTTTCCAATTTGGATGCCTTTTATTTCTTCTTCTTGTCTAATTGCTGTGGCTAGCACTTCCAGAACTATGTTGAATAAGAGTGGTAAAAGGGGACAACCCTACCTTGTTCCTGATCTTATGGGGATTGCTTTTAATATTTGCTCATTGAGTATGTTATTGGCCATGGGTTTGTCATAGATGGCCTTTATCATGTTGAGGTATGTTCCCTGTATTCCCACTTTGTTGAGAATTTTGATCATAAATGGGTGCTGGATTATATCGAATGCTTTTTCTGCATCTATTGATATTATCATGTGATTTTTATCCTTACTTTTGATTATGTGGTGAACCACATTGAATAGTTTGCATATATTGCACAAGCCTTGCCTCCCCAGAATAAGTACCACTTGATCATGATGTATGATTTTTACCATGTAAAAATCAGTTTGCTAATATTTTGTTGAGAATTTTAGCATCTAAGTTCATCAGGGATATTGGTGTATAGTTTTCTTTCTTTGTAGTGTCTTCACCTGGTTTTGGAATGAGGATTTTGCTTGCCTTATAAAAGGAGCTTAGAAGTCTTCCCTCCTCTTGAAGTTTTTGAAATAGCTTGAGTAGGATAGGTGTTTGTTCGTCTTTGAATATTTGGTAAAATTCACCTGTGAAGCTATCTGGTCCAGGAATTTTGTTTGCTAGGAGTTTTTTGATAACTGCTTCAATTTCATTTGTTGTAATCAGTCTGTTTAGGTTTTCTGATTCTTCCAAATTGAGTTTTAGAAGATTATATGTTTCTAGAAATTTATCCATTTCGCCTAGGTTTTCCAGTTTTCTGGCATACAGATCTTTATAGTATTTTCTTACAGTCCTTTGTATTTCTACAGTATAAGTTGTTACTTGTCCACTTTCATTTCTAATTTTATATATTTGGGTTCTATCTTTTTTTTTTCTTGATGAGACTGGTTAAAGGTTCATCAATCTTGTTTACCTTTTCAAAAAAACAGGTCTTGGTTTCATTGATCTTTTGTATTGATTTTTAGCCTCTATGTTATTTATTTTCGCTTTGATTTTTATTATTTCCTTCCTTCTACTTCCTCTAGGCTTTATTTGTTGTTGGTTTTTTTATAGTGTTTTTGGATGCAGAGTTAAGTTGTTTATTTGAGCTTTTTCTTGCTTCTTCAGGTATGCCTGTAATGCTATCAACTTTCCTCTCAGGACTGCTTTTGCTGTGTCTCATATATTTTGAATTGTTGTATGTTCATTTTCATGTGTTTTAAGAAAATTCTTTATTTCTTCCTTGATTTCATGTGAACTCATTCATTATTTAATAACATGCTATTTAACCTCCTAGTGTTTGAATATTTTTCAGTTTTTTTATTGTAGTTGATTTCTAGTTTCATGCCATTGTGATAAAAGAAGACATTTGTATGATTTCAATCTCTTAAATTTATCGAGACTCATTTTGTGTCCTAACATGTGGTCTATCCTAGAGAATGTACCATGAGCAATTGAAAAGAATATATAGTCTGCTGCTTTGGGTGAAAGGATCTGAAGATATCTATTAAATCTAATTGATCTAGTGTGTCATTTAAGGATGCTGTTTCTTTGTTAATTTTCTGTCTGGAGGATCTATCCAATGATGTTAGTGGGGTATTAAAATCCCCTACTATTATAGTATTGCTGTTGATCTCACCCTTATGTCCATCAAAATCTGCTTTATATATTTAGGTGCTCTTATATTAGGCTCATTGATATTTACAATGGTGATATCCTCCTGTTAAATTGCTCCCTTTATCATTATGTAGTGACCTTCTTTATCACTTACTATAGCCTTTGTTTTATTTTAAAGTTATTTTGTCAGATATATGTATTGCTGCACCAGCTTTTTTTTCATTTCCATTTGCATTAAATACATTTTTCCATCTCTTCACTTTTAGTCTCTGTGTATCTTTTGTTTTGAAGAGGGTCTCTTGTTGACAGCAAATGCATGGGTCCTGTTTCTTATCCATATCCATGCAGCTACCTTATGTCTTTTGATTGGAGTATTTAATCAATTTAAATTTAAGGTAATCATTGATATGTAGTTGTTTCTTGCCATTTTATTCTTTAAATCTAAAATCCTTTTTTTCTCGATTTTTTTTCTTTGCTCTTTTACAGCAGACCCTTACCATTTCTTGTAGTACTGGTTTGTTTGTAATGAATTCTTTGATTTATTTATTTTATTTTATTTTTTATTTTTTACTTTTTTGTCTGGGAAGCTTTTTATTTCTCCTTCAATTTTAAATGATGTCCTTGCTGGATAAAGAAGTCTTTGGTTGTAGGTTCTTGCTTTACATCACTTTAAATATTTCTTGCCAATCTCTTCTGGACTCAAGGGTTTCTTTTGAGAAGTCAGATGTCATCCTTATGGGGGCTCCTTTGTAAGTAATTAACTGCTTTCCTCTTGCAGCTTTTAGTATTCTTTCTTTGTCTCTTAACTTTGACACTTTAATTATGATGTGTCTTGCTGTCAGCCTCCTTGTGTTCCCCTTTAGTGGAACTTCTGTGCTTCTTGAACTTGTGTGAATTTTTCCTTCATCAATTTAGGGAAATTATTAGTTATGATTTCTTCAAATAGGTTCTCTACTCCTTGTTCTTTCTTTTCTCCTTCAGGAACCCCCATGATGCAGATGTTGTTTCTCTTCATGTTGTCACAGAGCTCTCTTAGTTTCCTCATACTTTATGAGCTTTTTTTTTTTTCTGCTCTGCTTCCATGCTTTTGTTTATCTTATCCTCTAAATTGCTGATTCAATCCTCTGCTTCATCCAGCCTGCCATTAATTCCTTTTAGGGCAGTCTTCATTTCTGATATTGCATTTGTCATTTTTGACTGGTTCTTTTTTATGATTTCAATGTCCTTTTTGATGCTTGGTATCTCCTTATTTAGGTGCTTATTATGTCCATCCATTGTTTTTCTAAGATTTTTGAGCATCCTAAAAATCATTGTTTTCAATTCAGCATTTTGTATTTTGGTTACTTCCATCTCATTCAGTTCTTTCCTGATGATTTCTCTTGTTGATTTATTTGGGTCATACGTGTCTGTCTTCTCATTTTGTCTTTGTATTAAGTATTGCTGTCTGTCTTTGAATTTTTTGTGTGTCTTTATGAAGAAGACGGGCTTGGTAATACTGTCCTCCAGGCCACTTGTTTTCCTTGTTCTAGAAATGCTTCTTGAAGGTATTATTTTCCCTCTTGTTGTACTGGATGCAGTTGGTCTTTTCATGGGTACATTTATCACTTCAGGCTGGCTGGCTCTAAGGTCAACCTTGATTATGTGTATTACAGAATGTGCAATGTCTGTCCTATTGGGCATCTTTATTCTCCACAGAATCTAGTGCCTGCTAATCTCCACCTTTGGGTGTGCTGCTTGTGTAGGTAGTTGAGTCTAGGGTTGGTGTTGTTTGCCACATAGTACCAGTTGTGTTGACTCTAGTTCTTCTTGGGTTGGCGTAGCTGTTGTTTGTAACCCGCTGTGGGCTACTAGTCTGCAGTTACTGTACTTTTCACTGTTTGTGTCTGCGTTTTCTGTGTCTGGGTACTGTTGAAGGGGGCCTACCTATGTATAAGGATCAGCTTCCTCCTGCTAAGAGATGAAAAGAGCTCTGTAAAAGCTTCAAAATCTGTAAGATTTCTCTCTTCTTTTCAGCTGCTCTTACTCCTCTTGCAGCTGCTTGGTCTTCCCAAAAAGTCTTTTGTAGTAAGACTATATGTAGTGTGGGCTGAGATTTGTGTCACCCAACCAACCCCTCTACAGATTGCACGCTTGGTAGGTTAGGGCAGCTGAGGTTGTGAATACAATATTTGTGGAACCCCCTTCTTCAGGAGTCTCTTGGTCAGGAGCTCAGTACTGGGAATGTAGCCCTTACTCCAGAGCTTGATTCCTCAGCCACTGCTGGGTACTCAAGTTTTATTTCTCCCCTACAAGGTGAGCAGCAGTTTAAGACTGAGTGTGGCCAACAGTCCCCTCTGCAGCAGTTCTTTCAGCTGTTGATACCCCAGTCTCAGAGAAGAAGACTGAGAGTGTCCTCTCCTGGTGTTGACTGTGTCCCTCCCAAAGTTGTCTAAGCCCCTCAAACAGATCCAACAATAAACTCACAGGGACCCATACTTTAAATGTCCATGCTCTAAGCCTCTCTCCCTTTCTCCTGTGGAATTTAGCCTAGCAAGACAGTCATGCCCAGACCGGCTGACTGTGATTCTCCACCTTATCCAATGCACATCAACTTATATGCCGGTGCTAATAAGGTAGAGTGGAACTCGCCTCAGCTGGGCCTGGTGTGAGGAGCTTTTCCTTAGGATACCACTCTAGCAAGAATTGTTAGGTCCTGAACCAATGCTTTCCACAGCTAGCCCCTGGACGTGCCAGACTTCAGCCTCCCAAGCAAGAACCCAGCACATGCCAGTGGGAGACACTGCCTATGACTGGCCCTCAGCAAACTTCTTGGAACTACAAGCAATTCAGAGTCTGTGGCTGCCTCTGCTGGGCCCAGGTGTACATAGAAATACCAAGCTGCATTCCTAGGCTGGCTTTTACCTACTCTGGTCTTGAGGGAAAATCCACACAAATGGCCAAGTTTCCCTAAGTCTAGCCTCCTGCAGCCTGTCTGCTGGCTGCTTGTTGGGCTCAGCCACTGAAAAAAAACCTTTGCTAGAGTCTAGAGCCTGCAGCATTTCAGCAATTAGGAAGACTGGTGGTGTGGCTATGCCCCCTTGGCCCCAGGTGTCAGTCTGTCTAGACTTTTTTCACAGATCTCAGTAGAGTGTGGCCCCAGGAACCTGTTGGGTGTGACCTCTGAGACCTAGAGATGTGGTCTGCCCCCGGATAATTTCAACTGAGTCTCTTGTGAGATGGAAGCACCAGTTATAGACTTGGGACAGTGTGTGTAGGGGGAAGTTCTGATCTCAACCCCAGAAAACTGAGTCACTGATGCACCCCCTGCATCCTGGCCTCTCAGAATGACCTGTAGCCATCCCTGGGGTAGCAGAGACTCCCGAGGTCAGAGCAGCTGCTTTTCCTCAGGCTGATGCTGCACAGAAGAGATGCTCCACCCAAGAAAGATGGCAACTGCAGTACTGGAGAATGACTCAGCACAGGGGTTCTGGTTGCCATCCCCCACAGTGTCGCTCCCTGGGCCTCCAACTTTACACTCTCCTCCTGCAGCTCCATTCCTCTCATCTCTCTCCAGCCCGAGCCCCGGGTAAGTGGCTGAGAATTAGGTTTTCTGTGTGGGCCCTTTAAAACAGAGTCTGCCTCTGAGAGGTGTGTCTCTTTCCCTTGGATTGAAACCCAGGTCTTTTCACAGCTAAATGCTAGACCTTTAGCTAAATGCTAAACCTCTTCTAGGCTCTGGAGCTCTAAGATGGGGCTCTAGGCCTGGGGCCGGGGACCCACACCTCTCAGGGCAATTCACTCTGCCTTGAGAGTCCCTCTGCGCCACCACTCACTCCTGGAAGTGGGGCCACCTTTTCTGCTTTTCCACCCTTTCTACCAGTCTCAGTGTGGCTTTTTCCATAATCCTTGGTTATAGATAGATTCCTCTTAGTTTAGTCCAAAGTTGGTTGTTCCAAATTTCAAGATGATTGTTCTTAAATTAAGTTGTAATGCAATATGGTCCCAGGAGGTGGCAGTTGAAATGTCCGCCTACTCCATCACCATCTTTCTTCCCAAGGCAAATAACTTTTTAAATTTAGGATTAGGATAGGCTAAGTAGCAAATGAAATATAACATAGTAGACTTTGTTCAGATACAGTAATCAAGAAATATGTGCTGCCTGACTGGTGGTGGTGCAGTGGATAGAGCATTGGCCTAGGACCTGAAGTCCCAGGTTCAAAACCCAGAAGTCAGGGCTTGAGTGAAGGCTCATCTGACTTGAGCATGGGATCATTGAAATGACCCCATAGTTACTGGCTTGAGCCCAAATGTCACCGGCTTGAAAAACAAGGTTGCTGGCTTGAATAAGAGGTCACTGGGTCAGCTAGAGTCCCTTGGTAAAGACTTGTATGAGAAGCAATCAATGAACAACTAAAGTGCTGCAACTATAAGTTGATGCTTCTCATCTCTCTCCCTTCCTATCTCTGTCAAAAAACCAAACAAACAAAAAACAACCAAAAAAAAAACAAGAAGGAAAGAAAGAAAAGAAAAGAATAAAAAAATAAGGATTATGTGCAATCCTTTGTTTTAATGATAGAAGTAAGAGCAATATATAAGATATACTATAGTGTTATTTCACTTTTAAAATTAATTAGATCTATTTTATTATTTTTGTTATAACCTCAATTAAGTTAAATTAATTCATTCAGTTATTTTTGAGAATAATCTTGTTTATTTTGTAATAGTTTTTATCAGTTAAAAATAGATTTGTATATTTTTATTGTACTAGTGTAGGTAATATAGTGTAAATCTATATATTTTTTTTAATTTCTTGATTCTTTCATCTGTTCTCTATTTCTTATTCTCTGAAAATTCACTAATTATTAAGAAAAAATATCAGATTATTTTTAATTCTGCAGTCCTTATCCTATAAGACTAAAACTATTGTTGAGAAAAATAAGAATTTCAATGACTCTAAATGATATTATGATCTTGCAAATCTATTTAAATCTTTTTTAAAAATGTTTTTAACTACCATATTTATTTTTTGTTCTGTTATAATTCATTAGTGTTTTTTCTTTTTTTTACATTTTTATCAGTTTATTACGCACAAATTCTCTAAAACTTTACTTTCTCATTTATATTCTCACCTTGGTGCCCTAGTTAATGGTGTGACTATTAATTTGTTTTGTGACTCCACACTTCTCTGTTTTTTTCTGTATGTTATTGTTATACCCTGTGTTTCTAAAAGAAAAGTTCATGGATATTAATCTTTAGTAATTTTTAACACATATATTTATGATGATGTAAAGTAGAAGCATTTATTAGAAGTATAAATGGGCTTCTGTTAATCTTTGTGACATTTTCTAAAAATGGAAAAATTTTGTAAAGGTTATTGATTGGGTTGAAGTGAAAACAGTGAATCTGTTGTAAAAATCATACTTTATATTGTATAATCGTTTTATGAAATGCACTGACCAATTTCAAGGTTTAAAAAATGAGAATCAAAAACAATCCTACATTTGTTTAGAAGTGTGCAGAATGTGTTAGATAAATCAATCAATACCTAATTACTAGTCTGCAGCCTTCTCTATCCTAATGCTCAGGCTTTCACAGCGATAAACCACCTGCTGCGTGACCTAGTGCTTTTGTTCTGACAACGCTTTAAAGGGACTGCTAAAAACCTGGCAGTAACTCCGTTATTTCAAGAGAAATAATTTTCCAAGAGACTTATTTGCACACATGTCCAAGTAAATATAAAAGAAGTTCATGAGTGAATAAATGTACAAGGCCAAAAATCTCTAAAGCTATATAAAGTAAGTGAAATGCGATTGTTTAAAAACATTACTTTCTCATTATAATTAATGGAGAAAGTTTAAGGATACTAGTTATAAATGTACACATCTCTCTCTGTGTCGGTTGGTTGATGGGTTGAAAAGCAGTTATAATTATTATATTTGCTCCAACCTCAGGGTGATAATCACACAACACTAAAGGGTCTCAGTGGTTCTCTTAGTGATCCCACCAAAATATAATTTTAAAAAGTGATTTTAAGATTTAATATTATGTTCTTCATTCACTGTTATCTGTCACAAGAATGGCCACAGCTGGGCTGTGAATAGAATTCATGTATTAATAATCTATAGACATTTAATTTCTTATTTATCTACTAAACAAGATAAATGCATACTCAGGTTATTTAATTAGAAGACAGCATTTTTCTTTTTCTTGAAATTATATAATATGTGCGTGTGAAAGAGAACTTTGGGGGTGGGATAAAAGAATGCATCCTATGAACATTTTCTTCTCTTAAAAGGTTTGAAATTTAGGTCCTGGCCATTAGGCTCAGTGCATAGAGTGTCAGCCCAGCATATGAACATCTCAGTTTTGATTCCCAGTCAGGGCACACATGAGAAGTGACCACTTGCTTCTCTCATGCCTCTCTCTTCCCCTCCTTTCTCTCTCCCTCTCCCACAGCCAGTGTGGCTCGATTGGTTTGAGTACATGCCCCAGGCACTGATGATAGCTTTGTTGGTCTGAGTCAGTGGTTAGCAAACTCATTAGTCAACAAAGCCAAATATCAACAGTGTAACAATTGAAATTTCTTTTGAGAGCAAAATTTTTTAAACTTAAACTATTATATATAGGTAGGTACATTCCTTATTGAGGTAGCGCCCACACATGGTACTTTGTGGAAGAGCCACACTCAAGGGTCCAAAGAGCAGCATGTGGCTCACGAGCTGCAGTTTGCCGACCAGGGGTCTGAGTACATTAGCCTTAGGTGCTAAAAATAGTTCAGTTGATTCAAGCATCAGGTCCAGATGGGGTTGCCAGGTGGATCTCAGTCAGGGTGTGTTCAGTAAGTCTGTCTCATTATCTCCTCTCCTCTCACTTAAAAAAAGAAGTTTAAAAATTTTTTACTGATTAATGTCACAAAAATGTGTTACATGCAAAAATTGTGAATCAGAATATCCTCCATGTAGATCTTACATTAAAATCTCAAGAAAACTACTATATTTCCCCAAGTATAAGATGCACATACTTTCAAAAAATTTGGTGTCTAAAAACTAGGTGTCTCTTATACAGTGGTTGTGGCATTTTAAATGCAATAGATGGAACTGAGGACCAGGGAATATATGAAGACAGTGATTCATCATCGGGTTCAGATGAGGATAAGCTAATGAATGGGAGTCTTGACAGTGATGAGGAGTTATATGAATTTTATGATGAATAAAACTTGAGTTCAATAACTTTATGTAATACTTTATTTTTCAAATTTTGGGCCTCCAAATTAAGGTGCATTTAATATATGGAAATGTCTTATACATGGGGAAACACAGTATTTTTTATTTTAAAAGCTATGCTAAAAATTCAGATGCATTCTGAATGGTCAGTGACACAATATTCGGTATCATTGTTTGTGTTATATTTTTGAAATACCAACTATATCTACATTTCCTTTAATGTTTTATAAATTTATTTTTAGATTTTTTAATTCATTTTTAGAGAGAATGGAAAGAGAGAGAGAGAAAGGGAGAAAGAGCAGGAAGCATCAATTCTTATATGTGCCTTGACCAGGCAAGCCCAGGGATTCAAACTGATGACCTTAGCATTCAGGTCAACGTTTTATCCAATGGGCCACCACAGGTCAGGCTAATGTTTAAAGTATTTTATTTAAGTGTCCTTTACTGTTGGGAGAAGGTTGTCCTCCTTAGCAGTGATTACAATTTTTACAATGTAACTTTTGTCATTAATTACTTCAAATATTAATTGTATTACATTAATTTGGATTTATAAAGATTTTTTTCCCAAAGTCATATAACTTCATTTTCAATTCAGTCAGTTACAGCCTCCTTGATATATGTTATATATGACCTTAAAAAGTATATAGTCTGACATTACTGAGAGTAACAATGTAAATTATTCCCTGAAATTTAATCCTGTTTACTGGAGCGATTTTTAAGTTGTGAGTTACCTCTGGATATCCTCTTGTGGTGCAGATTGTTCCATTTGAGCATGTTGCTTTTTTGTTTGTTTCATTTTACTTATTTTTCAATGAAGAGAAGTTTAACCAAACCCAGAATTTAATTACTCTCAGGTAATGAGGAGACTGCTTTTCCTGGTCCTCTGAGATCTTGTTTCTCAGTGTGTGAACTGAAATGGAGATTGATTCTTCAGCTTCCACTGCAGTTTTCAGGATCCTTAGACTTTGATCTTATGTCACTTTGGTGAAACACAGTGAAATAAGCTCTGACAGCTCTCCACTTTGATTAATTTTGAAATTCATATAAACTGGGTACATTATTTTATTGGAGCAGGGTTTAAAAATGTATGCCAGCCCTATAACCAAGGTAGCAAGGTGAACTCCTCCTCTGAAACTATTGCTATACCATAAACATCTGCAATTGTTTTGTTTTTTTTAAAGACAAAAAGAGTGCTCACCTATTGCAAGGTATCAGAATCTAAAATCAACCTCCCCCTACCTTTCAGTTGTTTTTAAAGCTCCCAGCTATTACTGTTTATAATTGTTTAGAAGGAAATCTTTGGTCATAAAAGGATAATGTTTCTGATCACTATAGACAATAGTTTTAAAGGACATGCCAGAAAGTGTGTGTGTTTGTGTGTATTAGAATAGGTTGTGTACTTCTCTAATACAGGTGTCTTTGGACTGCTGTAACAAAATCTCAGAGACTAGATAGTTTATAGACAACAGATATTTGTTTCTAATAATTCTGAGGCTAGGAAGTCCAAGAGCAGGGTGCCTGCATGATTGGATGAGGGCTTTATTTCTGGTTCACATTATTGAAGGAACTAAAGATTTCTCTGGGAACTCTTTTCCAATTCTATCCATAGGGCTCCACTCTCATGAACAATTCACCTCTCAAAGACCTCATCTTCTCATTGGGTGTTAGGATTTCAACATATGACTTTTGAAGAGATACTAATTTCAGACCATAGCAACACACATAGCCTTTTTAATGTTTTTTTTTATATATTATACACATAGACACACACACATATATATATATATGTGTCAATATGTATATAGTTAATACATATACATATACATATATAATATAGATATATATGCATTATGTATAGTTTATACATATATATACATAATAAATGTATTTATATACAATTATTCTAATATATGTAGGCATATATTTATGTACACATATATATGTAATATAATTATATATATATATCTATATATATATGCCCTGACAGAATGCAAGTATGTATATTTTGATGTGTATGTGTACATGAGTGTGTGTGCATTTGCAAGTATGTGCTTTATATATGATCAATCTGTTTATTATAAGATGTATGCATAAAGATTATCTTTTTGTTATTGTTATTGATATACCAAATATAATATTCTCTTATCATCAGTCATAAAATATTTCTTTTTCTTCATAAATATGTTTCTCTGAATTATAAATAAAACATGCTTCCTATTGGTAAAAAAAAGTGAAGAAATTGTATTTTGAAATTATAGATACTAAAAGGCTCTTTTTTTAAGTTAAAGATAGTGGTGTCATGGACTTTTTTTGATTTGCACTCATTCAGTTCTAGTAATCATAATTAAATAGATTGCCAACTATAGTTGTCAGTCCTGGTATACTTAATGCTGTCTCACTCATGTTTCTCTTCCAATGGTGCTCATCTCCACGTCATCGATATTAGGCAGAGTAGACACAATCTGAACTTTCTTTCAAAGACAAGTTCTTATTGGGCTTTTGTCACTTAAAGGCTTTTTTAATTATGTTTCATTTGCGTGTTAGAAGTTATTTTAACATTTCATGAGTTCATATTTCTGGATTTTTCTCTATTCCTAGAATTTCTGCTTGAAAACCACTTAATTTTTCTTTTGTTCATCTCCTTCATGGAACATCCTGTGAAAAGCAGCTGATAGGCCACGGCACAAACTACCAGCCTAACTCTTTCTTGCCACTTCACCTGGCATGTCAGATACAGTTGAACATGAAATTTCCTTCAAGTAGGCAACTATTTAGCAAGATTTTTTCACAAATATTTAGAAAATTTTTTTTCAAAATTTGAAGATTAAGAAGACTAGCGAGCAAGTTTCAGTTCTCTAGTCTTCTTACCTTTGGTCTCTGTTTCCTTACTGTCTGTCATTTTACCACTGATTTAAAGATATATATTTAAAGTAGATGTGATGCCAATAGTCCTACTTAATAATATAGTTTTCTATTAGGATGGGGTACTTGTAATATACAACTTCATAATAAACATAATTTAATGCAATAGAAATATACTCCTGACTGTCATAACAATTCAAGGGGTATTTTACAGGCAGCTTTCAAGTCATTAATTCCCTCAATCTTGTGTGTCCCATGTTCTCCAAAACCTGTAATTTCTATTTTTTTCCCCCTGCAGATAGGGAAAGAGAATGAGTATACTGTGGGAAAGGTTTGTATAGGGAAGACATGGGAGGTTCACCTATCACTTAGGCATACATTCTGTTGACCAGAACTCAGGGAAGTGGCCAAGGCTCACCGTGAAGGCATCACATAATGTGGTTCGTTCTGCAAGTTCTTGAACACGTGGCTTCAGGAAGAATATTGAATCACCTAGCATAACCCATAAAAGGAATTATATTTAAATAAAACTAAAATATTTTAAGATGCAGAGATAATTACAGTGATCACAATTTGACAATTTATCATAAAACTTGCTGTTGGACAGTCATTAGAAATTAATGCTTATATTTTATCTAATATTTTAGGCTACCTGATTATGTCATTGCTCGCTCTGTCTGTGTAATTAGTGCAGCATTTAGTCTTTCTCCTGATCAGTTTATTGAGCTATATTTTGCACTTGGGCTCTTAATAAAGCAGCATTTGTAGAGAATGGCTGTTAAAACAGCAAAAGTCTGTGTGCAGAGAGGCACTTATATTCTGCATATTTGGTTGTGCATGTGTATATAATACACAAACCTAGATTTGCAAAAAAAACTCTTATTGTTGTAAATATTCCTATCAGATGTTATCAAATTATTATATATTCAAAATATTATATATTGCATAAATTAACTCAGACTTTTCCAAATGGAAGTGCCTTAATTTAGTCCCAACATTGTATCCAGGATATATAAAAAAAAAACCCTCTTGACATTTGTTTTCTTGGAGTCCTCAGAACATGCAAGCTTGTGAAGCCAGGCTGAAAAGTATTCTATTGTGTAGCAGCAGGTCTGAACTCTCCAACCACAGAGCTCTCTCCCTTTTCTGAGTCACTGAAGTCTCAGGGCCATTTGGGGATCTATTATATTGAAGCATTCTTCATGAAAAGTAATTTATATATATCAGAATTTTTACATTCAATTTCCTATTGGGAGATAGCTCAGATATTTACTTAATTATAAATAAATGGGAAGCAGAGAGAAATAGAAGGGCTATGATGCAGATGAGCAGTGACAAGTGAAAGTTTTAAGAGGTTTAGTGACTATTGCTACTCTGAGACATCACTGTGAATTGTCCCGACCCCAAACTGTCAACCAGAGCATAATTTCAATGATCAGGAAGAAAATGTAGTGGGGATTGATTTTATACTGCAGTATGCAAAATTTGGTTTTTAGTTTCTCCAATCTTAGACTCCCTATTGTAAGGAAAATGGCCTTTCGGCAACAGAGTCACACTTTGCTTTGCAGTTCTTTTCTATTTCCAGTGATATACATTGCAATCAAGTTTACTCCTTTCTTGATATAGTTAAATTCATCAGAAATAGGCAAAAATGCTAGCATTCCATAAGTTTACGAGGTTCCTCAAAACTTTGCATAGTTTTAGAGGAATTCCACAATTTTACCCCACAATACTAGTAATTTTGTCACTGCTATCCCAACGTGTAAGGGATTTACCATCTTGTAAACAAAATACGCACATTCCTGTTTTCTCTGAGAGGTAAACTGTAGCCCTATTTGTACTGTTTTTAATGTCTAGCTAAAAACTACAGTAGTTGAGTTGAATGGAATAAAGTTTTACTAAGAGTCATTTAAAACTGAAGAATTATTTAAACTTACAGTATGCTTATTATTAGAAAATAATATAAAGACCTCCTATGCAACAAAACATTGTAGTAAGTGTAGTGGGGAGACCATCAAGGTTGAAAAATTCTCTCTGTCCCTCTCTCTGGGCTAAGGTGTTCATAGTTTTGTTCTTTTTTTTTTTCTGCATATTTTTCTTTTCATTCTTCTCTCAACAGACTGACTTCATATACTTTAGCTTTTATTGCATATGGTCGAAGATACTTTTCACTTATTTTTTATAGTATGGCAACTCTCAATTATAATAATGATCCTGTATTTTCTAGATAAGTCTTTGTTGGGCAGATAAAATGTATTATGCTCACTTTGTAAAAGATAATGCTGCCCACGTGGAGGCCATTACCCAGGTGATATTAATGTGTGTTGGGGGCAGGCAGGATTGTTGTAGCCTGGGGCTTGGTTTTGGGATTAAGCCTTTCCCACCCTTTTTGATGTGGGGTGGTACAATCCAATCATGCCTCAGAGAAGTGACTTTGTATTAGAGACTTCCCTATTTTGTATATTGGATTAGAGGTTGTGAAGCTACACTATAAAATGGGGGCAGAATGAGAGCTTGCGCTCTTGGTTCCTGGGATGATTAGCATGAGAGAGCAGAGAGAGCAGAGCAGAGAGCAGCGGAAAGAGGCCATGTGGCCAGGAGAAGCAGCCAAGATGGCAGAGTGCTGAGTGAGATGCCAGTTTGTGTAGAGAGAAGGAAGGAGGTAGGGAACTGAGGAGAATAAGGCTGGTGAGCTAGAAACCTTTGATTCTAGGAAACTCGGATAAGTCAGTGGCTTTGTGAGCACTGAATGTGAGTGGGTTTTGGAACCCAGTGTGTGTTTTTTACTTGCCCGCCGGGTGCAAGCTAGAATTAAAGATGACAGCCCATCAGTTCTTGGCTCCATTGTTTCTTTACCGACTGTCCGAATCCAATGTGAACCTGCATGGGCCGGGCGGCTGTGATGGTGGCCCTGGCCATGGCTTCTGGCTTTACAGTCTTATATCTCTGTTGTTGAAAAATCTGGGATACTAAGTCAAAATTTCAAATTCTTTGCATAAAAATAGGATGTTCTCACACAGTATTTTAGCATATTTGTGTTTTCAGGTGAGCCGCTTATTGGTCATGTGTGCACATGTGATAAAGGCCGTCTGTATCTAGGGGGCTGAAGGAAAGTGCTCAGAAGAACAGTGAATACTCATATGCACTATAATCACACTTCATGAAAGGGTTAATCATATACAGCTATTAGCTTTCTAATTGCCTCTTAATGTATTATCACAAACGAAGTGATTTAAAACAACACAAATTGATAATGTCACAGTTCAGACTCCAGGTAGGGTTCAACGGTATTCTCTGCTCTAATCTCATCAAGCTGACATAAGTATGTCAGCTAGCTACATTCCCATCTGGAATTTGTGGATCTTCTCCAAACTCATGCAGATTATTGGCAGATTACTCATTTCCTTGTAGTTGTAAAATAAAGATCCCTGGTCTCTTGCTGGCTGTTGCCCAGAGAATTCTTTCAATTCCTACAGGTTCTTCTCATTTCCTTGCTATATTACTCCCTTTAATCTATAAATCCCACAATAAGAGTATCTCACACATCACATCTTTTTAATTTCAGGAAGGGCCAATCCCATTTGAAGGCTCATCTGTATAGGTCAGACTAAATAAAATAGATACTCTTTGATTAACTTAGTACTTTAATTACTATTAGTGTGTTGGTGTGTGGGTGGGGGGGAGGTGATGTAACAAACATTTTTTATTGAATAAGAAGAATTCATTATTATCTTATCAATAGTGGATATATACCCAGTGTAAGATAAAGGTGTTATGAATAATATTTTTAAGTTGGTAACTTCCTTTTAATTTTTTTAATAGTAAATTTTTAAAGATGGAAATTGATTGATACATGAATTTACCAGGAATTACAACTGCCCTTTTGCTGTTACTCTTGGCTGCCTGACCCAACCCTTAATTACCGGACAATCGCCCCTGGGACAGAGGGGTTCCAGGAAGCTGGTCAATCACTCCAAGGAGGAATATTGAAAAAGCCGAACATACTGGCACACTCTTGCTTGAGGCTATCCCCAACCCTATAAAATTTTGCCTCAGTCTATTTTTGGGGCCCTTCTTTTGGAGCAGTGCCCCAGCAGGTCTTTCTCCTCTAATAAAGCCTGCACACCTGGAGTTTGAGTGCCGTCTCATTCTTACATATGTTTTGAATTTTGAAGTTCTACTTATCAGTTATTTTCTTTGGTGGTTGGTTCTTCTGGTTTTCTGTATAGATCTTTGATTACACCAAGCTTGTAAAAATAGTTTACTATATTTTTTTATTCAACATTCTATAGTTCTGTATTTACATTTAACTCTAGTGTTTATTTAGAATTAATGTATGCATATAGTGTGTTTAAAATGTGGGGAATTCTATTTTTTTATTATAATACTCACTATTTTTCTCTAGCACAGTTTGTTAAAAAAAAATCACTATTCTGTCCTCCATTAAAATACCTTGGAACATTTGTAGAAAGTCAGTTGGACATATTTTGTACATCTCTAGATCTGTGTATACTTTTGTTCTACAAATCTGTATTTTATGAAGAAATACCAGAATGCTTGATTACTTTAGCTTGTAAATATTACAAGGTGATATAAATTCTCCAAATTTATTATCCTTTCAAAATTATCTTGACTATTCAAGATCTTTTACCTTTTGACATAATTATAGAATCAGCTTATCTATTTACTCAAAAAAGCTCTGCTTGGATTTTTTGGGGGGAATGGATTTCTCTGAATATATAGATTCTTTTGAAGAGAATAAACATTAACCGTAATGGGTTGTTGGTTCATAAACATGGTATACATCTATAATAAATTAGGTCTAGATCTTCATTAACATCTCTGAGCAATGTGTTGCAGTGTTTATAAGTGTAAAGGTTTTCTTTATCTTGATTCAGATTATTCCTAATTATATTTTAATACTATGTTAAGTTTAGCTTTTTAAATTTAATGTTTCAAATATTTGTAATTACAATATATAGAAAGCAAAATAATTTTCTTTTATCATATGACCTTATTAAATTTACTTCTTAATTTTAGTAGTCTTTCTATAGATTATTTCCGATTTCTTTTATATTCACAATTATCCCTACTGAATAAAATCAATGTTGCTTCTTTCTTTCCAATTGAGTTGTATGGAATTTTCCCCTTGCTTAACTCACTAAGACTAGCAGCATTATGCTGTATATGAATAATAAGAGTAGACATACTTTCTTTTTTTCTTCCGTAGGGGCAAAACATTTACTCTTACACCATGTTCATAATGACATAAATTGTAGGTTGTTTTATTGACAAACTTTATTGGCTTTTAAAATTCTCCTCTATTTCTCGCTTCCTAAGAGTATTCATGAATGAGTATAGAATTTTGCCAAAATATTTTATTTAACATGGTCATATGGATTTTCTTCATTATTCTGTTAACATGAAAGTTGCACTGATATTTTCTTCAAATATTAATCTTGCATTTTAGGTCTAACCACAATTAATTAGTAATAATTAATTAATCATCTCTGTGTTTAGATATATTTTAGGGTACTTTCTAAAGGCATTTTCTATAGTATCCTCAATAATAGGTTAAGAAATTTTGAACTATATCAAAAGGTCTGATTTAATGTTTTTAATATTTCCTTGATTTATCATATTATTAAGAATACTGTTTGTTGATCATTTATTTCAAAACCAGTCAATTTGGAAGTAATTTTTGTAGTATATTAAATTTTCTACCAAAAGATGACTTTATTTTGTAATATTCACCACTTATAAATATTGAGCCAATTAAGATTCTGGTAATAAATTTAAACATTGGTATATTGCTCCTATAAGCTGTAGCTTTTTTCTTCTATTATGATAAAGAAAACATGTTCTTTTCTTATTATTTCCAATATAACTTTGATATTCATTTTTTATTTAGCTTAGTCAATTTTGATCATGGTATTTTTTGTCTCATTCATGTATTTAATAAATATTTAGATATCAATATTTGAAATATAATTTCTTAGAACATCTCTGTGATTAGGTAATTACTATGTATGCATTTGCTTCCTTACTAATTGTTTCTCTGCTATATCCATTGCATTCAGGTTGAGGCTATGTGAGAAATGCTGAAAATAAAACATAGGAAACACAAAGGGTGATGATTCTGGGAGAAGCATTTTGGTGAAATTTGGGACACTCGTGGCTTCTTTACTTCGGCTTTATCTTTAGAAATTTTTATATTTTTTTCATAATTTTAAGCAAAAATCAGGGATAGTAATGAGTATAAGTTCTTGATGAGAAGAAAACATGTTTTATCTGTCCTGTCGTCTCCCTTCAGAAATTGCCCCGTCTTTTGCTTGTGTAATGAAACCTACTCCACAAGTGGCAGGATGAAGCATCTACAAATGTATAACTTTTAGTAACTTAACTCCTTTTTTTTTTTTTAATTTAATGCTAGGTTTTCCTCTCCTATTTTGGGAACTTTTAAAATAAAGTCAAATAAAAAATATTTACATTTGTCAAATTTAAAGGTGTTTTACAATGGTATTTTAAAGTTTGAAGGGAATATTACTCATGCTCTTATATTCTTTATGTTCCTCAATGCCAGCTTTTAAATAGGTTAACATTTTATCTATACTTCTAATGTGAAAATATTCTATATATATAATCATTAAAAAGCACTTCATTATTTTCCAAATTTATGAAGGAACCATTTGGGATATTACAATCTTGTTGGAAGTTCAGATATACCTATAATTAAGAAATTCACATAGAAGTTCACTTACCTTTTTTATATGTAATATTTTGACAGCTTCTGATCAATGGTTCACATTACTATAGTAATTTTATATTTTATTCTAAATTTTTAGATAAGTAATAATCTCAAAGTAAAATTATATAGGTCTATTATTTGATTGTTTTTTAATAGCTATTGGCAACAATCTATTTGTAATACAAACTATTCTCTATTTGGGTGAATATCCAACTATCATTTAGCATTGCTAACAAATTAAAAGATACCTTCAGTGTGTTTCGGGTACATAGATAGTAACATTATGTATAAATATATATAAGTTTCTTAATATTTGCATGTTAATTTGAATATAATTTAGTGTATACAAAATTAGTTTCCTTTGTCCATGTCTGCATTTTTTTATAAAATGATTTATTATTTTATATATTTAAACTCTCAATCCTGTTTTAGTGAAAGGTAGTTTAACCAGACAACTTGGATCAAAGCAGATCAATTTTGAATGAATGAGGGTTGTAAAGAAGCAATGATATAACTAATAACGCAAATGTGAATGTATACAGTGTGTCCGTAAAGTCATGGTGCACTTTTGACCGGTCACAGGAAAGCAACAAAAGACGATAGAAATGTGAAATCTGCACCATATAAAAGGAAAATCCTCCCAGTTTCTGTGGGATGATGTGGCAGCATGTGCACATGCACAGATGATAACGTAACACTATGTATACAGTGGAGCAGCCCATGGCCATGTCAGTCGAGATGTGAACGGTACAGAGGAAAGTTCAGTGTGTTCTGTGGCTCGTTAAATTTGAATCCGTGACCAAAGTGCAACGTGAATATTGGCATGTTTATAACGAAGTGCCACCACATAAAAATAACATTACTCGGTGGGATAAGCAGTTGAAAGAAACCGGCAGTTTGGTCGAAAAACCCCGTTTTGGTAGGCCATCAGTCAGTGATGAGTCTGTAGAAGCTGTACGGGCTAGCTACCTAAGGAGCCCTAAAAAGTCTGTGCATGAGCCCACTTTGAACTTCACCAAATAGATATGAAACTGGGAGAGTTTTATTTTTATTTGGTGCAGATTTCACATTTCTGTCATCTTTTGTTGCTTTCCTGTGACCGGTCAAAAGTGCACCATGACTTTACAGACATACTGTATATTTTAAACTCCATGTGATTAAATTCATAAAATAAAATTAAAGCTTTAAAAAATGTTTTCTATGTTCAAGTTTAGGTTATGAAATATGTTTGTTACTTTTTTTTTACAATTGCTATACCTGAGATGCTTATCTCTAGCTTGAAAATATTAACTTCATACTGCAATTTTCTATTTTGTATAATCTCCCTTTAAAAAATATTTTTGTAAAGTTTTTTTTATTTGTTTGTTTGTTTGTTTGTTTGTTTTTGTATTTTTCTGAAGTTGGAAACGGGGAGGCAATCAGACAGACTCCCGCATGTGCCCGACCGGGATCCACCCGGCATGCCCACCAGGGGGTGATGCTCTGCCCATCTGGAGCATTGCTCTGTTGCAACCAGAGCCATTCTAGTGCCTGAGGCAGAGGCCACAGAACTATCCTCAGCACCCAGGCCAACTTTGCTCCAATGGAGCCTCAGCTGTGGGAGGGGAAGAGAGAGACAGAGAGGAAGGACAGGGGGGAGGGGTGGAGAAGCAGATGGGCACCTCTCCTGTGTGTCCTGGCTGGGAATCGAACCTGGGACTCCTACACGCCAGGCCAATGCTCTACCACTGAGCCAACCGGCCAGGGCCCTGTAAAGTTTTAATAATGACAAAACAATATGAAATATCAGAACATTGCTACTAGATTATATTTCTTTTCTTTTTGCAATTATTTTCTTTCTAGTCAATTCATACAGTTTTTTAAATAAAATATTTAAGTTAAAAAAATGGTAAGGAAAAATTTGAATGATTTAAATTAGATTATTTGGATATTCTGTTATAAAACTAACTTCTAAGTTTAAGTTAGCAGCATTATCACTATTCATGGACAAGTTCTAGTTCATTGAAACAAAATAATCTAAATGAAGGTATAATATAAAAATTATAAATATTGATAAATGTTTTTATTAACTCTAAAATTAGTTACTGAAACAAAACAGCAAAATAAAGTTTAGAGATGTTTATTCCCTTTTTTCACATAATATACAAACAATATTGAAAATACAATTTTATTTATAAAACACCCTAACAGACATTATTAAAAATTTCTTACATGATGAAGATAGTAGTTTTAATAATCTGTTGATCTTACCAGAATATTGCTTGTGGTAGCTACTACTTTGGGCTTCAAAAAAAAAAACAACCCTAAAACTCAATACAAATATGAACAAATTCTGAAATGATTTTACTGATTTTTGCTTTTCATCTAAATTTTACCAAAATATTATCACTGACACCATATTGCTAAAAATTATGCATAATTGCTCACTGGAATCTATTAATGCTTCATGTTCTTAGTTGACTTATACTTGAAAAAATACATTTCAAGAAATAAATCAATATTAGCATACAGATATAATTGAATATTATGTCAATCGTAATTGACAAAGTTGATATGTTGCTGGTTACCTTGTTTTAGATTAGTTATTTTTTTTTCTTCAGAAGCAGAAAATGCAAAATAGCATTTCAATTTTTCAATCCATTTTTTTCCAATCCATTTAAATTGAGAAGAAAGTAATAATTTAGAAGAAAAATAGTAAAAGGCTTTGCAGTTAGTATATGATTGACATAGAGCTAAAGTCTGTTTCAGTTCTAAAGTCAGGCCAGTATCAATAAAACTGTGTTGACTCAGTGGGCTTCCTCAGGCTCCTTTGCTCACATATAATTAATTTTAAAGCTATGGCTGCATAGCTTTAAAGAAGAAAAAATAACTTTGTTATGTCTCTATGGATTTCTATAGACATAGCCCTATTGTTTTATTTGAAATGCATTTGGAAGGAAATGAAAATGTTACCTAAAGTAAGTATAACTAATTTTTAAGCAATTTTCATAATAGAAAATAAACTTTGAAAATTTTCTGTATCATTTTAATATAGAAAAAGTATATGTACATGGATAATGAAATGATAAATAATATATTACACAAATAGAATGTTAGCTAAGTGCAGTTTTTGTTTTTACAGAAACAGAGGGAGAGTCCAAGGGATAGATAGAAACAGACAGACAGGAACAGAGAGAGATGAGAAGCATCAATTATTAGTTTTTCGTTGTGACACCTTAGTTGTTCATTAATTGCTTTCTCATATGTGCCTTGAATGTGGGGCTACAGCAGACCGAGTAACCCCTTGTTCGAGCCAGCGACCTTGGGTCCAAGCTGGTGAGCTTTTGCTCAAATCAGATGAGCCGCACTCAAGCTGGCGACCTCGGGGTCTCAAACCTGGGTCCTCCGCATCCCAGTCCGATGCTCTCTCCACTGCACCACCGCCTGGTCAGGCTAAGTGCAGTTTTAGATGCTAGAAAATAAATTATAAACATTTATAAAAGAAGGGAGTGTAGAAAGAAGGGTAGAATTAAAAAGGGAGAGGGGAGCTGACCAACATATAGCAAATAAATATAATCTATGTACAGAACTGTTATGTTGAAAATGTTAAAGAAATTTAAACTCATAACAGTTTAAAGAAAATATAAAACCATATATATCATATATAATACATATAACTGAGTTTCTATATACAATATTTGTGTCAAGACATAGCTTTAAAAGATGTCATGTTTTCATTTGTAACGAATAGATGAGTAATTTTTTTATAATTTTGTTACTTAAAGAAAAGAATGTGTCCTTATCAGTTCAAAGTTTATAAAATAGTTTATAAAATATCTTAGCTGATATTTTGTGTAAAAACAATCAAAATTAAAATTGCTTTATTATTCTTAATATTTTATTGAATATTTAAATAATATATTATAAAACAAAGACAGACGCAAGTCACAGAATTCATATTATATATTATTTTGGATATAATTCTTAATTTAATTTATTGGGCTGATATTGGTTAATAAAATTATATAGGCTTCAGTTATACAATTATATAATCTATCATCTGTATAATATATTCCATGTTTACTACCCCAAGTCAAATCTCCTTTTATCACTATTTATCCCCCTTTTTATTCTCTTCTACCTCCTTCACCCCCTTTTCTTCTTGTAATTATAATATTCTTTTTGTTTTTAAGAGACAGTGGCAAGGCTTATTAAAGCAAAAAGTGAAAATATACTTTCAGAGAGAGACAGAGAGTGGGCAGGCTAAAGAGAACAGCTATTTTGGATATATGATACTTTTGATAAATGAAATGGAACTCTGAATCAAAAACACAATTTCATAACTTATGGTGAAATTTCTCTACATAGTACTGTGACAGTATGTTCTTCAAAGGTTGTTAAAAAACATAGTGAACTTATTTTAATCAAAAATTTTTTTTTGTTCCTCTCTTTCTCTTTGACTTCTTGCCTGGTCGTTAAATTTAATATCACAAGCCTGGGGTACCACTGAGAATGCTTTTTCTCTCTGTTTTTACTTTCTACCATCACTGGGCTTCCTGCACATTTGTAAGTCACTGCAGAACCAGACACTTCAAGGAAGGATAGATAACAGTATCCAGTGTGATAGATTTTGATCTCCAAAAAATTTTGGCATCCATAATGTGCCTGCAATATTCAGTTATTCCTTGGTGATTGAGTATTCCAAATCCTGTTTGGCAATTTTGATTAGAAAAATCTGTCATTTTGTAAAGAATGCAATTATTTCCCTCTGTTTTTCAATATCAGCCAGTTTAAAAGTAACCTTACAGTGAAAGCCATATTGTGTCATGTTTTTCCTACATAAAAAGAGAATGGCAATACCACTTACTTTTCTGCAGATATTATAGCAAGCAGGTTATAACATCTTACAACTAGACAGAGTTCGTTTCATGCTTCAAATCATAATGTGTGAAGTTTTTTGTACATCAAATTGGGGTATAATTCAAAATATACTGCTCACAAAAATTAGGGGATATTTCAAAATGAATATGAAGTGATAAAATATCCCCTAATTTTTGTGAGCAGTATATAAATACCTTTTTTTGCTAATTTATGTTACCATATTTTCCTTTGTCAATATTTACCAAATGCCATTTTCAAATAGTTCAAATGCCAAAATCAATATAATTAAGTGTTTTACCTTACCAATTGACTAGAAAATTTAATATAAGAATGTAAACTTTTTAAATGAATGAAAAGTTCAAACAGAAGAATATGCCTGCTTATTTTCCTGCCTTTTTTCTGAGTTAGCTTTGACTTCCTTGAAAAAGAAAGTTCTTAGGAGAGATATTACAAGAGTTATGAGATTGTTAGTCTGATGTAAAGACGACGCATATTGTATATATAAGAAATAACAAATAATTCACAAGGAGAGAATAACCAACTTAAAGCAAGGAAAATAGAGCTACTATGTAAGATATTTTCAAAATACTCTTTTTTCCTTGATTGATTTTTAGAGATGGGGTAAAAGCTAGAGAGAGAGAGAGAAATCAATTTGTTGTTTCACATATTTATGCATTTGTTAGTCGATTCCTTTATGTGCCCTGACCAGGGATCAAACACACAACTTTGGTGTATAGGGAAGATGCTCTAACCAACAGAGCTACCTGACCAGGGCTTCAGAATATTCTTTCTTTCTTTCTTTTTTCCTTTTAGCAAACTCAATATTTAATATACGCTGTCTGATGGAGTGCTTCTCAACCTTCCGTGTGCAGAAGAATAATTTGTATGTCTTATAAAAGCCGATTCCTGGGCATAACCCAGAGGTGTTGACTTAGTAGGTAAGGGCTGCATCCATAGCATTTGTATCTTCAATAGTTTCCAGATTTTGAAGCTTCTTCTAGGAAGTGGACCACATTCAGAATAGAACTGCTTTAGGATCCAGATATCAGAAATACATAAGCAATATAATATCGGCCCAGAGATAATAGTCTCAGAGGAAAAGTACATGACAGCTCTCATATGTTTCCCTGAATCGTTTTTTATCCATGAGCAATAGTATGCTGATAATGAGTGAGACCTTTTGTGCCCAGCTTCCCTCTAAGTATGACTTAATCCCTTGGTTACAGAACATGTTTTTCCTAGTGTCCAGAAAACATTTGAGATTCCTTCTTCTAACTTACCTGTTAGTACTCTGGAACTGTTTTTCAAATGCAAGAGTACAACACCTAAGCTCTTTAGTAACAGGCATTCTTGTCTGTCCTTAGCATTCCAGGATCCCAGGAGATTAATTAGTGCCTGTCGCCTAGAATGTTTTCAATACAGGTTTGTGGGATAAATAAAACCTAAAATGTAATTCATATTACAAATTAGTTGGTCCTTATCTAAATGACTCTTTCCTTTTCCATGATGTCTTATTAAAGTTTTGTGACCTAACTCACTGACACTTATGACACATATAATGTCTGTTTTTCTCATTTGTCTCCATTAGGATATTTTCTTTGAAAATGAGCTCTGCTTACTTCTTACTTCTACATTCTCAGCATCTTTTCTTTTTTTTTTTTTTTTAGATTTTAGAGAAAGGATGCCGGGTGGGGGGAAACTGGAGGCATCAACTTGTTGCTTCTTTTATGTGCCTGGACCCAGCAAGCCCTGGGTTTCGAACTGGAGACCTCAGTATTCCAGGTCGACACTACCCACTGCACCACCACAGGCCAGCCTCAGCATTTTATAAGTGATCAGCATATTGTGTGACTATGCTTGATAAATGTTTACAACATATATTGAGTTATTTCTATATTTTTTATTTTGAAAGGTTCAAAGAAGTTATTATCATCTACTGAATATTCATTCACAGCTCATACTCATTGCTCCAAACTCTGATTTCTTCATTAATTCTTCCCTAAATGTCTAAGCCAGTGGTTTTCAGCCATTTTACACTTGGGGACTGGTGAAAATAAGATAATTATTTGGGGACTGCTAAACAAATCACCCTGAGCATAAGCAAATTTGACTAAGATTTTTGGGTCTATAATCTTCATATATCAGGATGGTTCACTCTTTTACGGTTTGACAGGAAATTTCTAGAGAACCAATTCTCAGACTGGCAGTTGAAAAACACTGCTCTAAGCAAGGTCAGGTTCTATCATTTTATCCATTACTTTGTGTCTAAGCACTTATTTTGCATCATTATATAATATATATATTTCTTTTTTTTTTTTTTTTTTGTATTTTTCTGAAGCTGGAAACGGGGAGAGACAGTCAGACAGACTCCCGCATGCGCCCGACCGGGATCCACCCGGCACGCCCACCAGGGGCGACGCTCTGCCCACCAGGGGGCGATGCTCTGCCCCTCTGGGGCGTCGGTCTACCGCGACCAGAGCCACTCTAGCGCCTGGGGCAGAGGCCAAGGAGCCATCCCCAGCGCCCGGGCCATTTTTGCTCCAAAGGAGCCTTGGCTGTGGGAGGGGAAGAGAGAGACAGAGAGGAAGGGGGGGTGGAGAAGCAAATGGGCGCTTCTCCTATGTGCCCTGGCCGGGAATCGAACCCAGGTCCCCCACACGCCAGGCCGATGCTCTACCGCTGAGCCAACCGGCCAGGGCCTATAATATATATATTTCATATTGTTTGATTTTTAAACCATCTCTTCTACTCTCTTGATAAAAATGAATCTATTGTGGTTATTATTTTATTGTATTATGTAATTTTAAAAAATGATTTGAAACAATACATTGATTTTTAAAATAATATAATAATGTTAGAGTAATTATTCAAATGAATAACAATGATATGTTTATTTTTCTGTAACATAAGTGTCTGTGCTTTTCTTTGACTTTGTCCCTAATTATTAATTTGCACTGAATTCATAGGTCAATCTGCTATTTAATTTAAAAATTAAAATTACTTTCTAAACAAAGAGTTTTGAGATACTGGTTATAAAACATTTTCATTGAAATTTTCAGCCTAACCGTCTGAACTGTAAAATAGAATAATAGGTAATTATGGAAATGCTCCAACCAAAACAAAAAAGAGGATGATCAATTAAACTTTTCTCCTGAAATAAGCAGAATATAATTATATCATAGATTATTCAAGAAATCAATGGCCATAACTCTACCAAGGACCCAATATCAACAAGACAAACCAGGCGATGTAATATGCAAAAAATTGATATTATAATATGCTTGCCCTAAAGGAATTCACAACTTTGTCAAAAGCTAAAACAGAGTTAGATATAAAAAGGGATGATAGGATACGGTGAAGAACCTATGGTCACAAAATTAATATTTCTAGAAAAGTATTTAAAATTTCAAATTATTATTGAATTAGAATTTATCAAAATTGGAAAGTTTTAAATATAGGTAAATAAATATTATATATATGTATATAAATAGAGAGAGAAAAAAACAGAGAGTGAGAGAGAGAGAAACAGAGAGAAAGAGGAAAAGAGAGAGAGGATGAACAAGGACTTTGCCATGAGAAATGCATGCAGCACTTTTCAGTAGTTCCTTTTAGTTGTGGAGCATGTAGGGAGATGTTGAAGATGATGGGATAGAAAGAGTAATCGGAATGAATGAGGAAAATATCCTAAATAACATTCAAAGAATCTTGATAAATTTTTCTAGAAAATAAGAAACCTTGTATGGAAATCAGGCCCAAAAAGTTCTTTGAGTAGTCTGTGTGTTCAAATTTGAGCTTATAAATTTCTGGGAATAATCATAGGTGTGAGCCTTGACAGCAGCTTCTTATTTTACAAAACTGATTATTCTTTTTGAGTCTAGATATATTTTGTTCTAAATATAAATGTATTCCTTAGTATTATTTAATATTTTTCTTTGAATTACTTGTATCCATTCCAGAGTATCTAACACTAGAATTCTTATTCTAATTTTCCGGAAATGTTATTTTTAGTTTTAGTTAAAATAAAAAGGGATTTAAACATACTACATACAAAAGATCATATTTTTGAAAATAGATATTAGAACTGAAAAATAGTATTAATAACCTAAATGACAAATGAATTTTTTAAAACTACCAACATAGAAGTATGTTATTATATTGACACTCTCTTACCAGTAAATGTTATTTTAATAGGTACTTTATTTAGCAACAGAAGTGTCTCAAAAAGCAGCAAGCTGTGTAACCTTTATAAAACTTATATGAAGGGTATATGTATGATTTTAAATATATTAAACTTTGGGCCCCCTTATTGACTGCTTTAGTGATTAGCCCAAAAACATATGTGAACAAAATACTTTTAATTTTAAAGCACTAAACATTTCACTTTCTACTGTGAAGACATTTTTGTAAGGACTAATGTGAATGTGTTATCCTACAATAAAGATAACAATTCTGACAAAATCCTTAAAAATAAACCTGTTTGTATTATCGCAAGAAAAAACTTGTATGAAATTAAAATGACAAATTAGATTCTTGTGCTGGCAAGACTACAAAAAATATTTAAACAATAAAATATTCAAAATAATCATAGAACTTTGTCAAGATAGAAAAGAGCTAATAATGCTCAACATTTTTTTTTTTTTTTTTTGTATTTTCTGAAGCTGGAAACGGGGAGAGACAGTCAGACTCCCGCATGCGCCCGACCGGGATCCACCCGGCACGTCCACCAGGGGCGACGCTCTGCCCACCAGGGGGCGATGCTCTGCCCTTCCAGGGCGTTGCTCTGCTGCGACCAGAGCCACTCTAGCGCCTGGGGCAGAGGCCAAGGAGCCATCCCCAGCGCCCAGACCATCTTTGCTCCAATGGAGCCTTGGCTGCGGGAGGGGAAGAGAGAGACAGAGAGGAAGGAGTGGGGGGTGGAGAAGCAAATGGGCGCTTCTCCTGTATGCCCTCGCCGGGAATCGAACCCGGGTCCCCCGCACGCCAGGCCGACACTCTACCGCTGAGCCAACCGGCCAGGGCAATGCTCAACATTTTAGGGAAGTTTACAAATGGGGAAAGGAGATGGCTGAACAATTCTGGTTGAAAACGAAACATATTTTTCTCTAATTCTCACAGTAGAAGCTTTTTTTATTAAATTTTAAATGACAGTTTTAAAGAACTTTTTATGCAAGCTCCCCGTGTTTGATATTTTTGTATTTTATTTTGTGTGTGTGAGTGTGTTTTTGGGGTGATATTTTTATTATGAAAAGATTTTGTAAAACTAAAATATTAGAATAAAAAAGATATTATATTTACAGACAGGGGATAGGGATGTTTATACATGATCTAAATAATCATGTATTAAATAATTTAATAAAACTTAGATAATTAATAATTAAATAATTTAAATAAAATTAGATAAGACACAGAATAAAAGTGCCATAGGAAACAAAAAGGCCAGGCTGCCCCCACAATGGAAAGCCTAAAACATCACAGATTGCCATGAGAAACTGGGGTCGAGGCTGCAAATGTGTTTCCTTGTATTATCAGCAACATTTTTCCAAAGAAGTCAGGAGGAGTCCATGAGCTTTGTTATCTAGTGGAGGCATCATTAAAGAGATTTCACAAAATGGAAACTGGTTTATAAAGCCTGTGCCTGCACTACTTAAATATGCATTTAATAACTGCTTAGAGGCGTCCCATTTACCATGAACAGTTATAATTGATTTATCTGTAATTCCCCAAGCCCGGATTCTAAGGACACAGTCATGACCTGCTAGAATTCTGTGGTCTCCATAATTTTTACCCAAGAATTGCTATCCTCCACATCATAGAATACAGACATACACCAGCACACACACACACACATACAGAACACACAGCAATTAAAAAGTTATTATCTGACTATTTCCATCAGTAAAGTTTTCTGTGATTCTAAGAGTAATCATGACAGAGTAGTACTCTGAAAACATCACGGTATTAATTCTCTCATTATTAGAAAAAAGTTGTCCCTGGTCAGTTGGCTCAGTGGTAGAGTGTCGGCCCAGCCTGTGGATGTCCCAGATTCAATCCCCAGTCAGGGCACACAGGAGAAGAAACCATCTGCAAGAGTCTGTCTCTCACATAATAATAGTCATGATAATAATAATAATAAAAAGAAAAGAGTTTACTTCAGTTGTTCTAGGTTTTAAGGAGACATTATATTTTCCTCTTTACGAAATTGAGTAATTTAAAAGTGATATAAACTTATCTCTATTAAGCTATTCAATTTAAGTAAAATTATTGGGGCCTTTACTCAGTGGAGATGACATACAGATAAAAGCTTTAAGAATATGGTCCTTATTTTATAAGAACATGAAGCAACAGTTCTAATACTTTTGGTACATTCTGTAAGTAGCTCACAAAGCAGAGTATCCAGTTTTTCTCAATTTAAGCACACTGTATTGATATACTTGCTGCAGAAGTTGACTTAAGTTTTGAGAATGCTACAAGTATATTTTTAAAAATGTTCACGTATTTTTTTGTTTTTTGTTTGTTTGTTAGTTTTATTAAGTGAGAGGTAGGGAGGCAGAGAGACAGACTCCTGCATGCACTCTCACCAGGATTCATCTAGCAAGTCCCCTACCAGGTGATGCTCTGCCCATCTGGGGCTGCTGCTCCATTTCTCAACAATAGATCTATTTCAGTGCCTAAGGTGAGTCCATGGAGCCATCCTCAGTGCCCGGGGCCAACTTGCTCAAACCATTCGAGCCATGACTGCGTGAGGAGAAGAAAGAGAGAGAGAAGGAAGGGGGGAGGGGTAGAGAAGCAGCTGGCTACTTCTCCTGTGTGCCCTGATTAGAATGGAACTGGGACTTCCACACGCTGGGCAGAGGCTCCACCACTGAGCCAACTGACCGGGGCAACTTAGTTGTTTTTTGAATTAATATAAGTTTAAACAGTGTTTCTCACTTATGGTGAGGTAACATAAAGGAATTTAAATTTAAATAATTTAAATGCTGAAAACAAAGAAACAAAATTGTTTACTACATTATACTATAAGAGCTTCTCTGGAGTTATTTTTGCTTCATGTGTGGTTAAATAATACTGATTCTGCCATACAATGATTTGACCTTCAAAACTTTGTATCCTAAAAGAGAAGCTGTGCATTTAACTCATTACTCTCAGATCAGAAATTTGAACTGTTCTCAGACAGGGAAATATTAATCTCTGCTTTACTAGTTTTGGGGGTGTCTGGGGCTGGTTGATGGCCTGGTTATAATGGTTGGGACAAGTTGGGCCTCTTGGGCATGTCTCTTACACTCCTGCAGGCTGTTGTTATCTTGTTTCCATGGTAGTTGTAGAGTTCTATGTGAGAGAGGCAGTGTGGCAGACCTTTCAGACCTGGGATCAGAACTGGCATAACCGTCACAGTATGACTCCTACATCTGATCGAATAAGGCAAGTCACAAGCCACCTCAGAATCAAAGTTCAGAGAAATGAATTCCATGTACTAGTGGGAAGATCCTGAAAGTATAGTGGCTATTTTGGTAATCTACCACACACAATGGACATGTTGGGATGATTAGAATGTGATTTTTAACAATGTAGTCCAAGATCTTATTGTCATTCCCAAAGAGAGCCTGCACAGTCACAACAATGAAAAAGTATCTTGTTTAAAACAGGCATTTCCTTTCAATGACTTACTCAATGAAATAAGTAAGGAGAATGTATACTTCAGAGACCAAATCATTTCTAACATAGAGCATGACAGTGTAAGAATAAACCAAGAAGCTCCCCTCTAAACATTCTGTCAAGCTCCACTGTGCACACAGTCGTGTTTCCTGTTGATAATGAAGATCAGTGACCTCCTCCAATGTATTAACCACACATGTTGGCTGCTTTAGCTCTGACATGAGAAGTCCCAAATGGCCAGAAAGCAAACTCAAATTTCAGCTAAATGGATACATTGTTAACCTTCATAATGGAAACTTTCTTCCTTTGGGTACCAAAGCTTATAAAATACAGAGGACAAAGTCACAGGGACATAAAGAAAACCTTTTCATGAGGTAAAAATAGTGTGCAGCACCACTCCTAATTTCATCCCAGGTTTCCTGAATTCAGCTGCACTGGCTGTAGCTGTGACGGCGTCTCTACAGTGTACTGGTTAATTGGCATAGACACCGTTCTGCAGGCCAGCATCCTCCACTGGAGTAGTACCACCCATCTGGAACATAAACTGAATCTTCATAAGCCAGAAAACTGTTCTTTGCGGTCAGCTCTTTCTGGCAACGAGGCAGGGTAAAATCAATGAATTTAAAAATCTTCAGCTTTAAAAAAAATTTTGCTTTAAAAGCAGAAAATACTTCCATACTCAGAGGCAATGCTGGATAGGACCAAATGATGATGAATAAAGCTTTCAACAGGATTCCAGATTATGGCTCCAGCTGAAGCATAGCTGGCAAGGAAAGCAACTCAGTGTTCGTTTCCAGGGAGATAAACCACTTCCATTTCCATAAGAGTTTGTATCCAATGTGCTCAACCTGCCACCGGTATATTCAAGTGAGGACTTATAGTTTGTCACGATTATAGGCTAGTAGGGCACTCACAAGTGACAGCATACAGGACAATCTTGGTGGGAATAAATTTATCTTTTTTTGCATGCACCACTTACTTTCCACTTCTATGCCTTCCTTTTTCCATACGACTATCGCTGATGGCTGTGGTGCCTGGGGGAAGCAGTCAACTGACATCCACTAAGAGATCTTAGATAATTATTGAAAATGTTCTGCTCTTTTTCGAGCATTTACATGGGACACAGTCTATTTGCTGCTTAGTTGAAGAAATTTACTCATATAATTTTCTGCAAAGTTCATTCTTTTCAATCCTCCATTCTTTATCGAGTCTTGTTCTTACAAATCCCTGACCAGCAAAACAAATTACTAACAGGCTTCAAATCAGCACAGATCTGTACATAGGGCCATTTCTCTGTCTAGATAAAGGTAATGATGAAAGTACTGTTTCCTTTTACCAAAAAAAAAAAAAAAAAAAAGATCTCTTTCCTCCAGAGCCTTTACTAAACAAAGCATAAAGTGCCACTATTTCAATTATGCAATACTTCTTTCTATAAATCAGACTTGTTCTTTTTCCTACTGAGTTGATTAGTCTTAGAAAACTTATAATCTCACAGTTATGAATTGAAGTTAAGATGATGGTGTGACAGAGGAACTGACAGAGTAACAGCCTCTCTCCATATATATATATATATATATGAATGTGTATATATAGTATACAAACACATTTATATACATATAGGATTTCTTCTGGGTCAGGTCACTTACACTTGAAGATAGAATGACGCTGATACTGTCCATGTTCGTTTGGCTGGGTGAATTGCACATAGTTTATATGAAGAGTTAGGTCACAGAGTCAGTTATTATTCAATCCTCCTATTCTTTTAATTTTTAAAATTTATTGATTGAATTTAGAAAGAGAGGAAGGGAGAAGGAGAAAGACAGAGAGAGAGAGAGAGAGAGAGAGAGAGAGAGAGAGATCTGTTCCTGTATGTACCTTGACCAGGGATCAAACCCACAACTTTTGCACATGATCTTATTTTTAATCTTAGTGAGGAATAATAATAAACCAGAGCTCTTTGTATAAAGAAGAATTAAACTTATTGAACAGAACATTAGTTTGCACCAAAACCAACTGTTGTATGTTTCCTATGAGAACTTGTCAATGGCTCATACTTAGTGTATCACTGTATTCTCTGAGAGGAAAAGCCAGACAGCCATTCTATCCAGTCACCTATGAAAACCTAGGGGGCCTTATGAGCAACGCAATAAGCGGAATAGAGTCAAGCATTTTTCTCCCAAATTTAAGAAGTCTTAAGCATTGTGACACTTTTTTTGAGTAATTCAAATGAAGCAACTTGCCTTTCCCTGTGAAGGGTACATGCTAATATATTATGCACAGAGTCATATAACTTTATTGAAAAGGCAGATCCCTCACTTTTGGTGGGCTGATTGCTCAGAGTTTGGAAACCTGTGTTTCCTCAGTAACTATGTGCTATGTCCAGGTCACCATCTTATGTTGGCATGATGTCTCAGTGTGGTGGATATGAGTCATGCTCTGCAGTATGATGAAGTAATCGAAATCTCTCTGCTGAATAAGTCACCAATTCAGAAAGATGAAGCGCCCTGAGGCCAAATATGGCAGGTGGCCTGATAGCTCTGCTGGAACTCTGTTTTGGATTTTGCTATGTAGAAGATGCTAGGACTGCAATTTTATTTCCGGAAACCACATCTCTAACAGCTACTGGAAGGAGTTACTATTTGATTACAATAAGTCAGCCAGGTAACTGAAGTGGAGACGTAGTAAAAAGTTTATGACCCTTCCATTGTTCAAGTCCTTAATAAAGTATTTCTCTTGGTTAATCATGTTGTTGAACGGATGACCTAGATTTTTCTGTGTGTCAGAGAGCTGGTAGGCAGACTCTGATAGTGACTTTATATACTCATTCCAACTATATATTTAGAAACTAGGGAAATAACCCCTGGTTGTGTTTACAGAATTATTGAAGTGTTTGAAATAGGCCAAATTCTATTTCTCCAAATGTCATTCTGTGTCCCAAGCTATCATTATTTGCTTTGATCATTAATTGATGAAATGATTATTTTACTTCCCCTAGAGTAGTTACTTTGGATATAACTAGCAGTAATCTTGGTTATAAATTTCCCTATATAAGTATAAGATACCTTATAACTAAGATATCTTGTATAACTTCCTTCAGGGAATGCTGGGTGGGATATTTATAATAAATTATTTTGCTGAAAATCTAGAGTCATTTTTCAAGAGTATGCTCCATCATTTAAGAGTTTTCAGTTATGAGAAAGGTACAAATGTGGGAAATTTGGTAGGGACCTTAAATCTTTGGGATAGATTTTTTTGTTTGTTTTTGTTTTTTGGTGGTTGTGTATCTTGTTTAAAATTTTTTTTTGTTAAAGAAAAAACAAAAATGGGAGTTTTTATTATTTTGGTATGAATGATATATCTATTTATTTTTGTCCCTGGATACCATGATCAGTTGGTATCAAATACCCTGATCTTGTATTTGCCTGTTGTTTTACTCTTCTGATGACTATACAGACTCTGCTGTGTATTGGGACAACCATACCAATGTCCCAATTTGCTCAGTGATGTGACACATGATGCTGGTACTGTAGGACCTTACCATCTACAGTGAAATCAGAAACTCTATTCCAATGGAAATATAATTCTTTAATCAATACCATATAAAGCATAGATACTAAAATTATTTTCAATAATATTAATGCTTCCCTCATCAATATACTTCATTCAGTACTACAGTACAAAATACATCTTTTGTACTCTCTTAGGCAAAAAATTCAGGGTTGGTCAGAATGCATTGGATATGATAAATCAACTCAACATTTTTATCAAACTATGCTTAATCTCTTCACTTTAAAAACTCATAGTCACAGACAACAGTGATTAAAGAAGGAAAGGGAGGGGAAAAGGTAAAAGGTTAAAATGGAGGCAAATGGTTATAGAAGGAGACTTGATTTGGGGAGGTTAACAAGCAGTGAAATGTAAAGATGACATATTAAAGATTTGTACACCTGAAACCTATATAATTTTATTAACCAATGTCACTCCAATAAATTTAATTAAAAATAAAATAGTAAATTTAAAATGATTTCTATCAAACTAATTTTTAATTTAATTTTTATATCAAGAGGTTTCTAAACCTCATTTATTCCATGTTTCTATTTAATCAATGTTTTAATTATCCAATATAGTATCTAATTAGACTAATATTTAGAAATACAAGTTAGAACATTAGAGTTAGAATCTCTGAAAGGTTAACCTTTATTGATAATGATTGCTTTGTCATATGATAGGAGCATATAATGCTTTGGAAATATCTAAGCCTTCAGAATCTAACCTGACTGGGTATGAATCCACCCCTAAAATGTATTTGAGCTGTTACATTTGGTAAGTTATTGAACCTTTATAAGTATCATTACCATCATCAGAAACATCATCATAATAGATTATATAACTTTATTTCATATAAAGATTATTGTGAGGATAAAATAAGTGCCTAATAAGTGGTAATGTTATCTATTGTAAATGAAGTTGAGAATAAATAAAATTAAATGATAGTAGTTGACTTCAATTTTTCACAGTGTCTACCAAGTGACAACAATGTGTTTAACTAGAATACACTGAAACCAGGAGTATGTTTTTTTTTTAAATTTTGTGATAGTTAAACTTTCTTCTCTAAACCATGTGTATGCTTCTATTGTTAGCCTTAAATAACTTCTGAAACTGAATTAAAAAATACACTGAAACAGAGCATGTACACAGAGAATTGAAACACTACTCTAACTTGATTACTGCACACAAAGCAGTTCCATGTTGACAGGTAACTATTATTTATGAGAGGATGATCTATTACTTTAAGTTCTCCTGATAGTCTTTATGTATATTTCTTTTACCCAGGACAGTTGCAATTTAATAGTGCATTAAAAGACCATGTGCTATGCCATTTGTCATTTGTTATATTTATATAATCTATGCTATTTCCTGCCTGAGTCCTAATTAATCTAGCAAACACCTCATTACCTTTTTAAAAACCATACTTTATTTAAGGTTAATTTTTAAACTATGGCAACATTAACACATTAAGTACACACACACACACACACACACACACACACACACACACGATCTTGATGTCCAGAAAATTCACAGGGTGTTGGAGAAACATTCTTTAAAATATAACTTCAGTAATGTTTAATTTAAACTTGTCATTATAGGTTTAGATATACCTTAAATCACATAATATTTACTTTTCAAATATAGTATCAATGTGTAATTGGTGTGTAGAGAGTGTTATATTGAGTGGGACACTTGAAACCATGCCAACACAATAAATTAAAAATTAAAAAAAGAGAGCTAATATGTGGTACTTACTGAAAGGGCAACCAAGTCAAAAATTAAAGACAATTCTGTCAGTTTTTAAAATATCACACAATGATCCACAGATTATCCAGACACCAACAGCTCATTAACAAGTGTGCACCCTCCTATTCTCAACAGTTCTTCCTGAATTTTCACCCTTCCTGACAATTTTATAGGCTCTGGCTGTAGCTTTCAAGGTGCAATATACCAAGTAGAGAGATATTCCAGAATATTCCCAAGTGTATGTGTATTGTAAGATCATGTATTGAAAATCATTTTCCCTGGCCCTGGCCGGTTGGCTCAGTGGTAGAGCGTCGGCCTGGCGTGCAGGAGTCCTGGGTTCGATTCCCAGACAGGGCACACAGGAGAAGCACCCATCTGCTTCTCCACCCCTCTCCCTCTCCTTCCTCTCTGTCTCTCTCTTCCCCTCCCGCAGCTGAGGCTCCATTGGAGCAAAGATGGCCCGGGCGCTGGGGATGGCTCTGTGGCCTCTGCCTCAGGCACTAGAATGGCTCTGGATGCAACAGAGCGACGCCCCAGAGGGGCAGAACATCGCCCCCTGGTGGGCATGCCAGGTGGATCCCGGTCGGGCGCATTGCGGGAGTCTGTCTGACTGCCTCCCCGTTTCTAGCTTCGGAAAAATGAAAAGAAAAAAAAAAAAGAAAGAAAATCATTTTCCCAAACATACTATATCTAAATTCCACAGAGAAAACAAACAAACAAAACCAAAGATATGGCATAAATCAGTGTTTTCAACTTTTACTTTAAGAATTGTTTAACAATTTTAGTCCCTATTTTAATAAAGGAAGACACTGAGGAAGAAGTAGAGCTGAAGCTTGGAAATCTACATTCTAATTATTCTAAGTAAGGTGTTCCTTGATTCAATCTTGAGGAACAGAGTTCAAAACCATTTGTACTATTCATTTTTGTTTTTCTTCTAGATCTTTATTAGGTCAAATAAATAAAAAAATTTTATATGTTCTTTAAAACATATCTAACTTTTGCTTAAGAATAACAATTTTTGAAAAATACTATTTTACTGCTCCAATTAACTTTCTTACAAGCATTTGCTGAAAAAAATAGCATATTTTTAAAGCAGTAGATTTCTTAAAGATCAAGAATGAATCATTCGTTTGTCCCATCTGCACAAATGACAGTTTGGATCCACATAACTGTACAACAATAAATAGGGCTGAAAAGAAAGCTACAGAAGAGTGAAAAGCTGAATGATTGAATATGTGGTTTTCAGCAATAATAGACTTAGAAATATGTTGTCATCTGGATAATAATTGGTTTCCTACGCATTAAGGACTAAAACCTAAAATGTCAGTTGCTCATCAATTACCATCAGATTTCAATTTCAAGCCATAACAAAATTTCATAAAAGCACTTCTTCTTGTATTTAATTTAGACTTTCAATAAGTGCTGCATTTCAGGTGGAAAAATTATGTATCTAAAGACAACATTTTAATATCATGCTGGTCCTACTTGAGACAATGCCCTTTACTATTACACCTAGGCAAAAGGAAAATATAACGTGTCATTCTCAGTGAGGAGAAAAATGAGCTCAGTAAAATAGGCTAAGTCTTCCTATATAACTGATTTTACTTGGTATCATGATATTATGTAGCCTTTTTTATTAATGCATAAAACAAATATTTAGAAAACGCTCATTCTGTGCTTAGGAATTGTGCAGCATACTGAAGTAACAAACATAGCTAAGCCCTTGATCCATCACTTTCTGTGGAAAAGAGACAGTAAAGTTTCTTTCTGAAACTAAGCCCAAAATAATTGATTTTCAAATGAGGTCCAAATGAAAAACAGCAGGGAATAGTTATTAACTAAATAAAATAAGACAAAAATTCGAGCTTATTTGCAGGTGCTATGCAAAAGCAATTGTACAAATTGCATACAGATCTTGGACTTTACATACTAAATAATAATAAAAGAATAACAAAATAAACAAACATGATATACAAAGGGACCATATTAAGCTTTGAAAAATGAGAATAGAGTAAACCAGAATCACATGTAAGTGTAAGGTTTGGTGTTTTTTAGGAATATTTGCATAGTACTCACAATAAAACATTAATGTGTATGATGACAGGAATAACCAAATAAAGGAAACAGATCTCTTACTGTTCACAAATTAGGCAAAGGTCATGAAAAAGAAATGTCATTGCAAATAGCCCTTAATTAAAGAGGTAAGGATACAATAAAATCTAGGCCAAAAAAAATACATTTCATAACTAGGCAGCATAGGTTGAGAAATGTTACAATAATTAAGTGCATATGTTAAAAATTAAAACTGAAATAAGCCAGAATGTACATGACGCTTACTATATTAGTTATCATTGTATAATGAACTAGCCTGACATTTTTTTTTTTTTTTTGCTGTGGAATATGGTTGGGAGTGACTCATAATTCTTTGGGGAGCTAGAGAATATAACCAAAAATTATATGCAAAAAGATTGATTTAGGGGGTACATTTATCATGTTGGAAAGCTAACTGATAACTTGCAGTAATTAATTGTAGAAATGAATTACATCAGTTGGCTGTGGTAACAAAAACTCAACAGTGTATCCCCTAACCCCCACAGAGTGCCCTGGAGATATGACAGAAACAGCTGTTGTAGAAAAGTCAAGTTTGCCGTAGTTAAAAGTTAAAAGAGAGAGAAGAGGATATAATCGTTAAAGGTTTCAAGAACTGGAAAAGGACAGCCAATTATTTGGGCAGTAACAGTGGTGGAATTGATTCATTGTGCTGGACACTTGGGGTGGTTACAAAGTAAGGGGCACCCCACATTGAAAGCTTTTTCTTAATGCTTGACTCATTTTCAAAGATGTCTGTGAACTACATAAAATGCTGTAAATGACAATGAACAGGTGAAGTAAGTACATGTGTAACGGAATGGTACGAATAAACCAGAAGCAAAGCACACACCTAAAGCTACTGAAAATAAAAGGGTAATAACCTGGCTTCTTCCAGAAATGTTGAGTATTTGAGTATGTAGGAGAATATATCCATTAACTGAACTAAGTCAGTGGACAAGGCTTGATATTCACAAACAGCAAAAAGGAAAAAAAAAAATAATGTCGGTGGTATGGCCATTAGAGACAGAAGTAAGCATTAATTGAATAAGGGAAGTAATTATGAGGCTGAAGATGTGAAGAAGCAAGTGACATAAAAAAAATAAAAAGTTGGGCCCTGGCCGGTTGGCTCAGTGGTAGAGCATCGGCCTGGCGTGCAGGAGTCCCGAGTTCGATTCCCGGCCAGGGCACACAGGAGAAGCACCCATCTGCTTCTCCACCCCTCCCCCTCTCTGTCTCTCTCTTCCCCTCCTGCAGCCAAGGCTTCATTGGAGCAAAGATGGCCTGGGTGCTGAGGATGGCTCTGTGGCCTCTGCCTCAGGCGCTAGGATGGCTCTGGATGCAGCAGAGCGATGCCCCAGAGGGGCAGAGCATCGCCCCCTGGTGGGCATGCCGGGTGGATCCCGGTTGGGCGCATGCGGGAGTCTGTCTTACTGCCTCCTCGTTTCCAGCTTCAGAAAAATGTAAAAATAAATAAATAAATAAATAAATAAATAAATAAATAAATAAATAAATAAATAAAAAGGTGGACTGGTGACAGCAGTAGTTTAGATGCGACATGGATGTAGGCAGCATGCAGGAACTGCAGGTGGTGATCAAAAGGAGAACTGCGTTGTTGATGGGCACAATGATTTCTGATGAAGAATCTCTGTCTTATTTATCATTCTAATATTTTATAAAACAATGTAACAGTTGGGTGAGACATTCACAAGATAATAAAAAGGGTACAACATGTTCAATATACCAGTCAGAGGAAGAAAATGAATTGCCAACAAGGTTAATATTATACTAAATTGTTGGGAAGATGTTGAAGAAAACATGTAACAGTACAAGCTAGGTCACATTTCTCTCATTCACTATCCATTCTCATAGGTTCCTACCTGTCACTCCATTTGAAATAGAAGCAATATACTAAGTAGTATAGTTTTAGTTAGACCATCTACACATCAAACTTTAATTGGTCTATGGAGTGATGTCAAGTTTCTCTAATGCATTTTTCCACATATTTTCTCTCAGGGACAACTGCTCTTCAAGAGGTCAATGCCTTTTCTGACAGGAGTCTCTAAATTCTTTGCCAGTGATTTAAAAATAAAAATGTGACCTACTTGGAAAATCACTGTAGTATCAAATATAGTTTGATAGCTTATGAAATTGGAACAATAAAATTCTATTTCACTTACTTTTTTCCAATTCTACTGGTAGATGTATTAATGTGCATTTGAAATACATCTTATTTATTTCAGTGAAAAACTTTATGATTTTGATCTTATTTTTGTCACCCCACTTCATGTTTTGTTTAGCAGTTACCTTTTAGATCATTTGCTTTTGGATAGAAATTACTTATTCAGCCAATTTTTAAATGAAGTCTCCATCCAATATGATGAAACTCATATACTCTGCATGTGGGGAAGTTGAAAGTTTCACTTCATTGTTTGTAATATTTCTATATTATCAATATAGTCTTTTTTGGCTAAAACTACAAACTACTAGAGAATAGGAAGCTCAATGGAATGAACAGTTTTTTTTAAGACTTTAATTTTTAGAACAATTTTAGGTTTAAAACAAAATTGAAAGGAAGGTGAGAAGATTTCCCATATACCTCTTGTCCTTATGCACATACAAACTCCCCATTACCAATTATCATTCACCAAAATGGTTATATATATATTTTTTATTCAGTGAGAGGACGGGAGGCAGAGACAAACTTTCACATGCACTTGGACCGGGATCCACCCAGCATGCCCACTAGGGGGCAATGTTCTGCCTATCTGGGGCATTGCTTTTTTGCTCAGCAACCCAGCTCTTCTTAGCACTTGAGGTGGAGGCCATGGACCCATCCTCAGCACCCGGGGCCAACTCACTCCAATCAAGCCATAGCTGCAGGGGGCAGAGAGACTGAGAGTGGGAAATGAGAGGGGGAAATGTAGAGAAGCAGATGGGTGCTTCTCCTGTGTGCCCTCACTAGGAATCAAATCCAGGATATTCACAAACTGGGCTGATGCTCTACCACTGAGTCAATTGGCCAGGGCTCAAAATGATACATTTTTTTAACCAAGGATGGACCTACATTGACACATCATAACCACCCAAATTTCAGAGTTTACCTTAGAATTTACTCTTAGTGTTGTATATTATATGGGTTTGAACAAAGGTTTAATGGCATATATCCATCATTATAAATCAGGAACAGTATTTTCATGACCCTAAAAATTCTTTCTGCTCTGACTATACATCTCTTCTTGTCCCCACCCCTAACAAGGTTTTACTCTCTCTATAGTTCTGCCTTTTCTAGAATGGCACGGAGTTGGAATCATTCAGTATGCAGCCTTTCAGGTTGGCTTCTTTCACTTAGAAATATGAACTGAAACTTCCTCCTCTCTCTTTATGACTTGCCAGCGCAGTTCCTAGTGCTACACTGCCTGGAGGCCGCTCAACTTCTCTGAGTCCTCTCCTGTCAATGACTGCGTGGGTGACGCCCCAGCCTCCTGCACCTCCCTGGGCAGCCAGCACAGGGAATGGTGGGGGCTGCTCCTCCTATTTCCTTTCAACCCAAACCCACCACATAAGAAAGTAGATGGAACACTGCCCCTCCCCTCCAACAAGCCAGCTTCCAAACCTTGCTCTGCCCCCCAAACTCCACACTTTGTGATCTCGGGAAAGTTACTAGGCTTCTCTATGCCTCAGGGTCCTTGTCTGAAATAAATAAATAAATAAATAGCCTTTGGAAGTCAATCTACCTCCCATAACAGGATCCTGGGATAAGTGAGAGGCTGGTGTGGAGGGCTCCACTCATTTGCCCACATATGCTCTCTCTCTCAACTTGCAGCCTCTTCTCAAGTGCTCGCCCCTGAAAGCACACACCTGGTTGTGAACCCCAGTCTATCAGGGAATCAATCCTCTGCACACCTATGGCACCTGACATGGCGCCTAACACCGGTTGCACATTGTGCCCTTCTCTGAGTTCCCCAAACTCTCGGTTCCACCACTCTACCTGCCCTGCTCCTTATTCTCTGCTTCAATATATAGCGAAAGGCACAACCGCTGCACTTCCCATCCAATGTCCCATTCACCCTCCCCAATCTGGAGTCTAGTTAGTCTCCAGTGTCTGCACCTGGTTGCCAGGATCTCTCAGTCTCCTAGTTTCCATCTGATCCCTAGCCTCTCCTGGTATGTGCTCTATCCCAGGATCCTGAAATCATATTAATTCAAAATTCACATTATAAAGGTAAGCATCCCTATGAATTTTAGGAAGTATGTTTGAAGTAAGATTTTATAAAGGACTAAAATTCCTACTTGTCATTTTTTGGGACTACTTAGAAACCATAATATTAACTGTAAACAAAAACTTGTATTTCTTCTTGTCCTATTGATGTGTTTCTATTATCCTTTGTGCATTATTAAGCAAACAGGATCTCCATTGTGTTGTAAAATAATAGTGGTGAACTACCTGACCAGGTGGTGGTGCAGTGGACAGAGCATTGGGATGAGACATGGAGGACCGAGGTTCAAAACTGCAAGGTAGCAGGCTTGAGTATGGACTTACTAGCTTGAGCATGGGATCATAGACATGACCCCATGGTTGCTACCTTGAGACCAAAGGTCAGTCGTTTGAAGCCCAAGGTTGCTGGCTTGAGCTCAAGGTCGCTGGCTCGAGCAAGGGGTCACTCACTCTGCTGTAGTCCCCCAGGACAAGGCACATATAAGAAAGAAATCAATGAACAACTAAGATGCTGCAATGAAGAATTGATGCTTCTCATCTCTCTTCCTTCCTATCTCTCTGTCCCTATCTCTCTCTCTCTCTCTCTCTCTCTCTCTCTCTCTCACTCTGTCTCTATCAAAAAAATAATAGTGAGCTGACATTTCTGCCTTGGTCCCTTGAGAATAGATGAAGGGGGGGACACAGTCTTTCATCGGTCTATATGATACTAGCTGTAGGTTTCTTGTAGCTCTTTTTATCAGGCTGAGGAACTTCCCTTCCATTTCTAGTTTGCTTAAATTTTTATGATAAATGAATGTGATTGTTGTTAAAGTTTTTCTATCTGTTGAGACCATATAGTTTTGCATTTTTAAAATGTTAATGAGGTGAATCACCTTGATTTATTTCTTTTTTTAATATTGAATCAACTTTTCTTTTTGAAGATGAAATTTACATGACAGTGCTGTAATATTTTATTTATACATTGTTGGTTTCTGTTTGCTAATGTGGTAGGCAGTTAGGCAGACCTGACTAGAGCAAGAACCATAGGTCGAGTACAGAAGGCCACTGGGGTGGAAAGCCTCAGGTAGTTAGAAAAGGGCAAAACTGGGACCTCACCCCTAGGGTGGCTTTTCCTTTCGCAGCATATTGATGGTCATGTGGTTTAGACACCCTGACCTTTCGTATCTCTGACCTTTCGGTTCCAATCCTCCCCTGACTTTTAATCCCCTGGCATGTCTCTAGTCATGTGGTAGACCCCCTTAGAAGAGGACCAGGTATTGCAGAAATCAAAGGACAAAAACACCCAGACAACTTGATGAAGGAAGTAAGATTTATTTAGCCAGTGGAGCTGTGTGACCCCAAAAGAGGCAACCAAACACATGCTCCCCAAAGTTAGATTTCTTACATCATATATACCTTTTACAGCTTAGCTCTCACGGGATAAATGCCTGATTCCTATCACTTCTTTGTTTGCAGGCCTACAGGACTTTCGTGTCTTAGGGAGGGAAAGGGGAGAGGAGGCGGGAGGGTCTTTCCTTGACAATCCTATTACTCATTCTTCTGGCTGGAGCTGCAAGTTCATTTCAAGGAATTGATAACAAGCAAGGTCCACAGCAGTGGTTTGTTATTTTTCAAACTTTCCTGTCTGCCCTTGCTTCTCAGTCCTGAACACAGTCCAGGTCATGGGCTGGAGCGTATGACCCCAGACATTGCAGGCCCTCTCTCCTTTGCATTCTTCTTGTTTCTTCCTTCTCATTGGAGGATGGGTAGAGGGATCTGACTTCTCCTTCTATACAAGGAGCAGAAAAGTGGCCTCATGTGACTCCCATCCAGGCATTTGAACAAAGAAAAAAGCATCATTGCAAAATATAGGGCTATTCAGGCAGTCTATTTTTCAAGCAAGATTTGACAATTTGTTCAATTTGTTTCTCTCAAACATTTTAGTGTTTCATCTAATATCAAAACAATGTAATTTTTTGTAGTGGCCTTTAATTATATTTTTAATATCTGTAGATTTCATCATATACAGTGGTACCTTGAGATATGAGCAGACCAACATACAAATTTTTTAAGATACAAGCTGTGACTTGGTCCATATTTTTGTTCGACATCCAAGCAAAATTCTGAGATACGAGTCATGATTCGGGAAGCTGCCGCTAGTTGGCGCACTGCTCCAGTTTTGGCAGCACAACACCAGCATCTCATTCTTTCTCACGTGTTACCCACAGAATCAAGTCGAATCTCGTGCGCTGTACTTGTTCTTGCAACATTTTTTGCATTTTTTACTAACTATTTTTGTGTGCTATCATGGGCCCAAAGAAAGTGAGTGTAAAGGACGGTGGTAAGAAGAAGAAGAGAATGATGTTGATAGAAGTAAAGCAAGAAATAATAGAAAAACATGAGCACGGTGTATGAGTGATTGAACTGGCAAGGCTGTACGACAGCAATACATCTACAATTTGTACCATCCTTAAACAAAAGGATGCCATCAAAGCACAAATTCAGTAGCCTGACCTGTGGTGGCACAGTGGATAAAGCGTTGACCTGGAATGCTGAGGTCGCCTGTTCAAAACCCAAGGCTTGCCTGGTCAAGGCACATATGGAAGATGATGCTTCCTGCTCCTCCTCCCTTCTCTCTCACTCTCTATCTCTCTCTCTGTCTCTCTTCTCTAAAATAAATAAATAAATAAAAATAATTTAAAAAAAAGCTCAAATCCAGTAGAAGAAACTACAGTTTTGTCCCAATTAAGGACAAATATCCATGAAGAAATGGAGAAGCTTCTGCTGGTGTAGGTGAAAGAGAAAGAGCTGGCAGGAGATACAGTGATGGAGACTGTAATATGTGAAAAGGCACTTATTATTTACAGTGACCTGAAGAAGAAAGAACCATCAACCTCAAAAGAGGCAGCAGAAAATATGTTTAAGGCAAGTTACGGCTGGTTTGAAATTTTCAAGAAGAAATCTGGCATCCACTCAGTGGTGAGGCGTGGTGAAGCTGTAAGTGCTGATGTTAAGGCAGCTGAGGAGTACATCACACGTTTTGCTGCGCTTATCACAAAGGAAAGCTACATCCCCCAACAAGTGTTCAACTGTGATGAAATAGGATTGTTTTGAAAAAAATAAATAAATAAGTGCCCCGGAAGACTTTCATCACTGCAGAGGAGAAGAAGCTGCCAGGCCATAAACCCATGAAGGACCATCTGAGCCTTGCATTGTGTGCAAATGCTAGTGGTGACTGTAAAGTAAACCCACTGCTAGTGTATCATTCCGAAAATCCTCAACCCTTTAAGACTAACAAGATTCTTAAAGAAAAACTGTAGGTTATGAGGTTATGTGGCATACCAATGCTAGGGCATGGGTTACGTGGGAGTTTTTTTTATTGAATTGGTAAATCTCATTTTGGTCCTGCAGTGAAGAAATATCTTGAAGAAAATAAATGCCCAGCCCTGGCCGGTTGGCTCAGTGGTAGAGCGTCGGCCTGGCGTGCAGGAGTCCTGGGTTCGATTCCCGGCAAGGGCACACAGGAGAAGCACCCATCTGCTTCTCCACCCCTCCCCCTCTCCTTCCTCTCTGTCTCTCTCTTCTCCTCCCGCAGCCAAGGCTCCATTGGAGCAAAGATGGCCCGGGTGCTGAGGATGGCTCTGTGACCTCTGCCTCAGGTGCTAGGATGGCTCTGGATGCAGAGCATTGCCCCCTGGTGCGCACGCTGGGTGGATCCTGGTCGGGCACATGAGGGAGTCTGTCTGACTGCCTCCCCATTTCTAGCTTTGGAAAAATGCAAAAAAAAAAAAAAAAAAATGAACTCCCGATGAAAACATTACTAATCCTTGAAAATGATCCAGCCCACCCACCTGATCTTGAAATGACATTCTCGATGAGTTCACATTCGTGAAAGTCCTCTACCTCCCACCCAACACAACTTCAATCTTGCAACCTATGGATCAGGAGGTCATTTTCAACTTTGAAAAGCTTTACACAAAGCACTTGTTCTGCTGCTGCTTTGAGATGACTGAGAATACAATTCTAACCCTTTGAGAGTTTTGGAAAGATCACTACAACATTATGGTATGCTTACACATTATTGACTTGGCATGGAAAGAGGTTATAAGAAGAACCTTGAACTCAGCATGAAAAAAGTTATGGCCTGATGTTGTTGCAGATAGGGACTTCGAAGGATTCGAACCAGAGACTGAGACTGAGGTAGAAGCATTGGAGGAGATTGTGTCCCTCGGAAAGTCGATGGGTCTGGAGGTAGATGAGGGTGACGTAAATGAGCTGGATAAAGAACATGAGGAGGAACTCTCAACTGAGGAGTTGAAGGAGCTACAGATGATGCAACATATGGAGCTTCTGCAAGAGATTAGTAGTGAGGAGGAGGTAATAGAATCGAATCGGAGGAAGTGATTTCTACAAGGGAAATTAAAGACATGCTAGCAATATGGAAAAAGCTTTCAAGTTTCACTGAAAAGAAACACCCAGAAAAAGTTTCAACTGGTAGTGCTTTAGCACTTTTTAATGACACTTGTTTGTCACATTTCCATATCATTTTAAAAGGCAGGCTAAAGCAAACCTCTTTGGATAGATTTTTATTCAAAAGTCCTGCAAGTGAAAGTGCCAAAAGTGCAGCCAAAAAGGCAAAAACAGGTGATGATTAAATGAAAAATACATAATGTTAAACTTAGGTTAAGTTCAAAGTTAGAAAGTGCATTTTTTACAATTAAGTTTTTGTGGTTTCATTTTAAGTAAAGAAAGTACAGTTTTAGATTTGTTTAAAGTAAAGAAAATGCAGTTTTAATTTACATTTAGTGTTAAGAAAGTGTATTTTTAGTTTATGTGTCTACAGTGCCTGCGTCCCTTCCTCCCTCCTCCTCCACCATTCACCTCCGTTAGCCGCACTCGTCTGTCTCCAAGGTAAGAATACAGTACTAAATAACACTTAGTAAAGAATACATGTGTGTTTCTTAATTAAAAACATGTCTTTTCTCATAATTTAGGATGGTTTGGAGATGTTTCACAGGCCTGGAACTGATTACATCTATTTCAGTTATTTTAAATGGGAGAAATTCGTTTGACATACAAGTTGACTGACTTATGAGCTCGGTTATAGAACAAATTATACTCGTATCTCAAGGTACCACTGTATATTCCTAGCATTGAAGGTTGCTTGTATATTTTCTTTCTTTTTTTAAATTTCTTGATCAATCTAGAAAATGATCAGATTTACTAATTTTTTTCCAAAATACTAGCTTTTCTTTTAATTGAATTTTCTCCTGTGTTATATTTTTGTCAGTTTTCTATATTTATGCACTTATTTTTATTTGCTCCTTTGAGTTTGTTTTGCCAATTCATTGTTCTATTTCTAGCCCCTTAATGTGGAAGCATAGTTCATTTAGTTGAGAACTCTTTTTCTTTTTACATAGAAGCATTTAATGCTATACATTCCTCTTTAAGGATTATTATAGCTGCATTCCATACTATTTGATATATTGTGTCATTTATTTTTTAAGTGAGAGGTGGGAGGCAGGGAGGCAGAGACAGACCCTTGCATGTGCCCCAACTGGTATTCACCCAGCAAGCTCCCTACAGGGCAATTCTCTGCCCATTTGGACTGCTGCTCTGTTGCTTGGTAACCGAGCTATCTCAGTGCCTAAGGTGAAGCCACGGAGCCATCCTAAGCACCTGGAGCCAAAAACTTAGAACCATTAGAACCAAGGCTGCAGGAGGGAGGGAGGGAGGGAGGGAGGGAGAGAGAGAGAGAGAGAAAGGGAAAGGGCGGAGAAGCAGATGGTTGCTTCCTCTGTGTGTGCTGACCAGGAATCAAACCTGGGACTGCCACATGCAAGGCCAATGCTCTACCGCTGAGCCAACCAGCCAGGGCCATATTGTGCTTTATGTTCATTCTCTCCAAACCATTTCTGTTTTTCTTGTGTTGTTCTTTTTGATCCATTTATTACTTATGCAAGGTCTAATTTCTAAGTTTTTGTATGTTTTCCAGGTATATTAGTGTTATTTCTTTCAATTTGGTACTGTCAAATCACATGTAGTTTTTAAAATATTTTGTGGTTGTCTTAGCACCGACAATATAGCTTATCTTTATGAGTAACCTGTGTAAACTTGAAAAGAATTTGTATTTTTTTTGTTTTTAATAATATGATATAATGCAGGTTATGCCAAAAGTTTTTTTTCCCCAAAAGTTTTGATATTGTTGATCAGATCTTGTTCAAAAACTATTAAGGAAAATATCAGTACATCAGAATATAATTTTGGATGTGTTCACTTCACTTTCAGTATTATCAGATATTCTTTTATGCTAGTTTTGTTATTAGATGTGTACATATTTAGGAATTTGTTAGGTAGAATGAAGATATGAGCACGGAGGATGTTGGGTGCTGGTCAGTCAACCAATAAATGGACCGGAAGTGAAGAAGGGACTTTCCCTAGACTAGAACCCAATCAGCTAGACACCAACTGTGTTAATGGTTGACCTTACTGTCATTGGCAAGGTCCTTGTTTTTCCAATTTTGCTCCTTGCTAGGCACCCAGGGCTTTGTACCCTGGTGACATTTCATATCTGGTCTGGTTATCTCTGTCTAACTGCCTACAACAGATCCAAATTTCTGTCTTGTATTAATTCTTCCATCTGAAGAACTGTTTTTAACATTCTATAGTGCAGGCCTGCTGACAATATACCTTCTCTTTTTTTTCATTGCCTGATGAAGTTATTTCATCTAGAACTTTGAAAGACTTTTGGTGAATTTACAATTCTGATTGGAAAGTGATTTTTCTTTTTAATATTGAAGTGGTGTCAAGCCAGTAGCCACAGCCACCATCACAGCCGCCTGGCCAAGCAGGTTCACATTTGATTCGGACAGACGGTAATAAAACAACAGAGCCAAGAACTGGTGGGCCATTACCTTTAATCCTAGCTTGCACCAGGTGGACAAGAAATACACACAGTGGGAAAACACTTCTCTTTCCATTCAGGGCTCCCAAAGCCACTGACTTATCCGAGTATTCCTAGAATCAAAGGTTTTTACCTCACCAGCCTTATCTTATTCACCTCTGTTCTCATCTCCTTCTCTCTGCACAAACTCTGCACAAATAGGCTTCTCCTTTAGCACCCCATCATCTTGGCTGCTTCTTCTTGCAATGCTAATTTCAGGAACCGAGAGAGAGAGAGAGAGAGAGAGAGAGAGAGAGAGAGAAAGAGAGAGAGAGCGCCACCCTGGTCTGCCCCATTTTATAGTGTAGAAATCAAAACCTTTAAACCAATATACAAATAAAGAAGTCTCTGATACAAAGTCACTTATCTGAGGCATAAATGGGATTCCTCATAAGAGTGCATCACCTCATATCATGCAACAGTCAAGGGTGTGGGGAAAAGCTTAGTTTTGAAAAGATCTTAGTATTAAAAGGGCAGGAAAGTCTTATTCGTAAAACTAAGCCTTAGACTATAATGACTTTGCAGGAGTACAGCCTGTTTCCCACAGCCAATGGAAACTATAAGGAGCAAACATATATATCATATTTACAAACTCATTTGACCAACAAGTGGTTATTATTTAAATTATACTATTTAAAAAATATGTTACTCTATATTTTTCTTTTACTAGTTAGTATCTGGCAGAATAAGCACCAGGTAAGCAAGTGCTTATATTTTATTTCTCCTTGGGGGTATCTAGCTTTCCTTAGTTTCAGACTAGTTGATCTATCACTATCACCATCACTCTCTCTTATGGGATGGATTAAAGAGAAATTATGAATTGGTAGAATGTTCAGAGTTTGCTGTTATTGTTGTTAGGATGGAAGCAGTGGTGGGATTCAGCCAGTCCACACTGGTTTGGCCAAACCAATACCTAATTTTTTGTTGAGTTTTGCGAACCGGTTGTTAAAATGGCACTTGTAATCAGGGTTCTCTCTAAGGTGGGAGCCTGGGCAACTACCCCATGTGGAAATCACAAATTTACATTCCTTACTCTCTTTTAATCTTCATCTGAGCAACAGCATATTCTAAGCACCCGTAGTAATATTCATTTCATTCACAAGTGAAAAACATTGCAAGTGAGGATGCCAATCTAGAAGCAATATGGAAATATCTTAATTAACAGTTTTATTATTTTGTCAGGTATTATTTAATATATTTTATTAATATTTTAAAACATAATCTAGCTTTGTGCACCTCTTTCATTGTTCTTATTATTTAAGTATTTAATACTTATTCTTTAAGTATTAAATGCATGAAATAATACACTATCTTTGGGTACATAGTTTTTTTATACACTGCTCACAAAAATTAGGGGATATTTTATTGTTTCATTTATATATTCATTTTGAAATATCCCCTAATTTTTGTGAGAAGTATATTTAAAATGGTCATTAGGGCAGAACCTGTTGTTAAATTATTTGAATCTCACCACTGGATGAAAGTGTACTTGTTCAAACTCTCTATCCTAAGTGAAAGCCAGAAATCAGTTAAGTATTACTTTAATAAATCTTAAGAATTTTCCAAGAAGATAATTATGAACTCTGTTTTATTTTTACTCATGCTTAATTGGAAAAAAATTGATATTTATCTTATTTTTACATCATTGGTTCAAACTGGAGATATAGAACAATTGTCTTTCTCCTCCACGTAATACTCTTTCTTTGTAGATTGCTTTCCTCTTAAATTGCTTGGTCATTTCCGTAAAGAAAAACAAGTGCAAAGTAGTAGCATTTATTATATAAACAATGGATTTTAAAATCATTCTATCTAAACAATTTGGTATACTAGCAAACCTCAGAACAATCAATGTGCATACTTTCACTTCACTTTCTCCTGAAAAAATAAAACCTAAGAATGAAGATCAGATATTGGAATAGTAGTTCATGTAATGAAGTAATTTTTTTTAGATCATATTTTTGGGAAGCAATTTTAGTTAATCTTTATAGTTATTTAAAAAATGGATAATATAATCTTTTTATATCTTTACAATCTGGAAAATATTTGTCTACCAAGCACGGAACATTAATAAATTTTGTTCTTGCTCATCCACTTTTTCCCTGATTAATGCTAACTTATAGTTAGTGTAATTGGTAGCAAAGAATCTATGTTTTCTAGTGCTTCTCTTCCAGAGCATGAAGAAAAGTAAAAAGAAAAATAAAACAAATCTATTATTTATAGAATATCTTTAAAATATATGTGTGCTATTCATCACAAATAATTATATTATTGATTTATAAAGTCTTATTTTCATTTTTTTCAAAAATGGTGATGACTTCACTTAATATTATATTTTGTCTGATTTACAATAAGCATCACCAAAACATAGCACTATATGCATAGGGCTATAGTATCATGAATTATTTAATACATTATATTCATACAAGTAAGACAACCATATGGGTGAATTACATTTTTTATTATGTCTGCTTTAACTTTGTTCTTAAAAATTTTATCAGTGCCATTCTGTATAGAGTTTAAAATTTTTAAAAAAATAAACCACCAAAGGAATAGTCCACACATTATTTTGTATTCTCTTAAGCAAGATAGTGATCATTTTTATTTTAAATTCCAAAGGAAACAAATATAATCTAATTTTCACTAGTATATCATAAATTACATCAGATTTATTGTGAGGGAGGATAAAAAATTTATTTAAATATGGCAATGGAACATTTGGTATTCAAAATTAGACTATGACTATTTCTTTATATTAAATTGAACTTTTTCATTAGGCATAACTAAATGATTTTAACATAAAATTCTCTTAAACTTAATAGCTGCATCATTTTTAACTGTGCTTCACTAGACACATCAGTCTGAAATATGTCAAAAGAAACTTCATTTTGAAAATTAAAGCTGGTAGTTCCTCTTTTCATAAAAACAAGTAGCTCTCTTTATCTTGAAATATGTATATATTTTTACATTTATATTTTGAAGTGGTCACAATTTTAAAAATTGTGTTACATGGATGCTAACTAACAATTCTGGGATACTAGAAATGTAATTTTACTTTTGTTGGCATTAAATTCACATTATTTTGTCTAATTTCAAAAAAATAAATACCTACATTAACTAAATATTTCATTATCCTCTACAATGTTATAAGTAATTTTTTAAAAACTCAAATTTGTAAACAAAAGAAAACATATGTCCAAGTAACAAAGAAATAAAATATATTAAGTGGGAGTTGGGACTATATCTGTGCTTATAAAATATAAAGAACTATAAATCTATAATGGTGAGGATAGAAAAATAAATAATAAATTCAGAAGACTGAAACAAGTGTAGGAAGCCAACAATTACACACAAGAGAAAATGCCTCAAGATTAGTAACAATCCAATTCTGCAGATTGAAATACCTCATTAAATTCAGACTGCATTTATAAGAAAGTAAATGCTTCTGTGCATATATTGATAAAATTCTGGACCTCAAAAAAAAAGTCATAATAGTCTTACAAGCTTTCAGGCAGGAATTACAAGTATCAAACAAAGAAAATAAAATGTCAGACTGTCATTGGATTACTCCATTTTCAGTTTTTATACAAGGAAAAAAACTAAAGAAAAAATAGGACACAAGCCTAAATGATATAACCAAAGTAAGGGTGTTTTAAAGATATGCAAGAATTTGGAGAGCATGTTGTCCACACATTACTTCAGAGCCCTATTTTGAAAGAATACAAATAATCATTAATAATAATTTTAAAATATTTAAATAATACAGTAGTTACACCTCAAGTTGGAGAAAGATGAATATTTGAGAAAAATGTATTAATAGGTAGCAATAAAGTTTCTAATAAATTTTATTTACATATAAATAAGGGGATACATATTTAAATACTTTAAATATACCTAATAGTTTATTTTAAATATATGCATCTATGCCTGACCAGGAGGTGGTGCAGTGGATAGAGCGTTGGACTGGAATGTGGAAGACCCAGGTTTGAGACCCCAAGGTCGCCAGCTTGAGTGTGAGCTCATCTGGTTTGAGCAAGGCTCACCAGCTTGATCCCAAGGTCGCTGGCTTGAGCAAGGGGTCACTCACATATGTGACCTAGTCAGGGCACATATGAGAAAGCAATCAATGAACAACTAAGGAGCTGCAACAAAGAATTGATGTTTCTCAGCTCTCTCCCTTCCTGTCTGTCTGTCCCTCTCTCTATCTCTGTCTCTATCACAAAAAATAAAAAAATTCATCTATTCATGAATAAAATAGGTAAAAAACTAATTTAGGAAATTTAATATAATTGTAACTAAGAGCTCTGAAAATAATCGAACTATTTCTTAAAGAAAATCAAATACGTACTAACCTGTGTTTAGCAGATCTCAATGGGAGGAGACAAGGAAACGTAACATAAGAAATGAAGTATAAAGTAAAATAAAATTAATAATGTTAATTATAAGCATCATTATGCTCAGGGAAAATTCATTAAAATCTTTCACTATGATTGAGGCTCTTGGGTTAGCTTAACAAATGAAATGCTGGCTATATCCCAATTGTAAGAAAACACAGATATAATAAGAAAAATGATGCTGAACAACTAGATTTTAGAAACTTACAATAATTAATAAGAAATAGCCATGTTAATTTCAAGTGAAATTAAACACAAAAAAATTAAAATAGAAAAATTTAAACAGTACAGTATCTGGCATGAAACAATATTGCATGGTAGTTAAAAATATAAAGAAATCTATTCAAAATACAAGGACATACTTAATATTGAATTTTTGACATCTATGAAGAATACAAGGATATATTTGATATTGGATTTTTGAAATTTTTTTCCCTGGGATATTTCAGTCATTACCAAAGTAGACAGTCTCAGTGTAAAAGTATAAATAATATATAGCAGAAAATAAAAGACAAAATTCTTGTGTGAAGGAAGCTTATATTTTTGTTGGGGTAACAATAAATAGGCAAAATCAATAAGTATATTATTTAGTGCAGGCAAGTTGTGAGGAGTTTCAGTTTCAAAGACAGTATTCCAGAATAGCCATTCTCAGCGGAATGAATATAATAAAAAACTTGAAGAAGAAATGGGGTTAGCCATGAGATATCTGATGGCAGAACTTTTGAGGCCAAGGACACAGCCAGTGACAGTTTGGAGCAAGGGGGTAAGAAGGAAATAAAGGATGAGTAAGAGAAGTACATGAAGAAGTGGGTAACTAGAACAATCAATAGGGCTTTAGGAATAACTGCAGAATAATTAAAAGAATGTTGCCTTTGACTCTGAATACAATGAAGTATCACTTCAAAGTTTAAGCAAAAGAGAGAATTATTAAAAATAATATCAATGTATATTTTATCTGTTGTTTAAATCTAGCTTTGGTTAGAGAGAAAAATTAATCTTTTAGTTCACCAGTATGTAAGACAAGATAAAACATTCAAGTACATTGACAATATATATTATTATGTGTTTAGAAGGCAAAGGTGAAATTTCAGTATAAATATTTAAATACTTTAGATTTATTCTTGCCTTAATAGAGTTTTGTTTTTTTCTAAGTAGACCGATTTTCCAGAAAAAAAATTGCTTCTATAATTATAAGCCTAAAGGTAGATATAAAATATTCACCTTTGTGTATATATCCTTAAAAATTTTTTTTGAACACTGCAATTTTAGAAATAGTGAAATGTTTTATGTTGTGTTTTAGGAAAAGTTATCCAGAAATGTACTTTTTACTACACAGCATTTTAATTAAAATATTTTCCTGATTTATAATTTATAAAATTTACACTTCAATATATATTGTGTACAATGTTAGTGTTGTAACATATATGTTTATGCATGCGTATGATTTCAATGAAACTTTGATTCTAAATAAAACACTTAATTTAGTCATTCCATGTACATTTTATTTTTCTGACCCAAGATATATTGTGGGGAAATATTTTGCAGACCCCGATTTTAGGAGTAACTTGTGGGGCCATGTGTCTCTGTTTAGCAAAACTGAGATTCCCACCTTGTCTGTGCAATTTCAGTTAAACCACACATGAGCATGTGTGCAGGTTACATTATTAATGAAGTGATAGAACAGAAAACATGAGCTTCCCCTCAGAAAAGAAATTTAAATAGTTCTCCTTTCAAAGTAAATGCCAACCACATGCTATTTCATTTTCTCCTAATCTCTCTTTGAGGTGTATGAGTTCACAGGGAACTTTTTAGTGTAGTCAGAATGCTTAATCCAAAATCAAATTAAGTTTGAGTCAGAACAATCCTGTTTTCTTGATTGCATCAAATGCAGGGTGCCCATGTATATGCACAAACACTGGCACTCAGCTGAGCCTTCATTACCATGCAGGGAAGTGTGGATTCAAATCAGATCTGCATGTTAGACAACGACTTGCATAAACTAGGGCTTGTTAAAACAATGTTAATGAGCCCCCATTGTATTGAGCAGTTTCACTTTTCCAATCTTTTATATTTGTTCACACGAGGCTTGGGAAGATACTGAACTGATTAAGTCTGAAATAGGGCTAGAAACTCTCTACTAAGCCACTGGGGTGAAGGGATTTAGAAAAATCAGGAACAAAGGGCCATATAAATTTACTTTAGGTTAAAAACATGGTGATGTAACTTAATCCATGCGTCAGATTTCTTTTAGGCATATTTTAAAAATCTGGCCAAAATTAACCACATATAAGATAGTTAAACTAACAGTTTTCTGCATTCACATTTTGTAGTGTAATTTGGACAGAGCTTCCTAAGGCTTTTCTGACATGTTTGCTGCTTCTACAACTATTGTCTCCACCATGAAAACCTTTTTGTGTTCCCAGATAAAGTCTGTCCTCAGGGGAAAAATGCATCCAAGAGAATGAAAGCAAAGTCCTTCCTCAATTATTATTTTTGGTGCTTTACTTTATACCTATGAAATTAGAAGGAAAGACTTGAAAATAAAATTTTAAATTAGTACAGTCTGAATAATTCTAGCAACTGCTAAATGATACATAACAAAATCTCAATTTAGGAAATACTGCATTAAATATTAAGGATTGACACTTTCAGGCATCCCTAAACTACGGCCCGTGGGCCGCATGTGGCCCCCTTAGGCCATTTATCCGGTCCCCCACCGCACTCCTGGAAGGGGCATCTCTTTCATTGGTGGTCAGTGAGAGGAGTACTGTATGTGGCGGCCCTCCAACGGTCTGAGGGACAGTGAACTGGCCCCCTGTGTAAAAAGTTTGGGGACCTCTGCCATGATCACCATACCACAGAACAGGTGTACAGACACAGGCATAAGCTCAAACATAAATGTGGACTTTGAAATACTCCTAACATACTTGTTTAGATTGTGAACTTCAAAGTTTTTTCAAGATTACAGATATCAAAAATTTAAAATTGGTAAAAAGAAATAATACTTATTGCCGCGAACCAGCATGGTTCCTAATAACAGTGCGGAATTAAGGAAACATACTTACTAAGAAAAAAGGATTGGACTAGGAGGACTCTTCAAATGCTGATAGCAATATCCGAGCACCCCATAGCCCCAGTTTGCTTTATTATATAGCTATATGCAAATCAAGGAAGTCCTTGTTACAAAGTTACACATCTGAGGCTAAACCAGGAACTCTCCCAAGGTATAAACAGGAATCCCCCCACCATGCATAAGCGAAATCAACCAACATCTAAACAAAGAGTAAAAGGAAGGGCATGTAAATTGCTTCCAGCAACTTAAGCAAGGAAGTGGAGTGTGTGCAAATACTCAGCATCATAGCCAATATGGAGGTGGTGGGGGGAGAACTTAACCTTTTGCTAAGCCTCGAATCTACAAAGACTTTTTGCCATTTACGGTCCACAACAATTTATCTTAGAAAAGTAACAGACCTCATAGAATATGTTTTTCATCAGCTCACTGAGGATTTTGGTAACCATTACATGAAGAACTCTTACCCACTGCCTTTTTTTTTTTGAAAATTAAGTTTAACTGGGTTACATTGATCAATAGAGTATATAGGTTTCAGGTAAATATTTCTATAGTGTTTGAACTGTTCATTATGTTGTATATCCATCACCCAAGGTAAAGTCATTTTCCATCACCTTATATTTGTCCCTCTTTACACCATTCTCCCTCCTCTTCACCTTCCTCTCTCCCATGCCCACCCTCCCTTGGTATCCATTGCACTTTTATTTATGTTCATGAGTCTCAGTATTATATCCCACCTGTGTGTGAAATCATACAGTTCTTAGCTTTTTCTCATTTACTTATTTTACTCAGTATAATGTTCTTAAGTTCTATCCATGTTGTGACACTATGTCATCATTTCTTATGGCTGAGTAGTATTCTATAGTAACCCACTGCCTTTAACATTTGTCAGTGTTTGCCCTACCCTTAATGGACATCAATTGTCAGTCACTCTGGAGTACTTGAGAAGTTATACATTTTTGAAAAATATGGGTGTAAGTAACACCCATATAATAATATAGAAGCCTGACCAGGTGGTGGCGCAGTGGACAGAGTGTCAGACTGGGATGCAGAGGACCCAAGTTCAAAACCTGAAGTTGCCAGCTTGAGCGCAGGCTCATCTGGTTTGAGCAAGGCTCACCAGCTTGAGCCCAAGGTCACTGGCTTAAGCAAGGGGTCACTCCGTCTGCTGTAGTCCCCTGGTCAAGACACATATAAGAAAGGAACCAATGAACAACTAAGGTGCTGCAACAAAGAACTGATGCTTCTCATCTCTTTCTCTTCCTGTCTGTCTGTGCCTATCTGTCTCTCAATCTCTGTCATAAAAAAAAAAAAAAGAAACTGTGAAGCAGTCTCCCAGCTATTCAAAAAACATGATATCAATCATCTTCTATATATAGACCTTTTTATAAAAGTCACCTACCTTCCGCTGGAAAATATTTCCCCCATTGCTATTTTTTATTATTGTGAAAAAAAATTAAAATACATCCTGAAAATTAGTAAGTGCTCTGAAGTATAATAATACTATACAGTCAAGGACATGAATTGATCAAGAAAGGGGGGATGAAACAGCATGCACAATGTCTCACAGGAGAGGAATTAAAGTTTTACTTCTTTACTGTTACCTGGTCTGGAGGTCTTTATGACATTAGCAATAAACAAGTTTAGGAAACATTGAATCACAGCATGTCAATGAAGGGCAGTACTTGGAGAATATATGTATTCATTACAATACTGGCCCGGAGGGCTACACACTGTTATGGAAAAATGCAGTTTCTTTTCTAGGAGATAAACATTTAGAATTTATGCCTACTGAACATTAGAATTAGAGACAGTCAATAGATCTGAACCTTCTCTTTTAAAATTTAACTGACATTATTATCTTTAGCATTGTAACACCTAAATACGTAAGGTCTATTTTTAGAGCATTAATAAGAATGCACCTTTATATAAGCCAACCAGAATTTCTGAAGCCTTTAAATATATATTTTGAGTTTTGTAAAGAACCTCATCTTCCCCACTCTGGTGTTTTGCTCCGTCCATTCATTCTGCACAGTGAAGTGGCATCTACTTGTATTTCAGTTTGGTAGTTTCTTTTCCTCCTTTTGGCTTCTTCACCCACACGTCTGGACCTTATTTGTTTTCTGGTTATAAAATTCCCCTCCCCTACATTATTCACCATTGCATCTTACAGTTTTTTAGTGACATTTATAAAAAAATATAACAATGTATTTATTTGCATATTAGTTTATTTACTATCTAGCAATCCCCATTCAATAGTAATTTCCAAGTGGATGTGGGCATGACTGTTTTGTTCATCCCTGTATATATCTAGGACATAATGTATTTTCTGGCACATAAGAGGAACTCACTGAATACATATGGAATGAGATAACCATGAGGGAAATAAAAAGACATGAATCACATTTTGTTTGGCATCTTAAGGGTTAACCATGTGAAAACTATGTTGAGGTAGGAAATTCCAAATCAAGACCCTGAAGACTACAACAGCACTTGTTATATGCAGCATGGAAAGGTCAGCAAATGTTTCATGGAAGCCTTTTGATGACAGCTGTCATTACAACTTTACTACAAAGTACTGCTGTAGTTATAAAAGCACTCATGGGGAATGGTAGGCTCTTTGAGACCAAAGGTTTACTGCTGGAGCTATTTTTACATGCCAGGTCTACTTACAAATAGAGCAGTAAGCAAGACAAATGAAGGTGAGTTCAAACTGGGTGGACAATGACTCTGTGGCTTTGGCTGAAATTTTTCTCATTTGTCATTTTAGATCCTAAGCTGCCTTGCTATAAGACATTGAATATTGAAAAGGAGATAGAAACCCACTCACAAGAAAAATCTATGAATATTTCTATTAACAATTATCTCTAACATGTAGAGCAATTTAAAAATCTCAGTCCCTACATGGAAGGGAGAAGTAGATTACAGTATTTGTGAGACTCAGAACTGTAGGCATTCCTGCTGTGTTTCCTAAGTATGATAAAAGAATCGTTTTGCATAATTGTGAAGTAAGATTTTGCTTTTACAGAGTTAGTCATTTTGGTTTTTATTGCTCAAAAATTCTAGTGGCCAAATAAATTATAAGAATGTAAAGGAAAGTAACAATGCTTAAAAATAAAAAAAGCAACTTGGCCACATCTTTTTTTTTTTTTTAATGTGATGGTCCTGGCCCTGAGACGTCGATTTGTGAAAGGTTACATGATTATATGTATAACAGCCACATGATCATTCCTGCTGTGAGGGTCAAATGAGATGACAGAGCTGAGCAAACCATACATTACCAGGGGTAGTCAACCTTTTCATACCTACCGCCCACTTTTGTATCTCTCTTAGTAGTAAAATTTTCTAACCGCCCACCGATTCCACTGTAATGGTGATTTATAAAGTAGGAAAGTAACTTTACTTTATAAAATTTATAAAGCACAGATACAGCAAGTTAAAGTATATAATAATAATTACTTACCAAGTACTTTATGTCAGATTTTTGCTAAGTTTGGCAGAATAAATCTTCCACATCCCAGTCCGATGCTCTATCCACTGTGCCACCACCTGGTCAGAATAAATCTTTATAAAACAACTTACTATAGTTAAATCTATTTTTTTATTTATACTTTGGTTGCTCCACTACCGCCCACCATGAAAGCTGGAATGCTCACTAGTGGGCGGTAGGGACCAGGTTGACTACCACTGAGATAAACAAATGCACTGGTAAGATTTACATGTAAGTTGTGTTCCTGCTAGTGTTTAAATGTGTTTGTTTGTGTGTTTTTTAACCTTGATTGGTTGAAAGAATCTTATGCCCTTGGAGCCCAAGATTAGAAAAAGTATTCAAGTGACAATCTGACTTCCTGACTGGTAAATTCTTGAACTTTCAGAATTTATCTTCTGTAAATTCTAAAGTAAGAGGGGGTCATATAAGCTGATTTGACACATTTTATGAATTTACCAGTCAGCAGAGGGGAGAAAACATTGTGTGTATAACTAAGATTCTCACATCCCTCAGGTTTTGGCTCTTCAGGAAGGAAAAGTTCTGGCATCAACTATAATTCCCTTCCCAAATCTCCAGCACTAAAGAGATAAGATATTTTCTCAGCTCTGAAACTTCCCCTTCAAAGAGAAATTCCAAGGATTACTCAGAAGATAACTCCTAGCTCAGGTACCAAGAAAAGAAAGATTAGAGAAACAACAGTATCCACAAAGAACATGCCATTCTAATGTCATAAAATCCTCAATTTTAAACATAGACAAATTCTCTTAAGTTAATTTGAAAATATTCTGTCCTTCATTCAGGATCTGTCTCTCCTGAGTTACAGAAACACATCTATACCATAAGTTCTTCATAAGGTCTTTTTCCTATCTTCTGCCCAGGTTCAGGTTCCTATTGATGTCAAACACATCACAATAATAGGAATACCTCCCTTAAGTCAACTTCTGCTATTTTATTTCATATTTCTTCACCTTTAATGTCCTCATTATCTTTAGTCATCTTTTCACTTTTACTCTCCACATCCACTACTGAATCTGTCCACCCGAGTGTCTGCCCATGGTTATCCAGAAAACCTCTGTTACAGTGCAGTATTTTTCAGTTTTTGTTTGAATTTTTTCTCATTTAACATTAGAAATTACCTCTAAGTTTATTCCTTTCAGCATACTTTTTTAGAACTCTTTTAACTGTGCCTATCTAATGTTTTTTCTTGCCTTCCTAGGTATTTTTTCACATGCAGAAGGCTTGAATAATAGACAAACATGAAACCATAGTGACTGTTAAGCTGAGGGTGCTGCGAGGCAAAGAGCAAGGCAAACCTCACCCAACACAGAAGAATTTTGCCCTGCGGGATGGGCTCTGACCCATCCAGGAATGACCCCACCATCGTTAAAGAATGGGTTTTCTTCTAGTGGCTAAATATACATGAAGAAAAGCAATCCTGGGTAGACAGTATCTGATCAAGGCAAGAATGGAACTCTTTAAGCTAATAGGTGTTAATTGTTCAACTTAAATGAGTCTGTGCCTTTGCAGTTCAGGATCAGTTTCTATAAGATCTCAGTGTTTTTCCCTCAAGTTCTGGCCCTTGGGAGTCCGGCTAGTAGTTTTCAGGAAGGATGCCCAGTCTATCAGCTGGGGTTGAAAGAGTACCGTGATGTCATAGACCACAAAGCATTGTAAATTGCCACAGTAGATTATTTTTGTGCCAGTTCTGGTCATGTTTCTGAGATGTTGTTGCTCTCCATTTTTTTCCTAGGTCTCTGACCTTCCTCATTATCTGGAAATATGCTGTATCATGCTGACTCAATGTCATGCAGCAGCCAAGTTCCTCAGGTGTGCCCAAGGAACATTGAAAATTTCATTATTAGCCCTGGCTGGTTGGCTCAGTGGTAGAGCGTCGGCCTGGCGTGAGGGAGTCCCAGGTTCGATTCCCAGCCAGGGCACACAGGAGAAGCGCCCATCTACTTCTCCACCCCTCCCCCTTTCCTTCCTCTCTGTCTCTCTCTTCCCCTCCTGCAGCCAAGGCTCCACTGGAGCAAAGTTTGCCCGGGCGCTGAGGATGGCTCTGTGGCCTCTGCCTCAGGTGCTAGAATGGCTCTGATTGCCACAGAGCGATGCCCCAGATGGGCAGAGCATCACCCCCTGGTGGGTATGCCGGGTGGATCCTGGTTGGGTGCATGTGGGAGTCTGTCTGACTGCCTCCCCGTTTCCAACCTCAGAAAAATAAAAAAATAAAAAAAAAAGAAAGAAAAAAAGAAAATTTCATTATTACAGGAAAGGATGTGATTTTTTTAAATATAAAACTCTGAAATCTTTTAAAAACAAAGAATCTGGTTTGAGGTTTTATATTCACTTTAGATAAAGAGTATTTGTCTACTCAATGCTGTTATTAAACGCCTTATGCAAAAAATAATAGTGTAGTATAGCAGGAGTTGCTGGGATCTTTGATAATGTGCACTTTAAATCTTATCACATGTTACATTATTGCTATGGAGAGGAAACTGATGTGTCAGCTTTATTAATAGTGACTGAACACACAAACAGTAAAAAAATGAATGAGATCATTTGCTGAAAGGTTAGTGTATACATTTTTGGTAGAGATTTTTAGCATTCCCTTAAAGCTGTCAAGCCTGATGTTTTAAAGCAATGTGTATGTTTAAAATACTAGTACATTTAAAATACTAGTAATACTAATCATGACTAATATACTAACAATATATTAGAATATTTGGTTTAATTCTGCCTCACCTTCAACAACTAGCATGTTTCTCAGATAATTGCTAATGTCCTATTTGGCATATTCAATCTTGTAGAGATTCTTGTTTTATGTCATTTCTAGATATCTAAAGCATGAATGACTGTGAACTTAAGCACTATTAGAAAAACAAAATGTATAATCTCCCTGTAGAAGAAAATCTTCTTAGTTATTTCAGCACAAAATCTTCACAGATATTTGTGCCTTTCTCATAATCCAATAAGAAAAAGAACCATATCAATACAGTAAGCACTATTCTGCTCTAGGTTCAATCAGTTCTCAGTTATCAAGAGAAGAGGAGAGTTTAGAGAGGAGAATAAATTTCTTCTAAGCTGCTTAACAATAGAATTGTCTCAAACAGCAAAGTAAATCCTCAAGTGTGTGTTATTTAATATTCAATAATTTCAAGGCTAAAGAAGTGGTATATATTTATTTTTTAGGCATGCTTATATAATTGCCTAATAATGAAAGAATAGATTCCACAACTCTATATTTTATGTTTAACATAAATAAAATTTTATATGCACATTATGTAACATATCATTTAATGTATTACATAATTCTAAATTTTAATTTATATTTAACATATTTATAAATATAACTTCATTTTTTAATTTTATGTAGTTATATATTATATATTATTCAAAACTTCCTTTTTGAACAAATACTTACCTTTTCTCTCTTCTTATTCCATGGTTAAGTAACAAGCATATTTAGAAGCAAGATTTCAATTGTCTGTTTTCTTTAAGAATGCAGTCAGTATTTTGACAAAGTTACATAAATTTGGAATAAATCCTCTGAAGCAAAAATCATTTCAATATTTTTGTCAGAGAATTCTAAATATGTCATATAGCATCTTAACAGAAAATTTAAAATTTTCTATTTTTATACAAAGACAGGCAACATTGGAAACATTGTGACAAGGTAAATATCTTAACTTATCTGGATAGATTTGTCTATAATTAGTTATAAACCCTAAGATTTCTGTAAGTTTTACTGCTCCTTTGTCTTAGAGTTACTGTATTCTAACATCCACTCTTAAAAAACAGGATGCATATAGATGAGGTCTTTGAAAAGATTTTGTAGGGAGACTAGTGTATTCCCAGGTCCCATGGGATGAAAATTATGTCAGACCATCGGGAAAACAGATCTTATATAAGTAAGCTTAAGATGAATTACAACTTTCACACTATCTGATATATTTCTTCCTTACTCTACTTTCATATTTCTCCCATTCTCTATTCCTTTTTTCACCCCTTCATATAATACCCAGGATTTCTAGCTGACTAGCTACTAGAAGCAATCAAGAACTGTGTTAAGAGTCCCTGTGTGAATTATCCTAATAATAATCTTATGAATTAGGTACTTTATTCACCCAATTTCATAAATAAGAAAACTGAGACTCAGAGAGGTCAGTTGTTTATTTTATTTTAAAATATATTTATTGGTTTTCAAAGAGAGAGGAAGGGGGAGAGAGAGAGAGAGAGGGACAGCAATCTGTACCTGTATGTGCCCTGACAAGGAATGGGACCCGCAACCTCTGTGGATCAGGACAATGCTCTATCCAGCCACAGACTACATTCAGCCAGGACTACAGTCTTGTTTAAGGACAAATAACTGTCCTTGTTTAAGGACAAAAATTTGTTTCAGGGCAAATAAAAGTTATGTGGTAGAAACTGGATCTGAACTCAGGTGCCAATATTCTAAAATCCATACTCTTAACCACTAAGTGAGATTGCCTGTACAAAGAATTCTTGTGTAGACACTGACTTCTTCAGCACATTGCCTGTATCTACATTATAAACTTTCTTCCCCACGCCCCATCCACACATAATTCCGGTCAGTTTTTGTGCTTCTCTCCAAACAAGAGTCTAGATTTCACAGTAACTTGGTTACCCAAGTTTATGCACGTATTCTGCTCCCAATATTTGCTGCATATAAAATCATCATAAGGTATGGCTCAGTAATATGGCTTGAAGAACACTAATGTTTTCAATCTAATTACTTACTAAAATGCTCAAAATAATAAAGGCACCACCAAAAAATTTAGAAAATTTGGGTTATGGATATATAAAACAACAGGAAGATATAAGTTCTAGGTCGAAAAGGATGAAGCATTCTAACCTCCCAAAACTACAGCAGTCAGAATGTCAACAGCGATTACATTTAAAGCTGACTGAAGAAATGGTGGCTGAAAATTTTCAAGTCAAGGAACATGTGGAAAAACAAAAAATTTGGAGCTTATTTTGTTTTAAAAAGACTTGTAGAAATAGAGCACACAATTTGGCCATGCAGGTGGCTACAGAAGAGAAATTTTATATAAATCAGGTGATATTGCTGGAAGCCAAGGAGCAATGATTTGTTTTCTTCAGGCACTGTATGTGGGAAGAACACTCCCAGTGACTTGTGGGAATAGAGAAATGGAGCTAATTACAAACAATAGTTGGATGCTAACACTGCTTGAACATATCAATCACCAGTTATTTTGACAAATTTTGCCTTTTGTTTCCATGCACCCTACAGAGTTTTGAAATTGTTGTTATTGTTTAAATTTCTATCCTAAATAAAAGGTTATGGAACTTGGGTCTTAGATATCTGTGGTTTATGGATTGTCTTTAAAGTGCCTTGAACTTACTTAAGTAATAATATACTTAAGTATTGTTCATATGTGACTCCAGCTTGTTTTCAGAGAAAAGACACACAATGTTCACTCTATTTTCATAAAGATCTGAATGCAGAATTCAAGCATGACTTAGTTGCTTTGAATATTTAATATGGATAAATGACTCTGGAATCAAGCTGTGGAAAAGGGAACTGAAAGTCACATCCTGTTGTATTTTTTAAGTTCTGAAGAGAAGAGCAGATGTTCTCCCGTGAGCACAGGCAGCCTTCTTTCTGAGTGTACACTGTATATCAACAGAGATGCCAGTGTGTGCTGGGAAGATTGGGTCCTTTCCCCTCTATGTGAAAGGAAAAAGTTATCTCCCTTTGTCCTCAGAGGATTAAAGTTCAAATTTTGTTTACTTCAACAATTACATTAAGTTAGAACTTGGAACACAAAAACAAGATGAAAATAAAAATGAGCATCATCAAACCCTTTCTTATTCAAAAAGTAAGAAAGCAAACCCCTGGTGTTCTAACTACCTTCCTTTCTGGGCTCTTCATGTGATTGAACTCTCTACCATTTTATTTACTTAAACTAAGATCCAAAAATTAAAACAGATTAAGAGGCACATTTAGGCATCCGAACTCAAGTACAAATCAGTCTGCATGGTGAGCCTGGGACAGAGAAGCTACACTCAACATGAATGCAGCAGTGAGTGGAGCTGGATGCCCGTTCTGCTTGCTGGACACATAGTAACAACAAGGATATACCTCCAGCTTCATTTAGGACAACTGACTTGTGCATTTAAGGGAAAGTGTTGGCCTGCATTGTCCTTAGATATGCACAGCTCCTTCTCTGTTTCCTGGTCATGCAGCTGGAAACAGAGCTGAATAGGAGAAGACACATGATGAGAGAAATGGGACCCCCAGTCATCACTTAGAGAAGAGCCACTCTGGAAAAATATTCTGTGTGTTTGTTTCCAACTAACCATAGTTATTTGTCTGACTACTGCACAGGGAAGAGTTAAACAGAGAACACAGACCTGAACAAATAGAACTCACTGAAAGTAATATTTTACATGAAAGCAAGTCATGGGCATGTGAGACTCAGGGGACAGCAGTGAGCTATTTTTCAGGTTATAGCAATGCATCTCAGGGTTTGCAGTGTGCACACTGCATTAGAGTAGGGAATACTTACATGCAAGTAAATGTGGAGTATATCAGGGATGTGATAAAAGCAGGGAGAAGAATACTTTCTAAAACCTGTCAGGAATTCCTGAAAGTGAATTTTATGATGTGCTAGAATAAGCTACAGGTAACAAGAAGACTGTTGCCGATGGCAAGCTGAATCAATTAAATCACCTGGGGGACTTGTTAATAATTGAGTTTCCTGAATTCTGCTCCATATCAGTTTAATTGGGTTCTCTAGGGAGCCCTGTGAATCTGTATTTCGAACCACAAGCCACACAGGTGATCCTCATGATTAGACAAGTTTGGTAACATTGGTGTACACCCACAGGGTCTAACCTGTAGAAGAATTACATGAGCCTTGACAAGTCAGCTAGTCCACTAGACTTCTCCAGGATTTATATCCATTGATCCTTTTTTTTGTTTGGTTGGTTGTTTTGGTCCCCACCTTATAGAACTATCTCTGCAAGTCTGGTTGTTAAATCCTTGTCACTTAAAAACCTTGCTCTCTACTGATTAAAATTTCAAGCTCTGACCCTAAAGTAGCTAAACTTCCTAAACAAATAGGTTGCTTGTGACAATCAATGCACATATCTTGGGGCACAAAGTGACAGCTGTAGAAAGATTTCACTATTAAGGCTCATACACCTGCAAATGGCGCATGTATTTGGCCTATTAACTTTTCATCAATCTGTCAGTAGATATGGGGCCGGGAAAAGACAGACTTTCTCAAACACTATACTTCACATCCCTGGTAGAGACACAGCCGCACTAATTTGAACACTTAGCTCAAGGGAACATTTAGAGAGTGAGACAAAAGAAAAGGCAAACAAATTAGCTTAATATATATCTAAATTTAAAATTATCTGTGGTGTATTTCTTCCAGGAAAATGTATAAAAGATCAGGCTTCTGAAGTTAATTAAGTAATTCAAACACTGTATCTGTTTTCCTATATTGGTTCTCAGAGTGGTGCAAACACATGATCCTTTTGAAGGTGGAATTTAAAAATCTGGAAAGATGGCTCTACAAAGTAACGTTAATGCTTCCCTGGTGCTAGTTTCAGTGGCTGAGTCACTGCTGACTCTGAAGCAATCCATGGTGTCTCAGGAGGAATAATACGATGTGAGCGTGCACATAATTGTCGCCCTACAAGTGGGACACCGCCTAATAGAACTTATAATTCTCCGTGTACTTTTCCCTTTGGAGCTCTGATGCATTTTTAAAATTTGCTGTTAAGAATGCATTGTAGTTTTTTACTCTGTCATTATAGCAACAGAAAATGAAACCGTGTTTGGCTACATAACCCCAAGGATTTCAGGATTAAAACCAAAACTAAACAAACATAAAAAATTGCAAACAATGTACTCTGTTGGGATATTTTTATTTTATGTATTGAGTTTTTAAAACAGTGATGAAAATGCCATAGTAGTTATTGAAGAAAAAAGATCTAGGGAAAAGCCTAAAACATCTGTATTGGAAACTGAGAAATTTGTCTCTTTACTTCACTAAGAAATGTGGGGTCATATATTTACTCTAGCTTTTTATTTTTATTTCCACTCAGTAATTTGAGATTCAAATTTAATACTGCGAAGAAGGAATAGTATTGCCTTGGCCGGATAGCTCAGCGGTAGTGTCAGCCCAGCGTGTAGAAGTCCTGGGTTCAATTCCTGTTCAGGGCACACAGGAAAAGTGACCATTTGCTTCTCCACCCCTCCCACTTCCCTCTCTGTTTCTCTCTCTCTCTTCCCCTCCCACAGTCATCTCTCAAACAATTTGAGCAAGTTGACCGTGGGTGCTGAGGATGGCTCCATGGCCCCTAAATAGGTGCTAAAATAGCTCAGTTGCTGAGCAAGGGAGCAGTGGCCCCTGATGGGGTAGAGCATTGCCTGGTAGGAGGCTTGTCAGATGGACCCCAGTCAGGTGAATCCGGGCGTCTGTCTCTGCTTTTCCCCACCTCTCACTCTCACTTAATAAAAAAATAATAATAAAAGAAAAAAAGAGAAAGTTTCCTCAAAACACTTTCTGTTATTTGATTTTTATTTAACCTATGTCAAATGTACTGATGATGCTTGTTCTATTCTAGATATATAATATGCCTTAAAGTCATGTGTCACTTAACAATGGGAATACATTCTGGGAGATGTATCTTTAGGTAGTTTTGTCATTGTGCAAACATCATAGAGTGCGCTCATACAAACATAGATAGTATGGCCTACTACACACCTGTGATCTGGTATAGCCGATTGCTCCTAGGCTACAAACCTGTACAGCATGTTACTGTACTGAATACCGTAAATAGTTGTAACATAATGGTAAATATTTGTGTATCTAAACATATCTAAACATAGGAAATATATGATAAAAATATGGTATAAAAGAGAAAGAGTGTGTGCTTGCCTACACTGGGGATGTCGATTAAGGGTTGTAGAAGGAGAATTAACATTAAGAGGAAGGAGGAAGGAAGGGAGAGAGCAAGCAAGAGAAGGAAGGTAGAGGAGTGGAGGAAAAAGAGGAGCCAATATTGAAAGAGAGCCAAATAGATAAAGCTTGAGACAGAGATTATAAAAGGGAGAGGGAGAAGCAAGAGAGAACAAAAGAGATTCAGAGAGAGGAAAAGTGTGGAGGAACGGGACTGGGAGGAAAGAGAAATGGAGGAAAGGGAAGTGAGTGTGTGAGTGTTTGCAGGGGAGGGTGTGGGACTTTGGGGGAGTTGGGTCCTGAGCTGCCCTCCACTGCAGCCCATTCCTGTTGCTCCCTGGTCGACTCAGGGCTCAGAGCTCGGGGCTCTAGCCCATCCAGGAAAGGTGTAGGGCAGGCGGACAGCATGCTGAGCCTCCTCGTCTATTTAAACCACCTAGAGCAAGCCATAAATGTAACATTGTAGTCAGGCTTAACCTTGTCTTTCAACACTGCAAACAAATTTTCTGACCATAATCCATTATAATCTTAAGGGACCACCATTGTACATGTGGTCCACTGTTATGCAGTGCACAACTGTAATATTTATATATTATCTATAATATGTGTAGCTATAAAAGGTATACCGTATATTATATATTATGATGAGGCAAGAGTTCAAGACCATAATTCTTGGCTCACTTGTAGTATGCATGAATCCAATGTTAAGAATTATAATACAGGTAAAATATGTAAAATTTTGTAAAAATATATTTAAAATACTGTCTTACCTTAGAACCATGGACAAAACGTTCTCATTTACTGCTAAAGGTTGGACTTTGTGCAAGTGTCCTAGATTGGGTTTCTCTGCAAACCTTTTCATCTGAGAGAAGAAGTTTACACACAAGATGAGGAGACTGAGAGCCAAGTCAGTTTCATGCATGTTTCACCCTCGGGAGGGTGCTACCACCTTTCATGTGGATGGACAGCAGGGAGGCTGCGCCTCCTACAGCTGTCTTCACTTAGTCCTGCCCAGGCCTCCTGAAAGGCACTGTTAAAGAAGCAGTTTGCAGAAATAACTGCTTTATTTTAAAACAAATCCTTTGGGAGTACAACAGAGTTTCAAATTATTCTTTTCCTACTACAGAGTTTATATTATTTTAATGATACAATTCCAGCTCTCAGAGGCAAGTAATTATAATTTTTTTTAATTTTATTTATTCATTTTAGAGAAGAGAGACAGAGAGAGAGAAGGGGGAGAGGAGCTGGAAGCATCAACTCCCATATGTGCCTTGACCAGGCAAGCCCAGGGTTTTGAACCGGCGACCTCAGCATTTCCAGGTCGACGGTTTATCCACTGCGCCACCACAGGTCAGGCAAGTAATTATAATTAGTCATTTATTCACGTGCTTCTAAGAGATTTTGGATTTAAAAAAATGTATTTTTTGGCTATTTTGGTTTATTTTGTTTTGTTTCAGGATTGAATTGCTGAATAATTTGAGTAGACATCTATTACTGTTCTAGCATTCCTAACAGAAAAGTGGATATAAAATAATGAAAATGCACATGATTTGTTAGACTCTAGTCTCAGTTTCAAACTCCTGTGTAGAACCCATGTCATGGTAAACTGACCTTGACCAAGCAGGACTGTATTCTTATCTCTTTGAGCCTACATATTTCCCTCTTGATGTTCCTTTCCTCATCTTCCTACCACCTCCAATATCTGATCAAGATCAAAGTCTACAAAGTCTACTTCCTAAATATCTGTAATCTGCTCAGTTCTGTTCTGTTACTTCTGTTGACCCCACCTTCATTCAGGCCATTACATTCTCTCCTTGCAATATTCAGCAACTTTCTCTTACCTACCATTCCCACTGACTTCTCCTTTTAGCTTCATATTTTGCCATGGACTCTTTTGGTCCTTGTATTCTTCACTAGACCCTGTAAATGCCGCTTCTATGCTGCTTTTTATTAGGTAACCCTGCTAAGGGCTTACTGTCGTTTACATTTTTCAGTAGCACAGCACTTATCAAAGGGCTAGTTCTTCTACTTCTAGGTAATAAGTGAGTTCTGTAAACTTGTGAGAAAGGAATCACATGATCTTGCTCAAATACCATCAGTGCTGAGGGGGAGTCGCTTATTTGTGGGGAAAAATATTGATGGATAATGGAGAAAGCATGATGAACTAAAAGGAAAGAAAACTAATCGAAAGGAATAGAAATTGCTTAATTGCATGAGCTTTAACACTGCTCCACCTAAAAGTTCAACCCCTTGTAACTCAATCCTCTTATAGCCTAGGCTTTGACCCACATCAGGATTCTTTAGCAATATATTGGGAATGGGCAAAGGTGGAGAAAGGGGTGCTTGAACCAAGTTCCAAAAATTAAACTTTATGTTAATTTTAATTCTGAGCTGTATGACTTGAGGCAGATTACTAAATCTCCATGTAATATATTTAGTCTTTATAATATGGAAATGATAATTATCTCTGGTAGCATTTTGAAGATTAAGTGAGATTATATAATGTCTATCATAATTTGCCTCTTTTCCACAAGTCTATTTTTTATTATGAATTTGGAGGGGAAAACTCTCAAATGAATTATCATTTTATAAAAAGCAATCATATCTTCTAGCAGTTATAATTGCCCTTTCTTCTTTTTCTCTCTTTTGCTGGGACTGTCACTAAGGAGAAGAGCTCTTCTTTTTTCTTCTATAGTGTCTTTGCTCTTACTCTTCTGGAATTGTCCTATTTTATTTTCCATTCTCCTCAAAAAATTAGCTATAATGAATAAGGAGAAAGAATTGTTTTTCCAAACACACAAAACCTATTTCACCTGACATTGTGTTTAATCAACTATATTTGTCTGTACCTAGTGGTGAGAGAAGTAAAATGCTTTTCTGAATCCTTCTGTTTTAATGATGTGTCAATGCCAACTGTATTTATACTGCACCCATTAGAAAATTCAAATCAACAATTTGAGAAGTTTGACATATTACAGTAGTGGCTAAAACCTTTTGTAGGTCCAAAGCCCTTAAACATGACCCCATTAATCATAAAACTTATATTGGATTCAATTAGTTAATGGATACTCACTGAGCATCCTCCTGTGGCAGACCCTTTGCAAGCCATTCATAGGAGTATATTGAGGACTATATATAATAACTACAAGCTCAGAATTGAGAGCGATTTAAATATCTACTACTAAAGCATTTTATACTACTCTTTCACACCCTTCAGCTAATTCTTTTCTTCATTTGCAGATATGCCTAAAAGCAAAAAGATAAAAAAAAAATCAAATGAAATTTGCTTTAATTCATGTTATTGGCAAAGCTAAGTAGAAAAGAACATACATCAATGACTAAGACAGAATATGGATGATTTCTATCATTGAGTCCTATTGTTAAAAATGATCAATATATAAAAATATAAGAGAAATTCAGGGTTTTGATTAAAACAGTGAAATAGGAAAAATTATAACCTGCTGTCTATATTATCCCAATTTTATTTTTGGTTTGTTAAAAATGAACAGTATATAAAAATATGAGAGATATTCAGAGCTTTGATTAAAACAGTGAAATCGGAAAAAATTATAATCTGTCTATATTATCTCAATTTTATCTTTGGTTTCCTTTACCTCACTATTTTTATGCCACTCCTCCCCCCTCCCTATATCAGTAGTGTGCAGATAAGCTAACTCTATAAAAAATTGTTAAAAGTCCCTGAGTTGTATTCTTTGTCAATTGCCACTGTGTAAATACTCCTACTATGACCAACTTCAAACTACCAAAGGTAGAGTTGGAAAGAAATGCTAAAAATCAGTTTTCACAAATCAGGATAACCTGGCTCCCACTCACCAGTGGATCCCCCTTTCACAGGTGTGTGACTAGACTCAGACACATAAAACTTACACATTCTGTGGATATTATATCAGTTCTTGACATATTGACATGGATTCTAGTCATTGTATTATTACTCCCCACCAAGGACAATGGTTTTTAAATGTTATCACTAAATTTAGAAAGTAAAATAAGAAAATGTTTACCCCCCAGATTATTACAATAAGATTTATAAACAACTTGAAATTGTGCACAATCATACATGAATTTGTTGTCTATTCTGTGCAGATTGTATAGCTATTTGCTAAAATGGTTAAATAAAAAGGTTTAGATAAATGTGGTTTAGAAGGATTACCATTTATATTGCTCACTACTACATCTTACTAGTTTAAAATGCATGCACCAATTTCTGATTACAAAATAGTAGGTTCTATAAGCATTTCTTATATTTCATGTAATTGGGAAACTTCATTATTATTACTCAAAATGAAATGTTTAAATAACTTTAGAAAAATATTTTAGAACCAAAATGAATTTAAGTTAAACTTATTTAAATAACCATAAAGACAAAATATACTATAGACTTATGCTTTTTAAATAGTAAACAACAATATGCATTAAATTAAAAAATAGAAATCGGTTCTTAATTCACCCAGCTAGAGTCTAAAAGGCAATGTGGAGTCACTGAGAAAAATGTTACAATGGTTTTCACAGATTTTGCAGATGAAAATGAAAATGCCTTTAAGTAGTATGTAGTTAGAGTAGGTAAGAGAAAAATTAAATGGCTTAGTAATTGTTGGTTTTTCAAATAAATTACCTTTGAAGAGTATAAAGCTTTGAGCAAATTTCTGCCCTTGGCAATTAAATTAATTGTGTATTTTAACATAAATGCTTTCTAACTGCAATTCACTTTAATCTTTTAAATGCTCAATATGGAGTTCTTTGGAATGAGAAAAGCTATGAGAAAAATTGTCCCATGAAACTATATGTATTTTGATACTGGTTTTCTTTTCAAATAAATTTCTGACAATTTTCCTAGTAGAGTATTAAGTATTTATGTTTGGGTGATACACAAGTTACTTCTTGTGTTCTACATTTTTAGCGATACAAGAACATAAGAGGAAGCTGTAAGGAATTTATACATCAGAGAAACTTACTCATTGCATTTCTTAAATAGTCTGACAATACATTATCTCAATTATTTGAAATAGCATAGCCCTTCATTTCTATTATAGAAGCAGCATGCTCAGAAAAAAAATGTAAAAAATATAAACAAATATGGAATTATAGTTGTGGTTAAATTCTAAACATCACATGTATCTGGTTAAGTATGTCTCCCAGGAATGCATGTATTGGTTTCACTCTTATGTCTTTCTATCCAATCCCCTTCGGTTTTCTTTTTTTATATTAATTACTACATGACCTTTGGTGCTTGATGCTGACTTTTTTTTAAATTTTTATTTATTTATTTATTCATTTTAGAGAGGAGAGGGAGAGAGAGGAGAGACAGAGAAAGAGAAGGGGGGAGGAGCTGGAAGCATCAACTCCCATATGTGCCTTGACTAGGCAAGCCCAGGGTTTCAAACCGGCGACCTCAGCGTTTCCAGGTCAATGCTTTATCCACTGTGCCACCACAGGTCAGGCAAGAGAGGAGAGACAGAGAGAGACAAGGGGGGGAGGAGCTGGAAGCATCAACTCCCATATGTGCCTTGACCAGGCAAGCCTAGGGTTTCAAACCGGCGACCTCAGCATTTCCAGGTCGACGCTTTATCCACTGCGCCACCACAGGTCAGGCTATTTTCACTTTATTTATTTATTTATTTATTTATTTATTTATTTATTTATTTATTATTTTTTATTCTTTTTAGAGAGGAGGGGCAGAGAGAGAGAGAGAGAGAGAAGGGGGAGGAGCTGGAAGCATCAACTCCCATATGTGCCTTGACCAGGCAAGCCAGGGTTTTGAACCGGCAACCTCAGTGTTTCCAGGTTGACGCTTTATCCATTACGTCACCACAGGTTAGGCTTGGTGCTTGATGCTGTACAGGGTGTGCAACAGCCACAGCTTTTGAGACTCACTGAATTTAGAATTCTGTGTGTATATGTATGTGTTTTACTGATACTAATCTTCTGTGCTCTTTCACGGTTAACTTTAATATGAAATAAAAATCTCTCATTGGTGAATATCTTTTTTTATAATGATTAGTAGACTTTGAACTATCTACTGTGCTGTGTAGTGCCCAAGTTTTGCTTGTAGGATTTGTTAGAATATATGCATTCTAAAATAAGTGCTATGCTTTTTCACTTATTTCTCTTGTTGTAATTGGGACTCGGTGAGTTTATTATACATGAGATCTTTTTTTTAACTTTTTTTTAAAAATTTATTTATTCATTTTAGAGAGGAGAGAGAGAAGGAGAGAGAGAAGAGGGGAGGAGCAGGAAGCATCAACTACTATATGTGCCTTGACCAGGCAGGTCCAGGGTTTTGAACTGGCAAACTCAGTGTTTCCAGGTCAATGCTTTTATCTACTGCGCCACCACAGGTCAGGCTATACATGAGTCTTAATGTTCTTATCATTTGGAAGTAAAAGAAATGTGCTTTCTTTGTCTTGCAGTTCTACGGGGCCCTGTGTTTTGCCTTAAAAGTGGGAACAAGATTGTTTGTAAAGAATAGACTGCCAGGTTTTTCAACAATAGAAACAATTGTCAAGGTAATTATAATTTGCATTGAATTACCATGGACTAGGATTTTAGTGTACCTTATTTCAAATACTTGGAATATATTGTTTATAATTCAATAAGAAAATACCTATGAAGAAAATCAAATGTTTTAAAAATAACTAACAATTAGTCCATTTTGTCAGATGAAATAGTTTATTTACATCATTTGCAAAGTATATATAATTTAGTCCTACATGGATTTGAAGAATTTGCACTACGTATGCAGTTCTTAAAGAGCCTACCCATATATCCACACATATATTTTATATGTATTTATGATATCAAACAGCAATCATTTAAGATAAACAATAAATAATAAGGTAAATCAGAGTACTTATTAGAGATACTAGTCACACATTGCTTAATGGTTATTTTTTTTTTCCTTTAAAATTATCCTGTCAGTTAATAGATCCCCAACACAAAACAAAGGAAAACTCTACAGCAAATACAATACAACATCGCATTCCTAACATAACATAAAGAGAAATTCTTTCCAGTGTTTTCTCTGCTACTGATTCCAAACGTTTGCCTTTCTTTGGCTCTGAAAGACTTCCGTGAAGAAAGGATGCCAGAGCTAAATAAGTTTGGGAAGTGGAGCCTCTATATTCTACCCAGGGAGAGTCACAACCCACAAGTCAAGGGCCTTGAACAGCCCTGCAGCAGAGAAAACTGTTTAGCTTTGTTTGTGCAGTTTTTCACAAGTGTACTTGACTGGAAAACACTTTCAAATAACCTCTCAAAACATCCCATAGACCTGTATTCCACAGAAATCTCTTATGCAATGCTATTCTGAGCTTAGGAACTGCTCAAGTGTATGTAACCTAAGTTACTTGGTAACCTTTTCACCTAAAACTCAGACAGTGAAGCAAAATCCAAAACCACTCTAAGCATTTGTATGGATATGGATGAACTCCCCAAAGGCCCATCTGGCCACAACATCTCATCACTACCCATACGTGAGAGCTGCCAGGGAAGAACTTCACATCTTACAGAAATGTGCCCCTCAATTTGCATGCATGTAAACCTTGCATTCAAAGTTAGGTGTTCACTTGTCACATCAAAGACCAAGGCATACATGCAAAACATCTGTGTGGAGATAGTAAAACTAGCTTGTGCACTAATTGTATCTAGGATTAACATATCAGCTTTCTCATACTATAAAGTTAAGTTTTCCTAGCTTAATGATAACTGTTCTACTGTGGAGGAGTATTGAATTCCTCTTGCCCAGCTAACGTTATAAGACTGAGTATCATTTCAAAGACTGAAAATCTTGAACCACATTTGATTCACAGTGATGGTTTACACAACCACCTTGGAGAGAGAGCACCAACACCTATAAGGAGAAAAACAGACCAGGACTGGTGCAAATGCTCATCTCAAGGTTAAAGTACTGTAGCCTTCAAGCCCTCCACCCCACAAGGAAATCTGTGATTGTGTGTTATATGTGTCAACAAGTTTGCTGCCAGCGATCTAATGCCAACAGAAGCCCGCAAACTGGTTTAAGTAAAAGGACAAACTTTACTCAAGTAAACAATTTGCAAACTGGGGCAACACAGCCTTTGGTGAAAACCAAAAGTACACTCTGTAGATACAAATGGGCTCACTTTTTATAGAGTTTGAATCCTGATTCCCTATTGGTCCATTTTTAATGTACAAGAATAATTCAAATCACACAATTCTGGTTGGTCCAGAGAACATGGTTCTGATAAACCGTATTTTTGAATTCTGATTGGTTGTTAATGGAGTCACTCCAATTGGTCAATATATATGCAAATGAGGATATAGTTAGGCAGTTCTGACTGAATAGGGCAGGTCTAAGCCCACTGATAAAATAGGATACCAGCAACTCCTTTATAAGGGTTGACCCAGCTGGCATAGTACAGTGCAGGTTCAGTCTGTACCTTTTCCTTAACAGGCATTGTGTGTGACAGGACTCTGTCCACAGTGTCTGCTAGACTCTGGTTATGAATTTGTGTCCAGTTAACTACAAGGAGTCCTTCTGGACAGATATATTATTTCTCAAAATCTTACATGTTTAACAGTAAGGTGTAGTTTAGATGTATTGTATAACGTATACTGAATATATATTTTTTAGTGTTGAACATGCCTAACATACAATAACTAATCTAAAAAGTTAGGTTTTATAAGTTTCCACATTATTATGTCAAAATTAATAGCAAGAGTATAGAGTGCATCTCTGTAAGTCATAAGACCTCCAAAACATTGACACATTCATCTGCAGTTTCTTCTCCTCTATATTCCTGTTTAGATCAACATGAATGAATATTGCTGACTAGCTATAAAAATGGATATGAAAAAGGGAATCACTTCTCAAATGAGTGTGACTATATCTGGGTAGAAAAGAAAATGGACTATTCTTTTAATGGAGGTATCCCATCCTTGTTGTTTGAAGTTATATAATTCAAGCTCAACTGACTAATTTTTAACATGGTGAGGCTGATCCTTCTCACTCTGAATTCATTGTTTCATGCTTTATAAAATCTAAGAGCAATGGGCAAAATTTTAGTAATTACTGTCTTGTATATTTGGGTTTCTTTTCTGAGGAGCCTCCAGGTATTCTGTGAATTATAGCTAGAAATATGTCAAGTCTTTCCAACTCTATTTTAATGTGCAAGAAATAAAAAAGAGGGAAAGGGAAAAAGTCTGAGGACATTTTACTTTTTCAGCTCTAAGTGTACAGATAGAAACCCATTCTTCAACACAAAAATATTTAGATTACATTATTAAGAGATAGAGAGGGAAATTTCTATGATACTAAAGAGGAAGAAGAAGAAGAAGAAGAAGAAGAAGAAGAAGAAGAAGAAGAAGAAGAAGAAGAAGAAGAAGAAGAAGGAGGAGGAGGAGGAGGAGGAGGAGGAGGAGGAGGAGGAGGAGGAGGAGGAGGAGGAGGAGGAGGAGAAGGAGGAGGAGGAGGAGGAGGAGGAGAAGGAGGAGGAGGAGAAGAAGGAAGAAGGAGGAGAAGAAGAAGAAGAAAGCAAAGAAAATCTATTCAGCACCATATCTTCTCACTCTTCACCTTCAATTCTGAGGCAAATGCCAGAGTCATTTGCAATTAATTTTTAACCCTTCAAGTGATGAGTTCTGGGATTTCTCAAGGTGGATAAACAATCACAAGATACATTATAACAAAAAATTTAAATAAGAGGGCTTTTCTTGGCAGATGGCATGCAATAGAAAATTCTACTATTGTCGATTCTATGCCATTTGATTTTATAAAGAATATTGTCTTTTTATGACCCAAAAAGATTTTTTTAAAGCACTAAAATATTATAATGTAAAAGTCATTATATTTGTGTACATATCTATTTACTTTTCAATTAAAAAGCTCTAGCTGATATATGTGTATCTGACTTTTGGAAGTCTCATCAGGTGTACAAGCTTTTTAACATTTACTATCCATTGATTTTTTATCTTGATGATAAAGCATAAGAAATCAATATCTGCTTTCATTTATAAAGATTTAAAGAGGTATATCATAGGAATATTGGAGGGGGTTATAAGAATATATCCTCAATATTATTACTGATAATTCTTCCTAAAGCAAAAGAAGAAAAATGTATCTAAGTGAAATTTATGATTTTGAAACTTGATTTGAATTGACATCTTTAGACTGCTCTGCACAAATTTGTTTGACAATCTTACAGGTAAGTAGTTCTATGCTTTTCTTTTCCTGTATTTTAGAGAAGATATCAAGCTGAAGTGAAATTAGTGACTGAGGAAAGGACTAACGTTTGACCATAGTTACACACTACATAAAACTGACCCTTCACATATATGAGGTAATTATAGATTTGATAAGCCATGAGCTAAAAAAGCTATATTAATTCATAGCAAATAGATAATATAACATATAAAAGGAAAATTTAAATACTGTGGTTTGTCTCTTTTCTAGAGCTCAAAAATGTATCATTTATTTGGACTGAAAGACCCAAAGAAAAGCAAGGTAGAGTAACCATTGTTTAAACTTTAACTCTCTTGTATTGAGATTACTTGTCATCACTTTTGGCCTTTTGGCTAAAATCAAGTGAAGTGGAGATTACTTGTCAAAAGTATTTTATTTTTGAAATGTTTTTGGCTAAAGATTTACCAAATGGTTGTTGTCTGATCATATTATCCCCCAATATTTTTTACCAATCTGTGACAATGCAAAAAGAGTTCTTTTTATATAGCTACATTCTAAGTAGTTAAATTATGGACCTCAATGATCTCTGTTTTAAATGACACTATTGACACTGTTTACTTTTTACTCAGCCTGGTTTTCCTCATAAATCTCAACAAAGTTCTTTTTTCTCTAACTATTCCTTTCTTTCATCTTGTTCCTAAAATAAGCACTCTCTTAGTCTAAGTTGTTAGGTTCTTCTATCTTAACTAATTATAATGCTTTTTGCTACACAAATAGCATTTATTTATTTTTTAATCTCTTCATTAAATAAATGTCTACCTAGAAATAGAAAGAGCTAGAAATTTTTTTTTTCCTTTCTCAACTGCTCCTTAAAAAATAAAGCATGAAGGAAGTATGGTGTTGAATTAATACTGAAATTTAGTCTTTAAAAAGATGAACATGGAGAGGGTGATTTCTAACTAGAATTTAGGCAATTTTAAAATTTCAGAAATAGTTTTGCCCTTCCTTCTTGCTCCATTCTGTTTCTCTTAAGGACTTCTGCCTTCTTTCATATCTTTCTCCATGCTCCCTTCTAAATATTTCAAAATTCACTCAACTCTTTGCCAGCTCTGCTTCACTCATATTTTCTTTCTTATAGATAGCTACAATAGAGCTTTTTGTTTTGTTTTGGTTTGGTTTTTCTGAAGTGAGAAGTGGGGATGTAGAGAGCCAGAAGCCTACATGCACCTAATCAGGATCCACCCAGCAGCCCACTAGAGGGTGATGCTCTGCCCATCTGGGACATTGCTCCCTTGCAACCGGAGCTATTCTAGCACCTGAGGCAGAGGCCAGGGAGCCATCCTTACTTAGCACCCAGGCCAACTTTGCCCCAATGGAGCCTTGGCTGCAGGAGGGGAAGAGTGAGATAGAAAGGAGAGAGGGAATGGTGGAGAAGCAGATGGGCACTTCTCCTGTGTGCCCTGTCTGGGAATTGAACCCGGGACTTCCACACGCTGGGCTGATGCTCAACCACTGAGCCAACTAGCCAGGGCAATAGAGCTTTAAAACTAGAATATCATTTCTGACAAAAAAAACTGATTAAAAAATTGTGATAGATCATATATACTTTTAGTATAATTCATTTACATCAGGGAATTTATTATAAGGTCAGCAAGTGGGGATAACATTTCATATTTAAAATGAGCTAAATGTTTGAAACTCCCATTGAATGTGTGTTTTGTGTATGTTTGTTTGCATATATCATTGTATAAATAGATAATAAGTATTAATGCATTTTAATTTACTTTAAAAAGTCTTGAGTACAGATGCATAAGCAATAGAAAATAAATGTAGTGCTTTTGCATTTTTAAAATAATCATATAATTTACTTATGTTTTCAGATGAAACAGCATAGAATATTATTCTAGGAGAAATGTATACTGATGCATATGAATATGCACATTTTCTCTATTGCTTTATTTAAAACTGGAAATGCTGAATAAAGTGTTAAATACCTTCCTGCTACCCTCAGAGACTAGGCCATAGAAATGTTGAAAAGACTGTTGGGTTGAAATAAACAAATCAACTGTTTGAATTAGAGTAGAAATTCAGAATAAGGGAGTGGGATATTTAGGGTATAAGTGGTCAAATTATAGCTCTAACTTTAGCCTCAGTAGATAAACACAAAAATTCCTTGGTATCAGGTTTGTAATCTATACAATACCTCAAATTGAACACTGGGTGGCAATGTTTACTCATTTTTATTATTGTATATTTTATATTTTTCAGAAATTCAAAAGCTGTAATAGGACAAATTCAACTTTCTGGTCCTCAAGGTTATTTGTAGATCCTAAGACACTGAGAAAAAGCTTTTCTTTTACAAGTGTTCTGTTGTTGTTTTTGGTTGTTTGTTTGTTTAGCGTGCAGAAGAGAGTTCTGCAATCTATCTGTGAAACATTGTTCTTGATCCATTAATTGATTCTAGCAGAGAGGAATATGCTATGGAGAATTAGCAGTGGACACAGAAGAAAGAAATAAAAATTTCTAAGGAGCTAGATAATATATATATATATATATATATATATATATAATATAGCAACAAAAACTACCTTGGAATTTGTATTCTTGTGATTTTAAACATTGAGGTGTGACAACAAATTATATCTGCATCAGTTGTCAGTATGGTGAACTTCTCTCTCTGATGTTGATTGATGTTCACAACTATTTAATAGAGCAAGTCAAATAAATAATTAAAAACTCATTGATCAAAACAGTCAAAACCAAGTAAGTCCTTCAACTTTATTCTAACTAAATTTCCTCTGCCGATTCTTACATTCAGATCTAGAGCTGGCCCTAGGGATAACTGTTAAGTAATGTGAGACTTCTACAACTTCTTACTTTCTTTTGAGAGCTCACCTCCAACTTTAAACAGGAAACAGAAAGGGCTTCTGTTGCTATTACCAAATTCAAAGGGTTCGCCACTTGTGGCGCAAATGAGATGTGGTTGTTGCAAGGAAGCTTTACTTACTTGCAGCAAGTAAAGGAGACAGGGGATTCCTATCCAAAGTTCTGTCCACTTGATGGAGGCTTAGTTATTGCTTATATAGGTTATTTGGTCAATGGCATGTTGATTTCTTCTTTGCAATTGGCTACTTTCATCAGTTGAGTTGTTGTCAGCTCATTCTGTTTTACTGCTTTATCTGTAAAACACTGTGCTGTGTTTTAACATTAAGCATGAAGGGATATTTAGAACTGCCCAGACCTTGAGGCTCTTGTGCAACCTAGCACTGCTTTGCTGGAGAGTACTGGGAATTTTAATGAGATTAGTCATTTTGGCTTTCTGGTAAGTACTTCCTGCCACTGGCATCAATAATTTTAAATGACAATGACCCAGGGATTCCCTGGAATGATTCTAAAGACTAAAGCTCTTCAGTAGAACTCCTAACTCCAAAACCATTGCCCAATGAGAATTCTGGTTTGGAAGGTTTTCAACCTGGTTGTTACACATAGGGTTTGTGTTTCATGATATTAGCAGCTTCACTTTAGACAATAAAGCTAAATATTGCATCATTTTTTTTTTAAGCAAGAGAGAGAGACAGACAGGAACAGACAGACAGGAAGAGAGAGATGAGAAGCATCAATTCTTTGTTCATTGCAAGCACCATAGTTGTTCACTGATTGCTTTCTCATATGTTTTGACCAGGGGCCTTCAGCAGAGTGAGTGACCCCTTGTTCAAGCCAGTGACCTTGTACTCAAGCCAGCAAACTTGGGCTTCAAGCCAGCAACCTTTGGGCTTAAGTCAATGACCAGGGGTTCATGTCTATGATCCCATCCTCAAACCAGTGACCTTGCGCTCAAGCTGGTGAGCCTGCACTCAATTCAGATGAGCTGGCAACCTTGGGGTTGTGAACCGGGGTCCCCAGCATCCAACAATGATGCTGATGATGTGCCACTGCCTGGTCCGGCTGTATCATCTTCTTCTTCTTCTTCTTCTTCTTTTTGCCCTAGAAATAGACTTTTAAAAATTTATTTGCTTTCCGTGTGTTCTCTGAATTTATATTTTTATTATTGTAACATTTAACCACCTGTACCTTTGGAACTGGGATGAAAAATAAATGACATTAATGAAAGAAAGAGGTTTGAATATATCAAACCTCTTTTATATATAGTAAAAGTTCTAATGAGAGAAAGTAAAGGAAAACATTTTCATCCTGGCTAGTTTGAAGGAATTGATAACTGCAAGGAATATATACATCCTATAGGTCACTTGTAATTAGAAGTGATTTCCCTCTGGAAATCTCCTCTCATACATTGCAACTGTTCTTTCATAAAATGCAGTGCATTAGAAAAGAGAGATAAAGACAAAGATGGAGAGAGAGACTAAATATTAGGCCTATCATTCATTGGTTTTATTAAATTTTTATCTCTTATGTTACACCATGTATAGAAAGTGTATTATTTTGTTTTTCCTTGTTTTAAAACCACATAAAGAATCATGCATTCATTTAGAACTTACATGTACATTTTTTTTAGAGTTTTTGGGTTTTTTTTTTACATTTTATTTATTTATTTTTTTAGAGAGAGGAGACACAGAGAAAAAAAGAGACAGAGAGAGGAAAGAGATAGAAAGAACAGAGGGAGGAGCAGGAAGCATCAACTCCCATATGTGCCTTGACCAGGCAAGCCTGGGGTTTCGAACCAGCAACCTCAGTGTTCCAGGTCGACGCTTTTACCCAATGCGCCACCACAGGTCAGGCAAGTACATTGTTTTTGAATTTCCTTTTATTCTGTATTAGTCGTCTCTTAACATATGAACTGCACAACTTATTTAGCTATTCATCTCTTGATGAATAAAAAAATCCATACACAAAATAAAACTTGCTGTTTGGCTAATTTCAGCTATAAGGCACAACTATTGTTTTTGCAAGACCATCTGTGACATTCTGTTTATACAGATCTCTTCACTCCTTTATGAAAGGAAGTTTTTCCCATTAGTATTGATATCTTTAAAGTTTATATACTACAGTGTCCTTTAACTTGAGACTACTTACATATATATAGGTATTTATTTTTGAAGTTGTTGAATGGGAGAGGCAGTGAATAGGCAGAAAAGATTCATATCCTCAACCATGAACATGTGTTTTCAGCATTGATCCATATAATCCTTTGCCTTTTTCCTCTTTTGTGGTAAGATACAGGGAAGGAAATAATCATTGATAGGCTGTGATAATGACACATGGATACATAAACCTTTTATCTTCAAACTAATTCATAGTATCCTTGGCCTTGTGCTATAGTGATATCTTTCATCTTTGATCATAAACATGAGCACAGAAATATGATCCTTAACCTGTCTTCATAAGGCTAGTTTAACCATGAGAAAAAGTATATCTCTATTTATCAGTCTAATTAATAGTTTTAAAATTAGAGGATCTACTTAAAATTAATTATAATTTTATCACTTAACCAGCACTTTACCATCAGTTAATTGAATCTTACTTTCCTTGAATTCTAAAATCTCAAAGTCTCGACATATTCCTTGTTCTTTACACAATTAGAATTTTAATTTTTTAATCAATTTTATTGAGGTATAACTTTAGAGTGTTTCCTCAATTTTAGGAGCACAATTTGATGAGCATTGATGAATGTATACAATGATGCAACCACCAGAGAAATTATGATATGGAACATTTCTATCAATTTGAAATTTACTAGTTCTTCCATTAATATTGTCTTTCTGTTCCAAGATCCAATACAAGTGTACTAGTCTCTCAGTCAGCCATAAGAAAATACCATATAGAATGGGTAGCTTAAAAAACATGAATTTATTTTTTACAACTCTGGAGACGGGAAGTCCAAGATCAAGGTGCTGGCAAGCTGGGCTTTATCCTAAGGCCTATTCTCTTGCCTGGAAGGCGACTGCCTTCTTGCCTTCTTGCCATGTGTTCACATATGCTCTTCTTTCTGCATGCAAAAGAAAGAGCTCTGTCTCTCTCTCTTCCTCTTGTTATAAGGCTCCCAATTTTATTAAATTAGAATCCCAGTCTTATAATTTCTCTTAACTTTAATTTCCCCCTCAAGGCCCTATCCCCCAATATAGTCATGCTGTGGATTAGGGTTTTGACATATGAATTTGGTGGAAGGATACTATTCAGTGCATAGCATGAGTTTATCATACTCTATTTGTCATGTTTCCCTAGTTTCCTCTCATCTGTAATATTTTTCAAGTTTATTTTTTGATTAGGGTAAATGTTAAGGGTTGACAATCTTTTATTTTCTTCTTTTTTGTAAATGATTGTGATTTGATCTGATTTGTTGAAAAGACTATTCTTTCCCTATTAAATTACTTTGCATTCAATTGAGCATATACATGTGGGTCTATTCTGGATTTTATAACCTGTCTCATATACTACATATCTGCCCTGATGCTAAAACCACCGTATCTTGATTCCAGTAGCTTTATGGAAGGGATTGATACCAAGTGTTTTCGAGATCCGACTTCATTCTTCCTTTGAAAATACTGTTTTCATTATTTTACTTTCTGTGAATATCTATTAAAGTTATCTTTGTAATATTTACAAAATAAGATTACTTCAGTTTTGAATGTAATTGCATTGAATCTGCCTATCAATTAGGGACGAATTGGCATCTTAACTATATATATTCTAATCCTGAAACGTACCTTTCTCTAACAAGATGTCATCTTTATTGTTTTTCCATAATATTTTGTAGTTTTTGTTGTACTGTTTTGCACAAACTTAAATTTTTTTTCACCTGACCTGTGGTGGCGCAGTGGATAAAGCATCAACCCGGAATACTGAGGTTGCCTGTTCAAAACCCTGGGCTTGCCTGGTCAAGGCACATATGGAAGTTGACGCTTCCTGCTCCCTCCCCCTCTTCTCTTTCTTTCTCTCTCTCTCTCTTCTGTCTCTAAAATTGAATAAATAAAAATTTTAAAAAGGCTTAAAATTTATTTCTATGTATTTTTAATATATCTATAAGTGTTTAAATTCCAATTTAATTATTTATGCTATCATATAGAAGTCGTGTATTAACCTTTTTTGTAACTCACTAATTCTGGTAGCTCTTTTGTAGATTTCTTGTGACTTTCTATATAGAAAATGATTTTGTCAGGGAATAAAGACATTTTTATTGCCCATTTTTTTCTAACTGTGTGCTTTTATTTATTTTTCTTGCCTTGCTGACCTGGCTAAGCCTTCCAGTAAATTGTTGAATAGGAGTAGTAACTGAATATCCTGGCCTTGATATTGTTGCCTTATGTTATCTGGAGATGTTTCAGAAATGACCTTTATCAGATTGAGCAAGTACCCATAGATCCCTAGTTTGCAAAGGGTACTTATAGCACATGTATATTTAACTTTGCAAATGTTTTTTTTCTTGAATAAAGACCAAAACGTGTATTTTGTTTTGTACTCTATCACTATAGTAAGTTACAGTCATAGATTTTCAAATATTATATAAACTTTTCATTCCTGAGATAAAAACCTACTTGAACATAATGTATGGCCCTTTAAGTACATATTTATGAATATGATAGCTAAAAGTTTTGAAGGTTTTTGCATTTATATTCAGAGTTTTCTTTACTTGTATTGCCTTTGACTAGTTTTAGTTTCAGAGTATTCTGGGACTATAAAATTATTTAAAAAAATGATTCTCATTCTCTTCTATATTTTGAAAAAGTTTTTGTGGAATGCTTATGATTTCTCTTTTTGTAAATTTGGTAAAATTTACCACTGAAGCTGTCTTGTTGTGGAGCCTTTTTTCAGTGGTAATGTTTTTTATGACAAATTTATTAACTGTATATGGAGAGAGTGCCTTGGGTAAACTTTATTTTCTTGAGAGAGGTTTTTTTTTTTAAGTTTCATAGATTTATTCAGCAAATACATATTGATGAAAGGTCATATCAGATCAGTGTGTTGGAGAGATCCCGCTGGACTGAGGGTGGGTCTGCCTGAGAAGCTGTGCTGTGGTCTGTCAGGGTCTGTGCAGGAGTCCCGGAGGGAGGTGATGATGGCTTGAAGCGGGGTCTCAGCAGTGGAGATGGGGTAAAATAAATGGTTTTGCCATCAATTTAGGAGCTGTGTATCCCCACACTTGCCAGAAATTCATTGTCCCTAGAATTTTACCAGTTCTTTTACTTCAAATTCTCAGCAGAATGACCACTTCTAGCTATGTGACCCATCACTCTAGCTGTGAACGTTGAATAGCTTTATATTAATTTGTTTTTTTCCCATTTCTAAAAGATGTGGATGAAAAAGGGGCCACATACTAAACCTGTTAAACTCAGGGGGTGTCTTTATGGAGGGCCTTACAACCCACGAGACCAAAAGTAACCACACAGGGTGGCCTAAACATAAAAATTATTTTTATTTTTTATTTTGATTGAATTTTTAAAATAATTTTACATATTCTATTTATTCACTCCATTTTCTATTTTTTAATTTGTTTTAATGGGGTGACATTGATAAATCAGGGTACATATGTTCAGAGAAAACATCTCCAGATTTGTTTGAGAGTTAGAAATTGGTTAGACTGCTGCTTTCTGAAGTCTATTTCCTGGCCTCAGATAAGTTTCCTCTCATGCGTGCACTGATTAGAACACAGCCAAAGGCTCAAGGGGACTCTGAAGATATCCAGACCTATTTTTCCTTCCCTTTGGTCTGCTACCTTTTTCCAGTACTCTTCCCAAAAAATTCTGTTTTCACCTTCTTGAACTCTGATTTCTTCTCCTTAGTGCAGAAAAAAGACCACTTTTTCCTCTCTGTGCAGCGACCTGGAAAACCACCTGCGGGCTGTAAGCTGAAACAATTTCAGAACTCACCTTGTTTGTTTTCCTCATCTCCACAGCATACTGCTTTACTGTCTGTTTCCAGTGTGGGACAATTTTTGTTGCATATATTTTGCGTGGCTTTCTAGTTGTTTAAGAGAGAAAAGTAAATCTGCTCCCTGTTACTAGATTATGGCCTGAGCAAAATAAACAGAAAGGTTTTACTTTCTCTTGTCTTTTTGTTAATACCCATATTTTAGAAGAGGGTGATTTACATATATTCCAGTATCTATTTTGTAAGCCTTTAAATTTAAAATTTTAGTATAGCTTTCTCTGGCTTAAAATGTAAATCCAAGCATAATAATGTATAAAACATGGCATTATTTCTGGACAGAAGTGGTATCTGTTCTGTTTTTTTTCCCAGCTTCATTAAGGTATAATTGACAAAATTGTAAGATATTTAAAGTGTACAACATAATATTTTTATATACATATATATTGTAAAAGGATTCATTCTATTTAGTTAAATAAGAAATTCATCACCTTACACATTTACCCCTTTTTTGTTCTATTGGTGAAAACATTTAAATTCTACTCTCTTATCAAATTTCAATTATACAATACAGTGTCACCATGTTATACATTAGATTCTTTTTTTTTTTGTATTTTATACATTAGATTCTTACAACTGGAAGTTTTTATCCTTTATCTAACCTCTCCCAATTCCCCACGACCACTCTCAGCCCTGGCAAACAGTTTTCTATTATTTTGTTTCTATGGGTTTAACTTTTCTTTAAAGATTCCACATATAAGTTATAACCTACAGTGTTTGTCTTTCCCTGTCTGTCTTATTTCACTTAATGTAAGGTGATATTTAAAATATACAATAATAATAAAACAGCATAGACACTGAATACAATCAGAATGACATCAGCCATATACAAACAATAGAGTCAGTCATACTGGTATGTACCTGGAAACAATATTTTTAGTGTACACTAAAATGAACATATGAACATATTTTTTATTACTGTATTATTTATTCATTAGAAGTAAACCATCTATTATGCTAGTATATTTACTCTGATTGCATATTAAGATATTACAATTTGACTTATTTTTACTTACATGTCAAATACAATATTGATTTTGCAAAAATTCTCTTTTTTATTCTTTGAAAATCATTTCCTTGTTTTTCTTTAATTCATTGAAAGTGCTGCTGTTTCCGTGTTTTCATATTGTTCCTAAAATTAAAAAACTCTAGACTCTCATAGATCCTACCATTCTAAAGTTCTACAACTTAGAAATACTTAAGCATCTTAAGATAAAATAAATATAATTCAGTCAGTACATAAAGCACCCATTCTCTGTTGAAGAATTCATAGGGTCCTATGACATAAAAGCAATTTGAGAATGTTGTTTCTCTGAGAAGCAACTTTCATAATTCTCTCTAGTCTCCTAGAGAAAGAAATATGGACTGTATGATTAAATTATTGGTTTATAATGAGCAATTTTTATAATTTCAACTCAAATTTATGGAACAACAAATGAGAAACCATAACTGAGTGAAAACTCAATACTGCTTGGCACATAACAACCAATAAGATGAGTAACAAGGTGTTGAGGCAAGAAAGCAACTTTTTTTTCAAAAAGGCAGCCAGACAAGATGTTGAACTAGCATCTTAAAGAAATATCTTTAGAAAATAAAGAATTCAGGCATCTTTTATGTCAAAGAAAAGGGGAAAACAGTAAGAGTTTGAGGTCAGTGTTAGGCCAGCTGAAGGAGAGATGCACAGGCCTGATGAGTTTTATAAGAAGTTTATTTATGCATTTGTAAAATTGATGGGCTGAGACCCTAGTGGCATCAGTGGAGAACTGCAGGAAGGTGGTGTCTGATACAGGGGTTGCTGTAGGCATTTGCTGACATGGATTGGGTGCACCTGGACATGTTCAGATTAGCATTTCTTGGTTTGTTGCCTTTGGTCACAGACTGTTTATCTTTCCCAACCCTGAGGTCCCTCCCAATGGCCTTGCCCCAAGGACATTTTCCAGAATCTTTCCAGGGTGGAGGGAGTTGCTTAAGGGGACAGAGAGGTCAGGTGAGGGAGATGCTTAATGAAAAAGCTGCCCTAGTGGGAGGTTGGGTGAGGGGAATTTGAGTTTCAAAGGGGCATTGGATTTAAAGGAGTCCTGAACCCAGACCTAATAGGAGGTGATTGATAACCACATACATCTGGACATCAGCAAGGAGTCAGGGGCTGAGGCTGAAAATTCTTTACTCTTGGTCAACAAAGTCTGCTTGCAATGGTATCAGTCACAATGTTCCTATGAATCTTTTGATACACCTTTCTTATCTCTTTGGGGGGATACTTTTTAGCAGGTAGGCTCTTTCACTAATTCCTAGGCTACAAGTTAAATTTCTTTAATGATTAGCATATCTATGTCCAGTACTAAGCAGAAGTTTCTAATTGACATGAAGTCTCAAGCAAGATGGACTCAGAAAAACTGATTATTTTATTCTATTACAAAACTTAAATATCAATTAGAAGAAGTATTTTATATACCTAACTTAATGAAATATGTAATGACTCTCTAAAAACCACAATTGACTAATATAAAGTTTAATAGAAGAGTTTTTGGTTACAAAAATAAGTTTAGACCTGAATATCATAATTTTGCCTTAGTAAGATAAAACTTGTTTTATTGTTATAACAACCAAATATAATTATTAATTATAATCCAGACTTCCTCCAAGGATAATTTTTAATGCATAACAATGGCTAATGTACCAACTAATCTAGTAAATTTATTTTTCTTAATTACTTAGGTTCAAAAGCAGTAAGATTTTTAAGAAATCATAAACTGCAATAATTAAATCATTAATGTTCTACCACAACTGGAAGAGATACAAGCTAAGGATATAACCAATAATCACTTTAAAAATCATTGAAAGCTTTCATTCTATACTCTTCTAACAGAAATATCAGTAGTCACAATCATGCATGCAATAGAGTTCTAATGTTGCAAACATTTTGTTTGATAAATTATATCTGAGAATTATTTACCTATTAATGTATATTAGTTAATATGGAAAGAGGCTAAGAATTCAAATAAACCCTGGAAAGACAATAGCAAACATTTTTATTTTAGGCTGAAATACAAAATAGGTTATATCAGCAAAACTTGTTTGCCTGCATGTTTTTTTTTTCCTATTTTTGCCAACTCCTTTTTCACTTTTGTGTGTTTTCATGTATGACACTGCATTATAAAGATGATATTTATATCAACATCAAAGAGAACTATTATTTCATATAATCCAAATTTGTAAAAAAAAATCTAATTAGCAAAATAATAAAATACATTGGCCAATATGAAAAATAAATGATTTACTTATAACATGATGCTTATTTTTTCACAGAGAAGCAGACTGTCTCCATGAGTTCAATTTTTTTGTAAGTGGATGTTAGTATTTATGAGATAAAGAAGGCAAATGTCACCAGATTAAGGCCTACTGGCTGACTTCCAAAACATCAACAGGGTACTATTTCCTTGGATGACTATACCCCCGTCAAGGAAGTATATCTAAGACTAGCAGACTCAAACATAATTGTAATAGGATACATGGAATGTATCCATCTCTTTATAGTTATTTAATTAAACTGCACTCACAAAACTGATTCATAAAATTAGATTTTTCTTTTTGACCACATCGTAATTTCAGCTATAATCCAATATATGCATCCCTAAAAAAATTGAAAACATTAAGAAAAACAGTAATTTTTATACATTGCTTTTGACCATTGGCGCTAACTTGAGCTTCCTGAGCAGGCAATTTTGCTTGGGTGGAGATTTTCATAATGAGGACTTATAATGAACGACAATGAAACATATCATGGAAATGCTTATAATCACTGTAGTTACTCCATTGCTGGTAGATGCTGAGATGGGATTGTATATAGTTCAGATGGAAAGAATTGTGGGCCTTAGAGACTAAGGCTAAAGGTGCTCTATTTTAAGTTGACACTTGGTTTTTACTTCCTTAAAACAGTTGAAAGAACATCCACTGCCAGCAGCCAACCTAGTTTTGTGTTTTCTTTTGTGTCCCCCCCACCTGCTCCCATTGTCATTACTCTGATTTCCCTTGACTAGGGAAAAAAAAAACCATGCAAACTAACAAAATGACATATTGTACTGAAATCTTTCTCCACTTATGAACCATATATATTGTGTTATATGCACATGTTGTGGAATAAAAACTGAAGAAAAATAAACATAATTTTAATCTGGTAGCAATTTACTCATTGACAAGACCAACTCCGTTCTATATCATTTAAAATTTTTTTAACTAAATAAGTAAAGTCAGATTTGGTGAGTTATAATAATAAGAATAAGGTGAGATGTAAAATTCAACTGTTTCAGAGCATCAAGCTAAAATAAACTTTGTTCTTTATGGTAGGTGTTTCTTGCCAATGGGCCAATTTACACAATTATCACTGGTTATAACTTTGTTGTGATGTTTTGTATAAGTGCATTTAAGCTTTATCCTATGAGACTGCTTTCTATGATTCCAGGACTAAAGAGCACCCGATTGTGTTACTGCATTATTTATTTTATCCTAATACAGGGGGTCCTTGGCTTATGACATAGTTCTGTTCCTATGACTGTGATGTAACTCTAATTTTGGTGTAAGTTGAAACATACTCTAGCCTAAGTCACTTACCTATCGTAACACAGCTGTAAAATTATAATCTAGAACATAAAAACACACCTAAGCCACAGAAAAAGGAAAAAGATAAAATGTTGGGCAGATAAAATATATTATGCTCACTTTGTTAAAGATGGCGCTGCCCATGTGGAAGCCTGTCACCCAGGTGATTGCTTGGGATGGGTGTGATTGTATTAATGTGTGTTGGGGGAAGGCTTTCAAGCCAAAAGGTTTTAAAAGGAAGAGAGATCACGTTTTCTGGGAGAAGAGTGATTGCGTTCTAGGAGGAGGAGAGAGCAGAGAAGGGCCACGTGGAGGAGAGGAGAAGCAGCCAAGATGGCAGAGTGCTGAAGGAGAAGCCAGTTTGTGCAGAGTTTGTGCAGAGAGAAGGAGATGGGGAAGAGAGATGAAAGAGGCTGATGAGCTAGAAACCTTTGATTCTAGGAAACTTGGATAAGTCAGTGGCTTTGGGAGCCCTGAATGGAAAGGGAAGTGTTTTCCCACTGTGTGTATTTCTTGCCCACTGGGTGCAAGCTAGGATTAAAACTAATGGCCCACCAGTTCTTGACTCCGTTGTGTCATTACTGTCTGTTCAAATCAAATGTGAACCTGTATGGGCGAGGCGGCTGTGATGGTGGCCGTGGCTACTGACTTCACGCATAAATATACCATACTGTACACTGTACTATAGTAACATAAAAAAAGACAAAAATGAGTGTAAAAAAAAATCCTTACCTTGGCCCTGGCTGGTTGGCTCAGTGGTAGAGCATCGGCCTGGCATGCAGGAGTCCTGGGTTTGATTCCCGGCCAGGGCACACAGGAGAAGCACCCATCTGCTTCTCCACCCCTCCCCCTCTCCTTCCTCTCTGTCTCTCTCTTTCTCTCCCACAGCCAAGGCTCCATTGGAGCAAAATTGGCCCAGGCGCTGAGGATGGCTCTATGGCCTCTGCCTCAGACACTAGAATGGCTCTGGTTGCAACAGAGCAACGCCCCAGATGGACAGAGCTTCACCCCCTGGTGGGCATGCCAGGTGGATACTGGTTGGGCGCATGCGGAGTCTGTCTGACTGCCTTCCCGTTTCCAACTTCAGAAAAATACAAAAAAAAAAAAAAATCCTTATTCCTGTGGCTGGCTTGCACACTGGAAGGGACATTGTAAGGTGGGAGAGACCAACCTATTGGGAAGAGGAACCTGGAGAGGCAGGAGAACCTGCAGAAGGTGCTGGAGATACTGGGTCAGGTGAATCAGGATTGCCTACAGAACATTCAAGAGAAGCTGGAAATGATTCTACCTCTACTAAAGGTGTTGCTTTTAAGAAACAGCTGATGTAGAGGGTACAAGATCCGTTGCAGCCTCTCTACCTTCTTAGAGAATTGCTCCTGGCTAGTCTGGAAGGTTGATGGCTTCTTCTCTTCCAAAATCTGCCTATAGCATTGCAAGGCATCCATAACAGCTCTGTAGACCTTACTGAATCTGTCATCGTTACACTGCGCTAAAAGCATAAGCTAAAACAGTCACATCTCAATTATTTTAGGTTTTTATAGGAGTGAGCATTGTAACTTGAAACGTCATATGTTGAGACTATTGTAACCCGAGGACCCCCTGTACTGACATCATAGCTACTATCAAGATATACTCACCTGGATACTATATTACTCAGTTTATTTTGAGTATTTTAGCTTTTCTATATAGTGTTGACTGAAATTTTAACTCTAAATTAAGGTTTCTAACCATTGACATTTTGGGCTGAATAATTCCTCATTGTGAGGACTTTCCTGTACATTATAAAATATGTAGCCTCTGGCCTCTACCCACTGGATTTCAGATAATGCATATAAAGTCCAAGTAGCACTTCCTTTCCTGTTGTGACAATGATAAATGCCTACAGACACTGCTAAAATACCCTGGGGATCAAAAGCTCCACTGTTTGAGACGCTGCCCTAAGTGACAATGTTAATAGTGAAATAGTGAATTAGGGAGTTGTTTGTAACCCTTACTTTCCTTCCCAGACAATGCCTCCTGCAGCTAACTTATCCCCTCTAGTTATAGGAATGATTAGAAAATAGAATTTGACCCCCTCCATTGCTACATCTTACAAAGAAAGAAGAAATTTGAAAACTAACTGATATAAATATGTTAGTGATTTCCCCCATTTCCATGGCTGCATTACTAGAAAATATCAGTTATCATTTCTGTATTCAAGGTTTAAAGTGATGTATATGTGTTTATAGGTTTTCTGTTTTGTTTTGTTTTTATAAAATTTATTTTGCTAGTGCTTACCTACTATAATACTATCAGAGATATCTCCCTGAAAAAATGGAAAAATAGCTACAGTGGGGTAGTAAACAGACATTCACAAAAATCAAGTTTTATGAATTATTGTTATTCAACATATTTTTCAGCTAGAATTAATGTAACCCTAAGAAAAAGATAAAATAGTTCTGTTGAACATTATCCATCTTGAAGAATCTAAATACCTATTAAAATAATAACTGTTATGTTTTTCCATAAAGAATAGTGTCCAACAGTTTTTAAATCCATATTTTAAGTGTCATTTGAAGTAGGAAAATTTCTATATATAATTTTTATCATTCAAAACTGATAAGAAATGTTTTTCTAATGTTTCTTATTTCCAATTGAATATTTTGCTCTATTTTTTTATAAAGGTAAACAATGTTTGTACTTGAAGCAAAAAACAAAACATGAAGATATTACTTTATAAAATGTAGTTCTATTACAAGTTGAGTCATTTTAGAATTTAATTAGTTTATAAGATTTCTTTGTTTTACCATGTTCTACTTGTGGTACACAAATATCTTGCTGTCAACATAAGAGTTCCAGATTATTAGCTTTTTTTCTTTTGTTGAATTTTTGTTTAACTTTTCTCTACCTCAAATCCTCTATCTGTGAAGTGAATATAAAAATACCATCTTTATGTGCATTAAAAATAATTCAAGATTTGCCTAATCCAGAGTGGGTATTTGGCATTCTTTATCATGGAGTAGAGAAAAATAATAAATTTTATTGTCAAATAAAAGAGTCAAATACAAATATCTGCTGATTAGTATGTGTGTGGGGGGGGAGAAGGGGTGGAATCACTTAACCATTTTAAGAACAGTCACTTTATCTTACAATGATCCTGCAGACGTGGATCTATCCCTTAGCCCTCACATAATTCTCCACATTGGCGGTAGACTCAAATAAATGGGCTACAACAGGGGAGTACATATTTAGCAGCTGATTGAGCTAAGCAACCCAGCTTTAGGAGAGTTAGATGTACATAAATGAGAATGTCTTTTATGATAGGCCCAGCATCCTCTGTACTTACTATAGGAGTAACGATAATTACATTTGTTGACATCATAGAATGGCATGTCCTCGACTTCTAAAATTAGAGCACTAATCTCTATTATGAAAGTTGTCCTGGTACCTCCAGTAATAGATTTATGATATTCAGGACAGAGCCAGACATTTATAGAAATATTAGTTGTCCTTAAACACATTGTCTCAAATTTTAACATCTAAATTACCAGAGGCCTTGTTACCACACAGATTGCTGGGCTCCACCCTCATAATTCTAATTTAGTAGGTCCTTGATGGGAACTGAGAATTCTCCATTTATGAAAAGTTTTCAGGTGAGTTGATGGTCATGGTACCACACTTTGGAAACTGTTGTCTTGGACCAGCATTTTTTTTTTTTTTTTTTTTTTTTAGCAAGGGAGAGACAGACAGGAAGGAAGAGAGATGAGAAGCATCAACTCTTAGTTGTGGCACTTTAGATGTTCATTGCTTTCTCATGTATACTTTGACTGGGGGGCTCCAGCCAAGCCATTGACCCCTTGCTCAAACCAGCAACTTTGGGCTCAAACCCATGGCTTTGGACTTCAATCCAGCAACCTTTGAACTTAAACCAGTGAACATAGCATCATGTTTATAATCCCATGCTCAAGCTGGAGACACTGCACTCAAGCTGATGAGCTCATGCTCAGGCTGGACAAGTCCACACTCAAGCCAGTGACCTCAGGGTTTCAAATGTGGGTTCTCAGCGTGCCAGCTCTATCCACTGTGCCACTGCCTAACAGGCCTGAACAAGTACTTTTTCAGGATAACTTATGTTATTCACACAGATCAAATTCAAATATATAACTAGAATTCTCATAAGTTAAACAAACAAATATAATAATTCTTATACTATTTTTTATCTAATTTTTATTTTAACATATTGGTTGCGCCATGTTTGCTAGGATTTGCTTAGTGGTGAAATTAGTATATCACACTATTTGCATATTTTAGAAAGGCCTACACCTTTCTAATTCTAATGGTCTTTCTGTTACTGTTTAAGACAATATAAAGTCTTAAACAAAAGGTAGTAAATAAAATATATAAATTAGAAATGTTACAGCTATGAATTACAATTGTGCTTTAAATTATATTTGTTTTTATTTTTTTATTATATTAAATCTCTGTTTCTTTTGTAGGCTTCATTGGTGTTTGATAATTTAATTATAATTTTTATGAAGTTAAGATATTTTAGATTTAAGACTGGATTATATAGAAAAGATATTTATACCTAATTACATATGAAGGACATTTCCTTGTCTTTTCAGTTTTGCTGAATCAGGAAGGAGACAGTACTATTCTGTCCATTTAATAGCCTTATGAATTTCATTAAGGCTAATCCAGTTCTTTTTAGAATCATTTATGTTGTCTGATAATCTAAAAAAAATGCCATAATATGTGTTATCTGTAATTTTTATAACATTAAACTATGTATGATGCTATTATTTTCTTTTATTAAATATTTAATTCACTTAAATACATTTTAAAAATCAGAACATATTCAAGTAGATACATACATACACACAATCATTTTTAGAGTTAGGATGTAATTTTAGCCTTATGATTTTGAAAATGTATTTGATTTTACTTCAGAGCAAATAAATAATTTCTACCTTTCACAGAAAATTAGTTTTCCATTGTTGTTCTGATATTGCTTTCATGCATATAAATTTGCAAGAAAAATAATTATCATCACCTCTAATTCAGAGTTTCATAACCAAGGATCACTAGCAAAAGACACTTTTAGAGTAATGAGGGTTGGAGGATGGTGGTGGTGGTGGTGGGTGGCAGATAGAACCAATATTGTTTTCTTTTATGTAGTTCTGCCTATATTCTGTGTAACTGAAGGGGGAAGTAACAGAGATTTGTTTTACTTAAAAAAAAAGAGTATTGTAAACAAATCAAAATACTTCTAGTGAAGAAAAACATTAGATGAATAACTCAGGTTTTTTATCATGTCTTCTTGTTATATTCAGAACAGAACCTGTTTTCTAGTTGTGAAATTCAAGTCTAATCAAAGAGTAGTGGTTGTACACAATAAAACAGATTTGTATAATTAATATATGCCAACTATATCTATATAGTTTTTACTATAAAAATTCTCCTCTTCTCAGGAAAGAATAATGGAATATACCTGTTTAATATTTTATTTCAATAACAGACATGAATCTATTTATTCTAAAATAGCATAAAACTAAAATTAGCAAAATTTTCTCTTCAAGGCAATGCAAAGCACTAAATGTAAATTTCTAACTGTCAGTTTTGAGTGTTCTGAATAACTTGTTTCAGAAAATGTAAATAAAGTCAAATAAAAGGACAAAAAACAATAACAACAAAAATGACTAAAAGGGTAAAACTGAGAGCCTGAAAGAGCACTATAATTTTAAGAGAGTTGTGTTTTAAGATCTTGGGGTGAGAATAATTACAACTTGGTTGATATGCAGAATCTTAAAAGGACATTGGGGTAGGGTATGCCTTAGAGTCTATTTCATAAGACCAAGAACATGCTTTGCTTCCAAAGTCTTTTACTTTTAATTGGTTTATCTCTCACTTCCTGAGTGGTCTGTGGAAGTTTTTCTGGGATGATCACTTCTTGAATACTAACTCAATGTTGACAAATCCTTTGAAGAAAATATTTTTTTATATTTTTTTATCTATTTATTTACTTTTCAGCGGTCAGAATTTTAAAAGAAAGTTTGAATGTGACTACGTCTTTGCAGGTAATGAAAATTTGGTGTCATGTAATATTTTAAAATATTCATCATGCAGATATGACATGCTATGTAATGTTTGACATTTAAAATAAAATGTGGCCCTGGCCAGTTGGCTCAGTTGAAACAGCATCAGCCCAACATATGGATGTCCTGGATTCAGTCCCTGGTACGGGCATACAAGAGAAGCAACCATCTGCTCCTCTCTCCCTCTCCCTTCTCTCCTTCTTCGCCTCCCACAATCAGTGGCTAGAGTGGTTCGAGCATCCATCCACCAGGGTGCTGAGGATGGCTCTGTTAGTCTAGAAGAGCATCAGCCTCAGGCACTAAAAATAGCTCAGTCAATTCAAGCATTGGCTCCAGACCAGAGTTGTCAGGTGAATCCTAGTTGGGGCACATGTGGGAGTCTGCCTCACTATATCCCCTCCTTTCACTTAAAAAAGTAATAATAAATAAAATAAAATAAAATGTAAATGGGGAAAAGGGAAGTCATAAACTAAAAATCCCAAGGATTTATGCAGTTAAAACTTTCAAGTAATTATATTTTTTAAAATTTCTCCTCAAATTTTATGAGAAGAAAAACATAGGTATATAAAAATAAAAAAGACTTCATAAAGAAAAGTCCAGGATTTATATAAAGTTGGTGCAGATCTCATTTAACTCCTGCACCTACATCTAGAGTTCCATGTAGTCATTGATTTTCTCCAGAACTTGTCCTGTAGTTTATTGCCTTCATTTATTTACTCCATTTTTTCTGTGATAGCTAACCCCTGTCATTTTTACCTATTGGAATGCTATTTATCTGTCAAGCTTCAGCTAACATGTCACCTACAAAGAAACACTTTACAATCTCAATCTCCCAGTAGTTAACAGGAATTGCTCCCTTCTCTGAACTCACATAGTATTTTTATGTCCCTCATACAATAGGTTACCATGCATTATAGTTATTTGATCTTTATGAATTCATAAAGATCATATGCTTCTTGAGGACAGATATTATTGATTTTTCAGTCACCAGAGTACATTGAACAGCTTTAAGTAACCGATACATGGTTGGTGAACAAGTATAGAAAGAGTACGAGCCATTCATGTCTTCCACACAATTCAAAAAAGAATAAATTCCATTCATTAAACATTAAAAGGTAAAGATATTTTATAATTTTTTTACATGTATTGAACCACTTATTTTTCTTTGTGAGAGACTGCTTGCATTGATGGCTCCATTTTTTCACCGATCCCTGCATCCTGAACCTTATCACTCACATGACTTTGTAGCTCTCGCCACCATCATTGTGTTTAGGTCTGTGATCCATCAGAGGTGAAGGGGATATGGGAGAAGATTGAAGAGTTTACATGGAGTCAAGTATATGGTGATGGAAGGAGACTAAACTTTGTGTGATGAGCACACAATGCAATATACAGATGATGTATTATAATATTATGCACTTGATATACATAATCTTATTAACCGATGTTATCATGGTAAATTTAGCTTTTTTTAAAAAAAATAGAGGATAATTGGATGGCTTGGCTTTATTTCACATGTTTAGCATCTCTCATCAGGTACTTAGGCATGTCTTAGCCTAAGCAAGCCTAGGAAAGGAAAGCTGGTAGCCAAGTGATCTATACCCTAATATATCAGGATTCCAGCCAGAATCAACAAACCATCTGAGAACTTTTCATGTTTACCACTGTTTTACTCGGATGCTTCTCTGAAAGCTCTTGCAATCAACTACAAGCCTGAGTGTTGTGTCTTTTGTGAAAAAGTATTATGCCATGTGCTCTTGGGTACTGGTTTCTATATATCAGCTGAAAGTTAAGGAATCATTTAACTTTCAGACCACACTAGCGGACTGAGTTAGGGTTCCCAGAACACTTATCTTGAAGCAAATGGCTTCATATGACTGCTAAGCCACTGGAGCAAAAGTAGAATTAATCATATATGACTGAATGAACTCATTGTGAGTTTTGTTTGAAATATTGTTGATCTTTTAATGTTATATTTGTTTCCCTTAAGCTATTTATAAATTATAGCAATTGCTAGACTTTGTTATTATGAACAGAAATGAAATATTTTTAATACATATTTTTCTCCCTGCCTGACTGCTCCAGAATTTGGTACCACTTATTAAGCTTTTTATGTAGTGATGTGCTTGTTTGTGCAGGTTAAATTTGAATCTTCCTTCTTGTTACAAAGGCCTTACCTGGAATGTCATATTTGAGGATGATGCTCATTTAATGAACAAAACTAGACACTTTTAAGGAACTAAGCTTGACTTCATGAAGTAAGTGCTTATAAAGCCATTTTGGGAAAACTGGCACCATACCTTACATAAATACTCATGAACATTTGTGTTCACATCTTACAGGTGAGGAAAGAAGTTCACTTCTTGGTAGACTCAGGGATCATAATATATTTTGAGGCCCTTGAGAAGAGAGGAATTCACCCAAATGTGTAGGTAATCTAGGGGAAATATTGTTGTAAATACTTGGCTTGAAAATTGTCAGCACAGAAAATAGAAGAAAGGCATTATGGTAAGTTACCATTCTTGAAACACTTATGTAAATAACCAGGCAAATATGACAAGACCACCATATTTTATGATGAAGACTGTAATATCTTTAAAATTATATTTTATAAAAACATGGAGTAGTGACTACAGAGAGAAATTTCATGTTTCAATAGAATAACATACATAATCTAAAACATGTCCTTCTTGGGTGGAAGGGTAGTTTTGGTCTCATCTGCAAATTACATTGGACTTGTTACTTTGTCCAAATTATCAGTTCCATTCAATTTTAGTTATTCTGGTATCCTTCAATATATAACTACATCCCTCCAAATTAATGTTCTGAAGTTTTCCTGAATGGAGTTACCAAGAATTAAAACCCACTGCCCATACTGCTATCAGAACTGGAGGTTGCCTTGTCAGTGACCTTTTCTTCCAGGGGATTGAGAAGCCCTGGAACGCTACAGCCCAAGTACTTGATATAAGCATTGAAGAACTCATCACTTAGTAGACCAGGCATGGGCCAGATTTCTTCCTGGATAGGCTATTATCTTGGTAAGTCCTGCAAAATGCCTGAGTAATATTTGCCATTATATAAGAAAAAACTAATAATTTTCTTATATTAATAAAATTGTATAAAAATAAATACTTTTAATACATTTTTTTATAATAGCATTTTCAGAACAAGAGGCTGACTGTCAGTAATCAATAGTTTCCTGTTGTTTGGGTTTTTTTTTTTTTTTTTTTGAGAATTTTCAAATACATGCTTCTTTTACAATGTCATCATATCTCACATTAGCTCTAAGAAACTTGTGGATCAAAAGAGTAAGTGAGAGTAAAGAGTAGTTTCAGGATGTAAAACAAATCCTCCTATGCATATTTCCTCATGGACTGAAGTAATTCACTTCTGATCTACCATGCTGGCTAACATTGTAGTTTTCAAAGACTTCAATTATTATGGCATTTGGCAGTTTTTCTTAAATTGAGTTTGATTTCCAGACTTCTTTCTTATTGCCATGGTAACCTAATTAGAAATTTCTGTATGCAAAAGTTGATAAATAGGCCCCCATTTGGGAATTCATTCTAGTCAAGTCAGAAAGAACTGTGGGCTTTCCAAAGAAAAGGTAAATGACCACATCAATATAGCAGGAATAGAAAATATATATTTTAGTTACCAGTTTTTAAAACAAAATAATCTAAATTGGGAATTCTATAGAAATCTACAACATGGAATTCATGAAATTATAACATGTTAAACAGAAAGTTCAAACAGTTAAAGCTAAAATATTAACTTTATTGACTCAAAATATTTGATTGCCAATTTATACTTCTATTGCTAGTAGAAGAATTACTATATATTTAGTATCAATTCTGCCAGCTTGGAACACACATTATCAAAAAGCTACTCCCAATAATGCAATTCTAGTCAATTATCTGAATAAATGAAAATTTATTCAAAATTTCCAAATTGGTTTTCAAAAAGCATTTATATGTGTCTATCTACCAGTTATGTGACAAAAATAATTTACTACATAATATTTGTTAAGCCTAGATAGATTTTCATGATCATCAAATATATACATTTTACAGTTCCATATTCTTCATTCATTACAACCTAAGATCAATGAGGTTTTTCAGCCTTGTCTACATAAAAAAAATACACCAGTTCTTTGAACAGCTGCTCAATTTTTATGATAAAGTTATGGGTGTGATTTCTTATTTTTTAAAATAACTTTTCAGAAAAAAATTAATAGACTATCAATTAGGTTAAGCTCTAAAGAGATGAAGAACTAAATTTAAATCTTATCTTTTTTCACTTGCTTATTTTATGATTTGAATATGTTATTTATCCTATAACTCCATTTTCCTCATCAATAATTAAATCGCAAACTTGAATAAAAATGAAATGTGCTAAATGAGTATATCACAAGCTTTTATATTTATGTTCCACTTTTACTAACTGTATCTTTTCTTCATACCATCCTCAATTAATTACTTCATATTTTTAAAACCTTGCCTATATTATTAAATATACATAATTATAAACATTTTTATGAAATTAATTAAGTAAAATGCTATTACTGTTGGCAGTCAATGGCAGAACAGCACCAAGAGTTAGACTAGTAGAGCCAGGTTGGAACTTGGTTCAGCAACCGTGGCCCTTGAGTTCTGGCTAAGGAAGAATTCTTACCTAAGACTCAAACTATAAGAGAAGATTTACTTAGAAAGAAACAGAGATAGAAGAAGTGAATCGTTAAAAAAAAAAAAAAGTGGCTCAGCAAACAAGTTACAGAGGTAAAAGACTTCCCTTGGAGCTTAGGCAAAAGAGACAAAGGTAAAGGTAACTGGCCTGGGGGAAGAAGAAGGGGTAGGGAAAGGCAAGGTCACACTTTCCCAAGGGTTGGTCCTCCATTTGAAGGACGTTTCAGGACAAGGATTTTAGGGGAAGGCACAGAGGAGGATCTCAATAGAATATTCATGAGCTTTCCAGGTGTGTCCTCTCAGAGGGGTCCGGTCAGGGCAGCTGGTCCTGAGGTCAGCCGTGGCATCACTTATCTGCTTTTGCTGCTATTCTGGGCCTGGAGCTGAAACACAACTGAGGCTTAGGTGTAATTAATCTCTTGGGGTTAATGCTTAAGCGAGTGGCGCAAGGGCCCAAATGGGAGTCGTATGAGACCATTCTTCAGCCCCTTTGTTTCTATTCAGAAGGTGTCTACCACTTGATTAGTGACATGCCAGGGGAGGAACAACAAGGGGAGGGTCTAAACCACATAACCAGCAATATGAAAAGTTAGGGGGTCTAAGCTACAGGACCAGCGATATGCTAGCGGAGGAAAGGTACCCTAGGAGTGAGGTCCTTATCTTCATAGTTTTGTCTTGCGGGCTTTCTGCCCTCAGGAATTTCTGTACCTGGCCCATCCTCCTTCTCTGGTCATGTCAGTCTAGCTGACTACCACATTACCATTAATGCCAATTCATTTCAATAAAAATGATAACAACTTAGTGTCATTAATATTAATATAATGTTATTTGGTGCCCATCTAAGCATGTCTGTCTGTTGAGTCTAACTACTCTATTTAAAATATAATAAAACATCCCAAAATATAAATTAAAGGTAACATGATTAAATATAATTAAATATAAAATATATGAAAAATATAACACAGAAGCCAGGAAGGGGATCATTAAAGTAAAATATGGAATATTTCTTATGTTATAGGGATGCGATATAATATTACACTTTGAAGGAAAACTAGAGTAAATTAAAATAAGTACTGTAAATACTAAAGCAACCACTAAAATAACAAACTAAAAAGGCAGAACAAGAGGAAAAGGGAAAGCAAACAACAGAAGACACTAATGGAACATAATAGTTAAATTTTGATAGCTTCAATAAATAGTATCAGTAATCACATTGTAAATTGAGCATTGCTAAGGGCAAATGAAGGCCTTAATAATTGTAGAGATATAGATTGTTCTTAGTTAAGAAAGCTTGTTAATACTAAAATGTCAATTCTTCTCAAATTTATCTTTATATTTAACATATCCCCATCAAAATCCCAGTAGAAATCTTTAAGAAATTGAAAAACTGCTTCAAAATTTCCTATGTTAATACAAAGGCCCTGGAATAGTCAAGCCATATTTGAAAAGAACAGAGTTGGAGATCTAGCAATAATAACAACACGTCTAAACATTAAAAGTGTTTCTATTTTTATCACAGGAACATTTAGAATATGCTTCTTTTTTATTTATTTATTTATTTATTTATTTTGTATTTTTCTGAAGCTGGAAAGGGGAGGCAGTCAGACAGACCCCTGCATGCGCCTGACCGGGATCCACCCGGCATGCCCACCAGGGGGCGATGCACTGCCCATCTGGGGCATCGCTCTGTTGCGACCAGAGCCACTCTAGTGCCTGAGGCAGAGGCCATGGAGACATCCTCAGCGTCTGGGCCATCCTTGCTCCAATGGAGCCTTGACTGCGGGAGGGGAAGAGAGAGACAGAGAGGAAGGAGAGGGGGAGGGGTGGAGAAGCAGATGGGCTCTTCTCCTGTGTGCCCTGGCCGGGAATCGAACCCAGGACTCCTGCACACCAGGCCGACGCTCTACCAGTGAACCAACCGGCCAGGGCCTAGAATATGCCTCCTTTATCAATGTTTTAAATACACATGTTGATCATTTCCAAGGATACAAGCCTGATTTTAACTATCTACATTTTATTTTTTTCTCTACAGTGAAAAACTGTATTTATATCCATTTAATGTAATTTTTTTCTCTTTGCCATTTCCCAATTCAATCATACGAAAGTTGGTGCTTTAAATCATAATGTTTGAAAATACAGATAGCAAGATTCAGTCCAGAATAGATATGTGTTTGGTTGGATGCTCTATTTATCTGTGGCTGATGTATCTTCTGCAAATGCACTACCTCTTATTTCCCTGTAACCAATTCAAATCTCTGTAAAATATTAACTTTCATTGGTTAAATTTTAGGGAAAAATAGAGTCAAAAAACATATTACAGTCTCAGAACATATTGAATGCTGTCACACTGGGTAAAAAAAAAAAAAAAAAAAGGCCCATTGCAGAAACAGTAACAGAAAATAAAAATAAAGAACTTTTGTCAACTGATGTTAATGTAGTGGTAAATGAAGCATTTATATTTATTACCTGTCAAATGAGAACTCATTTGTTTTAGAAAGAGAAATACTAGACATTGCAAAATGAGACACTGAAATAAAGAAAAAAAGTTCACATTAGTGAAGATGTTCTTATAGTCATAGACATTTAGAACTTTAGTGCATGAAAACATTATTTACAGATATGTGAGGTGCATTACAGTTTGGATTGAGGCTTGAACTAACATCTATGTCACAAAACATTAATTGTCTACTGTGTTAGTGTTAACCAAAAAAAAAATATTGGAGAATAGTTTATATAGTTTGCCAACAGTTTAGAATTCTTTTTAGCACTACTTCATATAATTGGATAGAGCAATAAAAGCTTGTGAGCTGCTTATCTTTCAATTGCCTTAAACAGGTATTATCCATCTCTCTCTGCCTTTCTCAGAGGTTCTGGAGAATGAATCTGTGAGCTACATAAGCTACTGACTTTCTCCGCGATTTTGAACAGTATCTCAAGCAGTAGTTATAGCTCTTCCAAACCCACTTCTCAGTGAATGCTTGGAATGCTGTTTTCTCCCCTTCACAATGCAGACTTTGGTATTAGGCAGAAAATAACAATAGGTGCATTTCTCTGCATACTCCATAAACTCTTTGTCCAGCAATTTTCAACTGGTGTGCTGCAAAAAATTTTAAAACATGCAATACCTATTTAGTCACAGGTACTGACCTCTTTTCCCTTAAGATTATCAGATAAAAATTGACAACAGCAAACCCAACAATAGCTGCCCTGTGTGAATGAATAAAAATTATACTTATTTTTTTGTCAACTCAACAAAAAATATATTTTTTGGCTTGCTATAAAATGTTAGCAATTTGTTTTTGTGTGCCATGAGATAAAAAAAATGGTTGAATATTATTGCTTTAGTCCATTAATTTGTAAGAAGTCCCTTCCTTGGATCATCTGGGATCATTCTGTTTCCTATAGTAATACTAATGGATAAAATATATACTGAAATGTTTGTTTTGATGACAGGACCATTATGAATTTTTATAATTTTTATAAATATTAAAGTTTTTATATTAAGTAGAAAATAATTTTAATATCCATATAAAATAATCATATCTGAAATTTATTAAATTTTAATGTTTAATAGGCAATATTATAAGCAATATGTATTATATTTTAGTCCTCACAAGAGTCCTGTAAACCACTGTTGCAACTAACCAAGGTCAGTCTAGTGATGGTTTACAATTTTCAAGTTCTTTTGCTAAATCTTAGTGTCTTATAGTGGTAGGCTATATGGAGATATTTCCCAACTTCACCAATATGGAGTAGTATATGTAGTAAAAACAAGTCTCAGACTAAATTCTGGCAACAATACATTAGACTTGTTTTTAACAGGTTTGGTAGAAAGCCTATATATTTCCCAGAAGCACAAATCAGGTCAGGAGACAGTTTCTTTTGTGAAGGAGGGGAAAAGCCAGTCCTAATTGTATTTAGAGTCTGCATCCTGTTGAGACAGTAGTAGAATGCCTGGCTTTCCAGTTTCTTTACAGTTCATTCATATAACAAGAATAAGTTCCATAAAACTGTGAGGCCCATAAAAACAAGAACAATGAATCTCAACCACTTTCCTTGAACATTTATTTCACCAATGAGAACTTATTTCTAATATAGCTCAGGTTAACTGACATACTTCAGTAATGATATTTGATGTGCCTGGGAAAGCCCATCAGTTATGTTGAGTCTCCTAAAATATTATTACATATGTTAATCATTCTAAAGTATAGGTTAAAAGTAACATAATCATGTACTGTAGTGGTTAGACAGAATTATTTTTGATTATTTTGTTTTTATAAAAAAAAGCTCCTAAATAGAAATAGAGCTTTTATTATATTAATAAAGGATGACAAGGACTATGCCTCAAGAATGTAGAGGTGTGGTAATAGGTTGTATATACTGTTGCATGAGCCTGTATCCACTCGATATTTCTATTTTATATTCTGATCATTATCTAGTACCTAATTCCATTTTTCCTACTCTGTCTCTCCTCCTCCTCTACCTAACCTTCCTTTCCTCCCTCTCTCTTATCCTTCCGTCTCCCCCCACTCCTTCCCTCTGTTTCTTCCTCTTGGTCTCTTACACACACACACACACACACACACACACACAAACACTACATTGCCATTTTCCTAAACCACTGGATATTATCAGATGAATTACTACTAAATAACAAATAAGTCTTTAACAGGGACATTGTACAACATAATCACAATAGAATTACCAAACTCAGGAAATTTAACATTAATTTTAACATTAAAACTATCAAAGCAAAGATTGAACCAGTCATAAGTAAACAGGGTAAGAAAACCTTTATTCATGCCTGTTAAAACAGTGGAGAGAGAGACCAGACACAATCTGAAGTAAACTCCATTGAAATAAAAAACTGGAGCATTTTTAAGAGCTGAGGTAGTTCTCCTCTGTTTTCTAATTGATCCTACCAAAAGGATGGGTGACCTTTCTCTTACCTTTATAACAGGACATAATTTTAGAGCATGACAAAGACACCACCACAGTTACCCCTTCCACAGAGACTAGGAGACAGGTACTCTGTCTTCCTTGATGATTACATTTCAGAGGGATAGATCCAAGATCCTTGAAAAAGACAGTCTTGGTTTGTAAAACTGACAAGAGGCTTTAAAAAGAATTCCATCTCAAAGAAGCATAGAAAGAATTTGTAATTATAAGTTTTCTGAAGTAAACCCTGCAGAAAGGGAGGCTCTGAACAAGAGGTGGGTGTTGGCAGTCAGGAGGAAGGCTGGCTAACTTTAGTCCACCTGAGGGAATGTTCAGACCATCTTGGTTAACACAGTGTTAATCATTAAATATTAATTATTCACTAAAAGAAAATCAATATTAAGATTTCCTCAGTTGCCCCAAAGTGTCCTTATAGCTGTTTTTAAAATCTGTGATCAAATATATGAATAAAAATTGTGGGTTTTTTTTTTTTTTTTTTTGTATTTTTCTGAAGCTGGAAACGGGGAGAGACAGTCAGACAGACTCCCACATGCGCCTGACCGGGATCCACCCGGCACTCCCACCAGGGGGCGACGCTCTGCCCAGCAGGGGGCGATGCTCTGCCCCTCTGGGGCGTCACTCTGTTGCGACCAGAGCCACTCCAGTGCCTGGGGCAGAGGCCAAGGAGCCATCCCCAGCGCCCGGGCCATCTTTGCTCCAATGGAGCCTCGCTGCGGGAGGGGAAGAGAGACAGAGAGGAAGGAGAGGGGGAGGGGTGGAGAAGCAGATGGGCGCTTCTCCTGTGTGCCCTGGCTGGGAATCGAACCCGGAACTTCTGCACACCAGACCGACGCTCTACCACTGAGCCAACCGGCCAGGGCCAAATTGTGTTTTAGTTTTATGAGTCTCTAGTCTCTTTAAATGTAGGAAAAATGCTGTTATTTTTATGTGACATTGACATTTGTGAAGCGTGCAAGCCAGTGTGTTTTCCAGAAGTCCATCTATAGAGCATCTGTAGAGTTTTTGTAAGTTAGAACATACACAATATAGCAAGTAGGTATTATTTTTGTCCGTTTTTATAAATGAAGAAACTGAAAGGAAGGTTAACTCGGCACAAATCTCAGTTTCTAAGTAACCAGCAGAGCCAGGATCTGATGCAAGTAGTAAAATTTACCACTCTTAATCATTATAATAATGTATTGTAATATTTTTAACATATTCATATATGAATTTTTTGTTCTATGTTTATTCATCAGCAAAACTATGGCAATGATTTTGTTTTTCATACATTATATATATATATATAGTTTGCTTCTCCCTACCAGGCTTTGTTCTCAGGACTTGGTATACTGAGGAGCCACTGAGCCATTTCACTCGCAGGTGTTGTAAAGTACCAAAGGCTACAGAATTAATATTAATATTTTAGGAGGCTTGGAGAACATTTTATTAATTTGGGTTAAGGTGTGCAGAGAAATTGTGAGAATAGTCTCTGTACTGTATGATTGGCATAACCAGGATGGCCCTTGGCATTGTATTGTAAATGCAAGGGGAGGAAAACATGGATTCCCAGACATTCCACCACACCTGTGGGGAAAGGGGTGAATGGCTAGCCAGGTGCAGGAAGAGAAAAGCCAAAATAAACCTTTTCTTATAGCAATGAGCCATTTGCGGGCATTTGTCCCCACGAAACTACCTCTCCTATGTAAATGCGTGTGTGACTCTGGACAGAGAGATAGCAGATAAACACTAGATAATATAGGAAAGCCTTTAATATGTAAAGAGACATCTTTCTACCATTGTGTTGACTTATAAATTTTGTTTTCTCCAAAATGATGTACGGTTTGCAAATTGAACGTGGTCCTATCATGTTAAAGGACATATGACTATAACCAATAGCGGTAAGGGGCTCCTAATTGCAATTTTTGCTTATGTACTTCCCACTTACAAAACTATAAAAACTAAGTAGAACAAAGGGCCGGCGAGCTCTCCATCAGATTTCTGTCGGAGTTCCCGCCGCTTGGTCAAGCTAGACAATAAAGCTTTGATGTGTAAACGATGGACCTTATTCCTGTCTTTCATATTTCGGGTCCCTCCGAATTTGGATTAACAATACAAAGATACATATAATCAAATCACTGTCCTAAAGGAATTAGTGTTGAAAGGCTGAAAGACAGACAATCCAAAATAAGGCAATGGCTAAACATTACATTCTACTGAAGCAGTATAATCCCGAATTAAAATCTTCAATAATTTCTTAAAGGATAAGCATTCATTACTAATATTTTCATAGTTAAGCTGCAAATACTTAACTGTATTTGTTTACTTTTCATTGTTTGTTAAACTAAAACCATTTTGTGATTATATTAACAAAGCATTTAACTTAAGCAATCTTCAAAGCTTTACACAAGTATGAAGAATAAATTGAAAGTTCAAACAAGTCTTCCTGTTTATCATAAAATAGTAAATTAACATAAACTCAATAGCAGCTTTAAGTAAACTATGAAAGTGAGAGAGAACCATGGATCTGACCAATAAATATGAACACTGAAAACTTGCAATGTAGATCAAGGACTGCCCAGGTGCTGCATGCATTGGTGGCAGCTGGGGACAGAATCCCCCCCAGATCAGTAGTGAGGATACAGTCTGCTGGATGCCTTCTAAATTCTGTTCTTACATCTTTCCCATAAGCCCAAGCCACCTATTTTAGTGTTGGCATGAAAATGTCAGAGCTGAATAAAGGACCCCTGTGGAAAGAACCAAGTTTTCGCTCAGAACTGATGAATTACAGTCTAATACTTACAGTTCTGATTATTTTTCCTTTAAGTGATTTATAGTTGAGACTGTCCAGAGACATTGCCATTTCAGAGTCAGCAAACAGGGGTAGTTGATTATAGTTCTGGAGTGCCTGGTGAGTTTAAGCCCTCGGGTTCACTGCCACTCAACTCTGACAAAGAAAATGGGCAAGATCAGCAAAAAAATTAAGGCCATTTAAAGAAACTGAAAGAAGAGCAATTCATAAAAATCAACTAGATTTGTCAAAACAAGTAATATCTAACTAGGAAGTATAAATAAAACACTGGCAACAAATAACTAAATTACCTAGGAATTGACTTAAAAAGGAATTCATGAGATCTAAAAAGAGAAATGTATATATTATAACTCTATGATGTTATAGAGAAGACTTGCAAATACTACTCATTCTATTGATTTGGATGGCTTAATAATATAAATATATTAACTTTATAAAATGAATTTGTAAATTAAATGCAATCTCAATTTAAATTCCAGCTGGAAATAAAAAGTTTTATAACAATATTCTAATATTTATATGACAAAGAGTTCATAAGCTTCCAAGTTAAACTCTTTTAAACTGCTTTTTTTTAAAAAACTAAACACCAAGGACACACACCATGAAGAATAAAATTGATGTATGATTAAATTAAAATAAGGATTTCTATTCAATTATAGCAACATAGAGTTAATTGTCAAATGCCATATTTAGAAAAGTTATTTGCAATATCTAAAAATCATTAAAGGCTAATACCTAGGGTATATAAAATCTCCTAAAAACCAATAAGAAATAGAAGAAACCAAAAGAGAATAATAGATTTTAGAAATGTAGTTCATAAAAGAATATAGGCAAAACATAAAGCAAAAATATATCCTCAAACCCATTAATTAATTAATGCTATTTTAATACAATATTGCTTGATACTTTGTACTTTTCAGATTAGCAACAATTATAAAGTTGGATAATGCTATGTGTTGTCAGGGATATGGAAAATGGAAGCTTCTGTACTCCTGGCAATAAAGAGCTTGCTGCAGCCATTCTGGAAAGCAATCTGGCAGTATGTGGTCAAATTAAGCATGTGAAAACTATATTCAGTAATCTTACTTTTTTAGTACATACCTGGAGACATTCCTACTCATATATGAGTATATATACTATTATAGATTGTGGTACTGAGGTATGAGAGAAAATCTAGTTGCCCATCATGAGGGCAATGTAAAAGGACAATTTAACAAGAATGTGGTTGAACACTGTTAATATATTCATAAGTAATATGCATAAATATTTTTAAAAATTATTTTGGTTAAAAATAAAATGTATAGGGTCTATTGCACAATGCAACTATACTAAAAATACACATAAATAATGTTTATAGAACTTGTACAAATAAAAAAAAATCACCAAATACATTAGATCAGTTAAATGTAAAGGAGAAATGAAGGGCATTAGGATGAGGAATAAGTGACAAATAAATGTTACTATTGACTAGAGAGATACAAAAAAATCTTTTCCAAATGATGTTCCTTCCTCACAAATTTGGTCTCAAACTCTGAACCTAAAATGATTACAGTGCAGCCTATGTGGACCTTAGAGAGCTGCACCTTATTATTACCTACTACAGCTGATGAGACTGTAGCTTCCAATAATCAATAAAAAAACTTCATTTTGTACAAAACCTGGCATTTTTTTTTCATTTTTTCCCTTTCTCACTCTTCCTCACCTCCTTTCTTTCTTCTCTCTCTAATTAATTAATTCATTTTATTTTATTTTTACAATTTAATACTTGTAATGTTGTAGATTAATTACAATAGTGGGATTTCTCTTCAGACCCATGAATTAAAATTAGTAACACAATTTTTGTTGAAAAAAATGAAGGGGATAGGAAAAAACATGGTATTTTAATTTCAGAATATTTATGCATTCCTTGATAGCTTAGATATGGGCAAATCCTATCAGCAGATTTTTGGGACAAGTCTTAATAAATTTTGGATGACATGGATATGGGAACTAGTTAAAGTATGAAACAAAGAGAACCAAATAAAAGGAAAAATAACCTAGGTATTTCCTAGCTATTGTGATTCCATTGGTAAATAAATTTAAAAAATAATAATGGTAAAGGTATAATAACGATAGAAACTAAAACAAAAAGTAAATAGTACTGCTTCTTCTAGTTACTATAAAACCTGATGTTTCTGTTGCTACTTGAGCATAAATGATATTTATTTATAAAGTAACACAGCTATTCATTATTCAATGGACTCTATGGGTAACAACAAAATACAAATTGTATTCTGTTAAAGAGCTGAGACAATTTAAAGAGAAGTGCTAATAGAAGATCAGTTCATCTTTACTAGCATCAATTCTCAGAAAAATGATCAAAAGAGTGCATCACTTATCTTTGTGGAAGTGATTATTCCATTCCTTATGTGGCTACAAACTTTTTGCAAGTAGACACTTCCAGATTGTATTATAACTAATAAGTTACAATGGTTAAAGGTGGAAATGTAGCAAACATAGCCTGAAAATGTCAAACTGCTATACTTGTCCAACTAACAAATAGCATACTTTTCCCTAAGCAATGATAATGTTAAGGTCATAGGCAAAACCCAAACAGCAATGCGACAGTAAAAAAGCAACCCTTATTTGGTACTGTGGATACAAATCACGCACCCCAATTTCTGGAACTCTATGTAGCCTGGCTTTGGAGGTGGCAAGTAAATATGCAGACGTAGTCACCACATATGTGTTAGATGATCACAAAGATGAATACTATCCTTCATCAGCAACCTATTCCTAGACAAGGTGGCATTAAAGTGAACATGAAGAAATGGAAGAAGGACTAAACCAGGTGAAAGAGTTTAGATGGCTACTATAAAACGGAATGCAAAATAAAATAAAGGAAATTGTTGGAGTTCCTACTATAGAACTCCAACATTGATGATGGTAGTGTATGTATCATCAATGGTTGACTGTTTGAAAACCAACTTCAACTCTAGCCATATTATTTTCTACTTTGAATAAATTAAAATTCAACTGTGAGAAAAAAAATTAGAAATAAAATAGTTGATGAGAGGTTAAATTCTGCTCCCCTTGGTTAAACAGGAAAGAATCTGAAAATGATTAACTGAAAGACGGATCTTGTCGCACAGCCTTGACAGGAAGAGCCAAGGTCTTAGACAATGGTATACAAGAAACAGTTTCAAGGCATGTACAGAGGGTCCTCGGGTTTCAACAGTCTTGACATATGACATTTTGAGTTTACGACACTCACTCCCATAAAAAGTTAAAAAATTGAGATGTGAGTGTTTTGGCTTACACCATTAGTGTTGTACTTATGGACTACATGGGTAAACTACTTTGGTTGCACATGGCAAAAGAATATACAGTAATCTGACATATGAGTGAGGGAGTGGCGTCCCCCAGTGTGCTTACCTATGCCATTTTGGACTTTTGAAAGCACTACTGTTTCATTTCTGTTGCTTCATTTGGTGACCTTTTGGCCTTTATCATAGCTCCTAAATGGAAGTCAGTCTTCAGATGGTAATCCTTTGAGGAAGAGGAAAGCCATCCTCATGGATGTCGCCGAGCTACTGGCATCACATGGAGAGGAGCTGTTAGCTGAGGACATCATTCAACTGGAGAAGCTGACTGAAGAGGGAAAGCTAGAAACCCCAAAACCCAAGAGATTTACCACCAAGGGTTTGGCAGAAGGTTTTTTTAATGTTAGAGTATGGGTTGGCAAAATTTCAGGCTGAGTACCCCAGCAATGACAAATTCAGTAAGGGCTACAGAGCTGTTATGCATGTCTTGCAATGCTTTTGGCAGATTTTGGAAGAGAAATCATCAACCTTCCAGGCTAGTAGGAAACAGTTCTTTAAGAAGGTAGAGAGACCTGCAATAGATCCTGTACCCTCTATATCAGCTGCTTCTTGAGTTGAAACACCTGTAGTACTGAGGGAAGGAGGCTTCAAAGGGCTGTCTGAGTTAGTTTGAAAAGTAAAAAACCACAGCTGTGCAGCTCCTTTATCAGCACTTTAAATAACTTTCAACATAAGCAAGGAAAACAGGATATGAGAATAGTCAAGGACAAATGGTTTGAACCATCTCTCATCCCCCTTCCCCTCACTGAGACAGGAAAGTCATATAGGTCTGCAGGCAAAGAAGTCAAATTAATTAGGCACCCATCATGTGAGAGCTATAAAAGGTATATAAGACTCAAGAAAGCCAGCTTTGAGGAGCTCATGTCTTGGTGCCTATTAGGTCATGTTGCTTAGCCAGCTAATAAATCCTCTTCATCCAGTACGTTGTCTGAGCATCTTTGTCCTCTGGTAGTTGCTTCCTCTGTTCCTGCAACAGTACAGGTAGAATCATCTCCAGCATCTCTTGAATGTTCCTTAGGCAATTATGATCCACCTGACCCTGTATCTCTAGCACCTTCTGCAGTTTCTCCTGCCTCTCCAGCTTCCTTCCCCCAATAGCTCACTCTCTCCCACCTTGCAATACTCCTTCCAGTGTGCAAGCCAACAACAGGAGTAAAAGTAAGAGGTTTTCTTTTTCTGTGGCTTAGTTGTGTTTTTATGTTCTAGATTATGATTTTACAACTGTGTTAGGATAGATAAATAACTTAGGCTGGGGTGTGTTTCAACTTACACTAAAATCCAGGCTATGTATGTCACTGTCGTAAGAATGGAACTGTGTTGTAACTCGAGGACCCCCTTACAAATCTTTTGGAGATGACTGGATATAGATAGTAAATACGCTATGCCCACTAAGGATAGAGAGAATGATCTAAAGACCCAAAGGTAAAACATAGATGGTACAGATAGGCTTTGATAGAAAACTGAAACTATCACAGGAGAATATTTAGTATTCTATCACCATTACATTAAAGTATAATGGAGATGATATTATGAGCAATTGGAGAGAACTGAATGTATCATTTATTAAATTGGAAGTGAGCCAAATTTACCCTTGACCCAAATAAAATTGGACATATGTAAACCTTTGAAATTTCTTTGGCTCTCTTCTCTCATAAAACTAACCAATATAGAATTCTGGGAAGGCAACAAGAGACTTTTTTCTCTGATTAAGAAAAAGATTGAAGCAAGAGTATTGATTTCCACTAACTACCTTTTTAACAACTCCTTCTGATAGATATACAAGGCAGTTGGTGATGGAGTCTGACAGTAAGGCTATTGGGGAGCAAAAATGCAATTTTCCTGAGAGATTTGTCTGGAAGAGATATGGTAAAATCTATGTAACAAGAAATACAACAAGACAAGGGTTATTGATATGTCATAATAGATTTGACTAGCCCCTTCTTACCAATTTCCTTTTTTATAATGTAGCTAAACATTACCTGGTTTTATGTGGGGTGGATGTCGGTACACTTTCACAATTCTCCCAAAGGAATATTTAATTCACTGACATAAAGTAGTACAACAGCACTTAGATTTTCAAATCATTGGGACTATTGATGCATTAAGTTTAAAATATAATGATAATTGTTTCCACAGAGAGACAGGAAGATATAAGGACAGTAGTCACTCATGTGACAAATGAAGACTGGCTGATATAACCAGACAAAAGGCAGGATCCAGAAGAGTCTGTGGAATGTTGAACAATTATAATGGGCTGAAGTCTCTCTCCAAATATGAGAAACAGATTACTGTGTTTTAGTAACCCTTGAAACAAAATAGTAAGTACAGAAACTAATGAGGTAATCTGGGTCTGGTGAATCACTTCTCTCATTAAGAATCATGTTGAACCCTATCCACAACATTCTGAGACTTGTATTTGAATAAGAATTGAAAAAGAGTAAGTAGGAAAATATTTAAAAGGACTATTGATAAAACACTGCTTGTAGGAGTTTGTGATTGAAATAGTTCTAAAAGTTTCTGAAATTAAAAAGAATGAAGAATCAAGTTTTGGCAGGAACTGAAAAGTACACTTTATTGAAGATTACTTGGATTTTGAATTTGAAATATGCTATTGTAGCCACTCAATATAAGTGTTTTGCAAGACAATTAGTAGCTGCTACTGGGCATAAAAAATAGATTGCTTTTAACACAAAATGATATCAGAAAGCCCTGAGAACATAAAAACCTATCATGTTATGTGAAACATCAGAGAAATATTTGAAAGAAGAGAGGCAGCTGTTCAAGATGCTAGATCAGTGACAGGAAATGTTAGTGGGAGACCATTCCCTTTATAAAAAGCCTGCTTCAATTTCTTTAAGGCCAATGATGGAAACCCCAAGACCTCCCTGCTCTTATTGTTGCATGATTTGAACTACATTTTCCCTTGAAACCAAGGGAAAAAGCTTTTTGATTTGCTGATGAGAGTCCCTGTATTGAAGGGCATGCTATTGTACAGAAATCAGTGAAAATAAACCCTGCAGTTGGTCAAACCCGGGTGAAGGACAGGGGGAGTAAATTTTTATCGTAAATAGAGCTGAGTGCTCAGTATTGAGTAATGTAAGAAGAATTAAATATATATCCTCAAAAAATATTAAAACATTTACAAATTCTTGACTAGATACAATAGTCTTGAGATACAGTCAAACAAATAGACCCTAGATGATATCAGGTATTTAGTGAGGAAAGTTCCCATGGAAACTTAAAGGAAGTAGTAAGACCAGTAGTTTGCATAGAAGTGCACTGAGATTTTAAGGCAGATGCCTTGGGCAGACCCATAGTATTAGATACCTAGGTTAATGAACTAAGATGACACAATGGTGTACAAGCAATCTAAAGATAGACAAAATTATGAAAAATTCCTTTTACATCTAGTGAACCATTATGTTTAAGAATGTAATTGTGTGTGTGTGTGTGTGTGTGTATATATATTATATATTATATATATATATATATATATATATATATATATATATATATATATATATATATATATATTATCATCAGGAAAAAAAGTGCCTGGAGACAGCTTAAGAAAAATTTCTCGAGGTCAAAGACCTATACATAATAATTGAATTCTATTGGAATTTATTGCTCAATAGATAATTTCATAGAGCAACCCCTAATTTTTGGTGCATTTATTTTCAAATTGTATATACTCCTTAAATCAAATGACAAAATTATACAGGATAGTTTAATCAGCACTAGCTTTAACAGGCCTAGCAGGAGCTTTAGGAACAAAATTCAGAATTCTGAATCACACCAAAATTAAAATCCTGGAGACCTGTCATCAGACTGGAAAAGACTTGCTAATGTAATATGTACATTAGTGGGAGCCCTCTTCAAGACTAGTCATGACTGGTGGTCAATATTGAAAGAAATAAAACAATGTATAATGGATTGAACATGTTGTTAAGTTCATAAACCACCACATATATCAAAAGCTGGCATGGCCTGACCAGGAAGTGACATAGTGGATTGAGTGTTGGACTGGGAAGTAGAAGACCAAGGTTCGAAACCCCAAGGTTGCCGGCTTGAGAGCGAGCTCATTTGGCTTGAGCACAGGCTCACCAGCTTGAGTTGGGGTTTCTGGCTTGAACCTAAGGTCGCTGGCTTGAGCAAGGGGTCACTCGCTCTGCTGTAGCCCCCTGGTCAAGGCACATATGAGAAAGCAATCGATGAACAACTAAAGTGCTGCAATGAAGAATTGATGGTTCTCATTTTTCTTCTGTCTCTCTGTCACTGTCAAAAAAAATAAAAATAAAAAAAGCTGGCATGGAGTCTCACCAAACAGAATTACTGATTATTATTATTCTTTTTAATTTTGTGACAGCAACAGAGAGAGTCAGAGAGAAGGACAGACAGACAGGAAGGGAGAAAGATGAGAACCATCAATTCTTCGTTGCAGCACCTTAGTTGTTCATTGATTGCTTTCTCATATGTGCCTTGCCCAGGGGACTACAGCAGACCGAGTGACCCCTTGCTCAAGCCAGCGACCTTGGATTCAAGCCAGAAACCTTGGGCTCAAGTCTATGACCCCATGGTCAAACCAGCAACCCCTCACTCAATCTGGTAAGCCCTCATTCAAACCGCCGATTTCAGGGTTTTGAACCTGGGTCCTCTCCATCCCAGTCCAATGCTTTATCTACTGCACCACTGCCTGGTCAGGCAAACTACTTATTATTTTAACTTTCATGAAATCTAAAATTTTAAAGATCAGAGGTCATAAATGCTAGAGATCTAGAAAGTAGATTGTTTATAAAAATTGAAATCTTATACTGAAATTACAGCAGAGCATTACTCAGGAGTATAGTCTTTTAATTGTTTTCTATTAAGTCAAGTATTATGTATATAAAGGGAAAATATATTATTTCCTATGGTTTACTTTTATTCATGCTGCCAGGAATGAAGAAGTAACACTAAATTCTTCCTGTGGGCTAAGTGAGGGTTGTTACTGCCCTGGCCAGATAGCTCGATTGGTTAGAGAGTTTCTGGATGCACAGAGGTGGCTGGTTCAATCCCAGGCAGGGCAGATACAGGAATAGCTCAATGTTCCTGTCTCTATTCTCCCTCTCTCTCTTTCTTTCTCTCTCTCCCTCCCCCTTCCTTTATTACTAAAATCAATATATAAAAAAAATTTAAGTAAGGAATACTAAATGATAACTGGAAACCTAAGTTGGGAAGAGCCTGTTATCATATCTAAAATATGGTTATCTCTAGAACTAGATGGAATCCAGAATTTAAAGAACAAGTACCTTTTAGGCACAACTGCAGGCATTAGACATGTCATTTCTGTAAAGAAGGAATTGAAAATGATCTTGTATTATGTATGGTGTTCAGCTTTTAAAAATCTCTCTGCCATGCCTGTGTTATATAACTATAACAAAGGTTAGTGAAATCTAATTGATTTAAAAATAAAAATTATGTATTTATTATCTCAAGAACTGGAAAATATGTGGAGGGACTACTTTAATAAAATTTAAATATTATTGTACCTGTGGAAAATGATCAGAAAAAATAAGTCAATTTGGTTTTCAATTAAAAATGTAATTAATTATTTCACCTATACATATAAAAGGTTTCCCAATAATTGTAGATTATTATAAAAAGAATACCTGAAACCAATACAAAATAAAATTGAAAGAAAAATTATATACAATAGTCCCCCTTTATCCACACTTTTGCTTTCCATGCTTTCAATTATCCATGGTCAACCACAGTTTGAAAGTATTTCATAGAAAATTTCAGAAATAAAAAATGCGTACCATTCTTAGTAGTATAATAAAATCTCATGTTGTCCATTCATTTCATCTGGAACCTGAGTCATCCCTTTGTCCAGCAAATCCACACTGTATGTGCTACCTGTCTGTTAGTCACTTAGTAGCTGTCTGAGTTCTCAGATGTACTGTCGAGGTTTTGCAGTGTTTGTGTTCAAGCACACTGATTTTACTTAATAATGGTTCCAAAGCGATCCACATTACTTTTATTAGAGTATATTGTTACAATTATTCTATTTTATTGTTAGTTATTGTGGTTAATCTCTTCCTGTGCCTAATTTATAAACTAAACTTTTTCCTAGGCATATATGGATAGGAAAAACATAGTATATATAACGTTCACGACTATGCAGTTTCAGGCACTTACTGAGGGTCTTGGAACAGATAAGGGAGGACTTCTGTACAAGTATCTATTAAAGGAGATGGTCGCTATTAAGATTTATATAAGGAATTTACAATCTTCATTAGATAGCTGCTGAATGACATAGGGTAAAGAGTATATTGATTCCTTTGTAATACATTGCTCTTTCTGTTAGCAATCTCGTTGCCTCGTGTTTAATCAGCAAATACTTATGAATCTCCAGTCATATTTAATAAATTGCTATTTCCTAGATATGTCATTTTTTTGCTCTTATCTCCAGGCCTATCACAATGATATTTCCTAGAAATACCCTTATCTTTTTGCCTCACCATGTCTTAAGCATTTTTCAAATTAACTTCTCGTGGGAGCTTTCCTTCTCCCCGCCTTTGGGTTAGGTGCTCTTTCTATTTGCTTCTATATAACTACAATCAATTCTATTCCAAATCCCCTTTTACTTGTTCATCTTGACTTCGAGACCAGACTGCCTCACAGTGTAATTTACAGACCACTGCATCAGCATCACATAGGAAGTAATTTAAAAAATGTGTATCCTTGGATCTCATCCTAGGTTCATTATATCAGATACTCTGCAGCCTGGGAATTGGCTCTGTGACTCTTATGATCACTAATATTTGAAAAATCTGTGCTCTACTCTGTCCTCTCTTAGATAGTTTATGTACTAAGCCTTCTGACATAAAGTCTGAAACGATTATAGAACTGCAACTCTGCTGCTCAGTCCAATTAGTTTCCTACTGGATCAGATTTCTCGAACATGGGTCATTTATAACACCTTTAATAGGATTAGTAATAATAACAACAATAATTAAAATACTATGGTCACAGCAGTTATTAGAAATATGTATATCATTTGCTGTGTTTTAACACAAATCTAGGTATAGTTAGTGTGATTTAAATTTTTCTATTATTGTAAATCAAAGAATATTTAATTGTACAAAAAAGTAGAAAAAATTAAAATTAGCAATATTAATTTAGAAAAATAGTTTTACTTTGCTAACATTAAGTTACTGCATTCAAATTAATCTGATTTAAGTGGCAGTTGTGACGCAGCTTCTTTTATCATGATTAACACTGTGCCTCCAAGAAAACAACAGTTGACCTTAGAATATGATGTATCACAAAAATTTCTTTTGTCCAGAATACAGCTTTACTTATTTATTTTCAGTTAAAATTATTTTAAAAACATTAATTAAACATTATTCTTTTAAAGTCAACTGTTGTTTTATTGGAGGCATCATGTGGCTTGGAGGCCCTGAGCTCTGTCCTGGAAAGGGCTGGGTGTGCCTTGGCTGAGAACGGCCCAGCCTCCCACAGCATACCTCTACCCTCCTGAAGGCAAGGAGAAGCTAGTCACCTGGGCACACCCAGCCCCGGGATGGGGGTGGGGCTGGCAGGCAGGGAAACCCAAGCAGAGGGCCTGGAATCACATGTGCAAGCTTGGACCCCAGCTCCTACAGTCTCCGTGTTTCCCCAGCCTACAGTCCTGTGCCTCTCCTTTCAGGAAGAGCCCAAAGGAAGAGGGTGCCATGCCCGGTCTTTAAATTTAAAAATTTAAATCACAATAACTATACCTAGATTTTTGTTAAAACACAGCAGATGATATACATATTTCTGATAAGTACTGTGACCATAGTATCTTATTATTGTTGTTCTTATTACTAATCCTATTAAAAGTGTTATAAATTACTCATATTTGAGAAATCTGACCCAGTAGGAAACTAACTGGACAGAAATGGAGAGAAGGCTGTGAGAATGCAGGGGAAGCTGCGAACCCAGCAAGGTGGGCCAAAGAGCAGGTGCAAATCACTCCTGGGGATGCTGCCCAGTGTCCGGGCTCTGCTGGCTGCCTGGAATCTGAAACACGAGATTCCAGTGGGAGAAATGGTGGCAGAGCACTCCTGCAGGGCTCTGGTTTTCCCGACTCTGGTCCCAGCCGCCTTGCCGCTTGGATTTGCAAGTGTAGGGCTGCCTGGAGCTGGTCTACCCTGCTCACAGTCCTACTGGCACAGGCAGAGCATGCGCCCCAAATTCACCCTCCCAGCATCTGCTGGATCCAAGGCCCAGGTCCAAACGCATTCTGAAGAACAGTCTCCTTGGTAAGTGCCTCTGACAGCCTGGGTCCTCCATCTACCGCGGCCAAGCTGAAGGTATAGAGCAAACCCATCCAGGCTGGTTTCCCAGCTTGTCTTGGCTCCGCAGCAGGCATTGAGAGAATATATATATTTTTAGGGTTCACAATTTTAGGGTTCACCTTGTTTGTTCTTTTTTTCTCAGGCCTCACTGGTTTGCACTCCTCATGTCCAATGTCTGAATCTGAAACTATTGTTATATATGTGTGTAAATATATGAATAAATAATTGAATATTTTCATATATTATATATTTTCTAGTTCTGTGTTGTTTTCTTTTTGCTCCATTTTGACTGGAAGAGGAATTCCTTTAAATGAGTTTTTACATGATCTGCAATACCTTTCATGACCAAATACTTCCACACACTTTCAATACTTTTATTTGCATTTCAGTTTAGGGTCACACTGATGTTCAGTAGAATTGACAGGAGAGATTCTAAATGTCCTGTATGAGGTCAAACACAGGTTATAGCTCTATAAATATACTTACATACATATATGCACGTACACACACACACACACACACACACACACAAAGAATATATGATATATATTCTCTCGGCCCTGGCCAGTTGGCTCAGTGGTAGAGCATGTGCCTGGAGTGTGGAAGTCCCAGGTTTGATTCCCAGCCAGGGCACACAGGAGAGGCGCCCATCTGCTTCTTCACCCTTCCCTCTCTCCTTCCTCTCTGTCTCTCTCTTCCTCTCCTGCAGCCAAGGCTCCTGGAGCAAAGTTGGCCCAGGTGCTGCGGGCGGCTCCATGTGCTAGAATGCCTCAGGTGCTAGAATGGCTCCGGCCACAATGGAGCATTGCCCCCTGGTGGGTATGCCGGGTGATCCCAGTCTGGCACATGCCGGAGTCTGTCTCTCCGCCTCCCTGCTTCTAACTTTGGAAAAATACAAAAAAAAATAAAATAAAATCTATCTATCTATCTATCTATCTATCTATCTATCTATCTATCTATCATCTATCTATCTATCTATAGATAGAGATATGCCGAACCATATCTCTGATGCTATTGCAATTAACTTTTTACATAACTTATTATCATAGCAACATGTAGGCTACTTAAAATATCTTTTTCTATAATTGAGTTTCAGATGTTAAATCTTTATTAAAAATCTACCATTTAAAGATAATAGTTACGTAATGTGCTTTGGAAATTCTTATAGGTTTGCTTGCTACTAAACTTTTAGTTTTCTGTTTATACTTGATGTATACTTACAGTTATTGTTATTTTATGGATGTGGCTTTGTTAACTGTACACTTAAACAATAGTGATCATTGAGTTTTTACTTTTGATATTTTATCTTACTACATCCCACTTGGGAAATGGCAAGTTATTGTTTTTATTTTCCCACTCTAGTGCTTTTTTTCTGTTGCACGCTAATGAATGGCTTTTTAAAACTATCGATTGTTCCTGTCGGCCACGTGCATTTATCACTGCTGTGTCTCTGTTTTCTAGTTTCAAATTGCATAGTAATTTGCTCCTCATTTATTTAATTTTATAACTCACAAAGCTAACCATTCTAAACACCCTGTACTAGGGGAACATAGAAGGCATATTTAACATGATATTGTTTTTTACGAGCATTTTATTTAAAGCATAAATGTCTTTAAAATATAGATATTGAGTGCTCGCTTCGGCAGCACATATACTAAAATATAGATATTGACAGAGGAACAAAAAATTGAAAGGGGGTTAAATGAATGAAAAGAAAATTTTCTAGGTGTAACTACTGGTAATGAAAAGCAAACTAATAATATTTCTTTATTTAAACACTTTATGCTCTCAAGTATAATAAGGTATATTGGGCTGCTCTAATCCTACTTTATATTTACATCCTTACTCTGTGGCTCTTTCCCCCCTTTGAATCGTTGAGTTATTGCTATCCTTCCAATTTTGTTTAAGGTGGCTGAGTTTAGGTCCTATTGGCCGCAATCAAAGAAATCTTGTCCCACACAGTTTTCGGGCCATCAACACTTAAACGTTATTTTAAATTTATATGCTATATAATTTGGTAATTTTTATGTAGTATTAAATATAAATAAAGCATGAATTTTAAATAATTTAAGATATGGTGGAGATTTTAAATATAAATTTGTATAATGGGCATTTAAATCCTAACACTTTAGACAAGGTTATGTTTGACAAAAATTTCTAAGCCAGTGTTCATAATAAAAGTCTATGAACAAAAGGTTTATAATGAAAATTTAGGCATATATTAATATTATATTCAACAACTTTTTCACATATTTTCCAGAGGAAGACTAAGTCAAAGAGAGAAAATAAATATTACTAAATTAGATCTTCTTGGATATAAGAAGTTCTTGGATTATATGACCCTTTTCCCTAAACTATTGTCAAAGTTCCATAATCTTAGCTTCTGTTATTGTTCTATAAATAATCAATTGTTCTAAGCAAAATTAATATCCTCAATTACTACATTGGCTAAAATATCCGTGAAGTCAGAAAGAAAATATATATTTAGATAAGGGTAGCTTAAATTACCAGGCTGATCATTGAATATTCAGCTTCGTAACATCTAAAATAAAACATTCGCCCTTGCTTAAAAGTCCAAAAACTAGATTTTTTAACTGTTGGGATTTTTTAAACTCTCAAGCAAAAATTGGGTTGATGCTAACTAAATTCACAAGAGATTGATAAATAAATCAGATTTCCAATATATTAATTTATTCCAGTGATCACATTTCTAGCTAGGGCAGCTCACTTTCTGGTATTTGAATTATATAAGAAAATTAATTATTGATCAAAAGATTGCCTGATGACCACCGAATGAAAGAATAGAGAAGCAGATGCCCACAAGAGATATTTCATCTACGTCAAGAAGATGTCTAGTAAATTATTCTAACCCCACACAAGAGAACATTGTCAAGGGGCCAAATTTCTCATATCTCCTCAAATTATTTTTATATCTGAACAGGGATGAATCTGTACTGCTGAATTTTGCCTCTTTGAAAGTTTTCTTATTCTGTTATTTTCTCTATTTATTCTTTCGCTATGTTAACATCACTTAGTGTACTACATATATCAAGTTGTTTACATAAAAAAGAGACATGAAATCTTTTCCTGCTTTTTCTTAATAATTAAGTCTAGGAGGTTTACCTGAACCTTATATTAAGAGTATTTTCATTCTTTCCAACTGGCTATTTTATTTTTGTTCAACCTCAAAACTTCCATTTCATCTCACACATTGGTAATCTATTCATAATCGATGTTGACATTCATAGGATAAAACTACCATTATCCCTCTGGAAATATAGGCCAAATTTGTAAGATATTTTTAAAGGATCTCTAATTCTCTTTCCTTATCTCTTATTATTTAGTCATCAGTTCTTTCTGGACAATATTTTGTGTTCTTTATTTTTTTAGTTTAATTCTCACTTAGTTCAGAAATGTTTTATGTTTTCCTTTAACTGACCATGATATTTTAATTATTTATTTATTTATTCATTTATTCATTCTTTCAGGTATTCAACAACTATTTATTGAATTCCTACTATGTGTCAGGTACTGGCCCAGCTGCTGAGAGTATAGCAATAGATTGACAAGAAGAAGCCTGCCCTTGTGGGATTATGTTCCAGTGGAGGAACTCAATCAGCTATAAATTATAAGTAAATAAATATACCTTTGTATATTTGTATAATATTACTTTGTATAATATACTTTGTATAATATTACTTATTATTTACTTATTGTAAGTAAAATATTAAGAAAATTATAAAGGAGGATAATAAGTAAGAACATAGTGGGGAACAAATACTGTGATATTTCAGTTGGATAATCAAGGAAGACATTTTCTGAAAAAGTAAAATTTAAGCAGGAACCTGAGTGATGTGAAAGAACAGAGGGATAGAAAATACATGCCAATGAATAATTTGTCCTTCAAAATGGAAAAATAATTGGGAAGTTTAAAAAATAATTAAAAACAAACAAACAAGACAGTATTACTGAAGTGGATTGCAAGAGGGAGAAAGCATTGGAAATGAGGCTCAAGAAGTAGGCAGTGGCCAGGTAATTTTTGGCCCTGTAGGTCATAGTTAACATTTGGATTTTATTCTACAGCTTTGAGAAATCATTGGAGTGCTGTAAGCAGTAAAAGAACACCACCTGGTTTAAAGTTTCTAATGTTATCTCCAACTGCTGTTTCGAGCATACCACTTTCAAAAAGCAAAAATGGATGAGAAATCATTGAATTTGGGATATCTTTTAGAGATGGAGTCAGTAGAACTTGCTGATGAAACGGAATGTAAGATAAAAATAAGGCCGCTGATGTCTTCCGTTTGAGAAACTGGTGAATTTTATTACCATTTATTTAGGTGAGGAAGATTGAAGGAGAAGTTGTATGAGAGAGAAAATGTGTTTATTTCAGAAAAAAAAAATGTCAATATAGATATGTTTTGCAGATTCTGATCCAAAAATGTAAATACAACAAAGACATTCTGACATATTATCTTCATTTTGTATGGTCAACTTTTAATTATAACAATAAGGCAACAAATCATAAACTATGAGTCCAAGAAGCAATAAAAAGTGCTTTAAGTGGGCCTGGTGCTGGCTCAGTGGATAGAGCATCAGCTGGATGCACGGACATCCTGGTTTGATCCCCCCATGAGTGCACACATGAGAAATGACCATCGGCTTCTCTACCCTATTGACTTCTTCTCTCCCTCTTCCCCTGTCACAGCCAGTGGTTTGACTGCTTCGAGCCTCAACCTCAGACATTGAGAATTGTTCAGTTGATTCAAGCATTGGCCCCAGATTGGGATTGCCTGGTAGATCCTGTTAAGGGCACATGTGGGAGTCTGTCTATTTCTCTTCCTTTCACTTAAAAATAAAAGTGCTTTAAGCAATTTAGGTTTGAACAGTATTGAATCAGAATCTGGAATCCAAATTATAAGGTAGTTAGATATGTTGGAGTGAGTATATCTCCTGTAATGGCAATAACAAATGCATTGGAGAGAAGGAAATCAGTAATTCAATCAATGCTTCAAAGATGATAATGTGTGATGCTGCTATTGAAATTGGCTTTCTGATTTCAAGGAGGACATTTGGATTCTCAGGTAGCACAGGCCCAGAATTAGTACTTTATTCCTCAAAGCAAGAATGTTATGGCTTCTTGATATCCTTGGAATGGTAACAAAAACATTTTGATTTTCAGCATTCTTTGGTGGAGGCTTAATGGATCATATCAGGACCAAGTCTTATGGCTAGGTTACTAAGTTTCTCACTGGATCCACAGGGTATATATAACACATGGCCTTGTGAGTTTTGCTTCCTATGGTCAAATAAATACTAACTGATCCACCATGCTATAAGGTTGGGCATAATCAGCAACATTACATTATCAATTAGAAGTGGTTTATCCTATATGGTTTCTAATATTCTGAAGACATAAGAAAGTTCTATAAGCAAATGATTCAAAATTTATAAGCCTACTTGTACAACAATCTCATTCTTCCTTCCGCCACAACAATAAGGAGTATTCTCTGTCTCAGATGACAATATCAGATGATTTAGAAGAAGAAAATTTTATAGAAAAACTCTGCCTAATATGCTAACACAAGTCAGAATTGCTCTGTCGTTGCTGAGCCAGACTCAGAAGTGTTTATGGAGCCCCACTGAGAAGATAAATTCTCCCAATGGGCAGACTATCAATCAGTATATCTTGTGGTCACCTTGCATTACAAAAGAGACAATGTGAAGTTAAATTTCTATTTTGATATATGGAGAATAGCTAACAATATTATCAGCTAGTAAGCTATTTAAATAGATAAAAGTTGAATGATTTGTGATTTATTTCCTTAGAGTGTAGTTGCTGGTTTACTTGTCCTAACTCCCAAGAGTACAAGGATTATATTTGATATAACTTTGAACCCCATGCCCAGAGCATGCCCTGCAATCAGAACTCAGGATACTGTTATC